>NC_136412.1:337751620-338951620 GCF_051521515.1 Lactuca serriola
TGATAATTGAAACAATACTTGACTCATACAGCCAAAAAAAAAAAACTAGGACATAGAAGATAGTTATTGGGTGTTTTCTATGGTTTCTTGAGACAATAAAGTCTAGGGTTTTGCATGAAAGATTTATTAAATAAATAATATTTTTTTGTTTCATTAGACCATGGAAAATAGGGTATAGTGCCAGCAATAAGGTCAACCATGCATTAATTTTAATATATTATAATTATAATAAAAGGGTATTTAAATAAGAACAGTCCAAAATAATGAAAATTATTTAACTAAATTTGCATGGGTACATGTTAAACACCACCTATTAATGCGGATCAACACCATCATTCCAGAATAAGCATATTTGTCTTCACTCAACATTTGATTAATATTATGTCATCATCATTATCATCATTCATCATTCATCACTCATCATGTATGTAGTTTAATCCATCTCAAAACTTTGGCTAATTTGTGATCATCATTATATCATCCTCATGATTCACATCGTGCATGCATAAGGTATATATCCATGGAACTTCAGCTAATTTGTGACAGAGTTAATTGATCACTCACCAAAATGGGAGAGAAATATCACAAATTGGTCGTTATTTTATACTATACTAGTTTTACAAAATGAGCATTTGCGCTTTGCGAAATAAAATGAGAATGATTCCATTAGTTAATCAAATTCATTTCTCAAAGCTTCATTGAAATTTTTCCAAAACTTTTTCGTCTTTTGTATAAACAGTTGATGCACGAAATAAAATTAAATCATGTAATGTTCTCTTAATACCGGTATTTAATAAAATAAGTTGGTATTTAATAAAATAAGTTGCTTGTTTGTTGATTTTTATTCGTAACATTCCACAAATAACTTATTTTAATAAATGTGAAATACATAATTATAAAGAGTATTTTTTTACCAAAATTTTGTTTGACAAATTAAGGAGAATTTGCAAGACCCTATTGACATGTACTTTTAGACGATTTTTTTTAAGTTGTGTTTAGATTATCTAACCTATTTTTTTGGAATGTAAAGAATTGTATTGAAATGCTAGCAACAAGCATTTTTCAAAGAAGCAATAGTTAGAGGCAGGGTCGGTCCTGAAGATTCAAATATTCTGGACGGGCCAAGGAAAAAAGGCCCTTAGTTTTTAACATGGAATGAATTAAATTACATAAGCTGTTTTTTTTTAAACATGATAAACTTTATAGCAATAAAAATAGCAAAATCATAGTATTTTATTGTGCAACGACTAGTTGTTCCGGACCGGATATTTTATACTACAATTTCATTAAAAATATAATTTTTTTAATAAAACGAAGATTTTAAAGGTTGGTTTGGTCATTAGTAAAATGTAACAAAAATCTACTCTTCTCCTTCAAACGTTCAACGATTCCTTATTGATAACTAAAAGTCGTCACTGTCATTATTATTTTTTTGAAGTCATTATAAATTAATGAAACAAATGGATGCATAGTGTATTAAAAGTCAATAAAAGTAAAGTAATTAATCTTTTTCAAAATTACTTAATGATTTACTAAAATATTACATGATGAATCTTGCAATTTTGTTCTTCATGGATGCAAACAAATAAATAAAATAAAATAAAAATAAAAACACGAGAATTTAGTGGAAGCACACAAAGAAAGTTAACACAATTAAAAAAAACACGCGCACTTGAAGGTATTCGAACCCTGATAGTTTAGATGCGCGCACTTAAAGAGAGACGCTTACCATTTGGATCATAAGTAATTTATGTCTTTCTTTGAACAATTTATTATTTATATAAATATTAAATAAACAATATGACCAAATCTAAGGCTCCATTTTTTTTTGGGCTCTGTGCAGCTGCCCACCTTGCTCCCCTCAAATCCGACCCTGGCTAGAGGCGAGTTGTGAAGTCAACAAACTGAATTTATGTTACTGTTCTTATGACTATTAAATATATAAAAAGAATTTGGAAGACAATATCACTAAAGATGCCAACTTTTCTAGATTCACACATGACATGGAGGGATGCTTCTACACGTGTTCATGTCCCGAGGACTAGAAAGTAAAATTTGCATTGAAATTTCTTCGCTGTGGTGCGAAGGATTGCTAGGAGTTTGTGACCCAGAGCTTTTCACTTGCAGAGTGAGGCGTAGTTACATGGGAGAAGTTTTTAGATATGTTTTGTGCGGATTATGTTCCTCTTGTGGTGCGAGAACGACTAGCTCAAGAGTACCTGTCGCTCAAGCAGACGCCTAATTCAGAGATGGAGATCACCAGGATATTTTTGGAGAGAGCTCTTTTCTGCCTGGAGTATGCCGCTTCAGAGTATGTGCAGATGTTATGATACTTGAGTATGTTCAAGACAGATATTCGGAAGTTTGTGTCGACTCAGCCGTATCAAAACTTGACCAAGTTGTAGTCAAGCGCCAGGAGGAGGGAAATTGAGTTGGAGACCCATAGAAAGGAGCAGAGGGCAGCTTCAAGACAGTATCAGCCGACGGCCAAATGGTTAAAGTTTGTTGAACCGAATTCAAGATCAGCTGAGGGGAGGAGTTTCGAGTATTGCAGGTGTGGGAAGTTTCATGGTGGGAGGTTCTGGTATTTTGCTTGTCGTAAGTATGGCAAGGAGGGGCATTTTGGTAGGGACTACAGGGAGATTATGTGGTTTTGTTTCCATTGTGGCCAAGAGCCACATCAGAGCTCATTGTCATCTTCTTATTTTTGGAAATGTTTAGAACCCTACACTCCTAGCTTGGTAGTTACCTAACGAACGTTATGGGATGGCCGGAGTCCTAGAGACCGAGATTTGAGTTATCAGTTCTTCGAATTGGTCAGGTACTACATTGTTGATATCCTTGTATATTTTTATGTTCTGGAAGTTCAGTTGTAATCTTGCATGATCATTTGAGTGAAATTATCTTATTTAGCTCTGGTTTTATGTAATTCTTATTATGAAGATATTGATTATTTTCCTTGGAAGTTTTTGCTTGCGTGTCGGAATTTGTGAATATTGTTGTGGGTGTAGATTTTCCTTAGAATTTGAATGCTAAGGGCGGAGATCAAGTCGTAGAGTTCAAGTTGATCTGGGATTGAAGGATTATAAAGTTGCCAGAGTCTAGCCTACTCCAAGTGGGGCAAAGTAAAGACCTTGTAACAAGAAGACGTTATGCAAAGGTTCAGTTCTCAACTGGATTACTCCGGTTTAGGATTTTCGCGGAATTGTTCGATTTTCTGATTTCATGTCGGGTTCATCGTCAGCTGCTGAATTTCCTTTCGAGTCGTTTTAGTTTTAGTTGTGATAGTAATCTATAGGGAATCCTCGCATTTTATACTCTAGGATGTTAGCAGCCCGGGTTGAGGGTTGTGAGGAGGGCTTCCTTGTTTGATTGGGGATTGGAAGTGTGAGTCACCCCCCAAAGGCCTAGTAGGGTTAGATAAGTCTTATTGGGGTTAATGTGTGTTATTTTAGGCTGAGAGTGTTGTTATTGGTTAGTAGATCGATGGTAAGCGTGAGTGTTGTTATTGGTTAGTGGATTGGGGGAAGCCCGAGTGCTGTTAGTGGTTAGAAAATTAGGGGTAAGCTTGAGGGTTACCACTGGATAGCAAAGCATGATTGTTAGATCCAAGTAGGAGTATGGTCTAGTTTAGTATTTAATCATTGGGTTTCCTTGTGTTGATTCATTTATATACGAGTTTAGCATAGCGTCGGTCGATCGAGAGTTCCATGATTCATTTCTTAGAAGGATGGTGTATTGCCGAGAAGTTCTAGGACTAATCAAATTTATGGATTTCGGTAAGTTTAGTTGATAGAAGGGTCGTTTAGCCTTGCATGTTGGGTTTTGTAAGAATTTATCATTGGTGCGTTGGTGTGTGAGGTTGGCAGCTATAACATAGGATGTTGTAACATTCAAGTTCTGGTAAGTTTCCCATTTTATCCCCTAATGCAATTTCTTTCAAAATTGGTCCCTTGGTTAGTATGTGGGGCGTACTCAATGGGTACGCTTAGCATACTAGCCATAATCTGGTCGCGGGACTTAACCACGTACGCAGGGCGTACATGAGTCTGAAGAAAAAACTTTAGGGTTTGCACCCTATTTAAACCTCATTATAGCCTCATTTGGACATGTTTAGCCAACCTCTATCCTCCTTGTCTCAGAGAATGAAACCCTAAGTGTGTTAGTGAGTTTGTGAGCTTGATAAAGAGATTTTTGGTGTCTTAAGGTGAAGAAGAAAAAGAGAAGCCCTTGGAGAAGTTGATTGAGCTTCTAGATCCAACAACACTTCCACATTTGCAAGCTTTTAAGGTAAAAAAAAAACCTACATCTTTATACTCTTCTATGTTAGATCTAGTTCATGGAACATATGTGCATCTTTTTTAGTCCTTTGTATTAAAGCAGAGCTTCTAATCTACTCCATAGGCTATGAATGCTAGATCTCAGCTCCTTTCAGCCCCCAAGTTCATAAAAATGTCAACTTTATGGAGCATTTGGACCCTTGTATGTGTTAAGACCTTTATTAAGCTCTTTTTGAGCTCTTGATCCCCATTAAGCCATGCATGTGTGCAAAGTTGCCAACTTTACATGATAAGGTGTCTTATAGAATCAGATGTGAGAGTTTAGCTTGAAGTCTCAGTGGATTAAGTGCTTGATGGAGTGGGTTGGCAAGATGGGGAGCACGTTGGGCGTACCCAGCTGGTACATTGCGTATACTAGCCCCACAAGGTGCACGCTAAGCATATAAGTTGAGTACGCTCCACATACTCAACAGATGGGCTTTTGGGGCTTGCATTCTCGGTTTGGGACATAGGTTGGGTTTTCTTCATTTGGGCTTTGTTGGGCCATTAGACTTCTGATTTGGGATTTTGGCTAGTGCTTTGGGTTCCTTTGGGTTCTAGGCCAAGATGGGCTTCAGGCCGAATTTGGAAGATTAGGCCATATTTGGGCTTTGGGTGATCATTTAGGATTTGGGCCTTTTGGGTAATAAGTTCGGCTTTGGATTTGGGCCAAAATAGGAAAAGGGTAAAATGGTATTTTACCCTAGGCTTGGGCTAAGTATCTTGGGTTATTGGTTATGGGTCGAGACCCAATATTAATTAGATGTTTTTTTATCGTGATAGCGTGGGAATTTGTCGGACCAGCAAGCAAAGATTTATCTGTGTAATTCAACACTTAGAGGTGGGTTTCCTCACTGTGTTTTTAGCGGGTCGAAGGCACCAATGTCGATGCATGATTGATATGTTATGGTGTTAGATGTCTATGTGACTCTTACATGTGTCGTGTGCTTGTATATGTATCGGGCAAGACCTGATGTCGGGTGGGCCTCTATGACTATTTTGTGTGCATCTTTGTGATTATCGCATGTGTTGGCTGATTATGTGTTTATATATTTTATGCGTACCGAGTGGGGCCTGATGCTAGGCGGGGCCTACTGACTGACAGATCCGTATATCGAGCGGAGCTCGATGTTGGGTAGGGCCCGATGACGGTCGGGGGCCCAGTATATGTTTATATGTATGGTATGTGGTATTTTGGGAACTCGCTAAGATTTGTGCTTACTATTTTTAGATTATGTTTCAGGTACTTCTAGTTCGAAAGAGAAGAGCCTGAGATGATTGCAGCATACACTCCACTTCGTTCCTCTTTTGATGATTACTCTGATGTTTTTGATGTATTAGACACATTTTATCCTACAATGGTTTGATCATGATGTTTGGATAATTGTTTTAGTTATTTAAAAAATCAAAATTTTTTGGTCTTATTTTTGGGACGTTACAAGTTGGTATTATAGCCTTAGTTTGAGGGATTCGGACATACTCTGAACTTAAACTGAAGATTTGGTATTTTTTTTCGAAAAGGAAATGTTTATAAAAGGGTTTTCTAATACAAGAAAAGGGCGTGGTGCATATAATCGACTGAGCTCATGTAAGTTTTCCCAAAATACCTATACATGTTATATGATATGATTTGATCTGTGAATATGTGAATCTTATGCTACTTAGGGCTAAGGATCTACTCAGTATTTACATGATAGAATGCTAGGAGATATGACTTTGTATGTCTATTGTATGAGCTTGTAGAATTGTATGCTAGTGTTGATCAGTCAGTGATAGGATGGCATGATTAGGTTATGCTTGATTTTGATTACTCAATGCTCGAATGCTACTTCGTTTGTGTTTTTTAGGAGTTTTGACTAACATCAGCTAACTAGTAAGCGGATATTTTAAGTTACATATTATTGAGACTATATAATTTTAGAAGGTTACGTTTAACTCTATTGCGCATCTCTTGTCTGATTCCAACCGTTATAGTGTGAGACCTCTCATTCGAAGAATTATTTGGTTTTAGTGATATGTAATTGTATTCATGAGCTAGTTAGAGGGAGTTAGCGGGATGTAATTTTGCAGCTGATGGCGAAGAGTGGTGCAGTGGTTACCCTTGGAAAACATAGGAAAAAATTTAGTGTTGGGAACCTTATCTTGATGAGGATTAATTATTTGGATAAAGAGTGGTTTGGAGGATTCAAGGCAATCCTTGAGGAAAGTACACATAGATGTGGAAGGTAGTATGGGCCCATACTATTAGAAGCGGAGGATCCATATTCGAGTCAAAGAGAGTTGCGATGAAACCAAGAAACTTGTAGATTATGAGATTCCTCGATAATATATTTTGATGCGTATTCTGATTGTTTATATAGTCTATTTTCAGTATGGTGACTCTTCGAGGCAGACCGGTTGGTAGTTCTGGTGCTGGTAAGGGCTCGATCTCAAGTTCTGGAGTCGGGCAGTTGGATGATCAGACACAAGATTTCATTTCATATGAGATTACGGGTTGCATACTTGAGCAGACTCCTGTGATCTTTGGTACTATCAAGGAAGGTATTATGAAGCTGTTGGAGGAGTGTTTGTACTCTTTCCATTCTAAGATGGTAGCCATGTTGGGGGCACGTTCATTGAGCTTTTGTGAGTTCAGGGCATATGGAGCCCCGAAGTTCTTCGGGAAGAAGGACCTGATTGCAAGCAAACGATGGTTAGCAAATGTTACTAACGCTTTCCACTCAATCAGTTGCCCCGAAGGGGAAAAGGTCAGACTTGCATCCTTTCTTCAGAAAGACAGAGCTTGGGACTGGTGGGAGGAGGTAGGACATTCCTTGGGAAGCGAGACGATTGAGTCCATGACATTGGATGATTGTGTGACTATATTCAGGGTTGAGTTTGCACCAGTGATTGAGGTGCAGTAGTTGGCGTGAGAGTTTAAGAATCTCCACCATACTATTGAGACGGTGGTTGAGATCACCACTATGTTCCGGGAGAGAGCGTTGTTGGTTCCGCAATATGTGGCGGACGAGGGGATGAAGAAGGAGAAGTACCATGAGATGTTGAGGAGCAATATCCGGGATTTTGTAAGCCGATCCAGTTGCAAAACACTGGATGATATGTTTGCGTGAGCCAGGGAGAGGGGGATAGATCTAGAGATGGAGAAGAAGAGGAAGCCAAATTATGTGCAGAATGTAGAGGGTTCGGGCAAGAGGCCCAAGGTGTTTTATTCGAGATCAAGAGGCCAGTGGGGTCGGATCTTCTGTGGTAAATGAGGCAAGATGCATGAGGGAGCATGTAGGGCGAGTGGTTCTGGCTGCGTCAAATGTGGCCGGATGGGTCATTTTAGTAAGGATTGTACTGCTACTACCACCACCACCCCATTATCTGATGTGATTTGCTTTCATTGCAACTAGAGGACCCACAAGAAGGCCTAATGTCAGAGTTTGATTGCATCAGGACCGATGACAGCACCCGCTCTTGCGATTCTACGAATCACTCATGGTCGCCAGGGCAAGGCGGATGCACCTGTGGTGAAGAGCATGTCTTTTTAGTTAACGGTCGATGAGGCTCGAGCAACACCTCATGTGGTGACAGGTATGTATCTTCTCCTTATCTCTTTATTTATGTTGATTTCCCTGCTTATATTTATGTGTATTATTTTTAGGATCGTTCCTTGCGAACGATATTGTTGCTTTGGTATTGTTTGATTCAGGGGCTACCCGATCATTTGTATTGCTTGCACTTAGCAAGAGGTTTGCTAGATCTCCGGGGGAGCTGGATTGTCCTTTAGACGTCGAGATTGCATATGATCGATCTGTCCGGGTAGCGAGGGTTCATCGGGATTGTATTCTTCAGATGTTCAATTAGCAGTATCTGATTGATTTGGTTCCCATTCATTTGCGCGGGAACAAGGTTATCGTTGGTGTGGATTGGTTGAGCCCCAATGGGGGAGGTGATCGATTTTTAGCATCAGTTAGCCCGGATTCGTACCCCAAGTGGGGGAAAGTTAGTGGTTCAAGGAAAGGGAGCTCAGCGTGGGCCGATTTTATGTTTAGCAGCGAGGGACAAATGTTATCTTCATCAGGGTTGTTCCATATTCGTCGCCTATGTTTTGGATACCTAGGATAACGGTAGGGTGACCGGGGATGATGTGCCGATTGTGCGGGAGTATCCGGATGTGTTTTCTGGAGGATTTTCTTGGGGTGCCTCCAGAGAGGCAGGTGGAGTTTAGGATTGACCTTGTTCCTAGTTCGGCTTTGATAGCCAAAGCACCATATCGGTTGGCTCCTCCCGAGATGCAGGAGTTGTTTGCGCATCTGCATGAGCTGTTAAACAAGGGATTCATTCGACCGAGAAGTTTTCCATGAGGAGAACCAATCTTGTTTGTGAAGAAGGATGGGTCTTATCATATGTGCACTGACTACCAAGAGTTGAATAAGTTAACGGTGAAGAACTGTTATCTACTCCCGAGGATTGATGATATGTTCGACCAGCTTCAGTGTACATCTTGGTTTTCCAATATTGATTTTCATTTGGGTTATCATCATATGAGGGTTAGAGAGGAGGATGTATAGAAGATGGCCTTTCGTACTGGCTATGGTCATTACGAGTTCGTGGTGATGCCTTTTGGGCTCACCAATGCTCCATCCGTGTTCATGGACCTCATGAACCATGTATGTAGGCCAATACTGGATCGGTCTGTGATTGTATTCATTGATGATATCCTGGTCTATTCCAAGACCCAGGAGCAGCACGAGGAGCACTTGAGGGAGGTGTTGGAGACTTTGAGGAGTGAGAGACTTTTTTCGAAGTTCTCCAAGTGTGAGTTTTGGTTGCGCGAGGTGCAATTTTGGGGGCACCTTGTCAACCATAATGATATTCTGGTTGATCCAGCCAAGGTCGAGGTCGTGATGAGGTCGGAGGTTTCTAGGTCTCCATGTGAGATTCAGAGTTTCCTAGGTTTAGTAGGTTACTATCGGAGATTCATCCAGGATTTCTCCAAGATAGTTGTTCCTTTGACTCGGATGAGGAAGAAGACAGTCACATTTCACTGGGGGCTGAGCAACAGGCAGCTTTTGAGACCCTACAGTAGAGATTATGTTAGGCGTCGATTTTGACCCTGTCGGAGGGTGTTGAGGACTTCGTGGTTTATTGTGATGCTTCTATCATGGGTTTAGGGGCAGTTTTGATGCAGAGGGATCGTGTGATCACTTGCGCTTCAAGGCAGCTGAAGCCTCATGAGGTGAACTATCTGATGCATGATTTGGAGTTGGGGCTGTAGTTTTCTCCCTCAAGATTTGGAGACATTATCTCTATGGGGTCCACTGTACTATTTACACGGTTCATAAGAGCTTGAGGTATCTGATGGATCAACTAAATCTAAATATGAGGCATCGTCGGTGATTAGATGTGGGTCAGGTGGCTTCCTTTGATTATGATAGTCGTGGATTATTGACTCTTCATCAGATGGTATGGGTTTCGTATTGGGGAAGTGTGCATCAGGTTCTGATGGAGGAGGCGCACAAATCGAGATTCTCCATTCATCCCAGGATAACAAAGAGGTATCGAGATCTTCGTCCTGATTATTGGTGGCCCTGCATGAAACAGGATGTAACCTGGTACGTGGAGTAGTGTTTGAATTCCAGGAAAGTAAAGGCCTAGCATCAGTGACCTCATGTCAAGATGCATTTGTTGAATATTCTCGTTGGATATGGGTGGATATTACCATATATTTCATTACAAAGTTTCCTCGGACCGTGTGCGGAGTGGATTCGATTTGGTTCATCGTGAATCGATTGACCAAGAGCGCGCATTTTATCTCGATTCAGAAGAGTATCTCTGCAGAGAAGTTGGCTGAGGAATACATTAGGGAGGTCGTGGCACGACATGGGGTGCCAGACTCTGTAATTTCAGACAGGGATGTTTGGCTTACTTCAAGATTTTGGAAATAGTTCCACGACGAGTTGGGTACTCGTCTGCATTTCAGCACGACCTTACATCCGCGGACTGACGGTTAGAGCGAGCGGACCATTCCAACTTTGGAGGATATGTTGAGGGCGTGTCTTTTGGATTTTGGTGGGAGTTAGGATACGTGTCTTCCGTTAGCGGAATTTTCATATACGAACAACTATAACACCAACATTGATTAACCTCCTTTTGATACGTGTCTTCCGTTAGCGGACCCTGATATGTTGGTGTGAGGTCGGTCAGTGGGTCATGGGGAGTACCGAGGTGGTACTCAAGACCACGATTTGATCCAACAGGTTCTAAGTAGACCGCACACAGCTCAGACTCAGAGTCAGCAGATGAGTTATGCTGACAAGCACCGCTCGGATCTAGAGTTCTAGGTGGGGGATATGGTTCTCCTAAAGGTATCAACTTGGAAAGGTGTCATCCAGTTCAGAAAGAGGGGCAAGCTGGGCCCCAGGTACATCAGACCTTTCAGGGTTTTGGCCCAGGTGGGCCAGTTGCATATCGCTTGGATCTTCCCGAGGAGCTCATTCAGATCATTGCACGTTCCATGTCTCTCAGTTGTGGAAGTGTTTAGTGGATGATTCTGCAGTGGTACCATTAGAGGATATTCATGTGGATGACCGTCTGAACTATATTGAGAGACTGGTGGTGAACCTTGAACGGAAGACAAAAACCTTGAGAAACAAGGTTGTTGAGTTGGTGTAAGTCCAATGGCAACATCACAAGGGTTCTGAATGGACATGGGAGTTGGAGGATGAGACGAGGGATCACTACCTAGAGTTATTTGGAGCAGTGGACTTCGAGGACGAAGTCTGATTCAAGTGGGGGTAATTGTAACATTCAAGTTTTGGTAAGTTTTCCCTTTTAGCCCCTAATGCAATTTCTTTCAAAATTGGTCCCTTGGTTAGTACGTGGGATTTACTCAATGTATACATTTAACGTACTAGCCATAATCTGATCGCGAAACTTAACCACGTACGTGGGGCGTATGTAGAGTACGCATGGCGTACGTGAGTCTGGGTGTAACATCCCAGAATTTGCAGGTATTTTCGAATCTTCCCTTTATTATTATCCTTTTCATATTTAGTCCTTAGGGAAGGAAGGGTGGAGCCATGAGATGCCCTAATGGCTAGGTTTGCAACTTTGGATCATGACAAGTACGCTAGGCATACATAAGGGTATGTTGAGTGTACTAGGCGTGCCCTAGTATGTTGGGCATACTCACGTCAGGGGAAAACCCTAATATTTTGGATTTGAGTGGTATATAAGTATCCTTATGAGCTCATAACCCTCTACCATTTCAGCCTCCATAGTTTTGAGCCGTTTTCCCCAAACCTTAACCTCTCTCTTGAGTTTATGAGCTAAAAGTGTGTGTTTTGAGTAGTTGAAGAATAAGAAGTTGCATCAAGGTGTTGGAGAAGTGAGGCAAGCTTGAAGATCTGAGATTATCTAGTCCTCTAGAAGCTCCAGGAGGTAAAAAGCTTCTGCCTTCATGCTTGTATGATGTAGAACTTTCCTTGATAGCTTTATAACACCCTTCTTGTCCCAAAAAGTCCCAATAGTGTGCATGCTATGTTTTGGAGTTGTTAAGTTGTCCTTTCAGACCCTAGGAAGGGTTCTAAGTGATAAAAATGAGGTTCCAATGGCTAGAAGTGTCCCATGCAAGTGGTAGAAAGGTCTTAATGGATTAATACCTTGCATTAAGGACTTTTTGGACGTTCAAAGTCTAAAAGTTTGAGACTTTATGGTTCTAAGACACATTTGGTCGATGGATCTGGAATTTGGGCTTAAGTACTTAAGCCATTAAGCACTTATTAGGGTTTTGGTCTCTACGAGGTTACACCCCGTGTAAGGGGGAGCACGCCTCGCGTACGTGGTCAACGCGCTCATTTCCAATCAATGTGAGGCTCGGGTATGCCCCGCGTAGCTTCGAGGTACGCCCAACGTAAACCTTCTGTTGGGCTCTTGCGATTTGGGCTTCGGGATTGGACCACCTGTAGGCCATTCGACTTGGACTCTTATTGGGCTTTCTGAGTAGAAGTGCTTTGGGCCAATTTTGGAAGTGGATATTAGGATGAGGCCCAATTAGAGATTTGGGCCCAATTTAGAAAATTGGGCCAATTATGGGCCTTGTATATTGAGCTTTTGGATTAAGGAATTGGAGTTGGGCCTTGGCCCAACTTAAGAAAATGATAGAATGGACTATTACCCTATGTTTGGACCCTTGTTCAAGATTGATATTCCAACTATTGACTTGGTATTTGTTATTTTGGATAGTTAGGGATTTTCAGTGAGCAACGGTCGGAGACTTTCAGTCCAGTTCAGCACTACTTGTGAGTTAAGTTTACTCACTATACTCAAGGTTCGCAGGCACAAGGGTCGACCCTTTGGATTGTTATCCTACTTTATTACCATTGTGATATGTTAGATCGGTATCCCGGTTGATAGAATGTTTCTATGTGGTTATGATCTGTTAGATCGGTATCTTGGTAGATATGATGTTGCTATGCTTAGTGATCTGTAGATCGGTTTGACAATCTGTAGATTGCTATGTGATTATCTGATATATTTTCATATGTTTGATTGGTGGTTGAGGCGTTTTTGCTTTGTGCATGAGCCAACAGACCAGGAAATGTCAACCCGATGGTTGTGGGCCGAGAGTATTCCATCCCGAGGATGACTATACTTATAGTATGTGAGCATTCCGACCTGATTGTTGTGGGCCAAGAGTATTCCATCCTCAGGATGATTGGACTCATAGTATGTGGGCATTCCAACCCGATGGTTGTGGTCCAAGGTTATACCATCCCTAGGATGATTAGACCCATAGTATGTTGGCATTCCATCCCGATAGTTGAGGGCCTAGGGCATTCCAACCCGATGCTTGATTGAGCCCATAGTATGTTGTTATTATATGTGTGTTATGGTTGTGCAGGTATTTTGGGGGAACTCACTAAGCTTCGAGATTACAGTTTTGCATTTTGTTTCAGGTACTTCGGATGATCACGGGAAGGCAGAGGCTTAATCATGAACATCCTCACATTTTATGATTTTGATTTATGGGATTCTCTGATATGAAACTATATTGAAAACATTTTGTAATAAATAATGGTTTTTGGATGTTTGAAAAAGTTTTAAATTTTTATGAATTTTATGGGTGTTACAAGTTGGTATCAGAACCTTGGTTTGAGTGAATTGGAGGAACACTCGTGTGAATCCAGTCTCAAACTAAGGAAAAGATTTTCAAAATGGTTTTCAAATAGTTTTGAAAATACTAAAGGAGGATGTGACGTGTACGATCAGCCGGAGCCAGTAAGTAGACCCCAAAATATCGTACTATTATTTGATATTGTGATGTGTTAGAACAACATGCTAGTGATAAGCTAGGGATCTTCAGAAATTGCATGATATAATTTATTGATTATAAGATGCCTGATAGCCTAGGGTTCTTCTTTATATGAAATTGACATCATTACTGTTGTTGCTTAGTGTATGCATTGTAGTCGTACATAACTAAGATCATATAGCCTGAGAATGTTTGGTTTGCCTTATTTCCTGTTCTTGTTTGATGAAGGGCTTAGGGTAGGATCAGGTATTCAGATGTCTATAGGGTCCAACGTTATGTATGGCTAGCATACACAAGTGTTGCACGGTTGGTGGAAATTTCATGGATGAGTGATTGAGTGGTGCGAGGTCAGTCGGCCAGTTGTGAGATGTTTAGCCTTCCTCTAGGAGTGAGGATTGAGCGTTCGCCTGTGCTTATGTGTATTTTAGGGCGTTGTGATGATCCTTGATACAAATATGGGTAGGAGTGGAAGGTAGTATGGGCTCATACTACTGAAAGCACAGGACCCATACATGTAGCAAGGAAGTCACAACCCCTAGGGTTTTCTTGGGAGTTGGTTCCCCGTTAATATATGGAATGTCTGGTATCTTCTTGGTATATATTCAGTATGGTGTCTACAAGGCGATTCGAGACCGGATCCGGATCGGGATCAGGAGATGGCAGCCAGGATAGGCCAACATTGACGGAGGATCGCCTTAGGGAGATCATCCATGAGGAGGTGGTTGAGAGTGTACGGGGTCAGATTTCGTAGATGTTCGGGTCTATCAAGACCATGATGATGGATTATTTTGATGATAGATACGCAGCCATTATTGAGACTATTGCTGCTACAACCTCTACATCTGTGGCGACTACGGGTAGCACGGATGGTCGGGCTTTTCAGTATCGGGACTTCGATAACACGAAGCCCCCGACTTTCGATGGAGTTCAGGACCCAATCATACCCATGAGGTGGCTATCTGACGTGGAGGGATGATTTTTCACGTGTTCATGCCCTGCTGACCAGAAGGTCATATGCGCTCTGAACCTCTTGAGGTCTGGAGCGAAGGACTGGTGGAGACTTGTTACAACCTATGCAGTTATAGCGGTTCAAAATCAAATATCGGTCAAGGACCGATATTCGATATATAGGTTATCGCGGTGGGATATCGATGGGATATCGGTATTTTTATGTTATGTAGGGCCTTTGTAACCTTGTGTTTTATTGGATGAATACATGGTCATTAAGTAAAACATATCGTAAATTAGAAAATGTTTGAAGCAAATGTTTATCAATCTCATAAAACCCCCACCATATATCTACATTTTAATAATAAATGAAGTGACTTGATAAAAAAGTTAGCTATAAACGCTATTTCACCGCTATCCCACCGATATTTGTCAAATATTAGTCAAATAGCAGTCAAATATCGGTCAATATCGATCACTATCGCCGCTATTTGCGGTACCGCTATTTTACCAGCTACTGATAACCGCTATCCCACCGCTATCTCACCGTTATCCCACCGCTATTGACTGCATAGGTTACAACATCATACTCCAATGAGCAGAGGGCTGCAGTATCTTGGGTTCAGTTCAGGGATAGGTTTCACGCTCGCTGCATCCTGCAGTTCGAGTAGGAGAGATTGGCTCAGGAGTTCTTGGAGATGAGAAAGGGTACAAAGTCGGTGATGGAGATGACCCAGATATTTACTGAGAGGGTGTTGTTTTGCCCGAAGTTTGCTTCTGAGCAAGCTCAGATGACTCTTTATCCGAGCATGCTCAAGACTAACATCAGACAGTTCATTGATACACAGCGATGTGATACCTTACTAGAGTTACAAGAAGCTGCTAGGCGCCGTGAGCTGGAGATTGAGTTGCAGTTGAGAGAGTAGAGGCAGACCCTGATGCAATCACATCCGGCGCCGAAGTGGTCCAAGACCGTCGATTCTAGGTCTGGAGGTTAGCACGGCCGTACTTGTGGAAAGTACAGGAGTGCTCATTATGGAGCCTATCGATCTTCTTTGGGGTGCCACAAGTGTGGAAAATAGGGCCACATTGCTAAGGATTGTAAACAGCAGACTCCAACTTCTGTAGTCAGATTTTTTTTACCATTATGAGCAGGTGGGCCATATGAAGGCCCATTGTCCCCTACTAACTGCCAGGCCAGCGCAGGCTCCAGCGTTGGCTACCTTATGGATCACTGACAGAGTTCAGGGTAGAGCAGAGTCCCCGAAGGCTAGGGGTGGCGCTTTCCAGCTTACAATCAAAGGTAGTGCTTGATTTGCGGGAGTGCTGGGGCACAGAGCATGGTGTAGTGGGTGTATGCCGAATGTGGATCATAGGTCGTCTTCTCTAGCCCATGCATGCAACTGGCCCATTGTGGGGGAACATCCTGGAAGGAGGGGATAAGAAAATGAGTCTACTTTGTCCATAATATTTTCCCCTGGCCTTAAGTGGTTCCTAGCTAGAGTGAAAATGTTCATTTTTACAGACTGGTCCGAAAATATTCTGAAATGATATGTAGTTTTGTGAAAATCACCATAAATTGTAGAAAAACCGTATGAATGCTTGTTAGTAGTCCTTCAAAAGTATAGACCTGAACTATTTGCGTATTGAAAAGTTTTGAAATATATTAAGTTTAAGCAGTGTAAAACAGTCCGTGAACAGACCACAACTTTTCTGTAAAAAGCTGATTTTTAAGCTTAGATATGTTTTAGTGACATAACTTGTATTTTTAGTTTGCAAAGCCTTTAGATCATTCAAAAAGGATTTGTTTACTTGTATTCCCTCCCTAAAAATTGGAAAAAAAAATTAGAAAATGAAGGGGTATGAACTCACCTTGAGTGGATTTCTTAGTGGATAAAGAGATGAAGATGAAGATCCTCAAGCTTATAACACTTGAAGATGGTTGAAGAACACTTGAAGATGGTATTACCCTATGGATAATAAAACATATAAATGTGTGTAAATGTAAAATAAAAAAAAATAAAAAAAAATAAAACTAGTATCTATGTGTGTAAAATCACTATATTTATGAGAAAAAGCTTACCAAAAACTTAAGAACCAACTTATGGATGAGAGATCTTGAGAGAATTGAAGAGCTTCTTGAGAAGATTATGGAGGAAAAGTGTTGAAGAAGATGAAATGGTGAAAAAGGGGGTTGGGCTACAACTTTTTATGGTGGGAGGGGTGGGCGGGGGTACGGTGGGGTGGGGTGTTTCATGGTTATTTGATGGATAATAGCTTGGTTATTTGATGGTTAAAGATGGTGTTGGGCAAAGGGTGACATCTAAGTCAAATCATGGACATTTACTAACATAAAAAGTCAACTCTTTATATTTTATAAAGATGTCGACATTTTTTTTAATAAAAGAGTATTAATTTTATAAAAAGTGTGGTATTTTTATAAAGAAAATATGGTATAAATATTTAATTTGAATTATTAAAATTCAAATTGTTAATAAAATCATTATTATCAAAAATAATAATACATTACACGAAAATTAGGTTGATTTTTAAATTTTTTCCGTTCAAAGTTGGGCGTTTTAGGCCGGGTATGAAATTTGTCGTATTCGGTGACGAATTCACAAAAAATCCGTATTGGTAGCCTTTGTTATGAATTGTCCATGTAGTATAAGGATTATGAATTCCACTACATCGTGTTATGAATATTATTTATACTAAAATAATATGAAATTGAATTACCAAATTGTTACGATACTAACCTTATTTAGGGTTTATGTTAGATAATTTCCAATAAGAGTGGTACTTTGTATTATAACTTGTCAGTCGTACACTGGGCGCATTAGGGAATATCACAATTCACCTAAAATTCTAATACAAGTTGAGTTGACCTGGTTGACCGTTATTGACTTTGACTGACTCGGAGTTGACAGTTGTCACACGATGTCGGGCGGGGGCCTAGTATATGTTGATATGTATGGTATGTGGTATTCTGTGGAACTCACTAACCTTTGTGCTTACAGTTTTTAGTTTATGTTTTAGGTACTTTTGGTTCGAAAGGGAAGAACCCAGGATGATTGCAGCGCACACACCACCTCATTCCGCATTTTATGATTACTCTGATGTTTTTAATGTATTAGACACATTTTATCCTACTATGTTTTGATCATGATGTTTTGGATAATTGTTTTAGTTATTTAAAAATCGGAAATTTTTGGTCTTATTTTTGAGACGTTACATATGTAGTTCCTATCTCGGATGTTCGATGACTGACGCAAGGCCAAGAGACCTTGGTCGGATCAGGTTGGGAGCTTTGGTTAGCATGGGTGACAAATGGGTTTGTTCAGTTTACATGAAGTTTGCCCATGATTTCAGGATCTATAAGTCCTGGACTGAGAAGTGGGCTCTTTTCTTGCGGGTTAAGGATGTTCTGTAGAGTGGTACATTTTATCTGGTCGCTTGCTTCTCATTGAAATCTGCAGAGGTGCCGAGAGGTGGTCGACTGATCAAATGATGTTGTAGTAGTTGTGTTTCAGACTGTTGGAGGTTCTACTCGAATTGGCTCATGGGCTAGGTTTTGAAACCTTGGTAGTTGATGGTTGTAGCTGCTAGCATTATTTGATTTCAGATAGTTGGAAGGAGTCGAGTTTGACAGACCAACAAGGGGTTACTCTAAGAGTAGAAGCGAGAACCGACTTCGAGGAAGAAATCTAATTTAAGTAGGGGAGAATCATAACACTTGTTTCCCGAAGAAGGTTGGATAAGACTTAAGGGATCAAAATGAGGTTTTTGGAGAAAAACCCTCTGCCACGACATGGGGTATGGATGCCCACGACGTGGTGTAGGGTTTAATGAAACACATGTTTTGGAGATGCCATGACATGGCAAAAAGTGGCCACTTCGTGGCAGCCGCTGCAGCTAAAATGCGGGATTTTTAGGGTTTCGCTCACATATAAACACCTTAACTCTCCTTCTAGGTTATCTTCTTTAGCCTCCACCTCCCCACCTAGCCTCCAGGCATGCTTAAGAGTCCATTTCATCAATTTGTGAGCATTGTTCTTGGGTTTCTAGTAGAGTTTTGAAAGAGGGAAGTTCACAAGGAAGCAAGGGAACAAGACGTAAGTGTGGATCCAACATTCTCTTCAGTTTTCTGAGTTGTTGAAGTTATAAAGTTTATACCTTGACACCTTTTCTTCTAGATTCAAGCTCTATGTCATAATTGGGTGGTTTTATCCCTTTCTTGGATATTCTTGGAGTTTGAAGAACTCTAGAGGGTGTAGTGACCATGCTTGGTGTATTTTGTGTCCATGTTCAAGTTACAACCTCAGTAAAGACCTAATGGACATTACATGCTAGATCTAGCCTTGTAATGGCGTCCAAATGGATAAAGTTGGAAAATTTATCCGTTAATTCATTTTCATACACAAAACATAACAAACAATAACATAAAATAAAACATCACATGTATGCATTATAATGTGTATAAACCAAGCCATGTCTAGTAATAATTTTTGTGAGCCATCACATGAATTATTAAGTATTTCCTAAAAGACTTAAGGGACACTTCAAAAGGTCTTCAAGCTCCCACTTGCCAAGTCAACTCTTGCTTGCAAAAGGACTTCAAATCTTCATGTTGTGAAAGTTGCAACACTAAAACCATTAAGACTATAATTAAGCCCAAAACCAAAAGTAGAAGCTTATGGTTGGGATTATGGTCTTAAATGGTTAAGTCGTCTTCAAGGAGGTCATTTCTTCATCTTGTTACATTTCAAAAGAAATGCAAGTAGTCTAACTAATTTATTACAACAAATCAACAAATGAAAAATTACCAATTTATCTATTACATCTTATGAATAAATAAATATCAACCAAACACAACACAAAGGTCCAAATGTGTAACATTCGGACTTACAAGTATATTTTTTATTTATTTATTTTTGAGGACTATGGAGCAACTCGACGAGTTGGTGCTACAACTCGTCGATTAGAGTCGCGTTGTGCCACATAGGATTAATAATCTACTCGACGAGTCAGAGAGTCGACTCGCCAAGTAGAGGTTGTGAAGTGAAACCCAAAATCCACAGGTTTGGGGCCTACATAAGGGCACTTATAGCCTCATTTGCGGCTCATCAGATCCTTTACCTTTCAGTGAGAAATCCTAAACGAGTGTAGTGAGCTAAGAGAGTCTCCATGCTAACCTTGAAGGATTTTAGTGCATCTTTGAGGAGGAAGAGGAGTTTGTTCAGCTAGGAACAAGAAGGAGTTGTTGGGGTTCAGGCCATTTCGTCTAGAGCTTCAAGAAGAAGGTAAAAAGCTTGAATCTTTCCTCTTTAATTGGTTAGATCTCATGAGTTGAGAAATTAGGGTTTTCATCACATTTTATTTTGGGACTTAGAGCATACTAAGTTATCAGAGGTTTTGACCTCAGATCTAGACCTTGTGAGGTCCCTAGAGCCCAAAGGTCCCAACTTTATTCATCTATATGAGGAGTAGGGATGAAAGTGGGTCCAAACCTGGACCAGATGGACCCAGACCCGGAAAACCTAGAACCGATTAACGGGATTTTGTAGAACCGGAAACCGAACCGGTTTATAGGAACCGATTCCGGTTTGGTTCTGGGTACGGTACCGGGTAAAGTTGGTCTGGAACCGGAAAACCCGGAAACATCAAAGGGGTAGGTTGGAACCGGATAAAGTGGGTTTAGAACCGAAAAACCCGGAAAAATCAGAATTTTTTGGTAATTACTTACTACTTAGTGGATTAAACTTTGAAATTTTTCATATTGATATCCCAAATTTGGCGGACTGCAACTAATTGAATATGAAACCGAAATTGACAAAATTATACTCTAAAATCATGTACAAACTCTAAACTACACTCTGGAAAAAACCGCATGTCAATCCGACTTTAAACGAATGAGATATGCCTGTGTTAACATTTTCATAGAATACAAAGTACAAAAACAAATAGTTGAAAATTTTCAGTTTTGATATCCCAACTTTGAGGGACTGTAAATCATTGAATATTAATACAATAATGACAAAATTATAATCTAAACTCATGTAGAAACTCTAAACCACAAGTTGGAAAAAAACACATATCAATCTGACTTCAAACGAATTAGATATGCATATTTTAAATCTTTCACAGAATACAAAAAACTAAAAAACTAAAAACTTTCAGCTTTGATATCTCGACTTTGGGGGACTGTAAGTCAATGAATATAAAACTAAAAATGGAAAATTTATAGTCAAAAATCATGTACAAACAATAAACTACATGTTGGAAAAAACTGCATGTCAATCGGAGTTGAAATGAATGAGATATGCATCTTTTAAATGTTTCACAAAAACCGGTTCCAGCCCTAAAAGTGGTTCCGGTTCCTAACATCGGTTCCGGTTTTTAGACCCGTTTACCTGGACCCGATGGACCCAAACCTAGATTACCTGGAACCTGGATAAAGCCAATTTTTAAACCCGGAACCAGAACCGGTTCTATATATTCCGGTTCTAACGGTTCCGGTTCTGG
This sequence comes from Lactuca serriola, assembly GCF_051521515.1. Taxonomy (NCBI): domain Eukaryota; kingdom Viridiplantae; phylum Streptophyta; class Magnoliopsida; order Asterales; family Asteraceae; genus Lactuca; species Lactuca serriola. The sequence goes on from NC_136412.1 coordinate 337,772,714, forward strand.
TCTGATTCCGGTTCCGGTCCGGTTTTCCGGTTCTAAATCTCATCCCTAATGAGGAGTATGGTGTTTAACAGCTTGTGAGAACATGTATTAGTATATGGGAGCAAAACCACCATGCATGAGCGTTAAGATCGAAGCTTTATGTGACAATCAAGCCTTAGGATGGTAGATCTAGTGTTGGGAGTGATAGATCTGTCTTAAAACGTCTGAATGAGAAATATGATCGAAGAGAGTTGTCGAGTCCATGAGCCGACTCGACGAGTCGGTTAGGGTTTGTCTCGATGAGTTGGACCATGCGATAGCTCAGCGAGTTAGGGGTTAACTCGACGAGCTAGACCTTAACGAGACTTATGAGGAACGAGTGGACTCGGCGAGTCAGGTCAAAACTGGACTATTGAATCGAGTTTGACTTCTGTTGACTTTAGGGTTTGGTCAACATGAGTAATGGAGACTATGGAGGGGTAAAATGGTCTTTTACCCATTCCAAGAGTTAGAGAGAAAACGAGAACAACCTTTGGTATATTTGAGTATGAGTAGAGTATTAATTAGAGATGACGATCCAATGTGTTAGGCGGGGGCTAGTTCGAGATTTCTGAGTATGAGACTTTTATTCGCTAGCTTACGAGGTGAGTCTTCTCACTATACTTACCATGAGTGGTATCTTTATGTGACTGAGATGTCTTATCTGCTTATCTGTGTATTGTGATATTCTACATTTTGTCTTTGTGATTTATGTTGAGTATTATTATTATGAGCTTATTGAGTTAGGACTGGAGGGTCCTCCTGAGTTGTGGGACCGGAGGGTCTCCACTGGAACACATTGACCGGAGGGTTGTATTGAGTTAGCCTCGACTGGCTAACGCGATGTGTGTGGTATTTTTGGGAACTCACTAAGCTTCATGCTTACCGTGTTATGTGTTATGTGTTCCAGGTACTTCTAAGGATCGCACGAAGGCCCCGGCTTGATTGTACACACACTCGCATTGGAGATATGTTTGTGGAGGATTTTGGATTTGTGATAAAAAAAAATTTTGAAAAGTGTGTTGATGTTTGATATTTGAGATTTTTGAGAAATATGACATGTGTTTATTTGTGTTTGAAAATGAAAAAAAAATTGTACGAATTTTACGTTGTTATAAGTTGGTATCAGTGCCTTGTTTTGAGGGATTCAGATGCACCTCTGGGTGTGTTTGGACTCAAACTGGGGATTTGAGAAAAAATTTCAAAGGAAATGATTTTTCTAAAACAAGAAAGAGTTTTAAAAGAAAACGAGTTGGAGTGGTGTGTACAATCAGCTAGAGCCCGAACGGTGATTTCCCAAACTACCCTTACTTTTGTGGTATGAGATATTTTATTAGAATTGCTTGCTAGAGAGTAAGGTAGGTATTTCATATTCTGGGGCTGGAGTTTCTTGATTTGTGATGCCTTAGTCTAGGAGATGCTTTTGATCAGTGTTATCTGTTATTTTCTTGAGTATGTGCGGAGTTATGAGTCGGTAGATAATCTAGGAAGAGATACTTAGATGAGATTGAAAAGGGTCTACTGAGAGAGTAGTGTGTGATCATGAAATATAGAGTATTTGTGAATTAGAATCCTAGGAGGAGGAATTGGGGTGACTACAGGTGGGGTGTGGAAGGTAGTATTGAGCCTGTACTACTTAAAGCACCCAGTCTGTATACAATCCAAGTAAAAATCCTTATATGCTAAGAAGCAAGTAGGGATGAGTAGTCGAGTGTGAGTATGCTTGAGCGAGTCTCTGATGATTCTTGTGTTGTGTTTCAGAGACATCATGGTAGGTACATGCCACACCCCAGAGAGCAGTGGAGTTAGCGATGATAAGATTCGCAGGATGATTCATGAAGAGGTGGCCGCAGCCATACGAGAGGCTATTTCCGGAGATGTTTGGGTCTATTAAGACCACTTTGATCGAGACTTTTGACGAGCAATATGCTGCAGTTTCTGAGGCAGCCACCGCAGCTGTCGATGCTGCCAGGCCACAAGGAGGTGACTCATTGCTGTACCGGGAGTTCAGCAACATGAAGCCACCAGAGTTTGATGGGACTCAGGATCTGATTGTTGCGATGAGATGGATCTCTGATATCGAGGGATGTTTCTACACTTGTTCATGTCCAGAGCATTTGAGGGTACGGTTCGCGTTAAACCAGCTTCGCTTGGGAGCGAAGGACCGGTAGAAGTTTGTGATGGACAGTTTTACTCCTGCAGAGCACACTGCAGTGACTTGGAAGAGGTTTACAGTGATGTTCCGAGATGAGTATGTTCACCCGGTGGAGAGGGAACGGTTGGCCCATGAGTTTCTGTCTCTCAAGCAGAAGATAGAGTCGGTGACTGAGATTACATGGATGTTTCACGAGAGGGCACTGTTCTGCCTCGAGCATGAGTTAACTGAGTAGGCATGCATGAGCCGGTATTTGAGCATTCTGAGGAGGGATATTCGAGAGTTCGTGGCGAACTTGTCCTATCGGACATTTGCCAAACCCGGCGAGTCAGATGAGTTTCATGCGATGTTATATGAGAGAGGAACTCGTCGAGTCGATGCCAAACTCGACGAGTCGAGACGTGGTTAAGAAAGAGTAAAGGGTGAGGGACTCAACGAGTTGACGGCCCAACTCGGTGAATCGGGTCAACTTGAAGTTGACTTTGACTGGACGTGAACTGGCCATGTTTAGGGTTGTATGTGTTGTGTGTTGACTTGAAGGTTGTCGTGTAGGGATCGAGGATTCGTAGGGAGTCGACTTGTGCGCTAAGGATAATTCAAACACTACACGACATTGAGGTGAGTTACCTTCCAATACGGGTGGGTCTAAGGCCACAATGTCGGCCCACCAACAAGGGATATTTAGAAGAAAATGGTCTTTGTGATAGTTATCTTGGTCTGGTTTTGTGTGGGTTATGAGATTTATATGGATGATATGTTATGTGTATAGTAGGGATTAGTTTCCCTGGCAGTGGTCCTTAGGACCCAAGGGTAGGTCAGTACCCGGATATGCCTGACTGTATGCTTATATCTGTTGATTGTATGCTAGTGGTAGGGGATGAGATAGTCCCCAGTTACCGGTTGAAAGATACCGATGACGGATACCGACTGAAAGATACCAATGTTGATTACCGGTTGAAAGATATCGATGATGGTTACCAGTTGAAAGATACCGATGAGGGCTACCGGTTGAAAGATACCGATGAAGGTTACCGGTTGAAAGATACCGACGATATTGAATGGTATGTGGTATGATGGGGGAACTCACTAAGCTTTGTGCTTATAGTTTTGGTTTTGGTTTCAGGTACCTCTTCGTTGAAGGGGAAGGAGTCGGCGGTGTAGCAGCGCATCACACACACACACATGGTTTCCGCAAGGAGCTTTTGGGACTGTACTCTGATTTTCATTACCTTTGATGTTATGATTTGGGACACAACAATATGATTTTGTGATGTGATGTTTATTTGAAAATATTTTGGTAAAAATGTTTATGGAATTGATAATTCAAAAATGAAATTTTTGGCCTTGAAAATTGGGTCATTACAAGTTGGTATCAGATCCTTGGTTTGAGGGATACGGACACACCCTCGGGGTGTCTGGAATCAAACTGACGGACTAAAATATTTTTACAAGGAAAATGGTTTTCTAAAATATAAAGTGAGAAATTTTAAGAAAGACAAAGTGTGTGATGCGTACGACCAGCCGGGCTCAAGTAAGTTTTACCCAAGATACCCATACTTATTATGTTATGTTATATGGTTTGATTCATAAAACTGCATGCTAGAATAGGACTAAGGATCTAGGAAGATGCCTTGTGTGCCTGATATATGATTCTGAGAATTGCATGCTAGTTAGGGCTAAGGATCTAGGAACGATGCCTTATGTGCCTGTTGTATGAGCCGTATGCTAGGATTGTTTAGTCAACAGTAGGATGGCTTGTGTAGGTTATGCCTGGTTTGGTTACTCAATGCACGAATGTTGTTTGCTTTGTGCTATGGGGGTTTTGGCTAACTCCAACTAACTAAGGAGCGGATATGTAACAGTATCCGCAAGCTAGTTAAGGGGAGGTGGTGGGGACTCCTAGTGCAGCTGATGGCAGAGAGTAGGTCGGAGAGTGCCTTAGGAAAGCCTAGGAGGGGGGTCAGTGGAAAGGGTATTTGGTAAAGGGACTTGGTGAAGTCGAAGCAATCCTTAAGGAAAGTACGGATAGATGTGGAAGGTAGTATGGGCCCGTACTACTGAAAGCAGAGGATCCGTACTCGAGTCAAGGAGGGCCTAGATGGAACCGGGAAACTTGAAAAGTGCATGAGACCTCCAGAAAGTATGTGTGACCTTGACAATAGTATGATTGTTTTTAGAATGGTGGTCACACGACTTGGAGTGGGAGGTTCAGGATATGGGTCAGGATCGGGCTCGGGTGCAGGATCCTAGCATGTGGATGATGGGTTGTGCGAGTTTATCGCGTCCGAGATCACGAGGGGTATCCTTGATGCGACGTCGGTTATCTTCGGGACGATCAAGGAGGGGATCATTGAGATGGATCGCGGACATCGAGTCTGCACAACTGACGAGCTTCTGCCAGGAAGGGTCGAAGGTTCTTTTTGCTGCAGGGTGTTTGAGGGACAGGGCCAGAGATTGGTGGGAGTCGGTTGGTGAATCTCTGGGATCCTCGGTTGTAGAGGCTATGACATGGTCAGACTTTGTGACCAGATTCAGGGCAGAGTTTGCGCCAGCTTTGGAGCTTCAGCAGCTGGCCAGGGAATTCTTGGATATGAGATAGACTACGGAGACTGTGGCGGAGATCACCGCCAAGTTCCGGTAGATGGCATTGTTGGTGACCCAGTATGCGGGGGATGAAGACATGAAGAGGACCCGCTACCATGACATGCTACGAGCTGACATCCGGGAGCATGTCAGTTTCTCGGATTGCCCTACTCTGGATTCCCTGATTTCCAGGGCTAGGGAAAGGGAGATTGATTTGGAGAACATACGGAAGAAGAAGGCAGCAGAGGGGCAGACGACGGGGGGCTTCGGAGAAGAAGCCCAAGGGACCCGATGGTAGGCCAAAAGGCCAATCAGGGCAAGACCGCTGCAGGAAATGCGGTCGGTCACACGAGGGAGGTTGTCGCACTGGGCCGGGTTCAGGCTGCTATAAGCGCGGCAAGGTTGGGCATTTTGGCAGGGATTGTACTACCCCTACTCCTACGATACAGATGTTAGACCTGATTTGCTTTCATTGAAATCAGAAGGGCCATAAAAGGCCAATTGACCTAGATTGACAGCAGCAGCGGCGCCGACTCCAGCGACAGCACGGGTTGTAGATGCCCGGAAGGTCAAGTCGGAGGCTCCAGTGGTTCGGAGCCGAGCATTCCAACTGACAGCCGAGGAGGCACACACTGCACCCGATGTGGTGACGGGTATGATTTTTTAATTATGCTTTTATGTTATGTCGCTGTGATTTTGATGTATTATGTGCCTTGCTTAGGATCGTTCCATGTGAACGGTATCCCACTTCAGGTGTTGTTTGATTTGGGTGCCACCCGATCATTTGTCTCTCTTGCGCTTAGCAAGAAGTTTCCTGAATCTTCGGGCATGTTGGATTGCCCTCTAGAGGTCGAGATTACGGACGACCAGTCTGTACGAGCGTCAGAGGTCTACCGGGATTGTGTTTTGAGGCTGTTCGAGGAACGTTACCTGTGGACTTGGTTCCCATACCTCTGCGTGGGAACAAGGTTATTATTGGTATGGATTGGCTGAGCCCCAATGGGGCGGTGATCACTGCGCGCAGCAGTCAGTGCGGATCAAGACCCCTAGTGGGGGAGAGCTGGTGGTTCAGGGCGAAAGGCCACAACGAGGACCAGCCTTATGTTCGGCAGCAAGGGCTAGGAGCTACCTCCAGCAGGGTTGCGCAGGTTATGTCGCCTATGTTATGGATACCAGGGAAGCGGGAAAGGCAACGGTGGGTGATGTGCCCGTGGTGCGAGAGTTTACGGACGTATTCCCCGAGGAGCTGCCTGGGATACCTCCGGAGAGACAAGTGGAGTTCCGGATCGACCTAGTCCCTAGTGCGGCTCCGATAGCCAAGGCACCGTATCGGTTGGCTCCACCTGAGATGCAGGAGCTGTCTACACAGCTGCATGAACTGTTAGACAAGGGGTTCATTAGACCGATCAGTTCACCCTGGGGAGCCCCGATTTTGTTTGTGAAGAAGAAGGACGAGTCGCATAGGATGTGTATAGATTATCGGGAGCTGAATAAGGTAACGGTGAAGAACCGTTACCCACTACCGAGGATTGATGACCTCTTTGACCAACTTCAGGGAGCATCTTGGTTCTCCAAGATCGATTTGCGATCAGGATACCATCAGAGGAGGGTCAGAGAGGAGGATGTACATAAGACTGCGTTCCGGACGCGCTATGGCCATTCTGAGTTTGTGGTGATGCCCTTCGGGCTCACCAATGCCCCTGTCGCGTTCATGGACCTCATGAACCATGTGTGTAGACCGATGTTAGACCGGTCGATGATAGTGTTTATTGATGATATCTTTGTTTATTCCAAGACGCAGAAGGAGCATGAGGAGCATCTGCGAGAGGTTCTGAAGACCTTGGGGAGGGAGAACTTGTATGCTAAGTTCTCCAAGTGTGAGTTTTGGTTGCGCGAGGTGTAGTTCCTTGGGTACCTTGTCAACTAGAACAAGATTTCAGTAGATCCAGCCAAGGTGGAGGCCGTGATGAGGTGGGAGGTTCCGAAGTCTCCATCTGAGATTCAGAGTTTCCTAGGATTAGCCGGCTACTATCGGAGATTCATCCAGGATTTCTCCAAGATAGTCGTGCCCTTGACTAGACTGACAAGGAAGGCCGTGGTTTTACGTTGGGGGCCTAAGCAGCAGGCTGCATTTGAGACATTGAGGCAGCGATTGTGCAAGGCGCCAATCTTAGCCCTGCCGGAGGGCATGGAGGATTTTGTTGTGTACTGCGATGTGTCCATCTCTGGTTTGGGCGCAGTATTAATGCAAATAGGGCATGTCATTGCTTACGCTTCGAGGCAGCTGAAGCCTCATGAGGCGAATTACCTGACACATGATTTGGAGCTGGGTGTTGTTGTATTCGCCCTTAATATTTGGCGTCATTACCTCTATGGGGTCCGGTGTACCATCTACACGGACCACAAAAGCTTGAGGTACCTCATGGATCAGTCGAATCTGAACATGAGGCAACGCCGATGGTTGGACGTGGTGAAGGACTACGATTGCGAGATCCTTTACCATCCAGGGAAGGCAAATGTGGTAGCCGATGCGCTCAGCTGCAAGGCAGCGCCGATTAGGGATATCTGTTTGAGGATGACAGTGGTAACTTCGTTGTTGGAGCAGATTCGGGAGGCCCAGCAGGAGGCCATGAAGGAGGAACACCGGAAGAGCGATCGGATAGTGGGGCAGGTTTCCTCCGTCGAATATGACAGCCGGGGATTACTGACACTACATCGTAGGGTGTGGGTGTCGTACCACGGGGGAGCACGCCAGGTTCTGATGGAGGAGGCGCACAAATCTCGATTCTCCATTCATCCTGGGGAGACGAAGATGTATAGGGATCTTCGTCTGGACTATTGGTGGCCCTGCATGAAGCGGGATGTGGCATGGTACGTCGAGCGGTGCTTGACCTACAGGAAGGTCAAGACCGAGCATCAGAGACCTCACGGCAAGATGCAGCCGTTGGATATTCCGCTGTGGAAATGGGAAGACATCACGTTGGATTTTATCACAAAGCTTCCCAGGACTGCGCAGGGAGTGGATTTGATCTGGGTCATCGTCGATCGATGAGCGCCCATTTTATCCTGATTCGGGAGAGTATCTTGGTCGAGAAATTGGCCGACATCTATATCCGGGAGGTTGTGGCGTGGCACGGGGTGCCAGTTTCTGTGATTTCAGACAGGGATGTGCGGTTCACTTCCAGGTTTTGGAAGAAGTTTCATGACGAGCTGGGTACTCGTTTGCATTTTAGCACAACCTTTCACCCTCATACGGATGGTTAGAGGGAGCAGACCATCCAGACTCTAGAGGATATGCTACGAGCATGGGTGTTGGACTTCGGAGGTAGTTGGGATACCTACCTTCCGTTGGAAGAATTCTCCTACAACAATAGTTATCATGCGAGTATTGACCGCACTCCCTTTGAGATCTTGTATGGGAGAAGGTGCAGGACCCCGATATGTTAGGGCGAGGTTGGACAGAGGGTAATGGGGAGCACTGAAGTAGTGCTCAAGATGACAGAGAAGGTTCAGCAGGTCCGGAGTAGGCTTCAAACTGCTCAGAGTTGGCAGAAAAGCTATGACGATAAGCGCCGATCAGACCTGGAGTTCCAGGTCAGGGATATGGTTCTCTTGAAGGTGTCGCCATGGAAGGGCGTTATCCGATTCAGGAAACAGGGAAAGTTGGGCCCCAGGTACATTGGACCATTCAGGGTTATAGCCCGGGTGGGAAAGGTGGCGTATAGGCTGGATCTGCCAGCCGAACTCAGTCAGATACACAACACTTTCCACATTTCTCAGCTGCAAAAGTGTCTGATGGATGACTCAGCAGTAGTGCCCTTGGAGGACATTCAGGTTGATGACAACCTGAATTACATCGAGCGGCCTGTGGCAATCCTCGACCGAAAGTCGAAGGATTTGAGGAACAAGAGGTTGGAGCTCGTGAAGGTGCAATGGCAGCACCGGAAGGGCTCGGAATGGACTTGGGAGCCGGTGGACGAGATGATGGAGCATTACCCAGAGTTGTTTCAGGAGCGAGCAGCAGACTTCGAGGACGAAATCTAAAATAAGTGGGGGAGATTTGTAGCACCTGGTTCTTGGTACGTATTTCTTTTTAGTGTTTTGCATTCTTGGCCTTGGATTCGGTGAGTTGAAGGACCAACTCGCCGAGTAGAAGCGGGACAGTACGCGGGACTTAAGTGATGAACTAGACGAGTCGGGTCCCGGACTCGACGAGTAGGCTCTGGTTGGACAAAAACCCTAATTTGAGGGTTTGCACCCTATTTAAGCAACCTTATACAGCCTCCATCATCCCTTATGCTCCCAAAAACCCTCTATAGAAAACCCTAGCCATTGTTGAAGCAATCTAAGTCATTTTGGTGGATTTTGGTGTTAGTGGTCTTAAGAAGGAAGGAGAAGAACTTGATGAAACAAGAGGAGACCAGAGGGGTTCGAGTTTATGCTTCATCTTCAGTCCTCAGAAGGTATAAAGCTGCTAACTTGCTTGTTCAATTGCTAGATCCCATTCTATGGAGATTTAGGGCTTTTATAAGCCATTTTAGGTAGCCAACCATGAATGCAAGCATGGTTGGGGACAAGGCTTCGGATCTAGGTCCTTTGAGGGGTCACAAGGCAGAAAGTGGGTGCTTTTCCACCCAAGGAAGACCCCATGCAACCCAAGAGCTTGTTTTAGGACCTTTTGAGCTCAAAGTCCCATGCAAGCATGTAAAGTTTGTAACTTTACGTGCTAGATCGATTGTAGAGGCTTGGATCTATCTTTCGATCAAGGGTTGTACATCAGAAATCGAAGATTTGGTGAATGGACGTGACCGACTCGACGAGTCCATTCTTGGGACTCGACGAGTCCAAGGCTTTGAGTCCCATATCTATTGAGGGTCAAAAGGACTCAGTGGAGTGTTGGAAGGGTTGTAACCGGTTAGAAAGAGTGACCCAACGCATTGGGCATAATTTTAGACCTGTAGTTCATGGGACTCGAAGAGTACTAGAACAGACTCGGCGAGTCCAAGGCAATCTTCTTAAGATTGAAGATGAACTCGACGCGTTGTTCATACAACTCGGCGAGTCGAGGACAGGACGTGTTCATCAGATGAAGGTGGACTCGACGAGTGTTCATACAACTCGGCGAGTCGGATGAGTTTCATGCGGTTTTCATATGAGAGAGGAACTCGTCGAGTCGATGCCAAAATCGACGAGTCGAGACGTGGTTAAGGATGATTAAAGGGTGAGGGACTCGACGAGTTGACAGCCCAACTCGGCGAGTCGGGTCAACTTGAAGTTGACTTTGACTGGACGTGTATTGGCCCTGTTTAGGGTTGTATGTGTTGTGTGTTGACTTGAAGGTTTTCGTGTAGGGATCGAGGAGTCGTAGGGAGTCGACTTGTGCGCTGAGTATAATTCAAACACTACACGACATTGAGGTGAGTTACCTTCCAATACGGGTGGGTCTAAGGCCACAATGTCGGCCCACCAACAAGGGATATTTAGAAGATAATGGTCTTTGTGATAGTTATCTTGGTCTAGTTATGTGTGGGTTATGAGATTTATCTAGATGATATGTTATGTGTATAGTAGGGATTAGTTTCCCTGGAAGTGGTCCTTAGGACCCAAGGGTAGGTCAGTACCCGGATATGCCTGACTGTATGCTTATATCTGTTGATTGTATGCTAGTGGTAGGGGGTGGGATAGTCCCCAGTTACCGGTTGAAAGATACCGATGTTGATTACCGGTTGAAAGATACCGATGATGGTTACCGGTTGAAAGATACCGATGAGGGCTACCGGTTGAAAGATACCGATGAAGGTTACCGGTTGAAAGATACTGACGATATTGAATGGTATGTGGTATGATGGGGGAACTCACTAAGCTTTGTGCTTACAGTTTTGGTTTTGGTTTCAGGTACCTCTTCGTTGAAGGGGAAAGAGCAAGCGGTGTAGCAGCGCATCACACACACATGGTTTCCGTAAGGAGTTTTTAGGACTGTACTCTGATTTTCATTACCTTTGATGTTATGATATGGGACACAACAATATGATTTTGAGATGTGATGTTTATTTGACAATATTTTGGTAAAAATGTTTATGGAATTGATAATTCAAAAATGAAATTTTTGGCCTTGACAATTGGGTCGTTACACATGTCGTTAATCAGAATGGGACATTGGTCGACCCGACCAAGATTGAGGCTGTTATGCGATGGGAGGTGCCTAGATCCCTATACGATATTAGTAGTTTTATGGGATTGGCTGGCTACTATCGGAGAGTTATCAGGGATTTCTCCAAGATTGTCGTCCCCCTCACCAGGGTAACCCGGAAGGGTGTTACTTTTATTTGGGGTCTTGAGCAGCAGACCTCATTTGAAACGCTTCGCTAGAGATTGTGCGAGCCCCGGTGTTAGCCCTTCCTGAGGGAGTGGAGGACTTTGTGGTATACTGCGATGCATCTATATTAGGGATGGGTGCGGTGCTGATGCAGATGGGTACGTGATAGCATACGCATCAAGGCAGTTGAAGCCTCATGAGACGAGATATCCCACCCACGATCTAGAGCTAGGGGCAGTGGTGTTCGCCCTCAAGATTTGACACCACTATTTGTACGGAGTTCGGTGTATCATATACACAAATCACAAGAGCCTGAAGTATCTTATGGATCAGCCCAACCTGAACATGAGACATAGGAGATGGTTGGATGTGGTGAAAGACTATGACTGTGAGATCCTGTATCATCTGGGTAAGGCTAATGTGGTAGCCGACTCCATGAGCCGTAGAGTCGAGAGTGCTCCGATCGGATGTATGTATGAGGATGACAAAGATGACTCCAGTCTTAGATACCATTCAAGAGGCCCAGGTAGAGGCCGTGAGACCGGAGAACTGCAAGAGAGAGCGGGTGATTGGGCAGGTGTCTGAGTTTGTGACGAACAGTCGTGGGCTTATGACTTTCTGAGGGCGGATTTGGGTGCCCTATACGGGCGGAGCTCGGCGTATACTGATGGAGGAGGCGCATAGATCAAGATTCTCGATCCATCTCGGGGCCACTAAGATGTTTTTGGACCTGAAGAGGGATTACTGGTGGCCCTGTATGAAGAGGGATGTTGCCTGGATAGTTAAGAGGTGCTTGACCTGCCGTCGGGTCAAGGCAGAGCACCAGCGTCCACATGGTCCATTACAGCCTCTGGAGATTCCCCAGTGGAAGTGGGAATAGATTTCTATGGACTTTATCACCAAGTTACCGAGGACTGCGCGTGGAGTTGACACGATTTGGGTGATTGTGGACCGACTGATGAAGAGCACTCACTTCGTCTCTATCAGTGAGAGTTTTTCTGTAGAGAGACTGGCTGAGATCTATGTGAGAGAGGTGGTAGCTCGACAATGAGTTTCGACCTCGATAGTATCAGATCGAGACGTGCGCTTTACTTCCAGGTTCTGGAAGAAAGTTCATGAGGAGTTGGGTACCCGGTTACATTTTAGTACCACATACCATCCGTAGACAGACGGGCATATCAAGCGGATGATTCAGACGCTTGAGGACATACTGCGTGCATGTGTTATGGATTTCAGAGGAAGTTGGGACACTTATTTGCCCATGGCTGAGTTTTCTCACAACAACAACCATCATTTGAATATTGGTATGCCTCCCTTTGAGCTTATTTATGGGAAAGGTAGGGAAACGAGTGATAGGTAGCACTGAGATAGTGTTGAAGACGACTGAGCAGATTCAGCAAGTTAAACAGAGGTTACTGACGGCCCATAGTCGCCATAAGAGTTATGCAGACAGGTGACGATCCGAGCTGGAGTTTCAGGTCAGACATTTTGTACTCATGAAGGTATCCCCTTGGAAAGGGGTGATCCGATTCAAGAAACGAGGCAAGCTGGGGCCCGGATACATTGGTCTTTCCAGAGTGGCCGCCAGAGTGGGTAAGGTAGCATACCGGTTAGAGCTACCTGCAGAGTTGAGTCATATCCATAACACCTTCCACGTGTCTCATCTGAGGAAGTGTGTAGCCGATGAGACAGCAGTGGTGCCCTTAGAGGACATTCAGGTGGATGCGAGCCTAACTTATATTGAGAGGCCGATTGCGATCTCGGATCGAAAGGTGAAGATTATGAGAAACAAAGAGGTGCCCCTGGTTCAGGTCCAGTGGCAACATCGGAGAGGGTCCGAGTTGACTTGTCAAGTTGCTCCATAGTCCTCAAAAGTAAATAAATAAACAACATACCTGGAAGTGAAAATGTTACAATTCTCCCCCACTAGAATCAGACTTCGCCCCTCAAAGTCATGCTCTAGAAATAGCTCTGGGTACTGTTCTCGCATGCTACAACTCATCGAGTAGAGTCACGTTGTGCCACGTAGGATTAATAATCTACTCGACAAGTCAGAGAGTCGACTCGCCGAGTAGACGCTGTGAAGTGAAACCCTAAATCCCCGGGTTTGGGCTTACATAAGGGCACTTATAGCCTCATTTGCGGCTCATCAACTGCTTAACCTTTCATATTTAAGATGTTAAACACTTAAATTAAACTCTTTTTATATTAAATAATTAGTTTTAATTATTAATTCATCTAATTACATCTTTATAATATTCATATTTTTTATTTAATTCATTTATCTATCCTTTATAGTTTCATTTCAAACTATATAGTTATTCTTAGAATACATTGAAAAATAAGAAGTTACAAAACTACATACATTATTCGGCTAAGGACCTAGCTTAGGGATTTTAAAGAAATTAGTGCAAATTTTTAGGTATCATGTTAGGGTATATAAGTAACATATATTGAGAGTATTTTTAGTTATAATCAACAAAATATTACTAGTGCAAATTTTTAGGTATCATGTTAGGGTATATAAGTAACATATATTGAGAGTATTTTTAGTTATAATCAACAAAATATTACTATAACTTGTTATTTAGTTTCTAACCACCAACTAGGCGTTCAAAACAAAAAACAGAAAAACAAAATAATACCCTACATGTATACTATGTGTTATGTAAAGAAGGAATTTCATATCTATTTATGAAAAAAATAAGTGTATGAGCTTATGAAAGTGCAAGTGTACAAAACGGAGTTGCTATCAAGTAAGAATTCTATAACATAAATGAAGTGCAATAAAAATGCATGAATACTTTGCCGAAAGTATTGGTGTTAATTAAGGGGTTAAATTGGTGAAAAAGATATCGAGAAGTTATTGAATTTTAGAAAAGAAGTAAGAAAGTTCAATTAATTTGAAGATTATTCCACATTAAAATTTCGAGTAATATGTGTTGTTATATTTATTGAATATGAATGTAAAATTTTATAAAGTAGTGTTATGGACACAAGAGGCTTCTTAAATTTTTTCAAAATGTGTCTTATGGTATAAGAGGCATCTAAGATATTTTAATGACACAAGAGGTATCTAAAGAAATATCTTTTAAAGGCACAAGTTCTTCAAGTGTTTCTCTTCGAACCGTAGATGGCTAATACCGGAAGACGTGAGCTACTTAATTGTGATAATGATGGAAATTTTATGGGTAAGAAGGGTATAGTTCCTTACTACACATATTGTATGCGTGTTAATCTGTTTTGACAAAGTGTTCATTATATTGATGTTATTGTATTGTATATGTGTTAATATGTTTTGACAAGGTGTTCATTATATTGATGTTATTAGGTGTGAGACTCATGTATTACATGGGTTTAATTAAAAAAAATAAATATGAAATTTTAATAATTTGAAAAGTTTGAATTTATAAGAAAAATGAGAAAATTTTGAATTATTAAAATTAATGAGACTTTAATGTATTGAATACATTACATATATAAACTCTTTCTAATAAATACTTTACATATTAAATATGAACTTTTAATTTAATAAAATGAAAAATACAATAAAATGACAAGTGGAAAATAGAAAATTTAAATATTTTAAAAAAATGTCATGTAAACTTTCATTTATTATAATAGATTGTGTTTTTGTTTAAGACAAACTAGTAACGGTAAAAAGATCATTTAGCAATTTAGCACAAATGGATGTTGACATTTGTGTTTTGAAGGAGTGATGATGTCATCGAACTGAACCTTGTATGGTTTTATTATATCGGTGATAGAATAGTAAAATATTAGAATAAATATAATTGTATATTGTTGATTAATTTTTATGTTAATTTTTAGTTGGATGCACATCTTTTTATCTTTTTTTTGTTTTGTGTGATGTGATGAAATTCTTTGATTATTTATTTATTTTATTGTATTTTTACATGTAAAAACTAAAATATACAACATTTTTTTGTTGTTGAAATGGTTTTTGAAGAATTTTACAACAAAAAAAGGTGAAAAGGAAATTTTTAAAACTTTTTTCACATATGAAAAACTAAAAATTATGCAAATCTGATTTTTTTTTAAAACTTTTTTTGAAATTTTTTAATTTCTATTTATTTGTTTATCTTTTTATCTTTTTTTTTTGCATTTCTTGCAAGTTAAAATTACAATTTCAAGTTTTTATTTTGGAAATGGTATTTGACGACTTTACCAAAAAAATTTAATGTTTTTTTTTTTTTTCACAATGGCATATAAGAATTATTTAAAAAAAAATAAAAAACGAGGTGATTTCTCGTGCATTTCTTAACTCCATATCTTTCTCATTTGATGATTTCGCTTGCTACAAAAATGTTATGCGGGTCGTCGTCATTTTCGAAAATTGCCATCTTTTACCACCTTACCTACAACAATCTCTGATACCATCCATGGAATTTACCTCAATTAAACCACAAAAGTCAAAATCCACCATGCCTTTTCGTTACCTTGGAACTCCATTTTTCTTTCTTACAAGTTGCGAGCTATGAGCCTATGACGCCCTTAACCACATAAATTTTCCTTAAAAATCCGAATTTTGAATCAATCATCCTTTGATTGCCTTACCCTCTTCCCCTTCTTGCTTATCCTCAATCTTTGAAGGGATTTCACCGTCACTCAACAGTCACGTTGCTTGCCGCCATTTCTGCGACCGACGAAGTCATCAATTTCATGGTTGTCCTCCAATTCGTTACTAGATCGAATTACACGAAAAGGGTTTGAAGTTTTTTTGTCTCCGAGCTAAGTTCTTTCTAGTTTTAAATGGCTTCTATTTCCGGACTTGCTTCTTTTATGAATTGTATTTCTGTTAATAGAAACCCTAATCGTTTAATTCCCCAAGTTTACGGAAGCTTTACTGTTAATTCCTGCAATAGGGTTTCGATTACAAACAGAAACCCTATCCATATTGGGAAATTACGTGAACCTAGGTTTTATAAAGCGGTGGAGTTGGATACGTTTGTAACTAGTGACGACGAAGACGAAATGAGTGAAGGTTTCTTCGAAGCAATTGAGGAATTGGAGAGGATGACAAGAGAGCCATCCGATGTTCTCGAAGAAATGAATTCCAAATTATCCGCTAGAGAACTACAACTCGTTTTGGTCTACTTTTCTCAAGAAGGAAGAGACTCATGGTGTGCTTTGGAAGTGTTTGAATGGCTGAAGAAAGAGAATAAAGTCGATGAGGAGACAATGGAGCTTATGGTTTCTTTGATGTGTGGTTGGGTTAAGAAACTGATTGAGGGGAAACATGAAGCTGAAGATGTGATTGCTCTTCTTGTGGATATGGAGTGCGTTGGGTTAAAACCTAATTTTAGTATGATTGAGAAGGTGATATCATTGTATTGGGACATGGGTGAGAAAGATAAAGGGGTTTTGTTTGTGAAACAGGTTTTAAAGAGAGGATTTGGTTATGAAAATGATGATAATCAAGGGCGTAAAGGAGGTCCTACAGGTTATCTTGCTTGGAAGATGATGGTAAGTTTCAATCTTTATATATATTTTTCATCTTTTTGATACATTTGGATCCCTAATTTTTGTTTAATATGTTATATCAGGAAGATGGAAATTACACTGATGCAATTAAGCTAGTAATCAACATTAAAGAATCCGGTTTAAAACCAGAAGTTTATAGCTACTTAATTGCAATGACAGCTGTTGTAAAAGAGCTAAATGAATTTGGAAAAGCTTTACGCAAGTTAAAAGCCTTCACAAAATCCGGATTATCTTCCGATTTGGACACACACGACACACAACTCATACAAAATTACCAAACTACCCTTTTGGAAGACGGGGTGCGCTTATCCAATTGGGTAATCGAAGAGGGCGGGCCGTCATTTCACGGGGTTGTATACGAACGGCTTTTAGCCATGTACATATGTGCGGGGCGTGGGGTGGAGGCAGAAGGGCAATTATGGAAAATGAAATTAGTTGGAAAAGAAGCTGATGGGAATCTTTATGACATTGTGTTGGCTATATGTGCTTCTCAAAAGGAAATAAATGCAATTTCAAGATTGCTTACAAGAATGGAGGTGACTAGTTTGTTAAACAAAAAGAAAAGTTTAACATGGTTATTAAGGGGTTATATTAAAGGCTCTCATTATGTGGATGCTGCTGAAGTGGTGAATAAGATGCTTAATTTGGGGGTGTACCCTGAGTTTCTTGATAGGGCTGCTGTTTTGCAAGGATTGAGAAAAAGAATTAATCAAAAGGGTATTTTGGAAAGTTATTTTAAGCTTTGCAAGAGGTTATCGGATGCAGGTTTGACTGGACCTTGTCTTATATATATGTATATAAAAAAATACAACCTTTGGGTGATCAAAATGCTTTAAATTAGTTCAAAACTAGAGGCATAAAGATCATCATCATCATGTATATGTGTAATGTGTATAGAGTTAATAATTCGAGTGAGGTCTAGTAAAGATGTTGATATTGCATGTTTTATAGGTATCTTGTAATTTTGATTTTCAAGACTCCGAAATATGTATTTGTGGCATCTTTTGATTGCAAAAAGGTGGATGACATAAGAGTTATGTGCCCATTATGATCTAACTTGTACTTTATTTGGTAACTTTTTATTGGGTAACTCTTAAGAATATTTGTTCAAGTTCTTACATTTTGGATCAAGAATCTTAAAATGCTTTTGAAATATTTTGGGTGAGTTTTAAAATACCCACAAGATTTTTTTTTTTTATTGTAAAATTCAAGTGTATCTTTGTTAAAGTTCTTACCTTTTGGATCAAGAATCTTGAATTGTATCAACTTGTAACATATCATTTGTTACTTTTTATGGGTAAGAAGTTAATATACATATACACTATTGAGAAGTTGAGAGTCAACTCGTTATGGTCAATGCCATTTTGTCATTTCCCAACCTAACCCTCTAAGGTCATATCCTATTTTGAAGGGCAAAATGGTCATTTAATATGGGACATTTGAGCTGGAAATATGGATGCTTAATTGCAATTTGGCATTTTTTTTTCATGTATGCAAAGATTTGCAGACAGGTTTTGCATGTGGTGGATTATTCTTGGCTTCTTGGTGGTTTTGGTGTATACGTGGCTTGTTTTTGTGTTTCGTTGTCTTTTGACGAAATAATGCAAAGTTTTGCTAGTTGACAAAAAGTGCCTGATAAGAGCTACTAGGCAAATCTTATCATCTTAAGTACAATATATTTGTCGAAAATAAATAATTACACAAATGCCCTCGAAGACAAAAATCTTAAGAGATATAAAATCAACGTCAACATAATACTTTTGACATTTAAAAATGGACATGAAAAGAAAGAAATTCATATGTTAATGGTATTTTTGATCTTTTGATCATGTCTAGCGTTTGTTTTTGTATATCAAACGAATCCCATGCAATGAAAGGGTGTAAAAGTTGATCTGAATTTTTTAAAAAGTGGAATAAGTAAATATATAATGTTAAGTATACCTAATCATCAATTATTTTTGGCATGTTTCTAAACATTATTGTTCGGTAATTCGCTTGTATTGAATGGTTGGGGCTTTTTTTTATTAATTTTATAGCGTATTATGTAATGTACTTATTGTATTATTGCGTACCTTTTCATGGATAGAATCTTGGTTATGGAAAGGAGTTGTATCTCGTCTATTCTATTAGTAGTCATCTCATATGTATTTATGCGAATGATACTTTACCATGTTAGTAAATTAGCAAATTAATGTTTTTATCTATCACACTTCTCTTCTTTTTGTACTTACAATCAATGTTTTAAAAACCGGTTTGAACCGGTCGGTCGAACCGGGAACCGGTGTAGGGAGCGGTTCAACTATCACCGATTCTACATTGATTTCTGAACCAGATTGAACCGGCCGGTTTTTAGAAAAAACCGGTTGAACCAGTCAAAATAAATTGGTTAAATCGAATAAAAACACATGAAAAAGAACAATTTACATAATAAACTTTGGTGATTTTTCTCACATCTATTTAGTTTTTCTCTAAATAAAAACATGTGATAAATGTTATAAATTTTTTTGATGTATTTGTATTCATTTAAAACTATATTTCTTTACAGTATTATATTTTATTTTCTTTTTGACGTATATGGATTGATGCAAAACACTATAACTTATGGTTACGTTATTTTAATGTATTTGAATTCATCTACAACTTTTTTATGTGTATTTTAATGTTTGAATTTGTAAACATCAAATTCATGATTTATATATGTATGTATGTGTAAAAAAATAGGAAAAAACATGAAAACTATAGAAATTGGTTGACCCGACAGTCGAACCGGTTAAACCAGAAACCGGTCACCATACTGGTTCAATTAAAAAACCGGTTTTTAAAACATTGTTTACAATAACTATAAATTTATAATTTAAACATTGTTTACAAAAACTATAAATTTATAATTTTATATGTATTTTTTTACCAATGTAGGTAGCTTGCAAGCTGAAGGGAAAGCCATAAAATGATGATCTGACACATGTTTCATCATCCACGTTGTGTACCATGTGTACAAATCCAATGGTGTTGGACTTTTTTAAATTCATATTAATACATGATATTCTAACAAAAAGAAAGAAATTGATATCCGACCAAGTTAATCATCGGCAAATAAGTAACATTCTGCAATATATTTACAGAAATCAACTATTCGACTACGACGAAGACTAAATATTTGTATGTTTTTTATTTTAGGTTATGTGTTTTAAATTGTAGTTTTTTTAATTTTTTATTATGAAATGTTAAATTTTCCTTAAGTTTCTAAATAAAATTAGGCGTGACTTGGTAGCAATGTCAAATCTCAAGCATTTACGAACCGTAATGAATCATGTTGTTTGTAAAGCGTCACTTAAGACTGCAATTTTGTATACAATTAATAATTTTATATTTTTTTTTCTACTATAATTCATTTTTATATAAATATATGAATTAAAGCGACATTTTGTTAAAGTGTGGCGACATGTACAAGCCTCGTAACCATGACGAGTTTTTTAAACCTTGAAAAACTTTAATTATTACTAATCTTATATTTATTTTTGTTTTAGAACTAAAAAAGTTGAATTAAAAATATAAAATTAGGTGAAATATGAGTATAACAATACTCTTATAGAGAAACAAAGAAGAGAACATGTAATCTTGCAATCACTCGAACACATTTTTCAATTGTGATTACAATTATCAAAGAAAAAAAACTTGCATAATTAAATATAATAATTAAATTATTTATAAAAATAAAAGTTATATTTTTTAGATTAAATTATAGAATGGTTTCTCATTTTAGTCAAACTTTTGAAAAATGTACTCTTGTGGTTTCAAAAAATTATACATCTAATACTTGAGGCTAGCATCGTTAATTAAACTATAAAAACAAACATTCATTTCTCAACCTAAAAACTCACTTGTGCCTAACACTTCCCCTTCACATTTCCTTAGAGCATATGGTATGAACAACTTGAAGTGGTGTTATGACAAGAAGCAATAAGAAGAGGGGGTGGTGTTCATGGTGTTATAACACCATGTTAAGAGGAGAGAGATAGAGAGAGAAAATTTGGGCAACCAATAGAAAATCACGTTGCATCTAGTCATGGTCACAACAAGAAGCAACACAACTAAATACAACAAGAAAGGGGGGGGGGGGGGGGTGATGCTTCTTAACGGCATTGAGGATGCTCCACCTCAGCAACAACGAGATGCAACATGACCCATACCTTATACTCTTACATTTTGAGTCTTAGGCGAGCACCTCCCTCACTTCACTATTTGTATCTCCGGTGGTGCACAATAGTTTTGTGTGGTGTCGGTGGGGATGAGTGCCTCTTTATATTGTAACAAAATAGAAAAGTAGAAAAAAGTAAAAGTAAATTTGTCAATTTACACTAATTTGATAGTTATCATGGTTGGTGTTAGCTAAAATGGACTACCAATGTAATTTTTTAAAACCATAGGGACATAAGCTATCAACTTTTTAAAATTGAACAAAACATGCAATTTTAACTAAACCATAAGAACCATTACTCTTTTTTTAAATGATTTAGAAATATAACTTTACTCAATCTAATTATAAATTTTTTAAAGTGATTAAATCCAAAATTTGTAGGAAATATATAAGGAAAATGACAAGTTAGCCCAATAATATTTTTTTGAATTTGTTGAATCAATCCTTTAACTATTTGCATGCTTTAAGTTGGAATAAAATAGATGTTGACATATTTATTTAGTCTCTTTAACCGGAAACAACATGTCCACCATGACACACAATCAGTTGGAGAATATGTGGTTGTCCAAGTAGCATGATGTAGCTAACACGTGGTTGTCCACTTGGACCTAAGGTTTATTAAGAGGGTAATAAGGGTATTTGAACATACTTTTTGATTAAATTTTGTATGTATGACATAAATTTCGGTCAGATCTAAGGTTTCGATGTGAAGGCCATTGAAACACTTAGGACAGGTCGCCATTTAATCTGGTTATTGTTCTTCGTGGTGTTGATAGAGGCGGTATTAAGAATTCAGAAAGTTGAGAGAGATGTTTTGAGTTGTATTATGATGATGGAGTCGGTTCTGGTTTAAAACCTTTTGTCGTCGATGATGTCAGAGTTTCCGATGAGGTCAGGGTTTGACCGGTTGCTCGATCAGTTATCGCAGATTAAGATAAACGGATTAGGCAGGGCAATACATCCACCGGTATCGAAAGCGATTGTTGAATCGATGCCGACGATCGAGATCTCAAATTCACAAGTTACCAGCGAATTGCATTGTGTTGTCTGCAAATAAGTGTTCCTTCTCAGAGTTAAAGCTCGTGAAATGCCATGTAACCACATCTACCATCCCAATTGCATTCTCTCATGGCTAACTCTTCACAACTCCTGTCCGGTTTGCCTCCACCAACTCCCAACAGGTTTAACTATTTTTCCAAATCTAGAAGGCTTAGACCAAACAGAAGAAGAATCAGCGACAGTTGGATTACCAATATGGAGATTACCTGGTGGTGGATTTGTCGTTGGAAGGTTCGCAGCGGTGGCGCAAGAGAGCTTTCATTTGTCTACACGAAAATGGACAACAAATTCAATAACTGTTCAGGTACACTAAGGAGGATCATGTGGGAATCGAGAAGGAACAAGACTGGAGGAGAAGGTGGATTCAGGTTAGAGAATGAGAAGTAGGCGAAATAGAACGTGGATTTTGGATAAATAGAATGAGTTATCAAGATTGTAAGCCTATGTACTCTATACAACTCAAGACATATTCATACATAAAAAATTAAAATAAAAGTATACATGGATGCCTAGTAGCGCCATTGATAATGTGGCAAAGAAGGCATCGACTTACCCTTTTATTTATTCAAAAA
The DNA here is from genome assembly GCF_051521515.1 of Lactuca serriola. Taxonomy (NCBI): domain Eukaryota; kingdom Viridiplantae; phylum Streptophyta; class Magnoliopsida; order Asterales; family Asteraceae; genus Lactuca; species Lactuca serriola. The sequence goes on from NC_136412.1 coordinate 337,795,120, forward strand.
TGATCAATTAGACTCGACAAAAACAACTTTATTTTCTCATAAAACCTGCAAATAAATTAAGGGATTGATTCGGAACATTCGAAAAACATTATTGTGCTAATGTGTCGTTTTCCCAAATATATAACAACAATTAACATATTAGGTTGTTTTCCGCAAACTTCAATCATACATAATATCAAAAAAGAACAAGAACCAACATCAGCCCCAACATGTAAAATGATACTGTAAAAAATGTTTTTTTTAAACTATTTAGTAAAAAGTAAATAGTTTGATTTACCTATAAAAAGATAAATATCATATGAATTATAATAGGACTCGTTATAGATAAGTTATAATGTATGTAAGGATTTCTATTGTACATGACCTAAAGATGTTATTTTTTGTTGTCTGTTTCAACATGTCGAACATATTTTATGTTCATGAGTTGTACTCGTAGTCATGTAAAAGACTTTGACAATACAGAAAGTGATCTGATTCATATATAATAATTTTTTGTCATACATAGGGGTTATTTTTTTTAATAGAATTGCACAATATACAAACAAAAAAATATCATTATTTTATATCACAAAAACATGTTATATACGACTTCTACACAAAAATTCATCTTAAATTTAACAACGAAAGTAACGGTTGATATTAATGTTGGAACTTTGCTCTACAAGATTACAATGTGGGACTTATCCCACATTGGTGGAAAAAAAACTTTATCCCACTTTATAAGGTTTGTCCCATTCATTTATTCAAATGGATGAAGTAATGGGTTGAGCAAATTGGGTTTGGGTTGTGGTGTTGGACTAGTCAAACTGGGCTAGTAGTAGGCTTGGATTATTGAATATTAATTGTCAAAGATAGGGCCTTGGGACTCTTGGGCTCTTCTTGACAAAATAATATTTTTATATATATAATCCGAATTTAGTTAGTCATTAATTAATTTTTATTTATTAATTATAAAATAAATTCTGTTAGATAAAAGATTAATTGCAGTTAGTTTTTTAGCTGTTAATTTCGGTTGGTGGTTTATAACCACCATTGCAAGCCTATAAATGGAAGATTTCTGACAGAATTTAAGAGGCTAATGAACCACAAACACTTTTTTCTGAAAAATCGTTCTTGATGTCAAAAGGGATCATGGTGAATTTCGACAGATTCAAGATCTGTTCTTGAATTGGATTGTTGTATCCTCAAAACAGACCCATTTCAGGGAAATTTCTGTCTTAGGACACTGCAAAAGCAGGCCTCAATCTGTATAATTTCGAGATTTAATTTCCTGTGTAATCAACATTCAAGTACGTTTTCTATAATCTTATTCTTGTATAATATATATATATATATATATATATATATATATATATATATATATATATATATATTTGAATTTCGTTTGTTTTATTTAAATTACTTTGTTGATTGTGTACTTCTGTATTAACAATTAACAAAGTGAAAAAACATGCGGCACACATTTCTTTAAAATTTAAAAGTAAATGACTTTGCATTAGCAAATGGTTTCTAACACAACCTTTTTTGTTTTTGAGGTTGAGGGTTAAGTATTGTTTGAGACGGTAAATTAAATAAGTAATTTAGAAATAAGTTAGATTTTATCGTAAAAAAAAAACTTTGCATCGAAATAAATACAACCATCTTGGTCCTGCATGCAAATAAAAGGGAGAAATAAATACCAACAGAAGTTCAAACTTCAAACATTTGTGTTATTGTTTTGTTGACAAAAGCCACCTCTTTTGTTCTTTCTTTTGTATTCTACCAGCAACACTTACTAAATCTAGAAAGCGAAAGGTATATTATAAAATATCATATTACTTTTTATGGTTTTAACTATTTAATCTGTCAAAATATTAACAATTATACATTGATGTTTTTATAATTGTGTGAATCGCCTAATCTTTGATAAATATATTTATATCTCCTATTTTTGTAACAAATACGGGTCCATTTATCTAAAATTAAATACTTAATTTAAAGTCGTGAACAAAATTTGGTAATATTTTATTTTTAAAAAGGTATCTTGATATATTTACAATTCAATGTTGAATTCAAAGTAGAGAGTCATTTTTTCATAACAATTGTGGACATATTATTGTATTTTAGTATTAGATATTGTTTTTAAGATGATATATTTTTAAGTTTATGCTACAAAATGCATTATTTGACATTTGATTTTTTTTTTCTGTTTTCAATATATTTTTTTTGTTCCTTATTTGCCATAAGAAGAGAAGACGTTTTATTATATTATCGTTAACTGACGTGTAATTTTTTTGACAATCACTTAATTCACTCAAGTGTTTAGATACCATGAATCCATATTGTACTTGCACAAACATCATATTTTCACCAAAAAAAAAAAACATCAACAAGTGTAGTGTGGGATTCGAGAGGATTATTTGAGGAAGAAAAACATTTTCATATGTTTTAGTTCTTAACACCATTGTTGCATGCACAAATCCTACTATTGGAGTTTTTGAAGTTGAAATATGCTGAAATATCAAGGTATGTGTGTGATCATCAGTTTCATAATCAATTTCAGTGTTTTGGTGTGATTATTGACTAAATTTCCTTTTTCAGTGTTTGTAATGGCAGAGACATTCTTCATAAGAAAAGAAAATTCGTCAATGAAAAATACACACATAAAAAAAAAGGAAACCTCCAAAGTAACTTATGTATGTGATGAACACTTCAATGATGATGCTATTAACATGTCATTCTTGGATTTTGACCCATATATCTTCAAACCCACTTCTATCATGATTGATGACCCATTCTTTACCATCTTATGCGGTAAAAATATTTTAAAGAACACATTCTACAAAGTGGAGGATGAAGATAAAGTTGATGATGTTCAAGAAGAAGAGCATGAACACATTGAAGATGAAACTAAGGTTAAATTAGGTGTAAAGTACATGGTGTATGATCCAAACATTAAGTGGAACAAAATAAAGGATGTTGTGGGTGAATCATATGATTACATTTCTCAATTAAGGTTTTCTTTAACTAATTACGTTGTAGCTAATGGATACCAACTCTGGTTTATGAGAAGTGATACATCCATGGTAATTGCAAGGTGTGGAAAAATGCTAAAAAACATCTCCTTTTAGGGTATATGTATAATGGAATTAGAACATACATTTTAGATCAAATACATGATAAAAACACTCCTTTATGTAAGGAATTACAACTTTGGGTGTCCGGTTAGTTGTATTTGGTTAGAAAAGCATCACATAAATGAGATAATTAGGAAGCACAAGATGACATTGACTGAGATGCAAGATGATGTCCTTAGAAAATACTTTGTTGATGTGTAAAATGGTCAGTGCGATAGGGCCAGTATAAGGGAAAATGAAATGATATAATGGAATCTGGAGGAATATAATGCAAAGGTGTAGGATTATACACAATAAATCCTTAGATCTAATACTGGAAACACATGCAAAGGGTAACAGCTAATCCAAATGGTAAGAATTAATTTTAATGTTTTTATGTATGTTTCATGGCATTAAAAGATGGATGGAGTGGTTGAGTGTTCAAGTCTCGTTGCAGACAATGTGTTAAATTTTATGAGTATGTTTTGTAGGTGGTGTGACATCCCTAATTTTTACGATCATTTTTTAAAAAAAAATTATGCTTATTTAAAACATTTGTTATTGTGGAATTGGTCACGAAATACCCTTGACATGATATGTCACACCCCCAAGCCGGAACGGTAGAAACGTTCGGGGGCGGAGGACGTCATGTTCAGTATCATAACCATAGTGAAGAAAGTAAACACAACCATCATAAATATAATTTAAAAGGTTACATCGTTGCAATATACATGTTTCCAAATAAATTACATATGATGTCAAAATAGTTCAAAAGAAATCTACGCCTTAGCGTCTTGCCTTCAAAAAGTCTTGTGGTTACTTGTATTACTGATTATCTAAAAATACAAGTTGTTTTTGAAAGAGTATCAGCATTAAAGCTGGTGAGTTCATAAGCAATTTATTAATGAAAAATGCATGTTGTTCCTTAAAGTTTGTTTCCAGAAAATCCAATATTTTCTAAAAGGTTTAGTGTTTTTTTTTTTTTGGAAAGAGAGGTTTAGTGTTTTCTTAACTGAACCAAGACTTAGTATATGTAAGTAAATCATCATACTTATATGTGGTTTTATATTTAAATAAAACTCCATTTCATGAAATCCTTAAATTCCCGTGAATGGTGTGTTTATTAATTTATCATGTGAGTTGTTATAACCATACTATGACTCGAAGACGTCGTACTCGACGTTCTTCACGCGTCGGAATGTTATGACACTTGTCACCCCAGACCTGCCAGTCTAGCTCTTGGAAGCAGCTCAGGTGCGGGTTGTCAAACCCAATATAGATCTATATACAACTATCACGCTCTCCCTACAAGAGATTTTGGCTATAACTACAGGACTTTTCTGTTGTACTAAAGAGTACTTCGAAGATGAATGTCTCACAAATTTATTCATTAACATGTTCACGTAGTTTGTAATAAAATACTCGCTTTGTAAATCGATAGTATTACTATTTGAGGTGTCCAAACTATACCTATTATAGTTTTATCAAAATGTTTTATGTTGTAAATGAAACCTTGTTATGCATGACCTTGTATTTCAATAAAATGACATTGAAAATACTAAGTATAAAATCTTACACACCTTGCTCAGCATGTTACAAGGTGTGAATAACTCTTAAACTTGTTTTAACAATTTAACTCTTAATTGTCACTGTTTTAGGTTATTTATAGAAAAATCATCGTAAGTCGAAAACTAAATCCGTAAACTCAGAGAGTTTGGAAAAAGAGTCTACTATGTTCAAAAATTTTATTATAATTTTTGGTGATCTCAAACCAGTGTGAAAATGTTCATTTTCACAACCCGGTCCGATTTCGTTGCTGCAGTGATAGGCAATTTTGTAAAAATCACCATAAATTGTAGAAAAATCGTATGGATATGAGCAAGTAGTCATTTTAAAGGTATAAACCTGAACCATTTTCATATTGAACAGTTTTGAAAAATATTCAGTTTAAGTTGGGTAAAACAGTTCGTGAACAGCTCACAACTTTTCTGTTGTAAGCTATCAAGTTAAGTTTCAAATATGTTTTGGTGTTTTAACTTGTATTCCTCCCCTGAAAACTAAACAAAACTAGAAAATGTAGGGGTATAAACTCACCTTGAGTGATTTTTGGAAGAGTGGAAGGTCGAATAGGAGGAGTATCAAGTCAAGAACACTTTATGAACACGTGAGAGTTTGGATGATCCTTAGAATGATTTTTGGTGTTAAGATATGAGTCAATGATCTAAAAGTGTTATGAAATTATGGAATGACACTTGAGTTTAGATGGAATACTTACCAAAAAGTGCAGTAGAAACTCAAGAACACTTGCACAAGGTGGTGGAAGGTAGAGAGAAAGAAGCTTTCTTGAGGTGATATGAGAAGTGTGTATGTTTGAAATGAGTAAATCAAGAAATCCTCCAGGGATTTATTTATATAGAAGGTTTCTGGAGCAACCTTGTGAGTTTGAAGTGATGTGTACATTGGTTTGTGTGATGTGGATAAGGTGGCAAGTGAGAGGGTGACACATGGAAGGCAAGTGGGCACACTTGACCCACCTGTGGGGTAAATATCCTCTTAATATAAAATAATGATTTTTATTTAATAAATCCTTTAGAAATAAAAAGAATATGAGTTTTGGGGGTTAAAATGGTAAAATATAAATTTGGTGAAAAAGTCCCGTCAAAAACGTCAAAAATGGGTTTAACAGGCGAAAGTAGTAAAAAATCAGCATTAGGGACCGAACCTGCGAGGTTCGGCTCTAAGAAGCTAAGAACCGAGAGAAGGGAAGAAAAAGGACCGAAGGTGCGAGGGGGAGGAGGGACCGAAGCTTGGTCTCGGCTGCTGACTGCGAGGCTCGGTTCGAGAGGCTTCTGATAGGAGGTTCTGCTCCTAAGAGGAGTTTCGGTCCTAATTAGCTGTTTTTCGATATAACTCACCGATTCGAGCGGTTTTTGGTCAATTTAAGGGTCGGGATGACCCGGTTGACTATAAAAAGTTTGAGAGATATTTGGGAGAGATTGGGAGAGGTTTGAGAGAGATTCACTTTTAGCCATTTTCATCGAATAATCTTGCAATGCAAGGTCCGTAGACCCCATTATACTTCGTTTATGATTATTTTAAGTCCCTAAAAGGGTTCATAGCCGTGTTTTGATGCGTTTAACTCCCTTCTTAGGGTTTCACATTGATAACACACATAGATTTACCGTGACACTTGAATTCTTGACATACAAATGTACGTTTTCATAGAATAACTTTTAATCATACAAGCATTATACAAGATTGACTGGTTTGATTTGTTGACTTGACTTTGACTTGTTGAATTTGACTTTGACTTGTTGACTTTGACTTTTACTCAAGGTTCTAAATGGCGTGAGGCGTGGCGTGGCGGCAAGGCCAAGCCTCAAGCTTAACGAGCCATGGCGTTTTTCAAGGCGTGATATAAAGCGGCGATTTTGTATTAATTTAAAATTATATTACCACATAAATATAAATTTATATTAAATATAACTACTTTTTAGAAGTGTTAGATCAATAACTAATAACAAAAAGTTAACAAAAACCACAATACTTGTATCTCCGATTTGAAAAGACATAACAAAGAGCAAAAAACTGTGTCTCAAACGAAAAAACACGCGTCATAACACGCCATAACGCGCCATGGCGCGCCATATCACGCCTTGTCACGCGCCACGTCTAACAGCAACGTTATGAAGCTTTTCGTAACGGCGAAGCCACGCCTCACGCCATGGCGCACCTTGGCGCGCGCCATGGCGCGCCTTTTAGAACACTGCTTTGACTTGAATTTGACGGTTGTCACATTATCCCCCCGTTAGAAGGAATTTCGTCCCGAAATTTGCACTTTTGAGAGTGACTTTAAGGGTTGGGGAATAGATGTGGATACGTTTGCTTCATTTGATCCTCACGTCCCGAAATTTGCACTTTTTGAGAGGGACTTGAATTTGACGGTTGTCACATGATATAATATCAAAATCAAGACATTTCAGAAGATTTTATATTTTAAAAGTTTGGGTTGTCATAACCGGTACAAAACATAAGCATAAACAATCCTTACATTAATTTACACTGCTGATCTACATCTTCTTTAATCTCTCAGCATAATGTACCTTCGTGTCGTTAACTGTGATACAAAGAAACTGAGTGGGTCATGTTGGAAAACTTGGCGAGTACATAGGGTTTTCAACTCGGAATAATATAGTTAATATTTTTAATTATCAAACAATGAACTCGATTACCCATCCTTATTTTCATCTTTAGACCCTAAGGATCTATCCTAAGGGTCATCGTAGTCATCATTGCTGACAATACTGTTACAAGGATTTCTCCGCAGTACATGCTAGTATGTTTTCTTTTTGTTTTCATTCCTAAGGATCTGTTCTAAGGATCATCTTAATAATCCTTGCTGACAATATTGTTATAGGGATTTCTTCGTTATACGTATCAGTAGGGTAGCGTACATCAAATGGGCACGAAGTCCATCACCTATAGGTTAGAAACATGTCTGTGCTCCATGGGTGTCACCCCCCGAACTAAACGACGGAAACGTCTGGAGGCTTGTGCGTGACTTCATCTTGAAATATCATCACAATGAATATAAATGAAACATAACATCATCATTACCATGCATAAAATAATACAACTGGCTTTGTTTACATCAAGTACAATATTTTAAGTTACATGACCAAAGCGTTAAAAGTATGATGACAACAAAATACAATAAATTTCCCATTCTCTGCTGACCTTCCACTTAACGATTTCCTGAGAATACAAGTCATTTTGAAAACGTCAACATATATAATGTTGGTGAGTTCATAAGCATGTTTGAATGAAAAGTTTTGAATAGTTCGTAAAACACCAGAAAATCCGATATTTTCTGTAAGTAGTTTGAAAGTAATGTGTCAAAATCAAGTATTATCGTATGTGTGTATTTTATTTTTAGAAATGTATATGAAATGCAGCCCAGAAAATCCTGTGTCTTCTGCTGTAAGTAAAATAATGTATAATTGTATTTATCCCAGAAAATCCAATATTTTCTACTTATAAAAGTATCGTAATCATAAATCCCAAGACCGAGTATCGATGTATGTATGTTTTTAGTATTGTCAAGATTGGAATAAATATACCAAAATCTTTAATGGAGTTAGTCTCTAAGTGAGTCGTTACAACCATGTTTGATAATGACTAATTCGCCTGTCTTGGCGTTTTCAGGCGCCAGTTTTGATGTAGCTAAGGTTTGTCGCCCTAGACTGGTCTAGTCTAGCTGTAGCGAATAGCTAAGTCGTGGGAGGTCACCCCGTATACATCTATACACAAACTCCCGCTCTCCCTCTAGGGGACTCTGGTTATAACTACCAGCTACGATCATACACTCGGTGGTGTCAACCGACATGTCTCACTAGATCTCAATTGTTAATGTATAATTATTCGAATTTCACGATATAAGATGTATATGAATTTAGATTCTTGCACATACCAATTAAGAATTTATATGAGTAGACAAAGCCCAACCAACATGGAAAAGGGACAACTGTGGTCCATTAGGTATGTAAGTTATTTTCAGGCTTGATAAGTATGCGAAAGGACACTTTAAGGCCCATTAAGCATATAATGAATAGTCTAGGCCCAATCAACATGTAAAACATGATTTCGGCCCATTAAGCATGTAATTGGGTCACTAAGGCCCAATAGACATGTAAAGAATGAATTGGGCCCAATAAACATGCAATTTGGACCACGAAGGCCCAGTAAGCATGTATAGTGGTTATTATGCCCAATAGTCGTACAATTGTTGTATTTTGTTTCTTTATTATAACATGGTTCTTTTTATTTGAATTGTTTAACGAATATGATGTAAATAGTCTAATATTTTGTTGTAATGATATTTTTAGTCCATTACGTCAAAACTTTAAAAATTGGACTTATTTTTGTAAAACTTACACTTTAGGTCCCTTAAAACATAAATATATTTTTAATGATTTATTTCCCATAAAATGACATTTTTGGCCCATTTTGGTTAAAAATAACATTTTAGCCCATTAATTTATAAAAATTTGATTTTGTAATAATTTGTAATTTCGGCCCAAAAATACATTCATTGACCTTTTCAGCCTATTTATATAAGATTTTACAATTTCAGCCCTTATTTGATAAAATGGCATTTTCAGCCCTTATTTTATAAAAATGACATTTTCAGCCCAAATTCCGTGAAATTTACATTTTTGGCCCAATTTAGAAATAAGTGCCATTTTTAGCCCTTAAACCGTGAGTTTTTCATTTTTAACTCAAATTTATGTTTAATAACATTCTGGTCCATGAAAATTGATATTTTTGCATTTCAGGCCCATGAAACCGCAAGAGTCCATAATAAGGCCCATTAAGCAAAAATTTTACATTTATGGCCCTTTTAACACCAAAAACATCATAAATGTTCATTTTTAAAATAAAATGACTCTTTTGTCCCAAGAAAACCGCGTATGACATAAAAGTCCCAACATTTTTGTTTATTTGACAAATAGAGTCCTTAACCATGATTTATTGTTAGTTTATTCAACAAGCATGCATGTTTAACACTTTCTTCCATAAAGTAGGTTGTTTAGAGTGTTTTAGTTTAACATTCTCAACTATTTTTGCTATAACTTTCAAGATCTAGTATGTATAGCCATATTTTCACAATAAACACACACATAACATGCACAATACTTAGATCTATCACTTAGTACTTGTATTTGATGGGTTTTATGCATAAGAACAATCCTATGTGCTCATACAAACCCTAATGCTTGGATCTAGGTTTCTCTATTGTACATGCTTTGAATCCAAGACTTACAAACCTAGATCTATCATATAAAATTCGAGAATACCATCATAAGATCAGATCTAAGTGTTTACCTCTTTCAATTAGCTTGAGATCCTTGCAGTCTTCTTGATCTTGAGCTTAGAGTCACAATTGTAACTCCTCTAATGGTTCACAAACCCCACAAGCAAGAAGGCAATATGAGAGAGGGTGAGAGATGCTAAAATTGGCCCTAGGGTTCTCTTGGAATCAAGTGTAGCCGATTTTCATAGCCTACGGGTCTTATTTATACTGCAGGCTGCTAGGGTTTCGGTCTAAACCCTAATGGACAACTTAATCACCAAGTAGCACATAGAACCTTCTAGATTAGGGCCTTTGGACAAAAATATGATGGATCCCCATCATAATTTCGTTCCCCCTTAGTCCATTAGGTTTCCCAGCCCAAAACTCAACTATCATACATTTGACAGTTTATGCCCCTTTATTCAATTAATCTCTTTTAGTCACCAAATTAATTCCTAATTAATTTATGACTAATACTAATAAAATAAATATGATTTCTCCTTTAATATATTATTCTTATTATATATTAATAAACCATAATATTCTCTCTCTCTCTCTCTCCTTAAATTGCCTTGTCAAGTTGCTTTGGTGAAGGCAACCCAAAAGGACCATGCACAACCGGGTCAAGTACATACCAAATATAGTTACGGGCTTAGACATTAATCCAACAGTCTCCTACTTGGATAAGTCTAGTAACTATATCTCATATATGTCTTCAGAATCCGATCAGCAATCGTAGCTCTTATACTTCGCTGTCAACTCTGATCAGCAAATTGTCCTTCAGATAAGGGATCGTATAATCCTTTGTTCTAGATATCATGTTGACAATGCTTATCGTCCAACATTTGTTCCTCGATTCCTGATTTTTTTAACACAGAATTTAGTTGAACACATCAACTTCATTCTGACCGGGCCCGGCACATAAGTCAAACCAAATCATCGAGTGGCCAAGATATCACCTTTATTCTCATAGAATAAAAGGAACATATTAACTTCGACTAATATGCATCTATTATTTACTAATTGAATCATGCACAACAATGTGTTTTATAACATCAAGTTACTAATGCATTTACACATCATCAATGCATAACTAACCAACAAACAATAACCATATGTCTAAGTTTTAAGACTATATGATATTATCGCTTTGCGATCACTTAAGGTAAAACACCACGAAATGATACCAACAAATACGGGTTTATTCCAATGCTTAAATCATATTCATAAGCACTCATGAATTTTGCAGCAAACCTTTGCTATGCCCAAAACCTTTTAGACAATCTACAAACAATTCATGACAGTCTTCATTCGCATCTACTTCCAAAATATGAACGACTGTGGATTGTTCGAATAATCCTATCATTCAGGAAGTCAAAACATGCAAAATTGAAACAATAGATAAAAAAACCAACACAAGATAGTAGCTTTACTCATAAATAACACAACTCTATTTATTCATCAAATGTCAAGTACAAAAATATCTACTACACGTTTCCTATCTAATCCAAACTTAATCATCCTTCAGTCCAATGCTCCTAGCGTGCTGCAAGTTTTTGACCCTACTCAGTCCCTTCGTAAGGGGATCTGCTGAGTTTTCTTCTGATGATACCCTCTTCACAACGAGGAGTCCCTCTTCTACCCGATGTCTGATAAAATGATATTTTTTGTCGATATGTGGAGATCTACCATGATCTCTTGGTTCCTTGGTTAAGGCAATCGCTCCTTCATTATCACAGAAAATTTCCATCGGCTCCTTTATGGATGGCATAACCCCAAGGTCTCCAATGAAGTTCTTCAACCATATAGCCTCTTTTGATGCTTCGCTCACCGCAATGTACTCTGATTCGCAAGTTGAATCAGCTACGGTCTCCTGTTTGGAACTTTTCCAAGTCACTGCTCCTCTGTTTAGGGTAAAGACCCAGCCCGACTACGATCGGTAATTATCCCGATCCGTCTGAAAACTAGCGTCACTATACCCTCGTACCCTTAAGTCATCACTCCCACCGAGGACTAGAAACCATTTCATGGTCCTTCGCAGGTACTTAAGAATATTCTTAACAACAATCCAATGGGCTCTGCTAGGGTTCCCTTGATATCTGCTGATCATTCTCAAAGCGAAGGCCACATCAGGGCGAGTACAAGTCATAGCGTACATGATAGAGCCTAATTCGGAAGCGTAAGGTACTCGGCTCATATCAGTTATCTCTGCCTCTGTACTCGGGCTCTGAGTCTTACTCGACTTGGTATTGCTTTGGATTGGCAACTCCCCTTTCTTGGAATTTTCCATACTAAAAAGATTTAGTACTTTATCCAAGTGTGTATCCTGACTGAGTCCTATCAGTCTCTTTTCTCTGTTTCTTACTATCCTTATTCCCAGAATATAAGCAGCCTCTCCGAGGTCCTTCATAGCGAAACATTTCCCAAGCCAGGACTTGACCTCCTGCAAGGTTGGGACATCGTTTCCTATGAGCAGTATGTCATCGACATACAATACGAGGAAGCTCACTATACTCCCACTGGCTTTGACATATACACAAGATTCATCTTCGCTTCGTAGAAAGCCAAACTCTTTAACTTTCTCGTCAAAACAAAGATTCCATCTACGAGACACTTGTTTCAATCCATAAATGGATTTCTCAAGCTTGCATACTCTATTTGGATGCTTCGCATCGACAAAACCCTCTAGCTGATTCATGTAAACATCCTCAACCAACTTTCCATTAAGGAAAGCGGTTTTCATGTCCATCTGCCATATTCATAATCATGAAATGCAGCTATTGCGATCATTACCCTAATAGACTTTATCTTCGCAACTGGTGAGAAGGTCTCATCATAATCAACTCCGGGAGTTTGAGTAAAGCCCTTCGCAACCAATCGCGCTTTATAAGTATGCACTTTCCCATCTATATTTAACTTCTTCTTGAAGATCCACTTGCACCCGACTGTCTTACGACCCGGTACATTGTCAACCAAATTCCAAACTTGGTTGTCGTACATGGACTGAATCTCGCCGTCCATCGCCTCTTTCCATTTAGCAGACTTCGGGCCTGCCATGGCTTCCTTGTAGCTGCTAGGTTCGTCCAAATTCATTAGTGTTTCATCGCTAATAAGCGTATCCCCTTCACTAGTAATATGAAAACCATAAAACTAGGGTTGAACACTAACCCTACTAGTACGTCTAAGAGGTAAGGACTCGTCAACGGGCTCAACAGGAGTTTCCTCCTCAGGTTGAGTGCTAGTGTTAGAGGTTCCTTAATCGCTTTGCTCTTGAATCTCTTCAAGTTCAATTTGCCTCCCATTGTCTTCTTGGCTTATCAATTCCCTTTCTCGGAAAACTCCTCTTCTAGCAACGAAGACAACATTGTCACTCGATCTATAGAAAAGATTGCCAAAAGACTTTTGTGGGTAGCGGATGAAATAACACTTCTCACTACGAGGTTTGAGCTTGTCGTGAGTCTCTCGTCTTACGAAAGCCTCGCAAACCCAAACCTTAATATGTGCCAACGAGAGAGCTTTCCATGTCCACATCTCGTGAGGAGTCTCGGCAACCTTCTTGGTGGGAACTAAGTTAAGGATATGGGCGGCAGTCTCTAAGGCATACCCCCAGAAGGCTATCGGTAACGAAGTCCGACTCATCATAGAACGAACCATGTCCAACAAGGCCCGGTTACGTCTCTTAGCCACACCATTCAATTGTGGCGTCCTCGGAGGCGTCAATTGCGAAACAATTCTGCATTCTTGTAGATAGTCGTGAAACTCAAGACTTAGGTACTCTCCTCCTCGTTCTGACCGAAGCATCTTGATTTTCCTACCCAACTGATTCCCCACTTCATTCTTGAACTCTTTGAACTTTTCAAAGGGTTCCGACTTTTGCTTGATTAAGTAGATATATCCATATCTGCTATAATCATCCGTAAAAGTCACTTAAAAGCGACAAGTATCCCTTGTGGTGGATCTAAAGGGCCCACACACATCGGTGTGTATGAGATCCAACAGACCCTCACCCCTTTCACAAGTGCCTAGTAAAGGGTGACTTGGTCATCTTTCCAAGTATACAAGATTCACACGTGTCATCGTCCCTAAGGTCGAATGACTCCAATACTCCATACTTTTGGAGTTGGGCTATGCGTTTCTTGTTGACATGGCCAAGGCGACAATGCCACAAGCATGCTTTGTCTAGGCTAGTAGACGAATCAATATTCAAAACACCATTTCCTAAATTATCAACAATCATCACAGATTCATAAATCTCATTACAAGGTAATGCATTGAAATAAAAGACACCATTCAAATAAACATTAATAGAACCATTGCTATTATCAAAAGAATATCTGAAACCTTGTCTAAACAATCCACGAAATGAAATAATGTTTCTTTCTATATCTGGCGAATAACAGTAATTGTTTAAATCTATCCCTAACCCATTACTTAACACTAAAGAATAAACTCCGACTTTGGTCACAGGCGACGATCTTCTGTTTCCCATAATCAAGTTCATCTTTCCATGTTCCACTTCCCTACTTCTTTTTAGGCCCTGCATATCAGAACAAATGTGGAATCCACACCTTGTATCAAGAACCCATGAAGTAGAAAATGATGAATTGTTAGATTTAATAGAATACATACCTGCAAAGGTGGGCTTAAGCTTCCCATCCCTTATATCTTGCAGATACTTCAGGCAGCTTCGTTTCCAGTGGCCCTTTTCGTGACAATAGAAGCACTCTGCTTCTTTGGGATCGGAGGAGGGTTTAGCAGGGCCTGCTTTGGTCCCACTTGAGGATGAACCATCACGGGGCTTCCTCTTTTGGTGGCTCTTACATGGAGCCTTCATCTTTTTACGCTTTCCTTGACCTATTGCCATCACAGGAGCAACCACAGCAGGGGATGGTGCAACGAATTTGTCTTTGAGGTTGCTCTCAGCAGTCCTCAAGAGTCCTTGGAGCTTGCTTAAGGAGACCTCCTCCTTGTTCATGTGGTAGGTCATCCTAAACTAGTTGTAGTAGGAGGGCAAGGAGTGGAGAATTATGTCGATAGCCAAATCCTCATCAAACTTAACATTAAGTTTGAGAAGACGATCAACATACCTCTGCATTTTCTGCAAATGAGAGGTTAGGGATTCTCCACTCCCCATCTTAGCGGTGATCATGTTAGTAATGATCTCATAGTGCTCTTGCCTCGCGCTCTCGTGATACCTGTCCAACAAATCCTGATGCATTTCATATGGATACTTGTCCTCATAAGACTTTTGGAGTTCGAGGTTCATGGTGGCCAGCATGATGCAATGAACGTCTGGGATGATATTTTCAAGCTTTTCATCGAGGACATATTCTTTTTCCTCTTAGCGTGTGATCATGTGAATGTACCTCATCCACTCGTTGAAGTTTGACCCATCAAATGTCACTTTTTGACACAGGTTCATCAACGAGAATGACCCAGCAGCGTTGTTGTTGTTGTTGTTGTTTGCAGACATCTGAAAAAGAAAGGAACAAAGTTTGATTAGAAATGAATCCTTAATTAAACACCCAAATGAGAAATTAGGGCTAGGATCCAACAACATTATTTACAACTTAGAAAGGGATGCCTTACTCTAAAAGTAAATAATTTAAAGGTAAGTGAATGAAGATTTACTAATTCTCACCATGAAAAACGAAAAGAGATTTAGGTTTTAAATGTATCTAAAACTCCTAGATCTTTGAGATTCATTGAACTTTTCAATGGCATGTTTAAATCTCGATATGCACTTCAAATTTGCGACTGGGATATCGAGGTTCGCAAACAAGTTGTGAATAACCATGCGAATCAACATGGTGCACTCAATGTCTCTATCACCTAATCAATGTGCCGGTAAACCACACACGCTCCGTTGATCTATGACAAACATCGAGTCACCCTTCGCTACCAATGTCATCCCCAAATTAGTGTGTCGGTTAACCACACAAGCTCCACCAACGATTGACAAGGGTACAAAGTGTAATTCCATGGATTAGCATCATTTTCACATTTTACCCTAAAGTAACTAAGATTGGGAATTTGTAAAACATGTAGTTACTTTGTATCTTACATTATACTTTTAATGAGGAGAGGATTGCCCTATCCTACCCGTTCGGCTAACGACCCTCCACCAGTCAAGCAAGTGGTGGGTGTGAGTGTACACCCATTAAGCGCCATTTTATATGCAGCAACCTTATAGACTACCTTCGTGAATGACGCCTACTAACGGTAACACTAGCATTTTAAAGTTATACATATATATTAATTAAGCTTGTAATAATATAATAGTATAAGGTTGAATTTTAAACTTGTCACACCCCCAAACCAAGGATGGCGGAAACGTCCGGGGGTGGAGGACTTCATGTAGAGTATCACAACAACGAGTATAATAGTGCTCAAAGTAAATACAACCATCATAAATATAATTGAAAAAGTTACACCAAAGTGTATGTTTACATGATTCGAATCAATTACATTATGATACAAAATGAACTGTTTGACGATTTATCGTCCCATCCTAAAAACGTTGTTGATTTCCTGTTTTCACTGAATTCCTGAGAATACAAGTAGTTTTGAAAAGTGTCAACACAAAGGTTGGTGAGTTCATAAGCTTTTGACAATAAGAGTTTGAAAATCAATTTTTGTAAATAGATGTATGTTACCAAGAAAAATCCAATATTTTCCTTATAAAAACTATGTGGTCCTAAATGACAGGTCCGAAAATGAACAAGTATTTGTCATACTTAAGGATATAAATGTGGTTTTAAATTGGCATAAAACCCTTTCTAATTTGAGAAAAATCCCAAAATGAATGATGTGTAGTCTTAAATACCAAGACTGAAAATATACCATAATATCTGTAATTATTGATATAAAAAGTAATTTTAAATCGACATAAAACCCCTTTTGATTTATGAAAATCCCTGTAAACTTTATGTTGTTAAATCCCTATGTGAGCCGCTATAATCATACTAATGACTGAATAAACCTGCCACGACGTTTCTCAGGCGTCGCGAAACTGAAATGACACTTGTCACCTCAGACCTGCCGGTCTAGCTGTTGCAAGCAACTCTGGTGTGGGGTGTCTAACCCAATATAGATCTATACACAACTATCACGTTCTCCCTCCAGGAGACTCTGATTATAGCTACCAGGAATTTAGATTCCGCACTCGGACGTACGGAAGAGATTGTCTCACAATTTAGGTTAACAAGTTTACGTGTGGTGTGCATGAGTGTAAAACCTTTTTCTGTGGGAATAAAACCTTCCGAAATGTGTTTGTTGTGTTAATGGAAACATAAACCATACCTATTATAGTTTATCCCAAAACGTTTGTAATGTATAAGAACTCTTTTATGAAAACGCATTTGTGTTATGAACCCATAAACTATGCTTATTATAGCTTAATATACGTGTTCTAAATGAATGAATAATCTTATCATGAATGACTAAGTTTCAGTTTATGATGATAAAATATCAAGGAAACACATTCAATATTTAGAACTTATTGTTATACACTTTGCTCAACATAATACAAAGTGTTATGAAATTTATATGTTGTTAACAAATTTAACCTTCCTGCGCTGTTTTAGAAAAGTCATAGAAAAATCATACGAAGTCGAAAACTAAATCCGTAAATTCTGAGAGTTCCCAAAATGTGTCTAGTTTACTCATAATTTTTATCATGATTTTTAATAACCTCCAACTTGGGTGAAATAGTCCATAATCACAGACTGGTACGGATTGGTGTTTAAAATGATAGGCAGTTTTGTAAAAATCACCATAAATTGTAGAAAAATCGTATGAAGATGTGAAAGTATTCATTTTAAAGATAATAACTGGAACTACTGACACCTAAAACAGTTTTTCAACCAAAAATGTTTAAGTTGTCCAAAACAGTCCGTGAATGGAGTCCAACTTTTCTGATGAAAGCTGTTAGAAAATTTTAGTTATGTTCTTGGTGTTTTAACTTGTATCCCCCCCCCCCCCCCCATAAAAATTGAGAAAACATGAAAATGTAGGGGTATGAAATCACCTTGAGTGATTTCAGAAGAGGATTGGTGAATAATGGAAGTAAACAACTCAAGAACACTTGAAGATGCCTTGAAGATTTTCGAGAATCTAACATCAAAGTGATGGAGTTTGTGTAAGCAATCAATGGTTTGAGTAGAATGAAGAGCAATAATCACAAGGAGGGTGAATTATACTTACCAAGAATGTGAGAAAGCTTGATACTCAGCCTTGAATCTCGAATTTTGATGGAGAAAGTTTGAGAGAAAAGTGGAGATGGATCCTTGGTGAAATGAGAGCAAATGAGAGAAGTGAGGAGAGAGGATGGTTTGTTCCAGTTCTAAAACGTGGGAAAGGGTGATAATTGAGTGGAAAGGACATTGAAGTGACCTAGGGATGGGCTGATGGTGAATAGTTACATGGAGTGGGTATGGGAGTGGTTGCTTGTGTCATAGAATAAATGAAAGTCAACACTCCACCTCTTGTACTTCACCCACTCTTCTTGGATAAGGTTTTATCCTTAAAAACATGATTAATTAATAATTAAGGGGTATTATATGTCAAAATAAAGTTTTGGGTGAAATTCCCGCGTTAAAATAATTAAAAACGAAGCTAAAATGCAAAACTACTCGAAAACCGGAAAGAAATGGACTTCCAGTGAGGCCTCTCGGTCCTAGGCCGAGGTTCGGTCCTCCTGATGCTAGGCGTGAAGCGAAGGAAGCGAAAGAAGCGAAGGGCTCGGTCCGAAACAGTCAGAAGCGAAATAGACCGAAGGCATCATGGGCGAAATGGACCGAGGCTTCGGGTTCGGGTCTTGTGCGAGGTTCGGGCCCGAGAGGACCCTTCGGGTTCGGTTCAGCAGCTTTCGGCTCAGAAGGGTTCGGTTCTTCCAGCTTCGGTTCTTAGTAGGTTCGGTCCCTATAGGGACCTTCGGTTCTAAGAGGACTTTCGGCCCTAAGAGGGGTTTCGGGTCCTCAAGCCTATTTTACTCGTTTTTACCCCGTTTCAAGCCGTTTTTGACCCGGTTAAGGGTCGGAATGACCCGAATGACTTCAAAAAGTTACGGGAACTTTTGAGAGAGATTTGGGAGAGATTTCACATACTTAGAGAGATTTGGGAGAGATTTGACATTCTTGGAGAGATTTCTCATACAAAGAGATATTTGGGAGAGATTTCACATACTTAGAGAGATTTGGGAAAGATTTGACATTCTTGGAGAGATTTCTCATACAAAGAGATATTTGGGAGATATTTCACATACTTAGAGAGATTTGGGAGAGATTTGACAATAGAGAGAGATAGAGTGAAAACGATTGAGAGAGGTTTCATTTGTGACCTTTTTGAGTGTCCGGCTTCGCAATGCAAGGTCCGTAAACCCTGTTAAGCCTTGTTTAAGGATCTTACACACTCCCGATGAGTATGCAACATTGATTTAACGGTTTGGCTCGCCACGTATCACCGTTTTAGGTTAAGGAGATCTAGATGTACGCACTTTTCGACTTATGATTTCTCATTAGAATAGCGAGTTGTTTAGGAATTACATAATGTAAACTCTATCACTCACGGGCAAATTGAGTCGAACGGTTTGACTTGTTGACTTCAGTTGACTTTGACTTGACCGAAAATTGACGGTTGTCACATCATCCCCCTGTTAAAGGGAATTTCGTCCCGAAATTTGAATTTAGGCAAGGAGTAGGCATGAACAATCGAGTCGAGAAGTGGGGATACTTCCTAATCGACTGATTCTCGTGCTTCCAAGTGACTCCAGGTCCTTGGTTAGAATTCCAGCGAACCTTCACTAATGGGAAGCGGCGTTGCTGCGTTCGCTTGACCTCTCCGTCCATGGTCACTGCGGTTCTTTCACGAAGGTGAGGCTCTTGTGGAACTCGATCTCGTTAAGGGGGATTACAAGAGTCTTGTCGGATAAATACTTCTGCAAGTTCGGGACGTGTCGGGTAGAATGTACTTTACCAAGCTCGCGGGAGTAGATTGAAGTTGTGATTATAGGGCTGATTCTTACAAGAATCTCGAAAGGTATAATTATCTGGGGTTTTGGCTTTCCACGCTTTCCGAAGCGTACTAAGCCTGCCCAGAGCGAGGCTTCCAGAGGAATTTGGTCTCTTATTCTGGAGTTCTAAAGGTTTCTTCCTCTTGCTTCTCTTCCCAATCAAGGGTTGCTCCCTTCAGGGTCAGAGTCGTAAGGGGGTTTCGTAATTTACGAGAAGTTCCGAAGGAACTAAGGCGGTAGGTCAGCGAGACCCGGACCTTTGGCATATTCTTGTTGACACCTTTGGTGCTGACTGTTTCTCAATGGTTTTTGATCAATTGAAAAGGATCCTTAAGAATTTACACCTTGATAATGATGTGTCTTAGGAATTCGACTCCTCAATTCCAAAACTCATATCTGGAGAACTTCAGGTGAGGCTTCTCTGATCGTATTGCTTTTACGGTTTGTTGTAGTTGCTTTCCTTGGTTTCCTTCTTACTATGAGGGTAGATAAGCAAGTCATTTACAATGACAATGACGAACTGATCCTAGTAAGAATGGCATATCCTATTTATTACGTTCATGAATACTGCGAGCGGGTTGGTCCTATTCGAGGGGTATCACTACGGATTTACAGTGTCCGCATCGAATTTGGAGGATTTTCCTCGGACATCCTTCTCCAATACTCGCGACTGGTGATATTCAGATCTCAGGTCCAATTCCTGAAGGGTACCTCGTTCCTTGCGGTTGGTCGACCTATTCGCCTATGCGAGGCAGATAGTAAAGGTTTCTATTGGAGATATTGTCGGGGCCTCTGAGGTTGATGGAACTATGAGCAATTTGTCTTTTTATTTGAAGAATAAGACCAGAGTTCTCCAGGGTGAGAAGCTTGGTTCTTCAATTTCATTGTTGAGTAGTTCGACAGGTTTGACCTGGCAGTTCTTGTAGCTCGGTAGGAAGCATGTGGGTTTGGTTTACGCGACTATGCCTTTTCGGATGGTAGGACATTTACTCGTCCTTCTGGGCAACCTTGGCCCGAAGCTCATGGCAGGACTCGTACCTGTTCCATCTATCATTAACTTGCGCATATAGGTCATATGTGCTTAAGATTGGCAAGACAGTTGGATGGGTGACTATGCCCCAAGTCCACCACCAGACATGGAATAGGAAATAGGGCGGAAGCATACATCTAATATTCATAGCATCTTAATTATACATTATCCTCGCGTATACACGTAGTAGTGGTAGACTAACCGTATCCGTCCCAAGCTTATGTGCTTGAACCTTGTCTGTTGCATGCGTGACATTCCCGAAAGTCTCTTGAAAATACTTGTGATAAGGTTTCGGGAAGTATAACACCCCTTTGGTGCGTATTTTGGAGTTTCGCAGCGAGAGATGACCCGGAGATCCGTGTTGGACGTGTTTATGGGAGACAAAGGTTCCGATATATTTGTGGGTTAGGTGAAGGGCCCTTTTGTAGTCGTTAAATCGGAAAGATAAGGGCTATATCTATCAAAATTGGATGATGACAACAGTATCTTTTTAGATAACATGTGTTAAGTTGTATTCATAATAAGAGTTCACTAGTGTGATAGAGTATCTTTTGTTTCTTTTCCGTGTGTTCCGTTTTGTTTGATGTTATTATTACTGTAGATGATTCATACCACAGTGTCTAGCACTGGTAGTGGGTGTGATTCGATAGCTAGTAATGATACTTGATATCATGATCCCTGACAGGTTTCCCTACGATCGAGCAGTATATGAACGTCGTATGTAAGTTGATGTTGGTACAATCGTCGAGTGGGTGACCCCACTCAATTCTTACTACTAGACACGGAATAGGAGTCAGGATGGAATTATTTGTTTCAAGACTTCAGTATTTTGATTATAATTAACCCCGATGTATGAACAAAGTCATCACATCTTACAGGTAATGATCCTAATGTCATATATGAATGTCTTTGGTTTGATTTGAACGAGAGAGTATTTTAACTACTTTTTTAGAAAGACGGTGACTTTAGCAAGCATACCAAATTCATTACAAACATATGGTACTTAAACGTTTTTGTCGTTGGTAACATTACAAAAGTCCTAATATGGTTCTCTGCTGCTCCTGCTGGTGTGTTCATCACACTCCTCCTGATCCCCCGTCATTCTTCTCGGTTGGACACTCTCTCTTGAAGTGTCCCGTTCACCGCATAAGTAGCATACTGGGTCTACCTTGGTGCTGGTGATTGAAGGGAGATTCTGGGTCGGGGCCTTACAGAAACAGAAGGTATGTCCTTTCCTGTTGCAGTTATTACAGTGTGGAATCCGACAAGCTCCTGTGTGATGGTAGTTACACTTGTTACACTTCGGAAGTGTTCCCATATACTGCCTGACCGGTGCTGGAGTGGCAGACGTTGTGGCTAGTGTCGAGGCATGATTTGTGACTACTGTCATTATAGTAGGGGCAGCCCCAGATTGCTGTCTTTTAGCGAGTTTTTGAGGTTGGTTGCGCTCCTTCATGTTCCAAAACTTTCTCTTCTTGTTCGTAGGTTTGTGGCCTGAGGTATTTTCGCTGGTAGGCACCCGTTGGTGTTCCTGATTGTTACCACAATCTGTATTGTCAGTACCGCTTCCATTTCTGCTGGCGTTGTTAGCATTGAACAGCGTCATGACGGCTGCCACGGCTGCCATGACTGCAACCTGAAAAGTAGCAGAATCTATCTGCAGGGTTGGCGCCTTGCTAGTTGGTTGGTTTCCCCTTGGTGAAGACATAGCTCTGTTCCACGATGAAAAACGACTTCGTTAGTGGAAGTGATTATCTTAAGTGCATCCTTACGATTTATATTTACGCATATAAATTTTTGCACATTACTGTACTATTCCTAGTGTTCCCGCTAACGTTCTTGAAATGGAGTTATGGCAGTGGGTAAGAGTAGGTTTCATACGGGCGTTAAGCTTTACTTATCTTAGAATCATGTTTGTCCGAACACGCTTGGCTGAGGAGTATTGATGGGACCCGGTGCATTAGTGCTGGTATGATCGCACCCATAGGTCTATGAAGAAGGAACTTCTCAACAAAATGTTTAAGGGTGAGATGATAATGAGTTTTTAGAATGGCTATACGTCGCGAGTTTCTAACTAACTTTATCTTATATCAATTTGTAATGCAATCCGGTCGTTAAGGGTGTTCTGAAAACAATTCATAGCGAGATTCTTTATATGGTATATTCATGTATTTCAGTAGTTCTGTATCCAAGTGAACCCTTATACTTGACCCAAGCTAGGTCCTTATTATGACCAATTGAAGTATGCTTAGTTATATAACTAAGACTAAATAGACATTCGAGTTTGTTAGGTATATCCTATGCCCATCTTGTAAATATGATTCTAGTAATTCTGGTTTCAGCGAAATTTTTTGACCTAGATGTAGGTTTACCTCACATCCGTGCATGGGAAAGTTTTGATAGCCACTAGATCCCTCGTTTAGTATGACCGCTTAAATCCCAGTGTCGTGCTTACGCCTAGAATAGAGTAGCACCAACGCATACTCACGAACCTAATTTACAAGGTCTTGTGAGCGGTATGAACTCTACTTACGACGATCTGTCCCTTGCGATGCCCAAGGCAAAGTCGATGCACCTTGCAGCTCTGTCAATCGATGCTTGGCTGCAATCCTCCTCTCTTTGAATGTCGTGTGTCTACCCCGTTACTCTTTTGTCTCTGCCTGAGTGGCGATAAGGTCCTAAACAGAGAGTTGGTCTCCGAAATAGTAGTCTCTTTCCGAGTCTCGGGTACGTGAGACAGTAGGGCCTGTAGTAGCGTGCAGTTTCCGAACTCGGGGTGTAGTCTACCTGCTTTAATCCCCGGTGTTCGCGATCTGCCGGGTCTTCGCCGGAAGGGCTCTGTCAGTCGGTCCCCCGTGGTTGAGGTCATAGCACCCTCGTTGGTCTCCACATGGTGGTTGTTGTCATTGCTATTGACATTCAACCCTCGATCACGATTGCCCAACGGGGCATAGGTTCGATGTAGTTGAAACGGTTCGCGGAAACCCTTGCTATGCATGGAGGATTGATTACCTCCGGTTCCGCTTTTGATTCTCCTCATAACCATTCACCATTTCTCGGGTTCAGATTGGGAAAGTAGGGGTCGTCCGGTAAGTAGGGTCTTACTATGTTGTTCGTGCGAGAATAGAAGTGGAAGAGATAATTACTAGGCGTCTAACTCTATAATTGGTTACTTATAGGGGTGATCCTTATTAGTTACTTCTATAATGACATAGTGCATACTAATTACATATAACAAGATATGATAGACCTTCGAATAAGTGATCCTACCCTAGATCCACATCCAAACAAGGAAAATGAAGTAAGGCAATGACCACAAATTCTAAGTCTATGATTTCTAAGTTATATAATATATTAGGGTATCCACCTAGGGACTATAGACCTATTATTAATCTATTTAGTTTTCATATAAGTTATGATATTACAAAATACTCCTATAGTATTTTAAACTCCTGTTCTGTTCTAATGTTCTCATTGTGGTAGTGTTGGTAAGTATTTAGACTTGTTGCCATATCACAACCATTCTTGGGCATGTGCTAATCACTCCTCGGACTAGCATAGTTGATCAGGCTATGCCATTCCCAAGACTGATCATACACCCCCGAGCTTACCTGTGATATTCAACAATCGTTACTTTTGTTTTGTTTAAGAATGATGTTGACCTTAATATGTATGCATGCATGTATACTTTTAATAGGAAATTATTTATATCTAAAAGTATAATTGTTTTGAAAACTTTAAATCAGAGACTTTTAGTCCCAATGCATTTATAGTTTGTATATCTTATGTGGTTCGATATACTGAGTTCACTATAAACAATGCTCTGATACCAATCTGTCACACCCCCAAACCAAGGATGGCGGAAACGTCCGGGGGTGGAGGACTTCATGTAGAGTATCACAACAACGAGTATAATAGTGCTCAAAGTAAATACAACCATCATAAATATAATTGAAAAAGTTACACCAAAGTGTATGTTTACATGATTCGAATCAATTACATTATGATACAAAATGAACTGTTTGACGATTTATCGTCCCATCCTAAAAACGTTGTTGATTTCCTGTTTTCACTGAATTCCTGAGAATACAAGTAGTTTTGAAAAGTGTCAACACAAAGGTTGGTGAGTTCATAAGCTTTTGACAGTAAGAGTTTGAAAATCAATTTTTGTAAAGAGATGTATGTTACCAAGAAAAATCCAATATTTTCCTTATAAAAACTATGTGGTCCTAAATGACAGGTCCGAAAATGAACAAATATTTGTCATACTTAAGGATATAAATGTGGTTTTAAATTGGCATAAAACCCTTTCTGATTTAAGAAAAATCCCGAAATGAATGATGTGTAGTCTTAAATACCAAGACTGAAAATATACCATAATATCTGTAATTATTGATATAAAAAGTGATTTTAAATCGACATAAAACCCCTTTTGATTTATGAAAATCCCTGTAAACTTTATGTTGTTAAATCCCTATGTGAGCCGCTATAATCATACTAATGACTGAATAAACCTGCCACGACGTTTCTCAGGCGTCGCGAAACTGAAATGACACTTGTCACCTCAGACCTGCCGGTCTAGCTGTTGCAAGCAACTCTGGTGTGGGGTGTCTAACCCAATATAGATCTATACACAACTATCACGTTCTCCCTCCAGGAGACTCTGATTATAGCTACCAGGAATTTAGATTCCGCACTCGGACGTACGGAAGAGATTGTCTCACAATTTAGGTTAACAAGTTTACGTGTGGTGTGCATGAGTGTAAAACCTTTTTCTGTGGGAATAAAACCTTCCGAAATGTGTTTGTTGTGTTAATGGAAACATAAACCATACCTATTATAGTTTATCCCAAAACGTTTGTAATGTATAAGAACTCTTTTATGAAAACGCATTTGTGTTATGAACCCATAAACTATGCTTATTATAGCTTAATATACGTGTTCTAAATGAATGAATAATCTTATCATGAATGACTAAGTTTCAGTTTATGATGATAAAATATCAAGGAAACACATTCAATATTTAGAACTTATTGTTATACACTTTGCTCAACATAATACAAAGTGTTATGAAATTTATATGTTGTTAACAAATTTAACCTTCCTGCGCTGTTTTAGAAAAGTCATAGAAAAATCATACGAAGTCGAAAACTAAATCCGTAAATTCTGAGAGTTCCCAAAATGTGTCTAGTTTACTCATAATTTTTATCATGATTTTTAATAACCTCCAACTTGGGTGAAATAGTCCATAATCACAGACTGGTACGGATTGGTGTTTAAAATGATAGGCAGTTTTGTAAAAATCACCATAAATTGTAGAAAAATCGTATGAAGATGTGAAAGTATTCATTTTAAAGATAATAACTGGAACTACTGACACCTAAAACAGTTTTTCAAACAAAAATGTTTAAGTTGTCCAAAACAGTCCGTGAATGGAGTCCAACTTTTCTGATGAAAGCTGTTAGAAAATTTTAGTTATGTTCTTGGTGTTTTAACTTGTATCCCCCCCCCCCCCCCATAAAAATTGAGAAAACATGAAAATGTAGGGGTATGAAATCACCTTGAGTGATTTCAGAAGAGGATTGGTGAATAATGGAAGTAAACAACTCAAGAACACTTGAAGATGCCTTGAAGATTTTCGAGAATCTAACATCAAAGTGATGGAGTTTGTGTAAGCAATCAATGGTTTGAGTAGAATGAAGAGCAATAATCACAAGGAGGGTGAATTATACTTACCAAGAATGTGAGAAAGCTTGATACTCAGCCTTGAATCTCGAATTTTGATGGAGAAAGTTTGAGAGAAAAGTGGAGATGGATCCTTGGTGAAATGAGAGCAAATGAGAGAAGTGAGGAGAGAGGATGGTTTGTTCCAGTTCTAAAACGTGGGAAAGGGTGATAATTGAGTGGAAAGGACATTGAAGTGACCTAGGGATGGGCTGATGGTGAATAGTTACATGGAGTGGGTATGGGAGTGGTTGCTTGTGTCATAGAATAAATGAAAGTCAACACTCCACCTCTTGTACTTCACCCACTCTTCTTGGATAAGGTTTTATCCTTAAAAACATGATTAATTAATAATTAAGGGGTATTATATGTCAAAATAAAGTTTTGGGTGAAATTCCCGCGTTAAAATAATTAAAAACGAAGCTAAAATGCAAAACTACTCGAAAACCGGAAAGAAATGGACTTCCAGTGAGGCCTCTCGGTCCTAGGCCGAGGTTCGGTCCTCCTGATGCTAGGCGTGAAGCGAAGGAAGCGAAAGAAGCGAAGGGCTCGGTCCGAAACAGTCAGAAGCGAAATAGACCGAAGGCATCATGGGCGAAATGGACCGAGGCTTCGGGTTCGGGTCTTGTGCGAGGTTCGGGCCCGAGAGGACCCTTCGGGTTCGGTTCAGCAGCTTTCGGCTCAGAAGGGTTCGGTTCTTCCAGCTTCGGTTCTTAGTAGGTTCGGTCCCTATAGGGACCTTCGGTTCTAAGAGGACTTTCGGCCCTAAGAGGGGTTTCGGGTCCTCAAGCCTATTTTACTCGTTTTTACCCCGTTTCAAGCCGTTTTTGACCCGGTTAAGGGTCGGAATGACCCGAATGACTTCAAAAAGTTACGGGAACTTTTGAGAGAGATTTGGGAGAGATTTCACATACTTAGAGAGATTTGGGAGAGATTTGACATTCTTGGAGAGATTTCTCATACAAAGAGATATTTGGGAGAGATTTCACATACTTAGAGAGATTTGGGAGAGATTTGACATTCTTGGAGAGATTTCTCATAGAAAGAGATATTTGTGAGAGATTTCACATACTTAGAGAGATTTGGAGAGATTTCACATACTTAGAGAGATTTGGGAGAGATTTGGGAGAGATTTGGGAGAGATTTGACAATAGAGAGAGATAGAGTGAAAACGATTGAGAGAGGTTTCATTTGTGACCTTTTTGAGTGTCCGGCTTCGCAATGCAAGGTCCGTAAACCCTGTTAAGCCTTGTTTAAGGATCTTACACACTCCCGATGAGTATGCAACATTGATTTAACGGTTTGGCTCGCCACGTATCACAGTTTTACGTTAAGGAGATCTAGATGTACGCACTTTTCGACTTATGATTTCTCATTAGAATAGCAAGTTGTTTAGGAATTACATAATGTAAACTCTAGCACTCACGGGCAAATTGAGTCGAACGGTTTGACTTGTTAACTTCAGTTGACTTTGACTTGACCGAAAATTGACGGTTGTCACAAAACTTGTAAATTTCTAAGGGTTTGAAATTTAAACTATTCAAAATTAAACTTTTAATCACAAAATTCAAATTTCAAAACTTAAGGGCAAGTTTTGAACTTTTCAAAACAAAAGGGATCAAATGACAAATAATTTAAATTAAACAATTAATTTCATAATTATCTATATTTGATCTAATCCAAATTTAGACATAAGATAATTACCAAATAATTTAAATAATCCATATTTATCATATAAACAACTAATATTTAAAAGATTTGAAATTATCTATTGTTTTGGCAGGGATAAACATGCAAATAATATAAAATTCGGATTTTATCTTTCAAAAATGATTTAGGCATTAATCCCATGACAAAATAGCAACAAAATCCCGAAAATCTTTCTGTCTGACGTCAAAACTCGTCGAGTCCACTTTGGTACTTGTCGAGTTCCTCATGTAACTCGTCGAGTTCATCAAACATTTAGCACAAAAAAACGATTTTCAACAAGCAAACAGTTAAAGCATCACATACAATTGAAACCAATCAAGTCTCTGATACCACTGATGGGTTTTATGCATAAGAACAATCCTATGTGCTCATACAAACCCTAATGCTTGGATTTAGGTTTCTCTATTGTACATTCTTTGAATCCAAGACTTACAACCCTAGATCTATCATATAAAATTTGAGAATACCATTATAAGAACAGATCTAAGTGTTTACCTCTTTCAATTAGTTTGAGATCCTTGGAGTCTTCTTGATCTTGAGCTTAGAGTCACAATTATAACCCCTCTAATGGTTCACAAACCCCACAAGCAAGAAGGCAATATGAGAGAGGGTGAGAGATGATAAAATCAACCCTAGGGTTCTCTTGGAATCAAGTGTAGCCAATTTTCATAGCCTAGGGGTCTTATTTATACTGCAGTTGCTAGGGTTTCAGTCTAAACCCTAATGGACAACTTAATCACCAAGCAGCCCATAGAACCTTCTAGATTAGGGCCTTTGGACGAAAATATGATGGATCCTCATCATAATTTCGTTCCCCCCTTAGTCCATTAGGTTTCCCAACCCAAAACTCAACTATCATACATTTGACAGTTTATGCCCCTTTATTCAATTAATCTCTTTTAGTCACCAAATTAATTCCTAATTAATTTATGACTAATACTAATTAAATAAATATTATTTCTCCTTTAATATATTATTCTTATAATATATTAATAAACCACAATATTCTCTCTCTCTCTCTCTCCTTAAATTGTCTTGTCAAG
Organism: Lactuca serriola; assembly: GCF_051521515.1. Taxonomy (NCBI): domain Eukaryota; kingdom Viridiplantae; phylum Streptophyta; class Magnoliopsida; order Asterales; family Asteraceae; genus Lactuca; species Lactuca serriola. Next base: position 337,824,587 of record NC_136412.1, read on the forward strand.
TTGCTTTGGTGAAGGCAACCCAAAAGGACCATGCACAACCAGGTCAAGTACATACCAAATATAGTTACGGGCTTAGACACTAATCCAACAGTATTCTCCCCCAAAAAACATATGAAAACCGAAAACAAGGGGGTATGAACTCACTTTGGAGTTTGGATCGGTTTTGATGAAGAGATGAAGGAGGTTTGAAGGTATTTTCGGTCTTGATTGCTTCCTTGAAGAAGTTTTCGAACTTGAATGTTTCTAGGAAACATGATCACAAAATGAAGCTTAGTGAGGGAGTGTTCTTAGCTTAAGGATGAAAATCAAAGACTTAAATATGATAAAAACTTACCGAATAGATGATGCTTGTTGAAGAGTTCTTGGAATCACACACTAAGGTCACGAAAATGGTAAGAGAATGAGAGAGTATTTCTTTGAGCTTGAGAGGAAATTTTAAGTGAGTTGGAAAGTGAAATATGTGTGTTAGTGGAGCTTCTCGGCTGAAGTTAAAAAGGAAAGAGGAGAGGGGTTAGTGGTTAATACACCATGACTAATGTTTTTGCTTAGATGTATGCCATGTAATTAGCTTGGTTACCCTCTAAATAAACATGTGGTGTCACCAGCTTTTCCCATGCAATCCTTTTCTATTCTTTTTTTTTTATATACAAAACTGAGAAAGGAAAAGAATGGAGGGGTTTGGGCCTTTCATTGATTTGGTTCGAGATTATGAGGCCCATAGTGAAGGTTCTCGACCCATTGGGCCTTTAGGAGAGTTCACGGCCTAATTTAAGTCTATTAGGTAGTTTATGGCCCAATTGAGTAAAAGAAATGGAGCTTATGGCCCATTTGGGTGATTGAAGTTGTTGTGGCCCAACTCGGTCGATTAGGATTAACATGGACCATTTTAGGTCCACATGGCCCAAAGTGCTAAGTTTTATGAATGTGGGTCCATTTAGAGTCCAATTAAGGATTCTACGCCCAAAATATTCGAATTGAAGGCTTATTGGCCCATTAAACCCAATAAGAAAATCCTAGTCCATAATAAACTTGAACCGGAATTTTTAGGGTTTCTAACCCTTAGTTGAACATGAGAGATGTACTTGAATGAGCATTGAGTGATATTCACTTAGGGTACATGCTTTACAATAGTTGAATGATTACATGAGAATAGAATTTCCTAGCTAAAATTCAAGTTGTGACATCATCCCTCCGTTAGAGGGAATTTCTTCCCGAAATTCTTTCGAAGGATAGTTTCTTGAATGAGGGAATAGGTGAGGGTGCTTCTACTTCATCTGGTCTTCGCGTTTCCATGTGAATTCCGGTCCACGCTTGGCGTTCCATTGAACCTTCACAATCGGAATGCGACTCTGCTTCATAAGCTTCACTTCCCTATCCATTATCTCGACTGGTTCTTCGACGAACAGGAGATGCTCGTTTATTTCGATTTATTCTAAGGTAATGACAAGGGTTTCATCAGATAAGCATTTCTTCAAATTTGAGACGTGGAACAAGAGGTGTACATTGCTGAGCTCGGCAGGTAGCTGCAGCTTATAAGCCACTGGACCAATTCGTGCAAGAATCTCGAACGGTCCAATATATCGCGGGTTCAGTTTCCCCCGTTTCCCAAAGCGGATCATCCCTTTCCAGGGAGAGACCTTCAATAACACCCGATCCCCGAATTGAAATTCTAAAGGCTTTCATCTTTTGTCAGCATAGTTCTTCTGTCGGTCTCGTGATGTTTGAAGTCGAGCTTTGATTTGGATTATCTTTTCGGTCGCTTCACGAATGATTTCTGGTCTTGTGAGGGTGTTGCTTAGTGATTGCCCTTTTGGACCAATCCGTGCAAGAATCTCGAACGGTCCAATATATCGCGGGTTCAGTTTCCCCCGTTTCCCAAAGCGGATCATCCCTTTCCAGGGAGAGACCTTCAACAACACCCGATCCCCGAATTGAAATTCTAAAGGCTTTCATCTTTTGTCAGCATAGTTCTTCTGTCGGTCTCGTGATGTTTGAAGTCGAGCTTTGATTTGGATTATCTTTTCGGTCGTTTCACGAATGATTTCTGGTCTTGTGAGGGTGCTGCTTAGTGATTGCCCTTTTTGCTAGTGGGGTGTTACCCACCTTAGCCCAACATAGAGGCAATCTGCATTTGCGACCATATAAGACCTCAAATGGAGCAACCTTGATACTTGTGTGGTAGCTGTTATTATATGAGAATTCAATCAAGGGCATTGACATGCCGAAATCAATCACACAAGATCGGAGCATGTCTTCGAGTGTTTGGATGGTTCATCTGCTTTGGCCATCGGTTTGAGGGTGGTAAGCAGTACTCATGTCTAGCTATGTTCCCATTGCCTTCTGGAGTGACTACCAAAAATCGTGAGGTAAATCTACTATCTCGATCCGGGATGATGGACACTGGCACTCCTTGGAGTCTCACGGTCTCTTTGATATAGATTTGTGTTAATCTTTCCATCTTGTACGATTCTTTTATTGGCGGGAAAAGAGCATATTTTGTTAACCTATCGACTATCACCCAGATAGTGCCCAATCCAACTCTTGTAAAAATAAGCTTCGTCTTTTTGACTTCGAGAGTTTTATCCAGTCTATGCAGTGCTTCCTTCATGATATTCTTCGGCTTCGATGCCTCCAAAGCCGGTCGTAGGTGTTGACAATGTTTATTCTTGTTTCGTGAGTAGACGAGTATGTTATCGATGAGAATAATTAAAAGGTTAACTAGGAATGAGTGGAAAACTCGGTTCGTGGGGTCCATGAATACCATGGGGGCATTCGTCAAACCAAAAAGGGCATAACAACGAATTCGTGATGACTGTATCGAGTTCGGAAAGCAGTTTTTGGAACGTCCTCTTCTCGGACTCGAAGCTGATGATGCCCGGTTCTTAGATCTATTTTAGAGAAATAACTAGCTCCTTGAAGCTGGTCAATAGATCGTCAATCCAAGGGAGTGGGTATCGGTTTTTGACTATGAGCTTATTCAGTTCCCTATAATCGATGCACATCCTGAAGGATTCGTCCTTATTCTTGACAAACCAGACCGGAGCTCCCCAGGGTGAGAAGCTTGATCGGATGAATCTTTTTCTTATCAACTCGCTTAGTTGGCTGGATAACTCCTTCATTTTGGCGGGAGCTAACCTGTAGGGTGAATTGGCAATTGATGTGGCTCCTGGTATTAGGTTGATTTAGAATTTGATATGCCTTTCTGGGGGTATTCCCGGAAGGTCTCCAGGAAGTACACCCGGAAATTCGCATGCCACTGGGATGTCTTTAATGCTGATTTTCTTCTTTGGATTTATATACAACATGAGCGAGGAACACATAGTTCTTCTTGTGCATGCACTTCTGTGCCTTGATGCACGAAATGAGACGAATATTGGCACCAAGTTTATCACCATAGATTATTAGGGTTTCGTGATTGGGGAGGTGAAGGCGAACGAACTTCTCGCGACACATAATATCAACATGGTGGAGGCTTAACCAATCCATGTTGATTATCACATCAGAACTCCTAATATTTACTGGCATCAAATCTAATTTAAATGAATGGTCATTTTAGTGTTAAGGTGCACCCTACATAAATATCTTTGGTTGATTCGGTTTTCCCATTAGCCATCTCCACCGTAAAGGCTTCGCTTAGCTTCTGTGATTGTTATTTTAGTACGTGTTTGAATATGTTACTAACGAAGCTTCGCTCAGCTCCGTTATTGAATAAGATGTAAGCGAAAGATTTGTTAAGTGGGAACGTACCAGTAACAACCTTCGGGTCATGGACTGCTTCGCCTTGACCCAAGGTCAAGACCCTTACTGATCCTTCTGCTCCTTGATTGTTAGCATTGGGGAAATTGCGCCTGAAGTGACCGGTTCCTCCACACCCATAGTAGGTGTGACTAGCCCCAACATTGGTGTTGTTGTTACTGTTGTTTCAATTGTTGTTGTTCTTGTTGTTTGGTTGTTGATTCTGTTGTGGATAAGTTCTACAACATCTGGTGGTGTGACCCTTTCGGTTGCATCTATTACAATACGGCTTCTGGCAGGCTCCTTTATGATGGAAATTGCACTTGTTGCATTTTGGAAGGCTTCCAGCATATGGTCTCGCTGGTGTTGATGTAGTAGGTGTCATGGTCGTATGGACAGCAACAACTCGTTGCTTCTTCGAGGACCCTTGAGTTGGCTGTCCCTTTCTCCTACTCCCAGACTCTCGCTTCCTGCTCTTAAGCTTGGGTTTTGGAGTGCCTTGATAAGCTTTCACTTGTTGGTTTCCATGCTCGTTTCTTCGACTAGAGTTGTCGACGCTATTTACACCTCTATTGGTGTTGTTTGTGTTGAGTTGTGCCATAGCAGCGGTTACGGCTGCTGTTACAGCAGCTTGGAATGTAGCAGAGTCTATCTGTAGGATTGGTGTCTCACGGGTGTGCTTGGTATTTCTGTGGGATGACTTTTTCTGCTGCATGATGATAAGCAAGATCGTAAGTAATGATGGTCATTTCTGGTTGTACTCTATAACTTCGCGTTTTGTCGTATGATTCACGATGTTTCAATCTACATCCCTATGATGCATTGATGGTAGTAGGAAATCGTAGATTTTGCATGAATATTACGTCTATCCTTAGAGTATATAGGTTGTTTTGGTTTCGATATCCTTGAGTATCTAGCGGTTTCGGGGGTTCGGTTGTGCATACCAGTGAATTTATGAAATAACACGAAATAAGAAGAACAAATAGTTGTTTCATTAGTGATTACCATCTTAGTACACGAAAGAGAGTTATAACGGATAGTAGTGGTGGTGTGTGTGTGTGGGGGGGGGGGAAGCTGATCCTTATTGTGGCGGAAAGCGTCTGGTGGTGGTGCTGATGAAGCGGATGCACCCCAGAGACGAGCTACTTGTCGCTCGGTGTCTCGTAGTCGTGCCTCCCAAACTAACTGTCTTGCTTGGGATTCCCCGTTCACTCCTTGTGTTTGTCTCTCAACTCTTTCTGCAATAGTCCACATTTGGTCCATTTGATTGGGGGTGTCTTGAGCTTGGTTGCCAATGTATCGGGTGCGCCGGACCATGCCTGGGAGGGCCCGGTCAGTTGGTCCTCTATGACCAAGATCGAAGAACCTCGGTTCATACTGTAGGGTGGTCGTATCCCTTGCTGGCGACTCCATCTCCAAATATTGTGTGCCGATGGAGGCGTGGGGCCATCGGGGTCCTTACGATAATCCGGTACTTTGGCCATGTATGGGGGATTGATTTCCTTGGACTTTGCATCCGAGTCATCATCGTCATTGCCCACAAGCTCTTCTTCTTCGAGGTCCACCACTGGCTCGGCAGGTCCATCTGCAAGTTCTACTTCATGTTCCTCTTATGGGTCTTCCTCTGGGTCAAGCCGCCCCTGCATTCCCCTGATTAGGGAAATAAGGGTCTCCTGGCTAATGATACCCGACCATAGTGTTTGTACGAAAGTGTATGAATACTAGAAACAAATAGCACACCAAATATTCCTATGGTATTTTAATTTTTGTTTAGGTTTGGTTCTATAAGCTCTTTGGATAATTAGATGGTAAGTTTTTAATTCATTGATCATCACGATTACTCCCGAACACATGTTGGTCGTATTTTGGATGAATGTAGTTGATCAGGCTACATTCACCCCCAATAAGACTACATAACTGCCCGAGTTTAATCGCGATGTTCAAATCCTCCAAAGACTTTTACTGTTCTTGTTGTGCTATTACTCTAAAATGCACACATAGGTATGTATTTTAATTATTATATTCAGAGTAGTTTAGTCCCATTGTATTTATAGTTGCATATCATGTATGATTAGATATGCAAGTTCACTATAAACAATGCTCTGATACCAATCTGTCACACCCTCGAACCAGACGACGGAAACGTCTGGGGGATTGTGCGTGACTTCATCTTGAAATATCATCACAATGAATATAAATGAAACATAACATCATCATTACCATGCATAAAATAATACAACTGTCATTGTTTACATCAAGTACACTATTTTAAGTTACATGACCAAAGAGTTAACAGTATGATGACAACAAAATACAATAAATTTCCCATTCTCTACTGACCTTCCACTTAACGATTTCCTGAGAATACAAGTCATTTTGAAAACGTCAACATATATAATGTTGGTGAGTTTATAAGCATGTTTGAATGAAAAGTTTTGAATAGTTCATAAAACACCAGAAAATCCGATATTTTCTGTAAGTAGTTTGAAAGTAATGTGTCAAAATCAAGTACTATTGCATGTGTGTATTCTGTTTTTAGAAATGTATATGAAATGCAGCACAAAAAATCTTGTGTCTTCTGTTGTAAGTAAAATAATGTATAATTGTATTTATCCTAGAAAATCCGATATTTTCTGCTGCGGTCCGACAACTAAAGATTGGAGTGTTAAGATGGTGGAAATTGTTGGTTGATACTATGCCAAAGGGATAAGCCATTAAGATATCATGGGAAGACTTCTTGGAACAATTGAAAATGCAATACTACTCCGGAATAGATCTCCTGGAAATAAAAATGAATTCTAGAATCTTTAGAAAGGGAAGATGAGTGTTAGCGAGTATGCTGCAACTTTTACTGAAAAGATGACGCCAGTTCCTTACTTGGTTCCTATCGAACTTTCCAAAATAAATAAGTTTGTTAATGGACTACCAACGGATTTTGGTGCAACGGTGAAGCTAGCAACTACCCTGAAAGAAGCCATCTGGGTGGCTAGGAATGTAAAGACCCAAATAAGAGAGAAGAGTCTGGAGAAAGTTGAGACGGGAGAGAAGAGGAAGTTTGAAGGATCTTCCAGATCTAACAAGAAGAGTATTTTTTGAAGTCTGGCCCAAACCACAAGAGGTATGGGGTAACAATGAAGTCACGTGGTGTGAGAAGTGCAAGAAGAAGTAGTTTGGGAGATGTGACGGAGAAGTCACTTGCTACAAATATGGAAGAACTAGTCACTATTCTAAGGATTGTATGTTTAATGACAAGAAATGTTATGAATTGGAGGTGGTAAGCATATTTCGTAAGACTGCCCAAAGAAGAAGAAAGCTACAAAGTCGAATGTGTCGTCAAAGCCAAAAGCGAGAGCATTCAAGATGACCATGGAAGCAGCAAGGGATGAAGCAGACGTCACTTTAGTTACATTACTAGTAAATGATTTGTATGACATTATTTTGTTTGATTCTGGAGCGAAATACTTTCATCTTACTCATATATATGAAATATTTAGAAAATTAAATATTATGTGTGCTTATTATTTGAGCTTAAGATATTTTGTGTTGGATCTGATGTTTGGATCTGATGAGAGATTTAAAGATAACAGTACAAAGGTACAGAGACAATGATGTTTGGATCTGATTAGAGATTCAAGGAGATTTATGCAATTAGTATAATAAGATGTTGTAAGGCCTGTTAAGGCAAATTTATGTTTATTATCTATATCGATGATGACATCTCAAGTACATATATATTTATGAAAAAATGTTTCTTCGAAAATGTTTTGTTATTGATATTATCTCACACTAAAATAATGTTTTGGAAATAAATTCTGTAATAAAAGAATACTTTGAAGTAATTAAGAATAAAAGAAAAAAAATTGAGTCGTGAAAATTAGAATATCACATAACGTTTATGAGCTCCTATTTAAACCTATATATATATATATATATATATATATATATATATATATATATATATATATATATATATATATATATATATATATATTCTGAAACTGAATATACCTTACAAGGTATATAAGTTTAGGTATCCAAACATACCATATTACGTCGTATAATAACCTAATCCTATATAGAGTTAGGTTCAAATGTTTCTATTATCTAATGTGTGCTTGTAGGATTGATTCTGCACCAATCATTTTAGTTATTTTAAGAAAATATTTAATGCATATTAAATGTTGAAAGTTTAATTAATGTTCATTATATCTTTAACATGTAATATACATTAATTATTTTTTTCAAATAACTAAAATGATTGGTCCAGAATCAATCCTACATGCACACAATAGATAGTTAGAACATAATAACATAGCCATATATATATATATATATATATATATATATATATATATATATATATATATATATATATATATATATATATATATAATGGGTGGGTGAAATCTTTAATAGTAAGGGATATTGTATTTTTACTATAGTAAATTGATGCTCGTTGATATTTGATACTTATATTTTAAATAATTGAACTATTTATCCAACAAAGTTTTAGACTATTATTATTCTATGAAAATGGGATTTCACATGAAATGTGAGATCTGAGAATAGTTTTAAAAATGTTAATTGTTCATAAACTAACGATACGAGCCACACGTTTTAAAAGTCGACTGTGACATTGGGATTACACTTTATTCTCACAAAATGGATGGAGCTTAGCAAGGGATTAAGTTCAGAAGAAAATACGGTTGGATACAGAAAGATACAGAACATATTATATAACAAAAACATTTTATATATATATATATATATATATATATATATATATATATATATATATATATATATATATATATATATATATATATATATATATATAGGTTCAGGTTCATTTGAGACCATTCTAATTTTGTGATACCGTGATACCAAATCTAAAGATAATTTTAAAATGCAAAATAAATAGAAAAATCTAAAAATTCTTTTTTTAAATATTATTTTCGGAACTTGAATTAACTAAAAAAAATAAAAAAAAAATCCCATTTTTTTTGAAAAATACGTGAAATATTCTAAATAGAATATTACACTGTATATATTCTAAAAATAATTTTAAAATGCAAAATAAATGGGAAAATCAAAAAATTCTTTTTTAAATATTATTTTCGGAACTTGAATTAACTAAAAAAATAAAAAAAAATCCTATTTTTTTTTGAAAAATACGTGAAATATTCTAAATAGAATATTACACTGTACATATTCTAAAAATAATTTTAAAATGCAAAATAAATGGGAAAATCAAAAAATTCTTTTTTAAATATTATTTTCGGAACTTGAATTAACTAAAAAAAATAAAAAAATGCGTCTCACGGTCTCACAAAATTAGGTCGCCTCACATGAACATAACCATATATATATATATATATATATATATATATATATATATATATATATATATATATATATATATATATATATATACGGTTAAGTTATTATGTTCTAATTATCTATTGTGTGCATGTAGCATTGATTATCGACCAATCATTTTAGTTATTTTAAGAAAGTTATTAATGCATATTAAATATTAAAGATATAATGAACATTAATTAAACATTCAACATTTAATATGCGTTAAATACTTTATTAAAATAACTAAAATGATTGGTCCAGAATCAACTTTACAAGCACACAATAAATAGTAGAAACATTCGAACCTAACACACACACACACACACACTCTCTCTCTCTCTCTCTCTCTATATATATATATATATATATATATATATATATATATATATATATTCTAATAAATGAACAACTCTTCATTAATATTATGTTATGTGTCATGTAGTTATATTAGGCAACTCATTTTAAAATTCAAATTTATATTTTCTAATTATATGTTAAATTATAATAACTTTAAATATTTGATATATCTCTTAATTAATAATTTATTTAAAATGACTTATTTAAAATAACTCATTAATAATTATAAATTTTTATTATCAAAGTTTAATTAATTTTATAACCATGGTTCTCACGGGTTATAAATTAGTGTGTGTGTGTGTGTGTGTATATATATATATATATATATATATATATATATATATATATATTACAAAATTAAATTTGTCACATGTTATTCTTTTATTAGTTTTGACATTTATAATTTTATGGTTTTTTTTATTAATAAATTTCACATCTCAAATTATGGGTTTTTTCAATTTTTAAAATCAAAAAATTATATATTACTTATATAATCAAATTTGTCACATGACATTTTCTTATTTGTTTCGACACTTGTAATTTTGTGTTTTTTTAGATTAATAAAATTTACATGTAATTTTGTGGTTTTTTTAAATTAATAAAATTCACATGTCAAGTTTTAGGGATTTTTTTTTCAATTTTTAAAATTTAAAATCATATAATACTTCTATTTAAATATGTAAAGCATTAAATGTTTGAAATGTTATGAATGTTATTGTTATGGTGAATTCCAATTAATACGATTTCTTCGTTCTTTATTTTAAGTATTCGGTTTTCATTTATACCTTCTTGATTTGCTCAACAATTTACAGAAAAATAAATAAATAAATAAATAAAACTAAAAGATTTCAGCGATAGACTTTCAAGCATAATCTTTCATTCTTTTACTGAAAAAAAAATCAAATTTGATAATCCTTCTACTCATATTTCTTTGTCGGCAACGAAAGAATCAGAAATAAAAATATTAGGTTGAATCATATTTCTTTCCCTTTAAACATCTAACAAATAAAATGAAATTCAAATTTATGATAATAGTTATAATTGTAATTTTTATTCTTTCTAATGTTGTAAATTTTAAAATTATTATTTTATCAAAATTAGATATTATCAATTAAAGATTATAATTTAATTAAAAAAAATCATATCAGTAATAAAATTTAAAAATCCATTTATGAGATGTGTGTTCATTCCATGGCCGCCTTGCTTGGCTGTGTTGTTGTGTTTCTTTTATGGAAACAAAAATTGGGAAAAAATATAATCAAAGTTACACATTTGGTCCTCTGATTTTCAGCAAATTGACATTTTTCATCCAAAAACATAAACCTTAGCTAAATTTGGAGAAAATTTCTTGGGATTTCAAAATTGATATTTTTGCAAAGTGTTTTCTTTCAATTTGAACAATTTTTTTGCGGTTCAAGTCCAAGGCAATCATTAAAATCTCCAATTTCGACTAAAAATGTCAAATTTGTTGATTTTTACGGATTCAAAGCTTCAAGATTTGTCGAGGGGGAGTATATCATTGACAAATCCAATTTGAGCATATTCTCATTCCCATTTGGAGGTTCTATAATCGTATTTCGATTATAAAAAGGGGGACAATTCGGTATGGGTATTCGAAAGAAATTTGTGGATCTTCATATTTTCAGCGAATGATTTTCAATGTTAGACCTTGAAGACCGGTGTGACTTTAAGGGGGAGTTGTGATTGATTATGAAGTGATTCAGAGTTGATATTCTGAAGTGGGTTTTTATGATGGGTTTAGATTTCTTTAATATTTTTGGGATGTGCTTTATGCTCAAGGATGATTATTTTTCCTTAGAGTTTTGGATCATCAAGGTTGAAGTGGCCACTTGTAGCCATAGACCGAAAGGGCATATTAGAGCAAACTACATGGACCAAATAATTTATTCTTTTGTTTTTAATAAATTTTCAATATGAGAAAAAATACTTTTAAAGACACACATGGATGCAATGCAAGTTTCTTTATGTGTTTCATGGCACAATAAAGTTTCTTGAAATTCACTCTCGTTTTTTATAACATTAATTATCTATTGAATAACACTCCAAAAGATTTTACACCAACAAATCTTTTTCTAGATTTATTTAATAATGTTGATATAAAATAAACTAATAATTAAAACCCCTTAAACATGTTCTTTCTTTTTCTCTCTCTTTCTCTCTCATACAATCACGGATGCACGCAGCAGCAGTCAAGGTTCTGCTCTGCATCAATGGTGGTGAACGCTGGCTAGGTTTAAATTAACCCACGATTTCATCAACACCCAGTTGATTCATGTCGATCTCAACTGCTACTCATGATGGGTGTTCATCATCATCACCAAGATCAGCGAAAATCGCGAATCTGATCCGTCAATTTACAAACACCATGAAATCCGGCGGTCTTAAGTTCAAAGACCGGTGTAAAAAACCCACCCAAGTACATGCTCTTACCATCAACTCCATTTTGTCCTCGTCTTCATCGAACAGCGATGAATCGACAACACTCCCATTCGTCAATGCTAAATCGCTTCTTCCTTATGGGCTCCCTGATACACACCTTATTGAACCCCCCTTAGATCCTCACCTTAATCCCCTTGATTTCATTAACTCAATCTCGGACCTCTACAAGAGAATCATCCATTCTTCCTCTGAATCGGAAAGTTGTGGTCTATATTTAGAACAGTACGCGCTATTTTGCGCAGTTGGTGATCCGAAGCTGCTTCGAAGAAGTCTGCAGTCGGCTCGGGAACACGCTGTCGACATACATTCGAAGGTTGTACTCTCTGCGTGGCTGCGGTATGAGAGGAGAGAAGACGAGCTTGTGGGCATTTCCGCCATGGATTGTATCGGTAAAGTTCTCGAATGCCCGAAATCCGCTTTGATCGATATCGCGTATGATCCTTCCCATTCCGTTTTCGATCGCTGCCAATGTGTTTCCGAAAACGCCTCTGAGAATCTCAATGTCACCGGTTCCCGCACTTCCCTCAACAACGAATTCTTAGTTCATGGCAACGATGACGAAATCGTCTGGTTTTGCATCGGAAACGAGGTAATCACTTGTCTCAGACCTAAAATAGCTTCATTGTCTAGCCCACTAAACACCTTATTATACGGTAATTTCATCGAATCTGCAAAAGAAACCATCGATTTTTCACGAACTGGGATCTCAAAAGAAGCCATGAGAGGTGTGGAGGTATTTAGCAGAACAAAACAAATGGAAAACTTTTTCTCTCCAAGTATAGTTTTGGAGATTCTATCATTTTCACAGAAGTTCTGCTGCGAGGAAATGAAATCAGCCTGTGAGGTTTACCTGTCCCCATTAATTTCCACCATTGAAGACGCATTGATCTTCATCGAATACGGATTTGAAAACATGGCAAGTCTCCTTGTAGCTTCATGCTTACAAGTTCTACTCAGAGAGCTTCCAAGTTCTTTAAACAACCCCAAAGTTCTAACCTTATTTTCCTCTTCTGAATCCATGGAGAAACTTGCTTCGGTTAATCATTCCTCCTTCCTGTTATACTATTTCCTCACCCAAGTCGCCATGGAAGAAAAGATGACATCAGTCAACACAGTCACACTCTTCGAAAGACTCATCGAATCAGCAACCGACACATGGCAGAAAACCCTAGCGTATCATCAATTAGGTGTTTTATTATTTGAAAGAGAAGAATACAAGCACTCCCAAACATGTTTCGAAGCAGCTTTTGAAATGGGTCATGTTTATTCAGCAACAGGGATTGCTAGAACAATGTATAAACAAGGGAAAACATATTTAGCACGTGAAGTAATCAACAAGATTTTATCAGAAAACAAACCAAACGGATGGATGTATCAAGAACGATCTTTATACACTCTTGGAAGCAAAAAGATTCAAGATTTAGAAGAAGCAACCAAATTAGATCCAACACTTTCATACCCATATAAATACAGATCCGTATCAATGGTGGGTGAGAATCAAATCAATGAAGCTGTTGAAGAGATCAACAAGATCATCCGTTTCAAAATTTCCCCTGATTGTCTTGAATTAAGGGCTTGGTTTCATCTTTGCCTTGAAGATTACCAAGCTGCTGTGAGAGATATATGTGCATTGTTAAGTTTAGACCCGAATTACATGATGTTTCATGGGAAAATGAGAGGTGATTATTTGGTAGAAGTTCTTAATCAAAAAGTACAACAATGGACACCAGCTGATTGTTGGGTAGAGCTTTATGATCGATGGTCTTGTATAGATGACATTGGTTCACTTGCAATTATACATCAGATGCTTGTTCATGATCCAGGGAAGAGTCTTTTAAGATTCAGACAATCTTTACTTCTTTTAAGGTATAAGTCTATTCTTATTTTATTATATTTTGTTTTAAGGATCTTGAAAAAGAACTTTTTTTTTTCTAGATTAAATTGCCAAAAGGCAGCCATGCGGAGCTTGCGATTGGCTAGAAATCTTGCAAACACAAAGCATGAACGTCTTGTTTATGAAGGGTGGATTTTATATGACACGGGTTATCGAGAAGAAGCTCTTTCAAAAGCAGAAGAGTCGATTTTGATTCAAAGATCATTCGAAGCGTATTTTCTTAAAGCGTATACATTAGCAGATGCATCTCTGGATTCTGATTCTTCTTCTTTTGTTATACAACTTCTTATCGATGCTCTCAAATGCCCTTCAGATGGTCTTCGAAAAGGACAAGTAAGTAATTTCAATTTTCACAAACCCTAAACCCTAAACCTTAAAGAACTAAAAGGGTAATGAAAAAATCGAATCTTGTAGGCGTTGAATAATCTTGGAAGTATATACGTGGATTGTGGGAAGCATGATCTTGCTGCAGATTGTTATATAAATGCTCTTGATATAAAACATACACGAGCTCATCAAGGGCTTGCACGTGTTTATTCTTTAAAAGATGAAAGAAAAGCTGCGTATGATGAGATGACAAAGTTGATAGAAAAGGCGGGAAATAGTGCTTCTGCTTATGAAAAAAGATCAGAGTATTGTGATCGTGATAATGCTACAAGTGATCTATCAATGGCTACACAGCTGGATCCATTAAGAACTTACCCATATAGATATCGAGCTGCAGGTACTTTTTTTTTTTTTTTTACATCAAATTTTTTATTTTAAAAAATAAAGAAAAGGGAATCTTGTTAATGTGGTAAGCTTGAATCTGTTAGTGTTGATGGATGAACAAAAGGAAAGTGAGGCTGTTGAAGAGCTTACAAAGGCGATAGCTTTTAAACCTGAGCTTCAAATGCTCCATCTTAGAGCAGCATTTTATGAGTCAATGAGTGAGTATGAGCTGGCATTAAGAGATTGTGAAGCGGGATTATGTTTGGATCCTACTCATAAAGACACTCTTGAGCTTTATCATCGAACACAAAAAGCTGCTGAATATACATGACTTTCTACTTTTCCAATCATCTTGGAGAGAAATGAAATGAAATGAAGATCGATTGCAGATTCATGGCCAAAATGCATGCATGACAAAATGGAAGAAGAAAAGAAGAGATTTTGAAAGTTCAGAATCAAGAAGCTCAGGGGCTATGAATCGAGCTGTGTATTTACATTACGTGAATTTAGGCTCAAAAAAGAGGGAGAGAAAGGTGTAATTCCATGCATATACAACGAGTCTAATTGTAAGTTGTAAAATCATTGTTTCTTTATAAATTCTTGAACATTATAA
Source organism: Lactuca serriola (assembly GCF_051521515.1). Classification (NCBI taxonomy): domain Eukaryota; kingdom Viridiplantae; phylum Streptophyta; class Magnoliopsida; order Asterales; family Asteraceae; genus Lactuca; species Lactuca serriola. Next base: position 337,839,718 of record NC_136412.1, read on the forward strand.
TTTTGGGTTTTGAGATTCTCTCTTGTTCTTACAAATTGGAAGTAAAGAGTTTAAGTAGTTACAATTTGCAATTTGGTTTACATTAAAGATAAAGAAACGGAAACTTATTAAACTACATAGAATATATATATACACAGATAAAACTCACTCACTTAAAAAAAAATAGGATACAAAATGTTTCTAAATAGATTCTGTCGATGATAAAATTTCAAGTTCAGCCCACCAAAGTGGAGATGATCTTGGTATCGTGCTTTCAGGTGTCATGTCTGTGATCTCCTTTAACCTAGATGTCACCTCTTTCATACTCGGTCTTTCATTAGGTTCTAAAAGTACACAACTTTTCACCACTTGAAATAGTTCATCAACCGAATCTTGTTTGACCCAAGTCAAAGTCGGATCCACTGAAAAATCCGATACCCATGATGGGGTTGGGGTGTTACTATTAGGGTTTGGTACCTTACCAGTGATTAGTTCATATAGGATCAAACCAAAGCTGTAGACATTTGTTTGTGGAGATGAAGATGAAGATAGGGTATCGTCTGTATGTAAAAAGTTGGGTTTTGTGGGTCCCGTTTTTTGGGAATCCCAAAAGCTGAAATCTGAGATTTTGGCAGCATAGTCTTCGGTTAGATATATGGAAGATGATTGGAGGTTGTTGTGGGTGATGGGTGGGTTGAATTGGTGGAGGTATTCAAGGCAGTATGCCATGCCCATAGCTATACGCAACCGCATTGACCAGTCAAGGTGTTCGGATTCTTTAACTGTTGAATATAAATATTTATTAGGAAATGATGAGTCCATAATTATATCAACTACTACTGTACTCTACCTAATTCTTTCATGTGCTTTGGATGTATGCCAGTTGTTATGAGAGATAAAAAATAAGTGTAGTTCAGGATGAATAATGAATAATGACAGTTGCTATTGCACGACATTATTCTTGATGCTGAAGATATGAATGATTGATCAAAGAATCTAATGAAGATGATGAAAAAGTCAAATGATTATTAGAAATTTATTCTGACAAGTATATGAATTTCGGAACGAATGATTGATGTAATTATAGAAGAAAGCCATTTTGTTATTTCAAGGGAAAAACGTTTCCATAATTTTTTTACAGTTAAAAATAACATTTTTTGTTGGTTTTATTGGCTGCAGAAGAAAGAGCCCATTGCATTATTGCATGAAATAATTGAAAAAACTATGGTATTACTATTTTAGGCGAAGAGAAAAAGTCCCTGCATTTACCTTTTGAAAAAACCATTTTATCATTTTTTTTAAACAAAAGAAGAAGTCCATTGCATTTACCCACAATTATCGACTTTTTCTATTCTAATAAAAAAATTATATTTTCAGATATTATCCACAAACGTTATTGAAGTCAAATTGACCGATGAACACAAGGCATGCATGTTCCTTGAGACTATATGATAATTATATAAATAGTTTTTTCAATAATTTCATATAATAAAAAATAACGGAAGGATGTTTATTTTTGCTAAAAAGAATAACATAATGGCTTTTTCAATAACTAGATGAAAATGTAAAGTGATTTTCCATATTTAACCTTTGAAAAAACAAAAATTAAAAAATAATAGAGAATGTAAAAAAGAACTTACTATGCAAGTGCTCAAAGAGGGTCCCATTTGGAGCATACTCAAAAACCATCATTCTTGTGAAAGGTTTTTGTTCTTCACAATACCCAATCAAATTCACAAAGTTCTTGTGATTCACCTTCGACAACATCTCTATCTACAAATAAACCCCAAAAAATAAAAAACATTTAAAATAAGAAGCAAGATTTTTCTATTTTATATGTAACTAGATTTCTAACCTTGTTTCTAAACTGTGTTTCTAAACTCTTAGTCCAATCTTTAACAGACGTTATAACAGTTGATGTCACAGCTATTTCAACCCCACTTGAAAGAGTCCCTTTATAAACAGTTCCATCTAACATACTCCCGATTATATTACTAAAATCTTCACAAGCTGTCACAAGTTCAGGGCGCTGTAAACTAGGAACACCTGAAATCACCCATAAAAAAAATAATAATTATTATATAACCTTTTGTTTAATATATGAAAAAGAAAGACAAAGTGACAAAAAATAAAAATAAAAAATCAAACCTGTTGTGAATGCTTTTTGCAGCTGTCCACTTAACCCTGTTGCCCATGGGTTAACAGTAACCACTCTGCTTCTTTTAAAAAATACAAATCCAAAAACAGACAGAAATATAAACATAAATCCTCCTAATACCCCAGACCATATAAGAACTCTGTGATGTTTTGATTTATAAGATATAAAGCTTCTGGGTGAAGGAGCTAAAGCAGGTTTGTTTTCTGGTAATAAAGATGGTGTTTCTGCTGGAATTGGGAAAAGAGGTGATGGGGATGAGACTGGTGACGTGGAAGGTGATGGGGATGAAACTGGTGACGTGGAAGGTGATGGGGCTGAAACTGGTGACATGGAAGGTGATGTGGCAGATGGAGGCAATGATATAGATGAAACTGGAACAACTGATGATGATGGTGAAGCCTGTAATAGCTTTCTTTCTGTAACATATCCGGATTCAATTGCATTCCTGTAAGAAATATAGAGATTTTGATTTCAAGATTTGATATGGGTTTTGTTAATTGTTGGATTTGGAGTTGGAAATTAGTTATCTTGACTGTAAAATGTAAAGTCAAACTTACCAAGAACTGGATCTTTTGTTACAGATGAAGTCATTATTATGAGCGTTTGTGAGCTGGTTTTCATCTACTTGAAACTCAGAGAGTGTTTTGAGGTTGTTTACTTCTGGTGAAAGATTATCGAGAAAATTGTTGTTGTCTAATAAACTGCATTCATAATTATATGAACTTAGTTAGCAAAAAGATTATCGACATTTGAAGTATGTAATAAATGAAATAAAAAACGTACAGAATTGATAGGGAAAGGTTATTGACAAGATCAGATGTGAATGGCCCAGTGAAGTTATTGTATCCCAAATCCAGCACTTCCAGTTCTTTCAAATCTCCAATTTCTTGAGGAATTGTTCCATAGAAAGAATTATTGCGTAAAATACTGTAAACACAATATATATGAAACAATCATCAGAACATTTATGATTAGTCACTAATGGAGGTTTTGATATGAATCTTGGATGCTTACATGGACTTTACATTTGTTAGCTTTCCGAGCTCTGGTGCTAGCGTTCCTTCAAGGCATAGATCTCTTAAATTCCTGTAAGTTAACAAGAAATCAAGCTTAATTCGCTCAGCTAGGCATTAGATCGAACACCTTCAAGTCAAATCACTCACGGAATGGGATTCACAAACTAAATTATCAGATTCACTGCACATATCATATAAACATTAATTGATGAGTGATGAGACGATAAAAGCTTACAATATGACCACTTTTCCATCAGAACACTCAACGCCGAACCAAGAACAAGGACCCAAATCCGCCGCTTCATCGTCGTTATTCCAACCAGACAAAACCCCTAAAGGATCCCTCTCAATTCCATCTCGAAACTTCAACAACGCCAATCCTGCAAAACCACAACTCCCAAAACGTTAATCAACGTGTTCAAATTTCAGTCAACAATCAAAAAGTCGCTTCAGAAAACGCCACACCTTCGGTGTTGAGAGACCAACAGAGGCTGGAACTGTGGTCGATTACTAATGCAACAACAAAAAGGATTGCTAACCGCAGCTTAAACCGATTGTATTTCCAAAACCTTTCCATCTTCAAACTAAAGAAACAAAAAATAAAGAATTGAAGCTGTTTAGTAAATACGAAAACTAGATATAGAGAGAGGACGCTGATCAATGCAAGCTAGATCATGCAAGATCAGGCTAGAAACGCGGTAATCCGTAACGAAAAAGTATATAAATAAATAGTCACCGACTGCAGGGAATGTGGGTTTCAGTTACAGAACGAAATCTTGGTGTCTTGCGTATCGGAGTGGAGAATGGAATTGAGCAAAGAATTATGAATTTCGCAGATGTTTCTTCTGAAAGTTTTGTCTTGTTCCATTGACCATGTCTTTTGTTCTTGGGGTTTTTATAATGGCGTCGTTCTGGTTCTACACTTCACATGTGATCTGTCACGTGCCTATTCTTCCACATCTTTTACTTCCATGTTCTACTAGGCCCATGTTTGGTGGCAATGGGCAATGGCATTAATCAGAAAACGTTTTTCCTTTTTTAAAAAAAAAAATAAAAATAAAAATAAAAATAAAATTGAATTTAAGATTTTATTTAAATAAGTTTGAAGTTTAAAAGGTAGTATCAAAATTCAAAATGAACTTTTTTTTATGTGGTCGTGGTATTTGATTAGATTTATTATCCAAAGTTAAAATAGAATTGAAAACATCAATTTTGTGTTTCTGTAAAGTGACATGAATAATAATAAATTAATAAGGGTTGGAACTTGGAATATTTGTTGCCACTCTATTGGTTGAGTTAAACAACTTGGCCATGCATCCCGGTTTAATCATTTGAATGAATGTATTTGATCATCGTAAACTTCTAAGCAGTTATTAATAATTAATTATATTATAATTATATCTTTTTTCTCTTCCTAATAAAAACCTCTCTAAGATGCCACATGACATGTTTTTACATCATTCTTTTGCCACATAACGTTTTTCTAGACCTCTAGAAATCTGCCCAAAGCATCATTAACGCTCTATAACCTAAAAAGTCAAATTTGAAATCTAAATATTTCTCGTTTTCTAATCAGTAGTTTAATACCTGATTTTTTAGGAATCATATCAATTGCACCGCATTTATTTAGGAAACAACTCATTCAAATCAATGTATTCCACGAGAAATCAGCAAGTCTTCTCATTTGAAATTGGTAACTACATATATTCCATTCAAAACTCCATATGTATTTTATATACACCGAACGATGCATTTTTGGATACATATCAATAGAATACTACATTTTTAGATTTCGAATTTGGAAGCTTCATATCATTAGATCAAGGAAGATTCAGACAAAATTGGAAAAGATCAAAAAGAAAAATCACAATACATTTAAATCTTGATGGATAAAATCAAAGAAGATGAACACTGAATCTTAAAGCTTGTTATGATTCTCTTATTAAGATTATAATTGTGCGAAAACATCTGCGAAAGGTAACGAGCAAACCCCTCCTTTCTCTCTCTCGCTCTCTTCTGATTGCATAGTTCACATTGGTTTGTTTGGATATGTTATTTGTTGAGTTCTTGATAAATCTATTTTGGATGTCACGTGTTCGATAAAATGCCTAAGAGAACCATTAATTAGTGTGTACAACGAGATGCAATTATGACATTATACTTTCATCTAAAGCTAATTTTTGACAATGATAAAATCAGTCTACCTCTCTTTCTCTCTCTCTTCTTAGAGATGGTGGTGGCGCCTTCAACCTCCCACAACCTACATTTTTTTTTTATAGTTTTCCGTCTACAAACGAAGAGGCTTTCTTTGGGTCTTGAAACTGTAAATGATGAAATCAAATCCATTTTTGAGATATAGATATTGTGTTTTAGGTTTAGGACATAATTGAAGCCGTTAATCGGAAACCATGGGCCCTAGTATGATCTGAGTATGTCACATTTCTGAGGATTTTGGGGTTTCTTAAACATTTACATGGATTGTGTCTTTCTATAACTGCTTCAAAATTTATTTATTTGTATTTCTTGGGGTTATTGGTATTTTTTAGTACCCAAGATGGAAAATCATCAAGCCATCCTTAGCATGCTCACTTGCTGGGAGGTTGGTTTTTTTATTGATATTTGTTAGTGTGTATTGAGTGTTAATTGTAGGTTAATATATATTCCTTTTCAAAAAAGATGGATGATGGACCTCCTATAGAGGAGGAGATCTTTTTTTTTTTTTGGAGAAAATCTTTTTTTTTGGAGAAAATGCATTGCACTACAGGTATCCTTCTTACTTATATGCTAACTTTTATAACATATTATCCAATTGTGACACCGTATTTTCAAACTCCCCATGTCCATCTCTGTGACGAGCACATGTATATAACATGGAGCAAAATATAGACAAAGCTGTAAGTTGGTGTAGAAAGATGTCCTACACATTAGTTGGTTTCTGCCATGATTCCATGTATATCAATATGTATTTATTTATTTTTATCAATTATAATCAATGCACAATTCTTCATAGATATATGAAAATGCTGTTTCCTATTTCAGGTATTGATGCATGCAATTTGAGGTATTGATGCAGGTAATTTGAGAGATCGTCAATAACATACTTAAATATGCTTTATTAATATCTTAAAGAGGAACAGTTTTAGTTGCATCATTCATTCATCATATAAACCAAGCGAATTTGAATTTGTGAACATAGATAGTTGATGTATGCATTATTCATTCATATATAGCTTCAATTTTTCTTACCGGTTGTTTTTTTTTTTTTTTTTTTTTTTTTTTGCCAACAGATTGAGAGCCATTTTTTGGCAATTCTTTCTTTTTGCTTTATCTTGGTGGTCATAATTGTGTAAGTGATTAACATAATAATCATGTTAGTGATTATAGTTTTATTTTTGTGGATTATACGTATGAAGTACTCTTTGGATTGCATGTAATGTTTGAACTATTCCGAGTACATTTCTATGTACAATTCTATTCCGAGCAATTTTTCCGGTAATTTACATATTGAAATGTCATTAATGTTTGTTAAGTAGAACGTACATGGTTATTTTTGAAATTAGCTTCTTTTTCGATCAAATGCAAAAAGAGCGATGTACTTTTCATGAACTTGTGCATAAAAATGTTAAGTATGTTGATTTTATTTATAAAATAAGTTAAAAATGTTATTCCTGCAATTTACCCTATGTTTTTGTTAATCTTATATCCTGTAATTTCATATATAAGGATCTATTTTGTATTCTTATTCGAGTTGAATCAGGGGTCATTTCCATGGAATGTTGTTTTTTTAATTATATATATGGTTGTTAATTGTTAAAACAAAAAAGTAATGTCAGTTATAACAATGTACTTTTTAAGTACAACGCTATTATGTAATTGGGTTAGTTTGCTTTCTTGTGCTTAGAAAGTATGGGTTTGTGTTGTCTATGTTTGAGAGATACAGAGTGTGTGTATGTGTGTTATTGGTCTATGTCTAAAGGTTATGAAAATAAATAAAAATAACTTTTTCCCTTTTATTTGCATTTATGAAAATCTTACACAATACAAACATAAAGAGTTGCAAGAAGGTTATCATAACTTAGATTTGTAATTTATGATAATTTGATACATGGCAAAATGAGATGAATAACAACACACATTTAGTAAATCTTAGTAGTTTTTTTTATCCTACATGTGTTAAATATTAGAGGTAATGTTATCTTTGGGCCTTTTTTTTCATTGGTATTTTAGAAACTATGAGTATTTTAAAAAATCAGGTTTTTAAATTTTAACCTAAACGTAAAATGTGAGATTTTTTAACTTCATCACAGTTTTGTTTTAAAAAAATCATATTTTTAAATATTAACCTAAACGAAAAATCTAACTTTCTAAATTAATAATTGTTTGCAAATCTTTGATTAATGATTAAGATTTTCAAGTAACAATATTGTTTATTAACAATATTTTTTTTTTTGTGTATAATAATTATAAACATATCATCGGTTATAACCTAGTTACTAAAAATACTTATATATCAAAAATAAGAAAAATATATAGACAAATATTACTTTTGTCAAAATTTTATTCTAGGGAATAAATTTTGTTTTGGTCTGAGAAGAGATGAGTATGCGACGTTTTTTTTGAGGAAAAAAGTTGAAGGATTTTCAAAAAGAGTCGATCTAAAATTAGAATTTTTGCGGTCAAATTGTTAAAATAAGAGGGAAGCATGCGTGTGTGGATCTTACTGGTGTCTCTCCTCTCGTTGGTTTGGGGAGCGGAGGTTTTACAGCTGGGCATGCCGCTTTGAACCCGCTGCGTGCAAAGTGGTAAAGCACGGGAATGCATGTAGAGAAAATCAACATGTGTTTGTTCCTTTTGCATTCGATACATTTGGTTTTCTCGCACCAGAGGCGGTGGAGCTCCTTAATAGAGTCCAACGGGTCATGCATTCTAATGTCATATCTCCTAGATCCACAAATGTTGTTTCAAAAGAATTGGTTTTGTCATCCAGAAAGGGCTAGCGGCGCAACTTGTTGCCCGTTTGCCTTCAATCGATATGTATTGAACTTTCATGAAAAACTTGTATCAAGAAAATATTTATGTTAGTAGTAAAAAAAAATTTAATTAAGTTGAAAACAAAAGCACAAAATACAAAATATTCTATAATAATAACTAATTAAACAAGTAAAACTAAATTAGAAAAAAATAACTAATGACTAAAACACATACATCACATATATAAACGTCTAGCGGTATCCGGTGTTGCCCTTTCTCCTTCAAGTCGAGGATTCAAGTCCCGTGAGGAACATATATGGAGAATTAGGAGTAGTGTAGGAGTAGATTAGATTTGTCGTTAAAAAAAAAAAAACAGGTATAAACGTCTTTGGTTGACCGTTAATTGGAAGGTAAAAGGAAAACACAAAAGGGAAGGTAACAAACACACGCACAAGTGTCAGATGAAATGACTGACAAAGACCAACTCAAAATTGGTTTAATGTGTACTTGAAGAAGTCATGGCTGGTGCTAATCGGCCGACTGCTCATTATAAGTTTTAACAAAAAAAAAATGGTTTATTTGGAATTTTTCTTACAAAAATTAGATAATTGGTTTTCATTTAGAGTATAAGCTTTTAAATATATTTATTTTTTTATATGTATATAAGCAAAATTTGTTTATAATAGACAATTGCAAAAATGGATCATATGGTTAAATTACGTGATTTATATATATATATATATATATATATATATATATATATATATATATATATATATATATATATATATATATATATATATATTGTGATGCAAAAATGTTTTAATTTTGGATATCTTGACCGATTTTGGTCTAAAAATATTAACTTTAACAGTTTCGCTATTAAGTTTTTAAATTGATAATTTTACCTTTGGATATCATTTTTGCAACTAAACCGTAATGACTATTTATGTATCTTTTCTTTTTAATTTTATTTAGTTATTACACATTACTTATTTTAATTTTTTTATTAGATTATTTTTTATGTATTGTTATATATTAATAAATATTATTTTTAATATATAATATTTATATATAAATAACTATTATTTTATTGGATTATTAATTATATTTATTTAATTTCTTTTTAATAGATTATTTTTTATTTGATTATTATATATTAATAAATATTATTTTAAATATATAATATTCATATGTTAAAAATATTATTTTATTAGATTATTAATTTCATTTAATTAATTTTTTATTGGATTATAATTTATTAATAATTATTGTTTTTATTATATTATTGGATTACTACTTTCTTAATTGTGTTTAACTTCTTTTAATTATTTTATTTATTATTTTAAATAAATAAACCCAAAAAAATCCCACCCACCCCATATCTCATAATTAATTTTTAATATTTGAAAGATAAGATATTTTGGACAACAACACCACCATCACCCAGTTCGGCGGTGGTGGGATGGATGATATTTTTTTATAAATAAATTAGGATGATGGTGGTGTTATAAAAAAGAATTAATCCAATAAAAATGAAATTAAAAAAACATAACTAAAAGAAATTAATAGTAAAAATAAAACAACCTATATTCATCATCTTTGTCTTCAAAATCTTCCTCTTCTTCGTCTTCCTCCCCATATCCATTATTTTCATTATTAGATATTTGGTCATACGTATTTGTAGTTGAAGCTATGCACAATCGTTCCGCATGAGTTATAATAAGGGTTGACTCAAATCGCTCTTCAACTTGAAAGATTTCATCTGCTTATATTTCAGTTTCGGTGACTTTAAATACCCCTCTTGGTTTTGTCTTGATACTCATCCACTTATCTTTCGTATCTTTTGTCATTGAAGGGTATGGTGTATAAGCACTCGTTCTGCTTATGATGCCAAACAAAAAAGGTCGTCAATTTAAAGTCGAGTGTTAGGTTTGACATTGACGGTTATGGTGTATAAGCACATCAACTTGAAAGATTTCATTTGCTTCTATTTCAAATTTGGTGACTTCAAATACCCCTCTTGGGTTTGTCTTGATAATCGTCCACTTATCTTTCGTCTCCTTTATCATTGAAGGGTATGGTGTATAAGCACTTGTTCTGTTTGTGATGCCAAACAAAAAGGGTCGTCAGTTTAAAGTCGAGAGTTAGGTTTGACATAAATCAACTTGTTTTTGTTGACTATTACACTGTCATTGTTATCAAACCAAATACATTAAACAATACAACAATCGAGGGCCCGATGTCATAATACCCATCTCTAAGATCTCTTACAATGTGTTGTACCTGTTCGACATTATACATCTCCCCATCACACATACTCCAAAGTTATTCATCACACGATCATCACCATATTGTTTGGATTAATTCTTTTTTTGGACAACACCACCATCATTCTAATTTATTTAAAAAAAATCTCACTCGTCCCACCATTATCGGACCAAGCGACGATGATGATGTTGTAAAAAAATATGTTATCTTCTAAATATTTATAATAAATTAGGACATATGGGGTGAGTGATATTTTTTTTTTTTTGGATTTTTTGATTTACAATAATAAAGAAAACAATTAAAAAATAGAAATCCAATAAATTAATATTTTTTAATATATATAATACTATATGTATATTAAAAAGAATAACTATTGGTAAATTATAATACAATAAAAAATTAATCTAATATAAAAGAAATTAACAATCCAGTAACTTTTTTAATATATAAATATTATATATTTAATTTAATACTTATTAATATATAATAATCCAATAAAAATAAATAATCTATTAAAAATAAATTAAAAATTAATTACTAAATGTAATTAATAATTATTAATATATAAATATTACTATATATTAAAAATAATATTTATTAATATATAATAATACAATCAAAAAGTAATCTAATAAAAAGAAATTAAAAAATCAATTAAAAGAATTAATGTATAATAATTGAATAAATTTGAAAGGAAGAAATATATAAATGGTCGTTGTTGTTTGGTTGTAGAAATGATCTCCAAGGGTAAAATTGTTATTTTACGAAAATTAACAGTCAAACTCTTAAAGTTAACATTTTTGGTCAAAAATACATAGGGTATCCAAAATTAGACAACTTTTGCACCACAAAATATTTTTTGATCAAAACCATATAATTTTAACAACAATGACGACCATTTTTGCAATTTTGTCTTCATAATATGACAACTCTACAAATGTTATAAAAACAATCATAATAACCGAATATATAATATTACATATTGCACAAATCTCAAGGCTCTCCTAGAATTGTTGGAAACAAACTTGGTCGTTAACTCTTCGTAATCATTATTCTACAATGTATTGTTCTCAATAACTATGATTGAAAATCCATTAAGTATTTTCTTTTTGATGTTGTGAGTCATAAGTAAGAATTTGACAACTTCAGTTTCGATATGTATCAATATTCATGAGTATTAATATCACCACTACTTTGATCCTAGAAAGAAATTTAGTTTTTTTTTTTTTTTTTTCAACAGCCTTACTTTGAGACTTTCTTAATTTTCGTCTTTTTATATATATATATATATATATATATATATATATATATATATATATATATATATATATATATATATATATATATATATATATTCACAACCTAGGAGACGGAAGATGTTTAGGAGGCATAATTTCTTAAAGTTATATATGATATAATATTAACAATAATGTGAAAATCATAAATATTGTTCTACTAACCAAGTAAATGTCATAAAATAGGAATAAAATTACTGAAACTAGAGTGGACAAGCAATTAGAGAAATCACATAAAACATAAATCATATTTCATAATGGACTAATGTAAATTTATAAATTCAATCATTTAGAATACACTTGTTATTGTGTTACATTTGTTAATCAGCGACAACATTAGAATATGAAAACGAGAGTCTATCACATTCAGAAATAAGGAATAATATAATACTTGTTAAATTTCACTCGATGGTAAAAAACGATAGCGAGAATGCAATCAAATGTGGAATCAGAAAACCAAGAAAAAATAAATGTCGCTTGAGCTTTGCAATTGACGAAATTTGAAATTTTAAAATTGGAACAAAACATGAGCTCTTGCTTGACGCAAATTTACACTAGGTCATTATTAGCCAAAATGTTATTTTAAATTTTAAGTCCAATTCTCTAAAACGTGAGTTATTGCAATTTTTAATTGTAGAGTGAGAGCTCTTGGAATTGAAACAAAACATTAGTTTTTGTCTTTTGGATTATCGGGTTGACTCTTGGACAATGAATTAATCATACATAAAATTGGACCCCTTTATGACATGAGCGATATACGGTCGTCCACCCCGCACACTCTCAAACAGCTCCCTTAAATATTTAGTATAAGAGTAAGGATCAATAACGATTTGTCTTATGAGAAGCGCAATTATACGACTTGGATAAACACGAGTTGTATTATCTTCAAAATTCATTACATATTTACATTTCACCATCAATTTGAAACTTGAAAGAAGATGGCTTTGAAATTACTTTTTGGAAAGGTAGATGGTGATTTAGTACTTAAATTAGGTAGATAATTATTGCACAATAAAGATAAGGTTAGCTCTAATACTGTTTTGGTTATTATGGCAATTTCGGTAGAAAATGATATACCACTCTCTTTATTTCCTTTCAATATTTTATTAGTAAGTGTAAGTGTGCGTTCAAGAAAGTAAAGTTGGATATTTAGACGTTAATGATTTTATCATATCATTAGAGAATGTTTGTTTGATAATTGATAGCATTTGGATTGAAGCACATTTTGGATTCTTATATTTTTCAAACAAAAATAATTCTTACCAACAACTCGATTATCACATGTCCATTCAAAGGTATGTTTTAGAGACCGACAAAATGAGAATTTGGGTAAGAGAAGAATATAGAGTTTGGTGTATTATGGTAGGATGTACAACATATTTTAGAAAAAAAAAAAAACACGTATACAAACAATCTTTGCAAATTTTATACAACTAATCTAATGTGCTGTAAAAGCCACATTTTATATAATCCAGTTGCAACTTAAGTTACAAGTAATCAAAATCTATGGTGTCGTTGCAACAAGCTTATGACATTATATAGAACTATTTATTAACGTATAATCTGTATATCATCAAAGATATTCCTTTTCTTTGGCTTGATCGTTCCAAATATCGTGTTATTTCTAAATTTCTAAAGAACCCAAACTATAGAAATAACGACCATGACAAAACATTTATTTTTAATCATATCCACACCCAACAAGTCACCCCACTTGATCAGAGAAAGATTGAACTAAACTTTTCCCTCTTGCCACGCTTGAACCCTTTTGGTAAACGAGTGCAAGAATGTAAATAAATATGAAGGTTGAGAGAGAATTGGTTGAATGATGTGAAAATAATAATAAGAAGAAGATAGGTTTGATATTTATAAAAAATGTTTTTGATACGTTTAAATAAAATATAAAATAATTGTTGTTAGGGGAGGGGGTCGGGGTGTTAACCATTGGGGTCTTTCTCTTCAGGTGTTGAATTAAGATCTTTCTTTTCGTTCTTTCTCATGATTTTATCTAGTGTTTATGCTACAAAGCGGTATTCTACTTTTCATTTTCTTTTTAATTTCATAAACACGACCAATTGGTATGTGCACCTTATTTTTTTTGTCTCTTATTTTATGGGTCTTATGCTAGAAGGTTAAACGGATATTTCAATACCAAGGGTTTCTTTTCAAGAACATAAATTTCTAAAAGAAAAAAAATGGTATCTTAATAAATAATATACAAGTTATTGTAATATTGGCCATGGTACTAAAAGAAAGAAAGAATGAATCGTCACATGGTTCATGATTGGCATTTGCTACCAAAAGCACTTGTGATTGTTTTGTGATGGATAGTTTGATCTTCTTGCTAGTTGCTACACTTGCAAGGGGGGGCTTGTTTTTAATGGAGTTTGGGTGTCTTGATTGTGGTAGCCCCATCATGTTTGTACTTTGCACATCCCAACCATGTCTCTAAATAAAAAAAAAAAATTAAAGATCCAAAAGTCACTTATTTTTACGAGTTTTTAATTACGACTTAAATGTAAAATAATTAAACTAAAAATCTTTAAATCGTTTCAAATAAGTTCTAGCAAGCTAAAACAAGACATGCTTGAATTGGGTACATAATGCTTACTAACTCATCGAAAAATAAGACAAATTGCAGTTTAGTTGCTCTTCTATTTTAGATAACATAACTTTATGCTAAGGTAAAGGGATCAAACTTACAGAATATTGATTTGAGGTAAATTTAGCATGATAAGCTGATTAATAAAGAAATAAAATAAAGTTTGATTATCTATTATGTTTTCAATTATCTACATCAATTCCAAATCAACACTTTTGACACATCAACAATAAAATTATTGAAAATTTGTTATTTAGGTAAAAAAAAATTGTTTTATTAATAAATTTGAAGAAACATTATCTTTTATCTGAACTGAAATTAATATGTTACCTAAATTAAAAATATATGACTGAAATATGTTAGCTTTTATGGAATTTGCTTTAAAAAACGAGTAGGGAATATTTGGTAAGAAGTTAGAACTGGAGATTGTTAAAAAAAGAAGCATGTCGTGTGAGCTAAGATCCCCCAACTTGGAGAGGTGGAGTGACCATCTTATATCATCATCATCATCATCATAGTTTCTTGCAAGCAAAATTTTTATAGGCCAGCTTCATTCAAGTTTAATATATTTATTTTTTTCACTTAAAGTGAAACTTTATGTATTTGTAGTAGTCGTATTCTTAAAACGGAAATCATTAGTAAAGTCTTTGTTTTCTTTATATGAAAAATTCTTAACTTTATATTTTTAATAGAAAAAGAAAAAAAAAAAAGAAATCTTTAGTAAACTCTCAAAATTTTGGGTCATTTTACGATCTAATACCAAAATTTTGACCGATTTTTACAATCTAGTTCTAAATTATTTTTTTAATAAAAAAGTCATGAAAGCTAACAAAATATTGCATTTTAACCATTTTTTCCCCTTTTCAGGGGTTAACTCGTTGATGTGGCAGGCCAAGATGGAAGATGGTTGGTGTGGCAGTTGACGTGGCTTACCACATCAACGCATATCATTTATACAAAAAATAGGGTTTTTTTTGGAAGGGGTGGGATTCGAACTCGGACACTTCCTCATCTAAACCAACCTCTTAGCCACTTAGGCTACAAACTTTTTTTTTATGTGTCATCCCATTTTTACGGCCAATTAAAACTTTTCTTTTATGCTTATTAAATTTAGAGTATTTTTTTATCTAGGAAATTGTTCCTAAAACATTTGTAATGTGATATTAATAACAAAGCATTTATGAAGAAATGAGTTTCATTAATATTTAAAACTTGGGATGTTATAACTAATACAAAACATAAACATAAAAACACCACCATCCATATACTTTCGTACCGCTACCTGTGATATAGATAAACAGAGTGGGTCGGGTTGGAAAGTCTGGTGAGTACATAGGGAGATATCCTCTGATAATTATTTTGTTTTATTTATATATTTCGCATCCAACAATTAATCCGATTATCCATCCATGTTATCTTCAATATTCATCTCAATGGACTTATCCTAAGGATCATCACAAGCCATGGGTAGGCAATATTGCTTCAGGGATTTCGTAGTAATAAGGCAACCATGGGGTGGGAATAGAGTACATCACATGAATATGTAGTTCATCACCTATAGATTGCTAACTTGTCAATGTTCCACTAGACTGTCTAGAATAATCCGTGGTCGTCATCTGTACCATGTTAGATGACTACATCACAACATCGCCAGTAAATTCACAACCACTCCTATTTATTTTTCATCGCTCATCATTCATCGCTGTCCAATATATTATAAGAATGAAAATACATATATGGTAAAAAAAAATTATCTCATATTGATTCATCTAACAAGGAATGTCTTAATCATAGGTAATAAGCACATTTAACATTTAATTATCTAAATACTCATATCTACGTGTAAGACGAAAGCAACTATGCACTCACTTGTTAAAAGATGACTGGTGATTTGGGCAGAGGTTAACACTTTTAGCTTTTCCTTTTATGTGACCTACATATTTACATCACTAAGTTTAGTCTTATATTTTTGTAACTAATGATAGTCTAGATTCCACAACAATCCCGATGTCTACTGATCTATAGTTGATAGGGAATAACCAGGTAAGATCATATTAGAGGTGTTGTCTGTTTGGTATAAAGAGTATATTATTTAGAAATATCATTTTAAATACCTCACTAAATCTTGCCTAGACATCATCCTCGTAAGTAAATCACCCAATATTATGACATGAAATCACTGATAAATCTTATTTATAGATTCATAATAACGACTATGAATATAAATATAAGTTACACTTGAAATAAAATAAGTGCAACTTAAATTACAGAGATTTCTAACAAAAATCGATAATTATGCGGACAAAATTCCAAAACTAAAAGCTCCATCTTTAAGATGCTCCATATCCTCGCTAAAGTACCCGAGAACTAAGGAGTAAAGAGGCTAGGGGTGGGGGAGGGTTTCCAGAGGATTTGGGTGAAAATGTGTGAGGCATTGAGCTTGGAACGCACATATTTATATGCTGGAAAGACGGACGTGCCACGTACTTTTTCGGAGCCGTTGACATGGTTCCATTAGAATGCTGCCACATGACAAAACCCGGTAGGCCGTGTCTGCTGTCAGTGCGCGTCGTGCAGACTCTCGGTACGCGTGAATTTTAAATATTTTTCAAAAATTCTATATTTATTATACGATTTCCTTTTTTGACGTTTTTTTATATCTACGCGTAGCTATCGACGAGTACTATAACTTTCATTTAGACTCCATCAGCTAATTCTCACTTTATTTTTAAAGTTATATTTTTATAGGCTTAGATTGATAAAGTCCATATAACAATCATAACTCTTTCATACGAGATCAATTCTCGACTGTCTTTATATCGATGAAACCTTATTCACAAGATCTTCAACTCCCGTTTATAGTGTTTCAGTTAACACTTGACCAATTTGAATTTTGATTTCTGTATCCATAGTATTGTGCCGAAATTTTGAAAAATCATAACTTCCTCATATGAAGTCAAATTTGGACGTTCTCTATATGCACGCTTTCGCTTTAACGACTACTAGTACTTTTGTTTAGATTATTTAATCCAATAAGCAATAGATCTCCGACTCATATATTATGAAGTACTTTGTCGTATAGGACTGAAAGTAAAACTTCAAACAACCATAACTTCTTCATACGAAGTCAGATTTGAGAGCGCATTTTTCATCGCAACTACTACAATTTTCATCAAGATTATTTATCCTAAATAATATTTTATCAAAAATATTATTTCCATCTGTAACACTAGTCAAAATAGGTCAATAGACAATCACATGTGATTATGCCAATCATGTAATGTGATTATGTTAACCTAATAATGTGGTAAGAATGTTATGTAGTTCATGATAAATTCTAATACAAATATGAACTTTCTTTATGATACAACTCAAAGTATATGTCCATATGATTCCAAAAATATAGAGAACATTTGAATCTGACTTCGCATGAAGAAGTTATGATAAACCGAACACTATAAATCTCTATAATAAGAGGAATTTAAAATAGACTTAGAATTAGCTATTTAAGTCTAAAAGAGAGTTGTAGTACTCGTAAATACCTACGCATTCATATAAAGAACGTCAAAAACGGAGTTCGTATGCAAAAGTTATGGCATTCCGAAGATTTAGCTTTTAAAAACCACTAAACTAGCTAATTCACGACGTGAGTTTTATGACGCTCAAGACATTCTGTCATAATTCGGAATCTAGAAGCTGCGAGAGGATAGGATCCAAAATTCACGACGTGAGTTTTATGACTCACGATGTGAGGAGTCATTCTGTCATAATTCGGAATCTAGAAGCTACGAGAGGATATGATCCAAAATTCACGACGTGAGGAGTCATTCTGTCATAATTCGGAATCTAGAAGCTGCGAGAGGATAGGATCCAAAATTCACGACGTGATTTTTATGACACTCACGACGTGAGAAGCCACATGGCCACCTTCCGAAGCTAGGGACGCAAATGGCAAGTCTACGGAGTGAATCATGAGACTCACGACATGAGTCTTATGAAACTCACGACGTGAGTGTCATAAAAACTTACTATAAATATCAAGATCGGCCCATTCACTTCCTTACACCATTTACTTTCTTCCTCTCTCACTTGCTGAAGCCCTCTTGCATCCCGAGCCCCGACGAACGCGCACGCTGACTGTTTCGCTTAGATATCATAAAAATCACGCTACTAAGGTGAGTTTCACGGCCCCACTTTCTAATATTTCGGGGGAAAACGCATGCCAGTCATTGTATATATGTTATTATTATATGATAGTATATTAGTATCAACATAGATAGTTATAATAACCGGGATATAGTTATTTCGTATCTGAAAATATACAACTATCGTATCATTGTTAACATGTTATTGTTATAGTAGAATATTAATGTAGATCTTGAGTTATACTTAGGATTCTATATATATTTTGTGTGCGATATAGTTCCGAAGTTATATTCGGAAGTTTTATATGTTAAGTTATATAGTATGTTGCAATTAATAGTTTTATGTCAAGATAAAACTAGATATGTTATATGTTGTTATTATTAGTTTTATGTCAAGATAAAACTAGATATGTTATATGTTGTTATTATTAGTTTTATGTCAAGATAAAACTGGATATGTTGTTATTGTTAGTTTTATGTCAAGATAAAACTAGAAACATTATATGTTGTTATTATTGGTTTTAGGTCAAGATAAAACCTGGTTTTTACTTCAAGATATAGTTGTTATACTGCCTAAATATTATGAAGTTAGGAGTAATGTTTAAAAGCAAAGTCTAGTAACTTAAGGTTTTAGACCTGAAAATGCTTTTGTTGTTAGAGCTATAGGAAGCCGTCAAAGTCTACATGAGCTACCTCATTCATCAACTAAGATTGGGGATCTGCCTAAATAGTGGAAGTCCTCTGACCTGTAACTGTTAATCCCGTGTGAGCGAGGAAGTTGTGTATGAATAAGATACGGGTTGACGACTCCACTCGTGGTTGTTAATTACAACCCAAGACAAGCAGTGACGATTCGTTCCTTTTATTTTTATTCCAGCGTCGATGAAGCGCGCGGTGTTTGTTTCTCAAGGTAAATCATGAGTGTATTGTTTTTTCAGAGGTTTTGTTGTCAAGCAGCGGTTACAGACTCATGGTAGCAACTTGTTAGAAACATTATACTTCGTCGTTATACAAGTATTAATGTTAAGTATAAGTTTCCCCTTACTTATACCCTAGGTACTACTTATATTAAGTAGATAATTATACCTAGCACACATACTCGTATAGAATTGAAATAGATTTATACGTAGCGTTTTTACTCGTATAGAATTTAAATAGATTTATACGTAGTGGTTTTACTCGTATAGAACTGAAATAAGATTTATACATAGCAACTTTCGTTTGTATGGAATTACAAACACTTATATTCATAGTATATGAGACTTATAGGTATATACTTTAATGGTAAGTAAACTTTTATACCTAGGATATATATACTAAATGTTTGAGAGTCAAAATTATACTTTCAAAACTATACTTTTGAACTTGAGAAAAAGTGGTATTTTTATATGGAGTCAAAACCTGTGAACTCACCAACTTTATGTTGACCTATTTTAAATTGCATGTGTTTTCAGGAAGTTGATAACTATGATACGAGAAATGACGTTACACTGTCTGGTGTTTCCGCCGACGGCCGGGGTGTGACACCATCGCTAACTGAATAATGGTCTTTATAGTCTTGTAACGCATACGTCGAATAATTATCCTATTCGAGGATTTTAGTTATAGTTAACTATTATTTATTATATTTTAATGCCTATCCCGAATATGTAGGCGCTACATTTTATATTTATTCCTTTACATTTTTATATAATGAAGTTTTGGAAACGTATTTAGAAAATATGTTCTCTCATTCATTTTCAGTTCTAGTATCTCCATCTCCATCTTTCTTCTTTACACACCAGATGAACAAACCCTAGAAATCGTGTTGATTATCTTTAGAAATTATATTGAAAATTGAAAGCCTAAAATCGATATGCATATACATATGCTAATCGAAAAGGATTTTATATATATGGAGCAAACCCAAAAAACGACCCTAATATCCTGAAATCGATCTGCAAAAATGATTTGTGGAACAAACCTAAACCATCGAAAATGGTTTTATGTTAAGAAACCCTCAATCAAAGATCTTGAGGAAAACAAAAACCATTAAATCAATGAGGAAATTGATGAAGATTTACAGTTGTTCATGTATACAGGTTTTCATGACAAAGATCTTGTTGGAATCGAAGATGTTGAGGGAAATGAAAATCCTAGAATTGATTCTTGTTGTTTTTGTTTCTCTATTCTCAACGTTTTTGTGATGTTCTCGGATGGGTGAATGGTACCTGTGACATCCTCATTTTCACGGCCAGAAAAGACCGATTTATTTATGTTTATTTTAAAGTCAGAGTATCCTTTTTGAAGCATAATATTGCAGAATTTGTTCCAGAAAACATGATGATGATATTATCAAAGCATTTCTGAATAAATATATTTTATTTATATTAAAACATTGGTATGTCATCTTCAATATAGAAACATAAGCATAACGAATTATTACAAGCCTTACAGTAATTAAACTATTGGCCTAATACTCATTGAATCTCTCAGCAGAATCTGTCTTTTATATTGCCACCTATGATACAATAAACTGAGTGGATCAGGTTGGGAAACTTGGTGAGTACATAAAGATTTCAATCCCACAATGTTGTATTATATATACATATACATATACATATATATATATATATATATATCAGAACTCGCAATATATAATTTCACCTCATATAAGCAATTTTACCCCACCCCGTCGATCCTCACAACAACACGATCCATACTCTCGGATCTAAAATTAACAGTTTTACCTAATCCATACTCACAGATCAGGTATGTCTAATTCATGCTCTCGGATCAATGACAAATGACTATCACCACTCCATACTCTCGGACTAGGGACGAATGACTATGTCTAATCCGTGCTCTCGGATTAATGACAAATGACTATGCCCTCTCCATACTCTCGGACTAAGGACGAATGACTATGTCTAATCCATGCTCTCGGATCAATGACAAATTTTAAAGTTCTACCCTCCATGTATATCTCACCTGTACTCATAAGAAGATACTACCAAATATTCATCTTAATTAATTTAAGTTTACTCAGTATCCCAAATCATCATATATTGTCAGATATGCTCTTAACACGCATTTCAGGCAATATCAAATATTTTTAACATAAACATATATTTAATACTTTGATTAATACTTGTATTAAAATCATGTTCATGAAAGGGAATACATACTCAGTTGATAAAGTGACGAATCGAAACTCGGATAGCGCTTCGCTTCTTGCAACTGTCTTTTCCTTTGACGAAACCTAGTATTATTATCACTACGTTTTAGTCTAATATTTATTGCGACTAATTATTAATATAGATCCATCATTAACTAAAAGTCTACTTTTATGATCTATCAAGTAAGGAACAACCAGGTAGGATCATATTGGAGGTAGGGTTCGTTTGGTATACAAAGTATACTGTTTGGAAATCTCACTTTAAACACCTCACAAAATCACATCCTAGACATCATCCCCGTAAGTAGATCAATCAATATAACAACTTGGAATCACTGATAAATCTTGTTTATAGGTTCATAATAATGATAATGAACTTAAACATAAGTTATACTTAAAGTAGGGTAAGCATAACTCACTTACAAGGGAGTTTAGTGAGGAACCGGGCTCTGCATGAGCAGAAATTCTGAGCCAAAGGCTCTTCTTCTTAGGGCTTTTTAGCGCTCCGAGACTCACTTCTAACACCTAGGGGATGCTAGGTAAAAGCCTTGAGGGTTTGGGGGTGTTTGGGAGAGAAGTGGTGAGAAACGTGTGAAGAAATGAAGTTATTTGCGCCTCTATTTATAGGCTCTCTGAAGGACGAACGATGGGCGTTCCCTAGCTAAACGTTGGGTGTTCGGTGGCCACGTGTCACCATATACAAATTTCGTTTAGACTTCGTTGGCTAATTTTGACATTATTTTTAAAGTTATATTTTAACAGGCTTAGACAGTTAAAGTCCCATAAAAATTCGTAACTTTGTCATCCGACGTCCAATTTCGACTGTCTTTAAATCGTTGAGCTCCTTTTAACGAGATATTCAATTTTCATTTAGGTTGTGTCGGCTAAAAATCGATCGATCTAAAATTCGAATTTCGGGTTGTGCACTACTGTGCTAAATCTTAGAAAAATCATAACTTCCTCAAATGAAGTCAGACTTGGACGTTCTCTATATGCACGCTCTCGGTTTAACATATACTATGACTTTCGTTTAGATGAATAAGGCTAAAAAGTATTTTGACAAAAAATTACTTTATAGGATATGCGGAGCCGTACCGGTTTTGTGGCAAAACTTCAACGGGTCATAACTTCTTCATTATAAGTCAGATTTCAACGTTCTTTATATGTACGGAATCCTTGTGACATATACTATAATTTGGTTAAGGTTATTTATTATAAATAATATTCTATCAAAAAAATCACTTTTTTACGTTTATTGTCTCTAAATTAACTAGCCAGAATCTGTGTGTGTTACAATTATTTTCCCCTTAAGATGATTAAGTCCCGGAATCATCAACGAGACAGAGCTTGTATAATGACTCCATAATTTATCTCTTCATCCTAGGTAATAACCGTAACTCTTATGTTCCTTTAAATGAGTATCTGACTCTTGGACTTCTTGAGTGCATGGGATGCTCAATCTTGCATCTGCTCTTTGTACTATGTTGGATTTTCAATCGTAACCTTTGAGTTAAACACTAGATCTTTCTTGGAGACTCCTTTTTATTCATACTTAACTTAAGATAAGCTCTTTACTTAAATTAACGTAACGGACTGATGGGTCGTATTCTAATGACCTCTCATCGTATGATGCAACGCTTAGACTCATGTCTGTTAAAGCCAAATTCTAGAATGGAAGATACCTTCCTTCATGTTCTAATGTGATATAATCACATTCTAGCATGTAACACTTCTAGCTACAAGCTCTTACTTTAACGGCGACCACGATACTTATATTGATCGCTTCGATTATCTTTCACTTCAATCTTCTGGCTTAAGTCAGATGCTACATCGAACTTGGTTCTCTGAACCACGTAACACACTCATCTTAACCATACTCGATTTGATATGACCACTAAGGTTGGAAAAACAATCATCTTCTTAGTCATTACTGAAACGATGGTAACGAAAGACATTAATAAAACATAATCAATTACCAGTGCCTTGGTAACCTTATGACTTTCCCTGATCCAAGTGTGAGTCCTATGCTTCTGGTAGTATAGGATATTTTCCAAAAAAGTGAAGAATTTATACACGTTTGAGATTTTACCAGTTAAAAAACTTTCATTCTATTTCAATGGGTTTCTAAAAATAAAATGATTTTGTTGGGCTTATTCAAAAATAAAATATTTTTAGTGGCTTTTTCTAAAATAAAAGAAATAATAAAGTAAGATCATAGTCGTTGCATGGACCAGATAGAAAAAAATGCAATATCATTATTTTTCTCAGATAAAGGAATACAATAATATTATGGTAAAATAATATTTTATGTCAAATCTTGCTTATTTGGCTCAAATAGAAAATGCAATATCATTACAGTAGGAAAACAATACATTACAATAAAAAAATACAACGAAAATGCAATAAGATTACAATACATACTACTATATGCTTGATACAAATATTTATATCGGACATAAAAATGCAATAATATAACTGAAAGATTGTAATTTTCCCATAATTTGATTTCTATTACTCATCTGAATATATACAATGTACATTGGGCTCCATTGGGTTAATAATATAATACATATAATTGGGCTATGCTAAATATGATACATACAAGTAATACATATACACTAATATGCTCCCGCAGCTTGAGCAAGAGGTCGAGAGCATACACTTAAATCGGATCAAAAATCTATAAAGAGAGATGTTAGAATCCCTTTGGTGAAAATGTATGCATATTGAAGAGAGGATGGCACATGGAGAACACATAGTTGACCGGTAGCAAGTTTGTCACGCACAAAGTGAATATCCATCTCTATGTGTTTGGTGTGCTGATGTTGAACTGGATTGGACGATAGATACACAATGTTGATGTTGTCATAGTAGACAATAGTTTCTTTGGAAAACGGTGAGTGTAGCTCTCGAAGAAGATTACAAAGCTAACGGGTTTTCGCTACAACATCTGCAACACCTCGATATTTTGCCTCTGCACTAAAGCAACAGACTGTGTATTGATGCTTTGAAGACCAAGATAGCTCTGTCTACACTGAACAAGAAAAGTCTGGATGGGTAAATGTGAGATACTGAAGTCCGCCCATCAGGCTACGATACATAGTAGGATTGCAAGTGACGAATTATACAAAGTTGAGGGACTAAAGTTGAAATTTACACATTAATATAATTGTACCGTGTGCATGAAAACTTGTTCATAAATATATATATATATATATATATATATATATATATATATATATATATATATATATATATATATATTGGGACTTTACTGGAGATTTTCTTTTACATACATAATTTTATAAAAAATTTAATTTTTAAAAAAACATATAAAAACTAGGTAATAAAAAATAAAAGAAGAATCCAAACCAAATTATCTATTACTAATAATTATAAAAATATGATCATTAATTACATTATTATTTAATATTAGATAGTATTTAAAAGAAATTACCTATAAAAATACAATGTAATTACTATCAACCCGGTACGAGCTAGTAAATAAATATATACAAGCTGTAACATCCCAAAAATACTGAGTAAAATTTTCATTTTAAATAAATCAAAACCATTTATTCATTTGTTCCAAAAGATAATCTGAGTAAAAGTGTTCTAAAAACATCAAAGTAAAATCAAAGCAGTCAATGCATAATAAATCTCCAAAGAATTCAATGCAATCTAGTCGGACCCTTCCCTTTGGAACCAGAAGTACCTGAAAACATTTTAAACATAAACCGTAAGCACAAAGGTTAACGAGTTCTCCAAAATACCACATACCATACATAACATATCGGGTCTATCTCAACCCCAAGTGATAGATATGAGCCAAATCATAGACTTATAGTCAGTTTCTCCCATAAGTTACCCCCATGGTCTTTCATGCAATTGCCATGGGGTACCCCTACGGTCTTTCCTTGCAATACCAATGGCCAAATCCTGGTCTTACAACCAAATGTCATAGGCTACCCACATGGTCTTTCATATAATTTCCAGGGACTACCCCATGGTCTTTCATACAAATGTCATGGTCCAGATCCTGGTCTTCCATGCAAGCATCAAGAAGACAACAGTCTGCAACCACAACTCAAAAGTCCTAAAACTAGTACTACCACGCATCTATTGAAATACCCATGGTGAACCTTTAGTCCATACTCTAAGACTGGCAATTTGACCAAAAGTCAACCAAGTTAAAAAGTCAATAGTTAAAGTCAACGTCAGTTGACCTCCACGTCGTGGCCTACCTAAGGCCACATTGTGGCATTATCAAGACAGAAGAATTGTCGATCCCTTCCTTCCCCACATCGTCGAATCTAACTCGCCATGTCGTGGCTATTGTCTATGGACAACTTAATGGATTAAGCTCTCAATTTGTTAAGCCCTTAACTCATACTTTCCAGAAGGCTTCTTGAGACCCTAAAGGTCCATAAAAATCCAACTTTATGGACATACATTTCCAATGCATGTCTTTCTCTCATCTAGGTTAAAAATGGTAGAAATAGGGTCTAAACCCCACGCAAGGCTTTCAACATTCACTCAAATGCTCGATCTTCAAGGTATAATGCTTTGGGGACTCTAGAGAGCCATAAAGTTGCTAACTTTATTCCATCCAACCACTCCAACCAATATCAAAGACCAAAATAAGCTAAAATACCTAGATCTATAAGCAAAAACCAACAAGAAGAAAACTTGAGAACTTACAAAGGGTCCAAAGGATGCACACAAGGATGGGGATGGATTGCTTGTTGGATCTATGCACCAAACTTCCTCCTTATTTCTTCAAAGTCACCAAAACTTGCAAAATGAACCCCAAAAGCTTCAAGAAGGCTAGGGTTTTACTTTGGGAGGTTGGAGGATGAAGATGATGCCCTAAACTCTTATTTAGAGGCTTTACATATGAAAGAAAACCTAAAAATCATGGGCTTGGTCTACAATAGACACCACGTCATGGCAACCATTCCGCCACGTCGTGGTGCTCACCTGAAATGGGCATTTCATGAAAGTCATGCCATGTCGTGGTCACCCATGCCCCACACTGTGGCACAAGGTTTTTCTCCAATAGCCCCATCTTTGATCCCATTAAGCCCTTAGCTGACCCATTTTGGAAAATAGGTGTTACACAAGCTTGGATTGGGCTAGAGCTCGACTCAGAGCCGGTCCAAATGTATATGGGGCCCGGGACGAAAAGAAAAAAAAATGCCCTTCAATGACAAATATAATAAAGATTAAAAAAATATCATTTATTCTTTGGTATAGACGTGTTCAACTGGCAATAACAAGCAAACCAAATTGTTTATCTTTTGAGCTAATTTGAGTTTTAACCAACTTTACGCCAAAAAAATTATTTAGGTAATAATTTTTTTATATATATAAACTACATAGCCCATAAATTTTGGGCCCCCTGGAGACGTGGGCCCTGGGTGGTCGCCCGGGTTGCCCACCGTCTGGACCGGCCCTGGCTCGACTTGTTTTTTTTGTCTAACATGCCTAAATAAGCTTAGCTCAGTTCGAGCTCTTTAAGAAGCTTGTTTACTAATACCATAAATCCCTAATTCTCTAAATATCTTTTTATGCTAATATATAAAAATAATAAAAAATTATATTATATATATAGGCTTTAAATACGGAAGAAGCTCGTTTACTAATACTCTAAATCCCTTGAGTCTTTAACATCTACATCCCCGATTATAATCGATTGTTGAACATTATTCCTTGCATAAGCTTAAATTCGGGCAACAATCAGAACCACCTATCCTCCTGTCCTTGAATATGAAACTCTGGGATGTCCTGTACATGGAAATATTTTCGTCTAACCCAAGCGGTTCTCCCCCACTTGGATTTGGCTAAGCTTTGACAACCTCATAACCAATCGAATTTCCAAGCTAACCCAATAACTTGACTATTTTGTTCTTAACATCCACACCTGGCATTACCAAGCATAAGAGAATCCAAATTCTTCAAACAACACTCAAGGGACCCAACATATGACTGCAACCCATAATGAAAAGACCCCAAGAGTTCCAACTCAAAGCAATATCCCAATCTTAAATAAATTGAGCAGATCCTACCAATGCAAAAATTATCGAATAAAACATCCCGCTCAAAGGAAAATTCCAAAATTAACCAGAATGTTGTCAAACCCGTGATCAGATCGACTCTATTACTAACCCTGTTGTAACATACAAAAATTCTAAGTAAAAAATTAATTATTAAACCGACAAAATCAACCATTCATTCATTCATTCATTTCCAAAATCCATAAAGTATAAAATAGTATTAATAGTTATTAGAGTACAAATTGAGTCATAAAATGCGGAACACCATTGGTTGCAATGCAATCACGTCGAGCTCTTCCCTTTAGAACCAGAAGTACCTGAAACATTTTAAATATAAACCGTAAGCACGAAGCTTAGTGAGTTCCTCAAAATACCACATACCATACATCATACATGCATATCATACTAAAGCATATAACGTGTCTATTTCACCCATGAGTCCCTTCGGACTCACTGGGTCCCTTCTGACTCCCTGAGTCCCTTCCGAATCAACGAGTCCCTTCCGAATCTCTGATTCCCTTCCAACTTCGTCGATATCTTTCAACCGGTACCGATATATTTCACCCTACGGCTAAGCATAGAATCATACTAACAAGAGTAACAAAGAAAAAAATGTTCATACAATCATACTATTAAATGTCACAAAGACCACTACTATCCTACAACATAATCCAGAAACCGACATTGGTGCCTTCGACCCACAAGTACAGTGAGGAGACTCACCTCAATCGATAGTCGGGTAAAATACACTCGAGTTGCTGCTATCAAAATCTCCTCATTGTAGACATAACCAAAACAACACCGATTAACAATTAAGGAAATTTTCCAACCTAATAGGTTCAAAATTAGCACGGCTAACCCTTATTTGGGAAAAAGACCATTTTACCCCTTCCAAGTATTAAACCTCGCACAGTTGACCAAAAGTCAATTGGTCAAAAAGTCAACAGTCAACCTTCTGTTGACCTATGTGCTAAGTACTCTTAGATCTACGCTGGGCGTAGAGCCTTAGCCAGAAAATGAGTGAAAACCAGGTTGCATTAGGTGTAGCACAAATTACGCCCCATGTGCTGCCTATTTTGCCAATCTTCATATTAAGCACTTAATGCTCAAAGGCTAACCATCCAATACTAAAATTAGGTTCCTAACAGCTCCATAACTGATATGGTTTCCAACTTTATCAATTAGGATGGCTCAAACTGTTGGATTAAGTGTCTAAGCCCATAACAATAATTGGTATGTACTTGATCCGAAAGTAGCATGGTCCATTTGGGTTGCAATTCACTAGAACAATTTGGTAGGACGGATATTTGAGAAAGAGGTTATTTGTGATTTATTAATATATTATAAGTATAATATATTAATTGAGAAATCATATTATTTAATTAGTATTGATCAAGAATTAATTTGGAATTAATTTAGTGATCAAAAGAGACTGATAAATTTACGGGGATTGATTAGGTAAATCAGCAATACTTATAGTTTGGACCAATGATCCATGTTGATTAGGGCTGGACTAAACCTTTATGAGATTCCATGAAGATTTAGCCCAAAAGGTCCATGAAATGTGAAGGGTCATGGTGAATTAGGGTTTGCATCGATGAAACCCAAGGCTATAAAAATAAACCTAACTCCCTAAAATTGGTTCATGCATTCTAAAGGAGAATACTACCCGATTTGTACTTCCTAGTCTCTCTCTTACAAGCCTATTCTTGTTCTTGGTGTGTTGTGAAACATTTGAGGCATCACACTTAGGGTGCTAAGCTCTAAAAGGCCAAATACAAACAAGCTACAAGAAAAGGTAATCTTCTAACTGGTTTTTATGATTCATATGTCAAATTGTATGCAAGTTTAGGCATCATGCTTTGGAAAAACAATATTGCATGTATAATTAGAGAAAAAAATAGATCCAGAGCATTAGGTTTGTATGTGCACCATATGGATGTTAGAGTACATAAAAGCCATCATTGGTATCAGAGACATGGGTGTTTTCTATTATATTGATGCAATTGTATGATTTTCAAAGTTGAAAAAAATGACATTTCTTGCCACTACCTGATGGACTCGACGAGTCCTAAGAGAGACTCGACGATTTTGATGAATTTGGCCATGAACTCGACAAGTCCATTACCTGGCTCGACGAGTTGGGTCATCTGTTGGCAGAATTTTCGAGTTTTTGGCCTGTTTTGGATTAGGATCATTACCAGAAATTGTTTTGGTTCATAAAATTTGATTTTACTAATATGGTAATGATTATCCCCATCCAATAAGATGATGATTGTCAAATTTTAAGATAATTACTTGATTTTGTGAAAAACTAATTATTTGTAAAATTTGAAATTATTTTGCTATATATTAGGTCAAGTTGGTAAATGATAAATTATATGATAATTGTATTAGTTAAAATTTGATCTAAATGTTTCATGAAGAGTTTCATAACTTTCCTCAAGCTATGAAATATGAAAAATCTCATTCATGAAGCATTAAATCTTTAAGTTATAGAGCATGGTCATTTTGGGTTGCCTTCACCATAGCAATATGTCGGATGAATTATGGAGATAAAAGGTTTAATTATGATTTATTAATATATCATGAGAATAATATATTAAAGGAGAAATCATATTCTTTAATTAATATTGGTCAAGAATTAATTTTGTGGCTAAAAGAGATTAATTAAACTTAGGGGACTGGAGTTGTAATTATAAGATAATTACAATTGGGCTATGGATTACCTAAATAATATAGGTTGGACGAATTCTATGGGAAGCCCATAAGGAATTCGTCCAAGGGATATGTTAAAGGAGTCCATGGGCTGCTTAGGGCTTAAGTAGCCAGATTAGGGTTTCCTAGTTGTAAACCCTAATAGCCTACATGTATATAAAGGACCCTTATGCCCCAAAAACATAGAAAACACTTGGATTAGGGTTTCCAACCATTTTTGGTGTCTCCCCTCTCTTCTCTTCTTCATCTTGTTTCTTAGTGATGTTTGTGAATCCATTAGAGGTGCAACACTTGAGGCACTAAGCTTTCTGAAGCTAAGGATTGATTGTTATTGCTATATATAACAATCAAAGGTTAGATCTAAACCCTATTTTATGTTAATATGATTAATTGTATGCTAGATCTAGGGTTTATAGCTTTGGATATTCAATTGCATGTTCATTAGACAAACTAGATCCAAAAGCTATTAGAGTTTGCATGTACACCATATGATTGATGTATTACTCGAAACCCATCAGTGTTATCAGAGCCTAAGGCTGTTTGTTTGATGTATTTGATGCTATAGTTGATTATTCATGATTAAAATCGAAATTTTTTGGTTCTGGGGGTTGGACTCGCCGAGTCCATGGCTGAACTCGCCGAGTCCATGGTTGAACTCGACGAGTCAGAGTCGTAGATGGAGCAGATTTCGGGATTTTGACCTGTCTTGGTTGTGGATAATTACCTAAAAGTTTTTTATTAATAAAATCTGGTTTTTATCAATATTTGGAGATTATCCTTGCCAAAATAGAAGATAATTGTCAAAATTTAGATAATCTTTTGTTTTATTAGATAAAGATTGATTATTTGTAATTTAGATTTGAATTATCTTGTGAAAAAGGTTTCAGTTTCCCCCTTTAGGTTTTGTAGTTTAAATTTGAACTTAAAAGTTTTGTTTTTGAAATTTAAATAGTTAAACCCTAATGTTTTGAAATGTTTCAAAACTTGCCCTCAAGTTTTGGAATTTAAAAGTTGATTAATAGTTTAATTTTGAAATGTTAAATTCTAAAACCCTAGTATTTTGAAAAAGTTCAAATTACACCCTTATGTTTTATTAATTAATTAAAGTGTTTAATTATAAGAGATTTAATAAAAACATAAAGTTTTTGTTTTGCATTTAATTAAATTTAAAGTATAATTTATTAAAGTAGACCCCCTAGTATTTTAAAAGTGTAAAATATACCCTATACTATATATATATATATATATATATATATATATATATATATATATATATATATGAGTAAAGAGTCAGTCTTACCGTTAGTAGGCCTCATTCACGAAGTTGGTCTATAAGGGGTGTTTAAGGAAATTGCCTATAAAATGGCGATTGAATGGGTATCGACTCTTACCCACCGCACTCTGGACTAGTGGAGGGTCGTTAGCCGAATGGGTAGGATAGCACATAAAGCTTCCATTATAAGTATAATGAAGTACAAAGTAACTAAATGCTTTTACAAATTCCCAAATCATAGTTACTTTAGGCAAAATGTGAAATTATATGCTAATCCATGGAATTACATTTCGTACCCTTGTCAAACGTTAGTGGAGCGTGTGTGGTTAACCGACACACTAATTTGAGGATGACGTTGATAGCGAAGGGTGGCTCGATGTTTATCATAGATCAATGGAGTGTGTGTGGCTAACCGGCACATTGATTAGTAGCATTGGGTGCACCACGTGATTCGTATGGTTATTCACACCTTATTTGTGATCCTCGGCATCCCAGTCACAAATAGTAGGGCATAATCGAGATTAAACATGCTATTGAAAAGTTCAATGAATCTCAAAAGATCTAGGGGTTTAAATTCATTTAAAACTTAAACTTCATTTTCGTTTTTCATGGTGGAAATTGGTAAATCGTCATTTACCTACCTTCAAATATTTTGTGACTAGATTACGGCATCCCTCTTCTAGGTTGTAGAGTATTGTGTTGGATCCTACCCTTGATGTTTCATTTGGGTGTTACATCAAGA
The DNA here is from genome assembly GCF_051521515.1 of Lactuca serriola. Classification (NCBI taxonomy): domain Eukaryota; kingdom Viridiplantae; phylum Streptophyta; class Magnoliopsida; order Asterales; family Asteraceae; genus Lactuca; species Lactuca serriola. Next base: position 337,872,101 of record NC_136412.1, read on the forward strand.
ATTCTAATCAACTTAACTTGAATTTTCTCGCGTTTTGTAGATGTGTAGTTCTGACAATCATGGTCTTCCCAAATCCCATAGAACAAGCTTTCCAAATGAAGATGATATTCCATGATATGATCGAGGAACAAGAGATCATGCTTCACTTCCTCCATATCCTCCAACTGTTCTCCCTAACCCACAAGTTCGAAGGCTTGAAAAGTTCAAGCTCACTCAAGCCCTATTGGCGATTAAGCATGAAGATGGAAAGTTTGTGTGTGCACACATCTTAGAGATGAAGTCACACATTAATATGTTAAGGATGTTGGGTGTCAATATCTCAGAGATATTGGCTATTGACTGGGTTCTTCAGTCACTTCCGGAATCATATAGTGAGTTTGTTAGAGAGTACTATATGATGGATCACGACGTGACCCTCATTGATCTCACCTATTTGCTTATAGATGCTGAATCAGCAATGATTTGGCATGCTGGTCAAGCAAATTTGTCTGGTGAATCAAACTCCCAAACTTCAATGGACGTTGGCAACTTTGGAAGTCCAGAAAGGACTAAGCATGAGATTGTCCGATGTGTTGTGCCAAAGGAGTCCATTTGCTTTTATTGCCAAGAGAAGGGGCATTGGAGATGAAGCTGCCCTATTTACCTGAGAGATCTAAGAGATGGGAGAGTCAAGACGTATGGATCTACTTCAGGTAAAAATCCATTAAATAACTCTTTTAAGTTCCTATTCCAGATTCTTAATACATTATGTGATAAGATTACATTTTGATGTTTTGTAGGATCGAAGAAAAGAGAGGAAGCTTAAGGGAAGAAGTGAGCTGAATCTAATCGTGAAGAAATGGATTTTGATCGCATTGCTTGAAGATTGGATTCTGGAGCTACTACTTGGAGTTAGAATAGATTTCTAAGAAATATGTAATAACATAGTTTTTTAATTGAATTACATTATAAGGACAAATTTTTTCCGCAATAAAATAAATTTTGATTTTATCTTATTTATTTATCCTTGCAATGACATGTATGAAAAATTGATGTTTGAAGGTTTCTATTATTAGCAATAATGGTTTTGATTCTTAATTATGTTATTTGTGGAAATGTCGAGAATTTGCCAAATACGGAGAGTTTCTCATCGCCCAATTTTCAATTAGACAGAAACTTGGAATCATACAACTTGATTGTGTGATGAACGAAAAACTTTATAATTGGAAATTCAAGACTAATTCATTGACAAAGAGTCAAGTGAAGGACTAGGAGATCGAGTTTGCAATGTTGTGAATCAATCAAGTCCACCACAAGAGTAAGATATTCGTCATAATTTACTAAAGTTTCGTACATATGATTATAATTATAAGATTAAGTGTAACTCTGAGTTGATTGAAAGAGTTTCAATGAATAGCAGAACGAATAAAGAAGGATCAAGTAGGCAGAAAGATAAAAGTTTCTCTATTCCAAGAAGAAAGGAGAGTACCTTTATTGTGTTTTATGATAAAGTCTTAATGATTAAGAACCATATCTCAATTGGTCATTTAAGTGAGTCTTAGTACATTTGTATGTCTAAGAAGAGGAATCGAGAATTGTGGAAATGGTTAAATCAAGAAGTCAATCATACTTCGTTCCAATATCAAATCTTAGAGTCATACTCCAAGATTGCAAATTGAGTGACAAGTCTTAAGTAGGTTTATAACACTCATCAAATGTGGAATTTGGAAAAGTTTTCTTATTCTTGCACATTTGAAATTGGTGAGTTGTGATGTCTTGGATAAGAAAAAGACCAACTAGGACCAATTTGTGAAGTGTTTTGTCTTGATAAGAACTACACTAACTCTTGAATATTTGTTTTGTCTAGAAAAGTTTCCTGACAAGAGAATCATATATGTCAAGAGGTCAGTGGGAGTTTTAATGATCTTGAAAAAGGTTCAAGAACAAATCAAGAATAAACCTTATCAATCATCACTAGCACACGACTAGAGGTTTACAACCTATCGTGTTGACATTATTTTGTTTCTGTGCCATTCCAATTGAGTTAATTATGTATGTGAGTTCTATGAGTTCTCATTTGAATACATAAAGACAAAGCACCTTGATCGATGGAAAGTACATTGATATGCAAGGATAAGTTGCAAAACTACTTGGAAGACATGGTGGGCACTCGTGTTACCATAAGGCTAGAAATCAAGAAAGTTCAGTCCATATGAGTTTGAATTTGTCACAAACTTGGTTTTGGCAAATACACATGGATAGGAACACATACACCATAAATTCTAAGTGTCATAAGATTCCCTCCTTAATGAAAATGACTGTGAGGAAATGCTTTCACTAAGAGAGATTTTAAGAAGATAGAAATTGTGAAAATTGTATTCACAAATTCGATTATGGTTACGACATACCCTTCCATAGTTCGAATTGTGAGATTTGGCAATTGGTCTTAACATTTGGGACTTAGTAACATAAGTTCTGAATTTCTTTAGACACACACGTGAGCTTTCTAAGGCAAAGGTGTATGAGTTTAAGAAGCTTAGATAAAGGCTTATCGAAGCATCTGGTATTAGAAATATGAACTTCAGAAATTCAATAGGCATTGTTTTCTGGAAGTTCAACCGTTTTCTGAATACATGTCAAAGCTAGTGGGAGCATAAGTGTTATGCTTATATGATAATAATCATCATGATAGTGGGAGCATAAGTGTCATGCTTGTATGATTATTATGGCAAGTATTTCAAGTTAGCAATATTAATTATATAAAAACAAAGATTCAATTTGCAAAGTTGCATGGGTTGAAAAGTTGTTTTGCTATAATTAAGGGACAAAATATTATACTTCGTTTCAAAATCTAAAGCTTAGATTGAGAAATTTTAATAAATTTAGTCAAAGGATACATAGTGTGTTCTTAAACTTCGATTATGATTACGGCCTCCCTCTTCATAGTCCAAATTGTGAGAACGTGACACAAAATATTATGGCAGAAGATTGATAAAGTATCATATCTTTATGTAAGACATTATGCATCGTGTCCCATACGCTTCGGGTATAGGATCGATTGCAAATGCTATTATATTTGACCATTCTAAATTTTTCCAAATGTCTAGCGCATTAAGAGGGAAAATGGACTAGAATCGGTTTTGAATAAAATAATTAAACAACTATCAAAGAACGATCCAAAGTTCTCTGAGGATTGATCGCTTGTGAGTAGTTGGAAGTATGGTATTGGATGGACCATATCGACATTATTATGAATAGATAAGATTCTATTTAGAATGAGCTGTCATATGGCAAATATGGAAATGTTTCCATATTGGGAGTTGGATATTGAGAGTCTATGTCTAGATTAGAAAATTTTATGCAAGAAGGATGTTCAAAGGAATGTACTTTGAATGTGAGACTTCACGTCTATGGAATTGTCTTGTAACAATTTTTGATAGAGTAATTTGTAATTTCATTGGCCAAGTCTTGGTGACTTTTGTGCTATGACTTTGCAAAAGGATCGTTGCATAAAATGTTAGAATCCATCATATTCTAGTAGTGGCAAGAACCTTGTGTTCTAACACTAATGATAAGGATTGGGAATTGTGAAATGAACATCATTGGAAAAGTTTTTCAATTGATCTATTTCACAAAGTAAGGACCATAGGAAACATAGTGTGCATGCTTTGTGCATGGGACATCTATTGTTGTAATTTGAATAATAAGTTGATTTTCTGAAACAGTAAACAATGAATAATGAGTAATCAATATTGTGTTTAAACAAAAGTGTTTTATTTACTCCCACAAGTTTGGGGCCATATAGGATTAAGTATTATTGTTGTGTTTCAGTTTGCATGTTTTGACTTCCAGAATAACTGGGTTATTCGAACCACCAAAGTCAGTCATACGTTGGAAGTAAGTATGAAGGAATACTGTCATGAAGAGTCTGTAGATTGTCTGAAGTGTTTAGACATAGCACATGTTGGATGCAGAGTGCATGAGTGCTTTGATAAGATTAGAGTATTGGATTAAACTCACGCTCACGTGAATCACTTCATGGATTATATCACGAGTGATTGTGAGTCAATAATATTGTATATTCTTGAAGCCAAGACCTATGAATTGTTATTTGTTGGTCGGTTGCACATTGATAATAAGAAAACGCACCAGTAACTTGGTGTTATAAAACTTATTGTTGTGTGTGATTCGATCAGTAAATGCAAGCGATCATTTGAGTTGAGGTTTAGCCATTCCTTTTACCCAAAGTGGGATAAAAGCGATATTTGTGGGCCCCTCGATGATTTAGTGATAAGACCCAAGCGCTAGGCCAATCCGGGACTAAGTTGATGTGTTTAATTGTAGTTTGTTGTCAGTCGTCATAAATCGGAAGTCGGGAAACAATATAGAGAGAATGATTGAAATTCATGTCTTATGTCTATACGATATCTTGAGAATGGAGGAATATATGATCCCTTATCTAAAGGACACGCTATCTGATAAGATCAGAGTTGACAACGGCTTTTGAAAGCTACGATTGCTGATCAGGTTCTAAAGCCATACGTAAAATAGTTATTAGACTTATCCAAGTGGGAGACTGTTGGATTAGTGTCTAAGTCCATAACTATTTTGGTATGTACTGTACCCGATTATGAGCATGGTCCTTTTGGGTTGCCTTCACCATAGAAATATGTAGGATGAATTAAGGAGAGAAAGGTTTAATTATGATATATTAATATATTATGAGAATAATATATTAAAGGAGAAATCATATTGTTTAATTAATATTGGTCAAGAATTAATAAAGAATTAATTTTGTGGCTAAAAGAGATTAATTAAACTTAGGGGATTGCAGTTGTAATTAAAAGATAATTACAATTGGGCTATGGATTACCTAAATAATATAGGTTGGACGAATTCTATGGGAAGCCCATAAGGAATTCGTCCAAGGGATATGTTAAAGGAGTCCATGGGCTGCTTAGGGCTTAAGCAGCCAGATTAGGGTTTCCTAGTTGTAAACCCTAATAGCCTACATGTATATAAAGGACCCTTATGCCCCCAAAACGTAGACAACACTTGAATCAGGGTTTCCAGCCATTTTTGGTGCCTCCCCTCTCTTCTCTTCTTCATCTTGTTGCTTAGTGGTGTTTGTGACTCCATTAGAGGTCCAACACTTGAGGCACTAAGCTTTCTGAAGCTAAGGATTGATTGTTATTGCTATATAACAATCAAAGGTTAGATCTAAACCCTATTTTATGTTAATATGATTAATTGTATGCTAGATCTAGGTTTTATAGCTTTGGATATTCAATTGCATGTTCATTAGAAAAACTAGATCCAAAAGCTATTAGGGTTTGCATGTACACCATAGGATTGATGTATTGCTCGAAACCCATCAAACCGACACACTAATATGGGACTAACAAGGGTGAGAAAGGGTAGCTTGATGTTTATCATAGATCAATGGAGCGTGTGTGGTTTACCAGCACATTGATTAGGTGATATTTAACATCAAGAGTACCAAGCTCATTTGCATGGCTATTCACACCTTGTTTGTGATCCTCGGTATCACAGTCACAAACTTGAAGGGTATAATGGAGATTTATACATGCCATTGAAAAGTTTAATGAATTTCAAAAGAATCCAAGAATTTCAATTCATTTAAAACTTAATAATCAATTTCGTTTTTCATGGTGGAAATTAGTAAATCGTCATTTACCTACCTTCAAATATTTTGCAATTGGATTACAGCATCCCTCTTCTGAATTATGAAATATTGTGTTGGTTCCTAGCCTTAATATTTGATTTGGATGTTATATTAAGGATCCTCGTCTAATCGAAACTTTGTCTTTCTTTTCAGATGTCTACTTCAAACACCGCATCAAACCCAAACTCTTCCGGCTCTTTCTCCGTCATGAACCTATGTGGGAGGGTCATCTTTGATTGATCAAACTTCAATGATTGGATTTGAAACATTCAAATGGCCATTCAGTATGAGGACAAAGAATATGTTCTCGATAAAGAGCTAAAGGAGATTGATGAAAACACTACTACTCCCGAACATATTGCTGAGTATAAGACTCGTAAGAGGGATGCGATAAAAGTGTCGTGTATCATGATTTCTACCATGACTGTTGAACTTTAGAAGTCCTATGAGGAATTTTGTCCTTATAAAATGCACCGAGATTTGATGGAAAGGTAGCATCAAAGTGCTTGGCATGAAAGATATGAAATCATTGCCTCCATGATCACAACCAAAATGAAGGATGGAGAGTCCATCACGGCCACTTACAAAAGATACAAAGGTTTGTAGACTGCTTGCTGAAGCTGAATGTCAACTTCGATGAAGAGTTGGCAATTGAAATTATTCTACACTCTTTGCCTTCTTTTTATGATCAGTTTCGTATGACTTACCATATGAACAAGGAGGAGGTCACTCTAAGCAAGCTTCAAGGTCTTTTGAGAACTGCTGGAAGCAGTTTGAAAGGCAAATCTGTTGTACCTACTCATACTGTTGTTGCCCCTATCTTGGCAATTGGACATGGGAAGGGAAAGAAGAGGAAGGATCATTCTAAGAGCCACAAGGGAAAGTCCCATTATAGATTCTCTTCCATTAGGACCAAAGTTGGTTCTGCTAAACCTTCTTCCAATCCAAAGGAAGCATAATGCTTCCATTATCTTGAAAAAGGGCATTGGAAATGAAGTTGCCCTAAATACTTGCGGGATATAAAGGATGGGAAGATCAAGCCCACCTTTACAGGTATTTATACTATTCTTTCTAATAACTCATCACATGGTAATTCTTGGGTCCTTGATACAGTATGTGGTTTTCACATTTGTTCTGACTTGCAGGGTCTAAAAAGAAGTAGGGATGTGGAGCACGAGAAGATGAACTTGATCATGGGGAATAGGAAAAGGTCGCCTGTCACCAATATTAGAGTTTATTCTTTATTCCTTAGTAGCGGGTTAAATTTAGAATTGAATAATTGTTGCTACTCGTATGATATGGTGGGAAATATTATTTCTTTTCACGGTTTGGATAAATTTAGAATTGAATAATTGTTGCTACTCGTATATATGAAATTGTGATGGTTGTAGATAACTTAGGAAATAATGTGTTGCATATTGATTCATCCAATGGTTTGGATAAAGCATGCTTTTGGCATTATCGTCTTGGACATGTCAACAAGAAGCGCATAGCCTAACTCCAAAAAGATGGAGTGTTGGAGTCATTTGACTTAAAGTCGGATGACACATGTGAATCTTGTTTTCTTGGAAAGATGACCAAGTCACCCTTCACTGGTTCTTGTGCAAGGGGTGAGGGTTTGTTGGATCTCATACACACAGATGTGTGTGGACCCTTCAGATCCGCCATAAGGGATGCTAACCGCTTCTATGTGACTTTAATGATGATTACAACAGATATGGCTATATCTACTTAATCAAGCATAAGTCAGAAACCTTTGAAAAGTTCAAAGAGTTTAAACAAGAAGTGGAGAATCAACTGGGCAGAAAGATAAAGATGCTCCGATCCGATCGAGGAGGAGAGTATCTTAGTATCGAGTTCCACGACTATCTTAAGGAATGTGGAATTGATTCATAATTGACGCCACCTAGGACGCCATATCTTAATGGTGTGGCTGAGAGGCATAATCGAACCTTGTTGGACATGGTTCATTCCATGATGAGTGGAGCTTCGTTATCTATCTCATTCTGGGGGCATGCCTTAGAGACTTCCGCCCATATCCTTAATCTTGTCCCAACTGAAAAGGTTGCCAAAACACCTCACGAAATGTGGACAGGGAAGGTTCCCTCATTAGCACATATCAAGGTTTGGGGTTGCGAGGCTTTCGTAAGACGAGAGGCTCACGACAAGCTCAAACCCCGTAGTGAGCGTTGTGTTTTCATCGGCTATCCACATAAGTCCTTTGGATATCTCTTCTATATATCGAGTGACAATGTTGTCTTCGTTGTGAGGATAGGGGTTTTCCGTGAAAGAGAACTCATATGACAAGAGGAAAGTAGGAGGCAATTTTACCTTGAAGAGCTTCAAGAGTTAAGTGATGAAGGAACCTCGAACACTTGCGCACAACCCGAGGAGGAAACTCCTGTTGAACCGATTGACGAGTCCTTGCCTCTGAGGCATTCTAGTAGAGTTAGAATGGCACCTGAGTTTTATGTTTTCCATATTACTACTGAAGGTGACACATTTATCAGTGATAGTACACTAGTAAACTTGGATGAACCTAAAAACTACAAGGAAGCCATGGCAGGCCCTGAGTCTGCAAAATAGACGGAGGCTATGGACAATGAGATACAGTCCATGTATGACAATCAAGTTTGGAACTTGGTTGACACTGTATCGGGTCGTAAGACAGTCGGGTGGAAATGGATCTTCAAGAAGAAGACCAACATGGATGGGAAAGTACACACATATAAGGTGCGATTGGTTGTGAAGGGCTTTACTCAAACTCCTGGAGTTGACTATGACGAGACCTTCTCACCAGTAGCGAAGATTAAATCTATAAGGGTTATCCTGGCCATAGCTGTATTTCATGATTATGAAATATGAAAAATGGATGTTAAAACCGCTTTCTTTAATGCAAGTAGGCTGAAGATGTTTATATGAGTCAGCCAGAGGTTTTTGTCAATGCAAAGTACCAAAATAGAGTGTGTAAACTTGAGAAATCCATGTATGGATTGAAACAAGTATCTCGTAGATGGAATCGTTGTTTCGATGAGAAAGTCAAAGAGTTTGGATTTTCGAGAAGCGAGGATGAGTCATGTGTGTATGTCAATGCTAGTAAAACTATAGTTAGCTTTCTCGTATTGTATGTAGATGACATAATACTCATAGGAAATGACATTCCAACCTTGCAGGAGGTTAAGTCTTGGCTTGGGAAGTGTTTCGCTATGAAGGACCTCAGAGAAGCTGCTTACATTCTAGGGATAAGGATATTGAGAAACAGGAGAAAAAGACTAATATGACTTAGTCAAAGCACTTACTTGGACAAGGTATTAAAACATTTAAACATGGAGGATTCCAAGAAAGGTGACTTACATAACCATAGCAACACCAAACTGAGCAAGGCTCAGAGTCCGAGTACAGACGAAAAGATAGCAGATATGAGTCAAGTACCATATTCTTCGACAGTTGGGTCGATCATGGATGCTATGACATGTACTCACCCTAATGTGGCCTTTGCTTTGAGCATGGTCAGTAGATATCAATGGAATCCTGGTAGGTCTCATTGGACTGCAGTAAAGAACATTCTTAAGTACCCGCGGAAGACTAAGGATTGGGTACTTACCCTCGGTGGGAGTGATGACTTGAGAGTGACAAGGTATAGTGACGCCAACTTTCAGACCGACAAAGATAATTTCTGCTCTCAATCGGGATAGGTATTTACCCTAAATGGAGGAGAAGTAACATGGAAAAGTTCCAAACAAGAAAGTGCGGTTGATTCAACATGCGAATCAGAGTACATAGCAGCAAGCAAAGTGGCGAAGGAGGCCATATGGCTGAAGAACTTCATTCAAGACCTTGGAGTTATACCGACTATAAAGGATCCTATGGATATTTTCCGTGACAACGAGAGTGTAGTTGCCTTAACTAAGGAACCAAGGGATCATGGCAGATCCAGGCACATCGATAGAAAATATCACTTTATACGACATCAAGTAGAAAAAGGACTCCTCATAGTAAATAGGATATCGTCAGAGTAGAATCCAACAGATCCCCTTACAAAGGGACTGAGTAGGGATAAGCACTTGCAACATGCAAGAAGTTTTGGGCTGAAGGACGATATTAGTTTTAGTGACTAGATAGTTGTTTAGAAACTTGTAACAGATAAAATGTAATTGACATTTGATGAATGAATAAAAGGAGTTTTATTTATGAGTAAAGTTACTATCTTGTGTCAATTGTTTACTATTGTTTCAATTTGCATGTTTTGACTTCCAGAATAATAAAATTATTCAAACTATCCACAGTATGTCATACTTTGGAAGTAGGCTATGAGATTAGACTGCCATGAATTGGCTTGTAGATTGTCTAAGGTGTTTAGACATAGCAAGAGTTTGCTACAACATTCATGAGTGCTCCTGAAATAAGATTTGAGTATTGGATTAAACCCACGCTCACATGAATCACTTCATGGAATTTATCACGAGTGATTGTGAGACGATAATATCATATAAACTTCAAACCAAGATATATGAGTTGTTGATTATGAGTTGGTTGTACACTAATAATGCGAAGCCACATCAGTAACTTGATGTTATAAAACGTGCTATTGTGTATGATTTAACAAGTAATTAGTACAAGCATATAAGTCGAAGTTTGAATGTTCCTTTTTTCTAAGAGGAATAAAAGCGATATCTTGGGCCCCTCGATGATTTTGTTTTGACTTATGTGTTGGGCCCGTTCAAAACTCAGTTGATGTGTTCAATTAAGTTCTATATCAAACAAATCAAAAATCGGGAAACAAACTGCTGAACAATAAGTATGACTATGTTCCATGTATTTGTCCGCATGATATCTTGAAGAACAGAGGATTATATGATCCCTTATCTAAATGGTGCGTCAGGATTCGACAACGGCTTTAGAGAGTTATGATTGCTAATCAGATTTAGAAGATGCATTTGCAATTATAGTTATTAGACTTATCCAAGTGGGAGACTGTTGGATTAGGTGTCTAAGCCCATAACTATAATTGGTATGTACTTGACCCGAAAGTAGCATTGTCCATTTGGGTTGCAATTCGCTGGAACAATTTGATATGATGGATATTTGAGAAAGAAGTTATTTGTGATTTATTAATATATTATAAGTATAATATATTAATTGAGAAATCACATTATTTAATTAGTATTGATAAAGAATTAATTTGGAATTAATTTAGTGATCAAAAGAGAATGATTAAATTTATGGGGACTGATTAGGTAAATCAGTAATACTTATAGTTTGGACCAATGATCCATGTTGATTAGGGATGGACTAAACCTTTATGAGAGTCCATGAAGCTTTAGCCCAAAAGGCCTATGAAATGTGAAGGGTCATTGTGAATTAGGGTTTGCATGGATGAAACCCAATGCTATAAAAGTAATCCCTAACTCCCTAAAATCGGTTCATGCATTCTAAAGGAGAATACTAGCCGATTTGTACTTCCTAGCCTCTCTCTCACAATCCTTATCTTGTTCTTGGTGTGTTGTGAAACATTTGAGGCATCACACTTGGGGTGCTAAGCTCTAAAAGGCCAGATACAAACAAGCTATAAGAAGAGGTAATCTTCTAACTAGTTTTTATGATTAATATGTCAAATTGTATGCTAGTTTAGGCTTCATGCTTTGGGAAAACAATATTACATGTATAATTAGAGAAAACTTAGATCCAAAGCATTAGGGTTGTATGTGAACCATAGTGATGTTAGAGTACATAAAACCCATCACATATAACAAAGATATGTTGGGGGTGCAAAGTTATTCATGAATGACTTTGTAATGGTTTGACTCTTGTAGACCCACTTGCATGTGGTAGAAATGGAATACATTTTCATACAAAAACTTTATTGTAATCCCCCGATTATCAAGTATTCATTTGGTTATAGATTTTCGTGATCCCAAGGTCTACTCGACGAGAAGGTTGTCCCGAATCGTCGAGTAGCAACGGGTTGGTCCACGTGTTTAAGTGACCTACTCGCCAAGTCCAAGTAGGGACTCGACGAGTAGGCGCTGGAGGATGAAACCCTAAATTTTGGGGTTTTGCACCCTATTTATAGGATCATTAGCCTCCTCAGCCTCCCCTTTAAAGCCTCTTGATACTCCATAAACCCTAATTCGTGTGAGTGTGCTCCATTTGTGTGTTTTAAGCTTTGGAAGAGGATTTTTGGTGAGAAAATCTTGGAGATCAAGTGACTAGGAGCAAGGAACGTGTGGGAATAAGAGATCTACCTCAGTTGGCATCTTTGGAAGGTATTAAGCCGTTATCTTGACCTCATTTCATTCTAGATCTCATTTGGGTGGATTTTAGGGCTTTTCTAGCATATTAGGAAGCCTTTCTTGTATTTGAGCTAAGATCTGAAGTTGCAACTACAGACCTGAACTCTCTTGGGTCTCTAAGTCCATAAAGCTTCCAACTTTTGTAAGAATGAGAGGATCCTAAGGTGTGCAACTCCATTGCGAGCTTGGATTTGTCATTTAGAGTCTCTAGAGCCTTGCACGCATGTAAAGTTTGCAAGTTTACGTAATAAACATGCCTTGGGGATTTGGATCTGCAATACAGAATCTTAGCATCGCTTAAAAAGAATCTGTTTGGATGAAGGACTGAAGGGACTTGGCGAGTTGCATGGTCAACTCGGCGAGTCCGATGAAGATTGTCCTGGGCTCGGCGAGTCGGCTAGGGTTTTCCCATCCTTTGGACACGCATGAACTCGGCGAGTTGCAGGAAAACTCGACGAGTTGGCCAAGGATTTTATGGCTGCAAACGTTAGGAACTCGACGACTCACCCAGGTGACTCGGCGAGTTGATGAGTTAAGCAAGGAACTCGGCGAGTGGCTGGTTGTACTCGACGAGTTGAGGTCAACATACACTATTGACCATGATTGTTGACTTTGAATTTGACCAAGGGTTGACTAGTTGACTTCTGGGGGGCATTATGGGAAATTGGAAATTTATGTATATGGTTCTACGATGAATATAGGTGGTGGAGTTTGTGACGATGATCCGAGAGTTGAGCTTAGCACTTTAACGTGTCAGTTGTGAGGTAGGTTATCCTAACTATATCTAATAGGTCCAAGGCACCAATGTCGTCCTTGTCGGATTTGTATCCGGGTTTATTGTATGATATGCTTATTGGTTTACATCCTGGTAGTTAGGATGGTGATATGCTTAATAACCTAGTTAGGTATGTACCCTGGTAATAGGATGTTGCTATGATCAGTGATCTGTTAGATCCTCCTGACTGTTATATATGTTAGCGTATGATATGTATGTGCACATGTTTGTTAATTGGGGGTTGGGTTGAGGCGGTCCTCGTTTGTGCTGAAGGCTAACATACCCAGGGCGGTCTGGGTAAACTGAAGGCCTTACAAAGGGGTTCAGTTATACCGAAGTCCCAATGAGTGGTCCAGATAGGCTGTAGGCCCTGCGAGGCGGTCTAGACGTGCCGAAGGCTTGGAGAGCGGTCTAGATAGGTTGAAGGCCTGCAAGGCGGTCCAGGCAGGCTGAAGGCTCATTATGCATGTTGTTTGCCTATATGTTTATATGATATGGTTATGACTGTATGGTGTTGGTATTTTGGGGGAACTCACTAAGTTATCGGGCTTACAATGTTAGGTTATTGTTTCAGGTACATCAGGGGATCGCGGCAAGGCGAAGGCATGATCGTACAACTCCTCATGTTTTGTTTATGTTTCTGGGAAAACTCTGATATAGACTATTTTGAAAACATATTTGTAATAACTGTTGGTTTTAAATGTTTTGAAAAGTTTTAAATTGGCTTCAATTTTATGGGTGTTACAAGTTGGTATTAGAGCCTTGGTTTGAGTGAATTGGAGGAACGCTCATGGGAATCCAGTCTCAAATCAAGGAAAAGATTTTCAAAATGATTTTCAAATGGTTTTCAAAATAAGTAAAGGAGGATGCAAGGTGTACGATCAGCCGGAGCCAGTAAGTAGACCCCAATATGCCATACAGTTATTTGATTATGTGATATGTTAGAAAAAGCATGCTAGTGCTAGGCTAGGGATCTTCAAGAATTGCATGATAGAATTGCATGATTACATGATGCCTGCTAGCCTAGGGTTTCCTCTATATGAAATTGACATTATTACTGTGGTTGTTTACTGTATGCATCATGGTTTTACATAATTAAGATCTTATAGCCTGAGAATGTTTGATTTGGCCTTATGTTATGTTCTTGTTTGAGTGGGGACTTAGGGTAGAATTGGATATTCGAAAGTCTATAGGGTCTAATGTTATGTATGGTAGGCATACACTAGTGCTACAGGGTTAGTGGAAGTTTCATGGATGAGTGGGTTGTGTAAGGCCGGTAGTTCAGTTGTGAGACAGTTAGCCTTCCTCTAGGGGTGACGTTGAGCAACCACCACATACGTGTATAGTGTTAGGGTGTTGTGGTGATACTTGAGACAAATATGGGTAGGTGTGGAAGGTAGTATGGGCCCGTACTACTGTAAGCACAGGACCCATACGCGTAGCAAGGAAGTCACAACCCCTAGGGTTTAGTAGGGAGCTGGTTCCCAGTTATTTATGCGGATTTTCTGATATCTTCCTGTTATATTTTCAGTATGGTGATTACGAGGCTTTTCGTGACAGGATCCAGATCTGGATCAGGACAAGGTGATCAGGAGGCCCCAGCAGCGCATGAGGTTATCGGCCAGGAGGGGCCAGTGTTGACAGAGGATCGATTCAGGGAGATCATCCACGAGGAGGTGGTCGAGATTGTCCGGGGTCAGATTCTGGAGTTGTTTGGGTCTATAAAGACCGCTCTGATGGAGTATTTCTATGGCATATATGCAACCCTTTTTGAGACGACTGTCGCAGCTGCTACAACGGCTGTAACCGCAGCAGGGGGATGAGCTAGTAGGGCATTTCAGTACCGGGACTTCGATAACACGAAGCCCCCTACTTTTGATGGGATTCAGGATCCCATCAAGGCCATGTGGTGGTTATTTGATGTGGAGGGGTGTTTCTTCACATGTTTGTGTCCAATTGACCAGAAGGTCAGATGTGCCCTGAACCTGCTGAGGTCTGGGGCAAAGGACTGGTGGAGGTTGATGATTGGGTCTTATACTGGTGATCAGAGAGTTGCGGTTACTTGGGAGCAGTCCAGGGATATGTTCTGTGCACACTATACTCCACGAGTTGAGCGGGAACGGTTAGCTCAGAAGTTCTTGGATTAGAGACAGGGTACCGATTCGGTGACAGAGATCACCCAGATGTTTACTGAGAGGGCAATGTTTTGCTTGGAGTTTGCTTCTAAGTAGGCTCAGATGACAGGTTATCTGAGCATGCTCAAGACTGATATCCGTCATTTTGTTGCCACCCAGCGATGTGATACTTTCCTAGAGTTACAGGAGGCCGCCAGGCGGCGGGAGCTTGAGATTGATTTGCAGCTTCGAGAGCAGAGGCAGGCCCCGATGCAGTCCCAGCTGGCGCCGAAGCGGGCCAAGACTGCTGATACTAGGTCTGGAGGTCAGCAGGGTCGTACTTGTGGGGAGTGTAGGAAGGTTCATTTGGGGGTGTGTCGATCGGGTAGCAGGTGCCACAAATATGGCAAGGAGGGGCATTATGCGAGGGACTGCCGCCAGACTGCCCTTGCTCCGGATATGAGGATATGTTATCTTTGTCATCAGGTTGGTCATGTGAAGACCAACTGTCCGCAGCTTGCTGATAGGCCGGCGCAGGCTCCAACGTCGGATACATTGAGGATTACCGATGGGATGCAGTGTAGGGCAGATCCCCCGAGGGCTCAGGGACGTGCCTTCTAGCTAACAGCCGATGAGGCCAGAGCAGCACTGAATGTGGTTGCTGGTATGATTTTATCCCTTATCTTTTTGCTTATATTTGTTTTATACTTATCCGTTGTACCTGTGATTAGGTACGTTTTTAGTGAACTCCTAGCCTGCTTTGGTTTTATTTGACTCGGGGGCGAGTCAGTCATTTGTATCTCAGACGTTTAGTTGGGAGTTCAGTGTGCCAGTAGGAGAGCTAGAGTCTCCGTTGTGAGTTTCTATTGGCAATGAACACGGGGTTTCTACTTCTTCAGTCTACCGAAGATGTGAGTTGGAGATCTTTGGGGTGTCTTTCCCAATCGATTTGATTCTGGTCCCCATGCAGGATGTGTGTGTGATTGTAGGTATGGACTGGCTTAGTCGATTCAGTGCTATGATCGACTGCGAGGGTCAACGAGTGGTTGTTCGAACCCCAAGTAGGGGAGAACAGATCGTCTATGGCGAGGGGACCAGGCAGGGATAAGGGTTTTTTTCAGCTTCCAGGGCTCAGCAGTATATTCAACGAGGGTGTGCGGGTTATCTAGCGTACGTGGTGGATACGCGAGGAAGAGATCATATTTCGGTATCAGAGGTTCTAGTGGTCAGGGATTTCGCTGATGTATTCTCGGAGGAGTTACCCGGAGTACCTCCAAAGAGGCAGGTCGAGTTTTGGATCGATCTTGTGTCGGGTGCATCCCCTATTGCCAAGGCGCCGTACCATCTGGCGCCACCAGAGATGCAGGAGCTATCGTCATAGCTGCAGGAACTGCTGGGCAAGCAGTTCATTCGACCGAGCATTTCCCCGTAGGGAGCGCCGATACTCTTCGTCAGGAAAAAGGATGGTTCGCACCAGATGTGCATATACTATAGGGAGTTGAACAAGTTGATGGTGAAGAACCGTTATCCACTCTCGAGGATAGATGATCTCTTTGATCAGTTGCAGGGTGCATCTTGGTTTTCCAAGATCGATTTGAGGTCTGGGTATCATCAGGCTCGGTTCAGAGAGGAAGATGTGGAAAAGACCGCGTTTCAGACTCCTTATGGGCATTACGAGTTCGTGGTGATGCCGTTTGGGCTCACCAACGTGCCTGCAGTATTTATCGACCTGCTGAATTGGGTTTGCAGACCGATGCTTGATCACTCAGTCATCGTGTTCATAGATGATATCTTGGTTTATTCCAAGACCCGAAAATAGTACGAGGATCACCTCAGGGAGTTATTGGGAGTTCTGAGACGAGAACGATTGTATGCCAAGTTCTCGAAGTGTGAGTTTTGGTTACGAGAGGTCTAGTTCTTCGGACATCTCGTTAACCAGGACGGGATTTTGGTCGACCTGGCCAAAATCGAGGCAATCATGCAGTGGGAGGTGCCGAGATCTCCTTGGGATATCAGGAGTTTTCTGGGATTAGCAGGGTACTAACGGAGATTCATTCAGGATTTCTCCAAGATTGCAGTACCCCTCACTCGTTTGACATGGAAGGGGTCAGATTTCCGGTGTGGCCCTGAGCAGTAGACAACGTTTAAGACCCTCCGACAACGTTTGTGCGAGGCTCCAATTTTGACTCTCCTGGAGGGAGTTGAGGATTTTGTGGTGTTTTGTGATGCATCCATCACAATTTTGGGGGCGCTCATGCAGAGGGGACGAGTGATATCCTACACATCCCGGCAGCTAAATCTGCATGAGACGAGATACCCTACGCATGATCTGGAGTTGGGAGCGGTGGTTTTCGCTCTCAAGATCTGGAGGCATTACCTATATGGGGTCCGTTGTACCATATACACGAATCACAAGAGCTTGAGACATATTATGGACTAGTCAAACCTGAACATGAGGCAGCGCAGGTGGCTGGATGTAGTCAACGACTACGATTGCGAGATCCTTTACCACCCCGGTAAAGCGAATGTAGTGGCGGACGCCTTGAGCCGCAAGTCAGCTGGGTCTTCCACCCCAGCGATATGTATGAGGATAGCAGTAGATTCTCCGCTTGTGCGTTTGATAAAAGATGCTCAGGTCGAGGGCATACGACCAGAGAACTAGAAGCTGGAGAGGATCGAGGGTGAGAACACCTGGTTTGTGCGGGATAGCCGGGGATTATTGACCCGATGCGGTCGGGTATGGGTTCCAATGTCTGATGAGGTTAGACAGGCAGTCATGGAGGAGGCTCATAAGTCTCACTTCTCTATTCACCCAGGGGCCACCAAGATGTACAGAGACCTGAGTTTGAGTTACTGGTGGCCATGTATGAAGGGAGAGATCGCTTGGTACGTCGAGATGTTCTTGACATGTAGGATGGTCAAGGCCGAGCATCAGAGGTCGCATGGTATGTTGCAGCCCTTGGAGATTCCCATGTGGAAATGGGAACAAATCACGATGGATTTCATTACCAACCTGCTGTGGAAGACGAAGGGGTTTGATGCTATATGGGTCATCGTGGATCAATTGACCAAGAGTTCCCATTTCTTGGCTATACGGGAGAGTTCATCGGCCGAGAAGTTCATCACATTTCTGGCAGAAGTTCCACAAGGAACTGGGCACACGGTTTCACTTTAGCACCACATTGTTGGAATAGTGTCTAAGGCTGCAACTATATTAGGCAAGTATTTGACCCGATTGTGCATGGTCCTTTTGGGTTGCCTTCACCATAACAACTTAGTAGGATGATTTATTATGAGAGAATAAATATTATTAATATATTATGAGAATAATATAAGGAATAATAATATTGTTACTTGATTAATATAAGTCATAAATTAATTAGTATTAATTTGGTGACTTAAAGAGATTAATTAAATAAGAGGGTATAAACTGTCAATTGTTTGATAGTTACACTTTAGACTGTAAATCCTTAAGAGATAAGGATTGGACGGATTCTAGAGCTTTGGATAGCTCAAAATCGTCCAAGGCTTATCTATGGTAAGGATATGGATTGCTTTAAGGAAAGGATTATCCAACTAAGGTTTAAGGTGAAACCTTTAAGGAGTCTACAAGTATAAATAGACCCCATGGCATAGGGAAATCGGCACCTCTTAAGAAGAAAGAAACCCTGGCCGAATCTTCCCTCTCCTCTCTCTCTCAAATCATCTTCTTTGCTTATTGGTGTTTGTAAGCCATTAGAGGAGTGACAATTGTGACTCTAGAGCTCCAAGACAACAAGATCAAACAAGAGTTTCAAAGGTATACTTCTAGATCTGATTTTGTATTGTTTTATACCTAATTAGTTGTTAGAAGTCTTGGATTCAAAGCATGTTTAATTAGAAAGCCTAGATCCAAGCATTAGGGTTTTGCATGCGCACATAGGAAAGTTCTTATGGCTAAAACCCATCACACATTTCATCCGCAGACCGACGGTCAGAGCGAGCGGACCATTCAGACCCTCGAGGACATGTTGAGGGCGTGTGTCATCGACTTCGGTGGGAGCTGGCATTCCCACCTACCCCTTGCAGAGTTTGCCTTCAACAACAACTATCATTCCAACATTGACGCCCCTCCTTTCGAGCTGTTGTATGGTCAGAGATGTCGCACCCCGGTTTATTGGGGTGAGGTCGGACATAGGGTGATGGGGCAGACGGAGGTAGTCTTGCAGACTACTGAAAAGATTCAGCAGATCAGGCAGCGGCTGCAGACTGCTCAGAGTTGGCAGAAGAGTTACGCCGACAGGCGCCGATCTGAGTTAGAGTTCCAGATCGGTGACATGGTACTCCTAAAGGTCTCACCTTGGAAGGGTGTGATCCGCATCAGGAAGAGGGGGAAATTGGGTCCCCGTTACATTGGGCCATTCAGGACCATTTCCAGGGTTGGCAAGGTGACCTATAGGTTAGAGTTACCAGATGAGCTTACCTATATCCACAACACCTTTCACGTTTCGCAATTGCGGAACTGCATTTCGGATGAGGAGTCGGTAGTATCGTTGGATGACATTCAGGTCGATGAGCGCGTGAATTATGTTGAGAAGCCCATGGCTATTCTGGAGAGAAAGGTGAAGATTATGCGGAACAAAGAGATGCCTTTGGTAAAGGTACAGTGGGAGCACCGGAGGGGGTCCGAGTGGACGTGGGAGCCGGTGGCAAAGATGCGGGAGTATTATCCGGAGTTGTTCACCGCGGCAGACTTCAAGCATGAAGTCTAGTTCAAGTAGGGGAGAATTGTAATGCCCTGATTCTCAGGTATTTATTTGGTTACAGATTTTCATGATCCCAAGGTCTACTCGACGAGTTGGTTGCCCTGACTATGGTTGTTCATTATTTGGTTAAAACCAAATTGTCCAATCGGACAATTTGGATTGGACTATTTGGTTCGGATATTTGGATTTTTGGATTGGTTTTAAGCTAAACCGAATTATTATTTTTGGATTTCGGATTGGTTTTGGTTTATAAAATAAGAACCGAATAGTCCAAAAAAACCGAATAACAATTATTATTTATTTTTTAATATATATCTTTAATCATTTATAAATTTACTAAATTATTTTTTTAATTATTAGAATCTTTCAACCAAGATAGTACTTTAATATATACTTATCAAAGGTTTTCTTGTCAATGAAAGATTAAACTATAGCTATTTTTTCTTAATAGTTGTTTATAAATTATAATTCATAGCTAAAAAGTTTTATTTAGTTACTTTTAAAGAGTTAGCTAATATTTAAATTATAAATTATTTATAATGTCTTGGTTCTTAAAAACCGAATTGTAAAAACCGATCCAACCGAACTGTAATTTGGTTTGATCGGATCGGATTTGAACTTAGTTTGGACTATTCGGATCCATGTTTTGAAAACCGAAATCCATTTGGATTTACTTGATTGGATCGGATCAAACCGATCCATCCAAACGAACACCCCTAGCCCTGACTCGTCGAGTAGCAGCGGGTTGGTCCGCGTGTTTAAGTGACCTACTCGCCGAGTCCAAGTAAGGACTCGACGAGTAGGATATGGAGGATGAAACCCTAAATTCCAGGGTTTTTCACCCTATTTAAAGGACCATTGGCCTCCTCAGCCTCCCCATACAGCCTCTTGATACTCCATAAACCCTAATTCGTGTGAGTGTGCTCCATTTGTGTGTTTTAAGCTTTGGAAGAGGATTTTTGGTGAGAAAAGCTTGGAGATCAAGTGACTAGGAGCAAGGAACGTGTGGGAATCAGATATCTACCTCAGTTGGCATCCTTTGGAAGGTATTAAGCTGTTATCTTGACCTCATTTCATTCGAGATCTCATTTGGGTGGATTTTAGGGCTTTTCTAGCATATTAGGAAGCCTTTCTTATGTTTGAGCTAAGATTTGAAGTTGCAACTACAGACCTGAACTCTCTTGGGTCTCTAAGTCCATAAAGCTTCCAACTTTTGTGAGAATGAGACGATCCTAAGGTGTAAAACTCCATTGCAAGCTTGGATTTGTCATTTAGAGTCTCTAGAGCCTTGCATGCACGTAAAGTTTGCAACTTTATGTGATAAACATGCCTTGGTGATTTGGATCTCCAATACAGAACCTTATCATGGCTTAAAAAGCATCTGTTTGGATGAAGGACTGAAAGGACTCGGCGAGTTGCATGGTCAACTCGACGAGTCCGATGAAGATTGTCCTAGGCTCGGCAAGTCAGTAGAGTGACTCGACGAGTCAGCTAGGGTTTTCCCAACCTTTGGACACGCATGAACTCGGCGAGTTGCAAGAAAAATCGACGAGTTGGCAAAGGATTTTATGGCTGCAAACGTTAGGAACTCGACGAGTCACCCAGGTGACTCGACGAGTTGATGAGTTAAGCAAGGAACTCGGCGAGTGACTGGTTGTACTCGACGAGTTGAGGTCAACATGGACTATTGACCATGATTGTTGTCTTTGACTTTGACCAAGGGTTGACTAGTTGACTTCTGGGGGCATTTTGGGAAATTGGAAATTTATGGATATGGTTCTATGATGAATAGGTGGTGGAGTTTGTGACGGTGATCCGAGAGTTGAGCTTATCACTTTAGCGCGTCAGTTGTGAGGTGAGTTATCCTCACTATATCTAATGGGTCTAAGGCACCAATGTTAGACCTTGTCGGATTTGTATCCGGGTTTATTGTATGATATGCTTATTGGTTTACATCCTGGTAGTTAGGATAGTGATATGCTTAATAACCTAGTTAGGTATGTACCCTGGTAATTAGATGTTGCTATGATTAGTGATCTGTTAGATCCTCTTGACTGTTATATATGCTAGCGTATGATATGTATGTGCACATGTTCGTTGATTGGGGTTGGGTTGAGGCGGTCCTGGTTTGTGCTGAAGGCCAACATACCCAGGGCGGTCCGGACAAACTGAAGGCCCTACAAAGGGGTTCAGTTATACTGAAGTCCCAACGAGTGGTCCAGATAGGTTGTAGACCCTGTGAGGCCCCTGCGAGGCGGTCCATACGTGTCGAAGGCTTGGAGAGCGGTCTACATAGGCTAAAGGCATGCAAGGCGGTCTAGTCAGGCTGAAGGCTCATTATGCATGTTGTTTGCCTATACGTTTATATGATATGGTTATGACTGTATGACGTTGGTATTTTGGAGGAAGTCACTAAGCTATCGGGCTTACGAGTTTAGTTTATTGTTTCACGTACATTAAGGGATCGCAGCAAGGTGAAGGCATGATCGTACAGCTCCTCATGTTTTGTTTATGTTTCTAGGAAAACTCTGATATAGACTATTTTGAAAACAAATCTGTAATAACTGTTGGTTTTAAATGTTTTGAAAAGTTTTAAATTGGCTTGAATTTTATGGGTGTTACAGTTATATTATGTAAATAAAAAGTATATGAACTATAAATTTATAAAAATACAGATTGAAACATAATAGAAAAGATTGAAGTCATCCATTCCATTCCATCGATGATGAGAGTAATTAGACATTTAAACTTGTAATTCAAATCATGGAATCTAAATACAAATTAAGGAATATACTAAAGAAACCTTCATCGGTATATACATACTAAAATCTAAGATTATGTAATGAATCTTGTAGGAAGGGTTACCATTTGGAAATAGAAAGCCTTTCCTAAGTACATGTCTCTAATAAGGAGCCACTTGTAGATAACAAAAATGTGTATAAGGAACAATCAATTTCCAGAAAAATGATTATGAGGACTTTCCTCTCAAACATAATACAACCTACGAAGATATTTCATCAATAATTCACAAATGTGTTGCAAGTCCACTGTAATGAGTAAACTTAACGATTGAGTTCAAATTCACAACATCCATCACTTAAAATTACATATAGTATTATGAATAGTCAAATCACTAATGATTCTTGAAGCGTAAGAAAGGATGAAAGCAAGCACAAGAGGAAAAACGATGAACAATTGGCGTGCAAAAGTGTAAACCAAACAACATTGAACAAAATCAACAAACGGGTGATCATAAATGATTTCAACGTTTTCCAAAAATGAAAATGGAAGGAGTAGACCAAAGTTGGCACAGTTGTGAAGTAAATTACAGAGTTTGTGCTTACCCGGGATCCTCTTAAAAAGCCCTTACGCCCGCCGTTGTTGAAGCTGGTTAGCCGGACGTATACCGGTGATGTTGTAATAGATGTATACCGAAAATAAACTAAATGAAATTGTAAAACTTCGCTGCACAAAAACTCAAAGAAATGGGTAAAGTAGCAGACACTTATCTCATAAAAACAAAACTCAACTTCTAAAACCCTAAATCAAAAACATGACTCTGAATATCAACCAGAGGAGTCTCAGGAAAAAGGGGTGAAACAACGGGATTGCTGCAAACAGCGGTTGCAAATCCGACTGGAATGCCTTCCGAGTTGCCTTGCCAAAATACGATCCTCAGTTTCACTCGATGCTTGATAACACAAAATCTTTTCAAAAATAAAACTCATCATCACCTTAGTATCAGTAAATAACCATCAAAATCGGAACCTATCAAAGGAAGAAAATGGTGGATTAAAGAGAAAACGATGAATAACAGAAGCAATGAAAAATTAAGGAGCGCCTAGTGGTGCTTCATTAAGACGGTGGTTATGGCGGCGTTGAATTGCTTCCAGAGAGAAACACTCACACACAGAGGGTTGAAGAATGATCAAGATGAAGGCGATAGGTTTATAGTACTATATAGTAACAAAAACGGTGAAGAGGAACACTAGTCTGAATGTGATTGGGCAACAAAGCGGTGAAGCAAGGTAAAACAACACATGACCACTAAAAATATAGATATTGACACAAAAGGACCCACTACAAAAGACAAACCAGAAAATAGACGGAAATGAACACACTGACATAAACAGAGAACCAGTTTTGTCAAGACCTTAGAAATTTTACTGTTCCCAAGGGTGGTCCTATATATATATATATCCCTATTCTAATAAAAGAATAGTTTTATTCTCCTTTTGACATGTGTCACAATATTAGGCTTCATAATTAATGCATATTTTATTTTTCTTTTGCCATGTGTCACCATATTATGTCTCTTAATTAATGCATGCCACTTGTCAACATATTGATTATCCATTTAAAATTTTAAATTTCACTCTAATCACATGAAATTAATAACATTAGATAAAAATTAAAATAAAATTAATACAAATTATAAAGTGATAAAATTTTACATATTTATTTAAATCAATGATTATAATTTTATATAACTAAAAAAATCTCTTAATTAATAATTTATTTAAAATAAGTGATTAATAATTTTGAATTTTTTTTACTATTAAAGTTTAATTAAAATTTTCCCCGTGGTTCCCACGGGTTATAATCTAGTGTATATATATATATATATATATATATATATATATATATATATATATATATATATATATATCACTATTCTAATAAAAGAATAGTTTTAATCTCCTTTTGACATGTATCATCCTATTAAATCTCCTAATTAATACATATATTATTCTTCTTTTGCTATGTGTCACTCTATTAGGCCTCCTAATTAATATATGCCACTTGTCAACCTATTAATTCTCAATTTCAATTTTCAATTTTAAATTTCACATTCTAATTACATTAAATTAATAACATTATAATAAAATTAAAATAAAAGTAATACAAATTATAAGGTGATATAATTTTACGTATTTATTTAAACTAACGATTATAAATTTATATAACTAAAAAAATATCTCTTAATTATAAATTATTTAAAAAAATTGATTAATAATTTTGAGTTTCACTATGAAAGTTTAATTAAATTTGTAACCGTGGTTTCCACGGGTTATAAACTAATATATATATATATATATATATATATATATATATATATATATATATATATATATATATATGTTAATGTTTCATGAAGCATAATGATCACCTAAATCTTCGAAAGTAAAGGCTAATATAAAATTGGTTTGGTGGGTAAATTTCGTTTTTGACAAATCCAACGAAGATTTGCATTATTTTACGTTGGGCCCAATCTTACGCAAAAATTTACATGTACAGTGTTTTTATTGGAGTGTATATAGGCGTTGATGATTTTTACCTAATCCACTTTTTAACCAAAAACTAGGGCCCAAAATAGATAACGGCACAATTATTTTTGAATTTAAATTTTGAATAGCAATAATATATATATATATATATATATATATATATATATATATATATATATATATATATATATTCAGTGATGAATAATGTTATAAAGTTGTACATAAAAAACTTTAATGTGAATATTAATGTGTGATTGTTCGTATATTTGTTTATGAATAATGTCATATCGTTGTATATACAAAATTCATAGTAGAATAGTAATGTAAAGTAGTGTTCTCACGTTCTCACATTCAATAGTGTTCTCATTTGAACTTAACTATATATATATATATATATATATATATATATATATATATATATATATATATATATATATATATATATATATATATATATATATATATATATATATCTATTGTGCGGACGTGTGAACAATGATATTCTGTGAGAATGACTAAGAGAAATTGTTGTTTGGTAATATAAATACATTCAACTTTACATAATTATTATCATTATCACATATTTTCACTAATTAAATCGTTTATAAGGATATTATAGATTTTTTTATGATTCTCATTATGTCAAAATGTGTTCTTGATAATCATACTTTGTAAGTATGAGAATGAGAGAAAAACCCGATGCATGAGAGCAAAAATGAATAAGAATTAGTGAGAATGCATGATAATGACAATATTTATGTAAGGTTGAACGTATTCATATTACCAAACAACTTATACTCTTAGTTATTCTCATAAAATATCATTGTTCACACCGTCCGCACAATAGATGCTATCCACATGTGTTATATATATATATATATATATATATATATATATATATATATATATATATATATATATATATATATATATATATATATGAAAAATCTACAGAAAAGTCCCAAACTTCTGGGAAAAGTTTCAATTAAGTCCTAAAAGTTTTTAAATGAACAGAAAAGTCCCGATTATTTCACATTTTACCAAAATTAACGAAAAAATCATTTTTTATATTTTAACAGCAAATGACAGATTATATGAATTTTCCCAGAAGTTTGGGACTTTTCTGTAGATTTTTCATATATATATATATATATATATATATATATATATATATATATATATATATATATATATATATATATATATATATATATATATATATAGGAAAACTACAATAAAGTCCCTACATATTGACCTCATAATCGATTTAGTTCTTTTATATTTTTTTATTCAATTAAGTCCCAAATACCGGTAATTGTATTCAATTTAACCCTTTGACCCGGTCAACAGGTCATCCAACTTTTAAAAATTACATTTTTGGCCCAGATTTCAAATTTTATTACAAATTTGGTCCAAAATTTACACTTTCGGCCCCGATTTTAAATTTTGTTACAAATTTGGTCCAAACTTTAACTTTTTTACCCAAATATTAGAATTTTATTATGAATTCATCCTAACTTTAGTTTTTTTTTACAACTTTTTTCTCAAAAAAAATGTTTCTCATATGTTTTTTCTTTATAAAATCATATTTACACAAAAAAACGTATTTTCACATAAAAAATCTTATATTTTCTATATAACTTTTTATAAAAAGTTTTTTGTATATGAAATATCTAGTTATAAAAATATGTATTTATTAAGTATATAAATATATACAAATTCATTTTTATAAAAAATGTATACAAATACCTATCACACACACACACACACACACACACACACACACACACATATATATATATATATATATATATATATATATATATATATATATATATATATATATATAGGCGCCCACTTGACTAACAAGGAGTTTTCTAATCTAACCACTAACTAGGAGGTCTTGGGTTCAATCTCAAACACAGGAGATATTTAAATTATTTGTTCTTTCAAAATAAATCTATATTTTTTTTATAAAATCGTGTTTGTTTATATTTTTTTTTATAAAAACGTTTTTGAATAACTTTTTATATAATATATATTCGAATACATTTTATAAAATCGTGTTCGTATACATTTTAGAAAAACGTCTTTGAATAATTTTTTATATAATCCCAAACACGTTTTTATAAAAAAAAAATATAAACAAACACGATTT
This sequence comes from Lactuca serriola, assembly GCF_051521515.1. Lineage (NCBI taxonomy): Eukaryota > Viridiplantae > Streptophyta > Magnoliopsida > Asterales > Asteraceae > Lactuca > Lactuca serriola. The sequence continues at coordinate 337,899,139 of NC_136412.1, forward strand.
TATAAAAAAATAAAGATAAACCAGATGTTTGTATACATTGGTTTTTGTAAAATACATTTTTGTATACATTTTTTTATAAAAACGGATTTCTATATATTTATATACTTAATAAATAACTATTTTTATAACTAAATATTTCATATATAAAAGACTTTGTAAACAAAGTTTTTATATAAAAACTATAAGATGTTTATGTGAAAGTACGTTTTTTTTATAAATATGATTTTATAAAGAAAAAACATATTTGAAACAATTCTTTTAGAAAAAAAGTTGTAAAAAAAACTAAATTTATGATGAATTCATAATAAAATTAAAAAATATGGGCAAAAAGGGTAAAGTTTGGAACAAATTTGTAAGAAAATTTAAAATCTGGGCCAAAAGTGTAAATTTTGGACCAAATTTGTAATAAATTTTGAAATTTGGGCCAAAAATGTAATTTTTGAAAGTTGGATGACCTGTTGACCGGGTCAAAGGGTTAAATTGAATACGATTACCGGTATTTGAGACTTAATTGAATAAAAAAAATATATAGGGACTAAATCAATTATGAGGCCAATATGTAGGTGACATCCGTTGTGTGGACATAACGCCAATCCTAACCGATCATTTAGGATTAATACATACTTTTTGAAACCTTTTTAGAACATAAAAAATTATGGATTACAATTTAAACTTATCTTAAGGGTAATATAGACTTTTTGTGTATCCTGATTTTAGGCAACTAATTAGTCAAATCCATAAATTTAGAAAACTTATCAAAATAAATTAATTACGTATTATACTTAAATAATACTTGTATATTTTTTCCACTGTACGTCCCCTCCAAAATCAGAATTTCAAAACGAAGAGCATTCTCCAAGAATATTTATAAATATTCTGTAGAACAAAACACATTTATAAAAGAATTACAATAACAAAGGAATTTTTTTCTACATTTGAAACAAATTTTTATATGAGAACTACTATTTCGATGCACCAACAATAGAATAATGAATAATTACAACAATAAAAGAGAAATAATAAAGAATCAAAACCGTTCTTATTAGAAAATTACATAAAAAATGACTAGTAATCTTAAAGAATGTACAATATTCTTACAACTTTAAAAAATGTGAAGTATTCTAAAAGAACATATAACATATCCTTGACGTATTTCTGCAGAAAACGTAAAATGTTTAGTAGAATAAAGTTGGTCTTCTTTGGTGATCTATATAATTAATTTTATCGTCTTCTCTTTGAAATAAAAGAATAGTTATTACAAGAATTCTTGCAGAATGAAAAGACAAACTATGTCAGGAAGTTTTCTGTATTGATTATCCATGTAGATGTTCTTCTTCTATATTTAAATATGTTTTGATCATTTTCCTGTTAAAATGATATAGATAGCTAATTGTAGATTCCCTGTATAATAAAGGTATGATTGTTGGCAAATTCATCTAATATATATGGATATAACATAAGTATTTATAATGATAGTTTTTGAAAATTACGTGTGTGTGTGTGTATATATATATACCGGCATACAACAACACTGAATAAAAATAAACTAGTTACATGTTCATGTAGAACCATGTGAAAGAATCTGATTTCAAATGACTGATGAGACCAATGACTCCAAGAAAACATATTCATCTGGAAAGAGTTTTTACAAAGAAACCAACATTTGGTATTCATCTAGATTGTTGTTTGAATAATATGTGTTACCTCTCTTTTAAGAATCCAAACTGACAACAGACTAAATTTACAAGAAAGAAAACTTAATATAGTTTGTTCACATTGAATTTTAACACCAAATTTAACATGCACATTTGGTATGGTTTGTTTAAGACCAATTTAGAAGAGAAAATTGAATTTATTTAGGTGTATATGCAAGTTTTTGTTATTTAAAAGAATGTTTTTCTCTGCACCACTTAAATGCATAGCTTCATGTGCATCTACACAATTTAAAAAGAAAATATTCAAGCATTTTTTTTTGATATATTTTTAATCCTTTTATTCGATTATCATTGAATAATTTTGCAAAAACAATAAAATTAAAAAAAAAAAGATTTTTTATGGACCACTTAAATGCATAGCTTCATGTGCATATGCACAATTTCAAGTGTGATTGTTTTCTTCCATGTTGCAAAAAAAATCATAAGTATTTAGTTTTCAACTTTAAAAAGCATTTTTTTTGTAAAAAAATGTATGTGTATGGTGCATTTACATATTTTTTTGTGCATATGCATATTCATAAAAATAAATATGCATATGCATCTCCGGTGGCAGGTTTATGAGGCTATTATTATTATTATTATTATTATTATTATGTTTTGTTTCTTTTTTTGTGCACATCTTTATGATATTTAATGAACACCCTAAATTTTTTAAAACTTTAAAATGTTATGGTTTTAACAAAATCGTTACGGGTATTAACCCACATTTAACAAAAACTGGTCCCACAAAACATTTATGATTAAACCATTGGGTGTTAACATTAAATATCATACAAACCACAACAAGCAAATAAGAATTACATCAATAAAATACATAAGGACCTTAACAAGTTCGACTTCATTCTCTATCTCATAACTTCTACTTCTATTTATCATATTTCTCATTGACTATAACCTAGGATACATGACATTAAAAAGAGATACGTCAGACAAAAATGTCTCATGAGTTACGTGGGTTTGTGACTCAAAACATTTCAAACATTTATATGAAAAATCCTTTCATTCATAACGTAACATAGTTTATACCATAAAACATTTTCAAGCATTTTGAAGGTAAACTCTTTTCATACACATCAAAAATATCATTTCATATCTTACCATTTCATGTCTTATCATATCATTTCATTTAATCTTTTTCCATTTTCATTTTCATTTTCGTTTTCATTTTCCATCGCCAAGACCAATGTGGAAAGAACAAATCAATCTACAAAGGCGTCATGCTTTCCAAGGCCAAAGTGAAAAGAACAAAATCAATTCATCAATGTATCATTCCCTTGGATTTTTATCCATGTCCAGTGTCCAGGTGAAAAGAACAAATCGATCCACCAAGGTATCATCATGATCAGGTCATCTACTTCTCGAAGAGAAGGTACCACCCCGGTAGATTCCTCTAGTGCCTCTTATGAGGTATCATGACCCGAACAATTTTCATTATTTCTTTACTTTCTTTCCTTTTTATTACTTTCCAATTATTTTCATTACTTTTCCATTTCTTGTCATTACATTTCATGCTATACACATTTCATACGTTAGTATCAAAATACTCATTTCCATACTTAAAGCATCTATATTTCAAAATATTTCAACATGTTATCAAAACGTTCGTTCTTCCAAAACGTTCTTTGCTTTCAAAAACATTATTGCCTTCAAGGCATTCTTTCAAAACATCTTTTCCAAAACATTAAACACTTTATTTTCAAAACATTTCATATATTAAAACATTGCATTTTATTATCATAAATTCATTTTGCCATGTACCCCAAAGTGGGAAAAATGTCAACACGTACTCACCTAGTTCTCTAATGTGGTTTAGCTAGTCTTCTTCTAGTTCATTCGCTTAGATAAATACTTCTCAAATACCACCTATATAACATAAAGGTGAAGGTCAAAAAATGACCAAAATACCCCTCAAAGGTTCCATTACTAAAATTTATTGCTTTAAACTATTTAGTTTGCAAAAAATGAACGTAGGCAAAAATCGCGGGTAAATTCGAGTCCGTATGAAAAAATTATGAGGAAAACAACATTTCCAAAACAGGAGGTTCCACACGGGACGTGTGGAATTTCACACAGGGCGTGTGGAATGGTCTGTATGCCCAAAAAGTGCAATTTTTATCATAATAACATCCCACTTTTCATAGATCTTGAAGACTCCTTTCCAATTCACTTTGCACCACTTGTATGGGTCCTCACACATGATTAGGAGGTGTTTTATCATCCAAAAACACTCTAATTAATCCGTTAAGTGTTGATTGACACCCTTAAGAACATAATGTTTCTCATATTTTCTAATAGGAGGGTTAGTTATGCTATAATGGAATTGGACATTCCAAAGTTTACACAGCTAAACTAAACTTATTGTAAATGTCTAATATACCTTTGGAATCCTCAATTCCATTCTAAGTTCTTAAAATTGCCCTTTGGACCAAAACAATCACTATGGCTAGAACTTCACTAGGATCCCTTCATGTTTATGTTCCAATTTCATCTCTAGAGTGTCAACTCATAATCATGAATGTAATTCACTTCTTAGATGTCAAACGTTATGTAGTTATCCATATATTTCCTAAAATACCCTTATGACCAAATATTCCATAAATTCAACTAGGAATCATTCAATTCTTTAGGTTCTTGCATTCAAATCATATTATTAGTATCAACTCATATTCATGAGTATCATATACTCATCAAATGATCATAAAAAAGATTCCATTGTTTTCATCACATTTCAATCAATTCCATTCCAGTTCTCGTATAAACGTGATTCTACCATAATTGAGGAGTTTGAGCATTCTAATTTTATTTGTTGCTATCAAATATCATCTAGGCCATATAATGCAATCCCATTTTATCAACAATTGCATTATTCCTAGTTTGGGTTTTCTAGGGTTCATGGAGATTTTTACCCAAATCATCAAATCCATCAATAGGATGACTGGATTGAGATTAGAACCATGGAAATAACTAAGGGAGGTTAGAAAACCAACCCTAATAATCATATCCTTTAAATTTCGACATTGGGTTTTACCCACTTCACCAAAAACGATTTCTAGGCTAAATGGGGAGAAGATTTTTACATTGCAAGCCTTAACTCCTTCTTTCCTTTGCTTGATTGTTTAATTCTCCATTTAGATTGAATCCCTAGATGCAAGAAGATGAAGAATAAACATTATAGCTCTCTTACATTTCAAAACACGAATCGAAAATAGAATGAAGGGGGTTTGTATTTCATTTCCCAAAACGTTCCCAATTGGTCCCTCTAGTTTGCATCTTTTGACCAAAACCCACCAAACCTCAATATTTATGATTTTAACTTATGTTTTTTTTTTTACATAGTAAGTTCTGCACCATCCGTTATATCATTTTCAAAATCCATCCCATTAATTCAGTCAACCCTTTGGTGAACTCACTTTTTCAACTTGACACTTTTGGCCCTGTAACTTTCAAAATGTTATTATTTTCCACCATTAACTTTCTAAAAATATTTCAATTAATGATATGATTAACCCATAATGATTTAATTATATAACTAATCTTTCATTTATTTACTTTATTAATCTAAGAACCTGGTATTAAATTTTAGGATGATAAATTTAGATCCTTCATAAACCAACACTGGTATCATAGTCGAATGTTTATGTATATTGCACTTAGGATTTTCATTCCTGTTATAATAATCAATTTACATGTTAATGATATGATTAGATCAGATTCCCAGAAAGTTTAAACTGTTTTAAATAACTTGGGCAGTGCAACGATGGTTGAAACCTGAAACCCTACTTCAGAAACTGCAATACGTTCTTATCTGTATCGTGGCGCGACTGTGTTCATGGGATGCGGCGTGAAGTATCATCCTCTGCGGCGCGTAGTCATTGTTCTCATGAGTGTTTTTTGATTATTTGTTTCGAGTATGCCTTTGTCCTTCTTGTGTATATGACTCGAATCTCGTGCAAATTGTTGATTTTATAAAAGTTGAAAATCACCTTTCATATTGTTTTAGTTAGTTAATTAAGTGTTTACTTAATTAACTAAAAGTGAAACCGTGATGCCTTAATGATTAAATTCTTGTTGATTTAATTATTGATTTACGTCATTGCATGTACAAAAAATTAAAAGACATAGAATTTAAATAGTTTGAATTCCCTAATATATGTATAAATGATAAATATATATATATATATATATATATATATATATATATATATATATATGACATAAAGTAGAAACATTGCATGACCGTATGTTTAAATGTATTGTCACTCTTATCATGACTAGGGCCACCTACTCTTACACTATAAGGAAGGTTTAAGGATGTCTCTCCGATTCCGAATGAAGTTGACTTTTAAAAGCATTTAGTACTTGCCACCCTTACCGCCTTCTTGCGTTATTGAGTACGGTTACCAAAAGGGTTCGATAAGATGATATTATGTTAACAATATTAATTTAAATTATTGAAACAAAATATCATTTTAAAATAAGTAAAAACGTGAGTCTTATGCTAAAATACACCTTGTCGTATTTTCTATTGATGTTGCGTGTGTGGTTTACCGGCATGTCAATGTGAGAATCTAGTCGTAATTGGATAAGATAGTCGCGATTCTCAAGCATTAGTTGATCCGAATATCATCGCATTTTTTTCATGGTCGATTCACTATTTTAAAGTAAAAACGTTAATCATACGCTACCCATGAAAAATAACATTTATCATTTTATAATATTGTTGGAGCATGCGTGGTTTACGAGCACACCAATGTGAAAATATAGTTGAGGATGTAATGACCCTTGCAAGAACTAATTATGTTAGTGTGCGTGTGTGGTTTACTAGAACGTCACTGTGAGATTAATTTGGCCTGAGAATCACGCATATTTTAAACGGTTGATTTACCATTTGGATTCATGATCTTCGGCTAATCCAAACATGAATTCTAGATGAGTGTGTAAGATATTAGCATGATATTGACATATAAGTCAATAAATCTCAAAAGATCTACGAGTTTCATAAAGATTGAAACTGTCAAATAGTTGCCTACCTAAATACATTCTTGGTGTAATTTTCGGCAGATCCACTTCATATCATGGAGTGAAATATGGATCCTAGCCTTACTTGAAATAATTTGGTAATTGGGTTATTATTCGTTAAGGATTAATAAAACAAAATAGGATTGAATGATGTGTTGTATACTTATAATGTATCCACTAAAATTTAACTACTTTACCTCTAAAAGGATAGGCTAAAAGGAATTATCAATCTTGTCCAAAGTAGTATCTTGAGAATAGTTCTCATGAACGAAAAGAAAAATCTTGGCTTTGACAAAGCTTTTCTTGAGATTCCTACAACTATTGTTTCTTTAGCTGTAGAAAGGGTAAAATATCAAATGTACCTTGTACACTGATAAAATTGGAGCAACATGGATTTATGTCATGTGGGAATTGACTCGTGACATAATCAACTAGTTAAGTTGTGCATATAATTGGGTGATTTCGATTTTAATATGAATAATGAGGAAAGATCCATCGTGGAGCTGCATTTCATGTTGAGGGGCTTTTGGAACTAACATGGCTATATATATAAACTCCAAACTTCAAATGCTCCTATATATGCTATCATGAATGAAGTGTTAAGAAGAAAAAAGCCAATTTCCATGGGAAAAGGGTGATTAAAGTTGGTGTACCCAACTGCAGCACCAAATGCCAAGGACAAAAAGAAGGCATATTTTGAGACATATTCTGATAAATTGTTCATTTCAAAAACAATAAAAGTAATAAGAGAGCACAAATGCCCACAATGTCTGAAAGAGACTAAAATATGGAGAAGTTTATTTAATCAAGGATAACAAGCTCTTGTTACTATCCTTATGATCAAGAGACAACCCATTCTCCTAAGTGTTTTAGTATATAATCAGATTAATGAATCCTACCATCATTAGAATGATTACTTGTACTCCTTAAGTGTTTCCTAAAGGATAGGTACTGACATTTTCAAGAATGTGCAATAACTAAAAGGAAGTAATGGATTAAAACATAGAAAAGAGTTTATTGATTGAAATTGTCTTATGATTGAAATTGTTTACACAATGTTTCCAAAGATGGTTCTAACTTATTTAAATGTAAAACATTACGTATGCTTTCTATTTAAAGGCAAGGCATGAATCTGTGAAACTAGTATAGTAACAATAGTTCAACAATGATTCAAGTATTAAGATGAAATGTAATTATGGAAGTCATCTTCTTGAATTTATGAATGAGAGATGCATTACCAAATATTAGTTGAATACGATTTTGGAAATCATTTGACCTCAATTATTATGAAAAATGTAGATCTCCTTTATCAAGATACATGATGAGCATATCACTTGGTGATGAAAATTATCTATTGGAATTTATTCGCACTAATGGACCATTCATATTACCAGTGAAGCATGAGCAACTTCGTTACCTTCAAATGTATGAACATGTTTATTTGAATAAACATAAGTCTAAAACCCTCGTGGTTCTCATATATGTAAAAGAATGAAGTTAACAGTCAATTGGGCAATAAGATAAGAAACTCAAATCCTACAGAGATAGTGAGAATCTTAGTCAAAAGGTTTAATGATCATCTAAGGAATAGTGAAACAGTTTCAGAAACTGTCCCAACCCAAAAACCACCACAAGAAATGTAGTTAGATAGAGAAACAAACCATTGTTTGATTTGGTAATCGATGAGTCATACTATGCTTATTAACAATTTAATAGTTGTATCCTGAGTAGGTTATAAAATTCCTTTGTCTTGTACCAAATGATAAGGTTTACGAGATACTCTATGATATGTTTTATTTCGTTGGACATCCCATTTACACTTTTGGGCATTTGTTTTACAAACCATCTGAGAACAAAGAGTTTTTTGCTCAAAGGGAGTCTTTCAAAAGAGAGAATTGATATCCAAAAGAGCTAGTAGGAGCCATATTAACCTTGATAAAGACTTTGGTTAACCAACAAAGAACCTAAGTTGACACTAGCACTCAATTAGATGTTGAAAGGCCTATTGAGGAAATGGACATATCTCCGCCCTTTTTCCTCATAAGATCTGATGGAGGATGACATATACTTGGTTATATATTCTATATTTCTAGGAAATTAGTCATTGGTAAATTGTGATTAGAGTCTATCAGCTATCAGAAGCTATGAAAGGCCCTGTAAGCCGCAACTGGAAGCAAAGGATATGGAAATAAGATTCAGTCCATGTATGTTTGAAATTTGGATTGATAAAACACTTGGCCTTAAAACCATATAGTGTTAGTAGATCTTCAAAAAATTACAAGCATGAATAAGAACACACATATATTCAAACCAAGATAAGTTGTGAAATATGTGTAAGCTTGAAAGGTTCATTTGTGGACTATAACAAACATCTCATATTTGGATTATTTTTTCAATAAGAAAGTGTAAAGTTTGAATATCAAGAAACAAAAGACAGAACATAAGTATGTTGAAGTTAGTAGGAGAGTTGTTGTTACACGTGACTATATATGGATAATATACAATTCATAGGAAACGATGTCCTAACTTTGGGAAGTATAAAATATTAACTTGACTTGGGAATTGTTTTGCTATGAAACACATGGGAAAAATGACAAAGTGTGTACTTAGAGTCTGTGGAGATAAATCTGAGTGAGTCGTCGCTGAATTAGGCCAAATTACATGGAGTCTTGAGGAAACTCGAGATATAGAACTCCATAAGAGTTCGTACTTGTAAAAGCATAACATGTCACCGGGAAAATACAAGTTTCCTATTTCTATGATGAGCTAAAGGAACTAAGTCGAGTCTCACAGGCTTCTTTTAAGGGATTGATCTTGTATGTCGTAACATGTAATAAATCTAACGACTCGTATGCCTTGAGCATGACAAGTCTTATCATATTTATTTGTCAAGATTTGATAAATTAAGATAAAAAACATTCCTTGATGTCCTAAGAGGACAAATGAAATGATTTTGTTAGTATGTAATAGATCGATGTAAGAGTCACATTGATGCTAAGTTCCACACTAGTAAAAACATTTTTGTAGCCATGACACCCTCAATTGTACGACCAATTATTTTTTTTCTTTATGCTTATTTAATTAAGAGTATTCTTTTATTGGAGAATTTGTTCCCAAAACATTTGTGATATAATATCAATATCACAGCATTTCCAAAGAAATGGTTTTTTATTAATACATAAAACTTGAGATGTTATAACTTATACAAAACATAAGCATAACTTATCATAACATACCTTACAACATCTTATTTTAATAATGGCCTATATCTCCTCGAATCTCTCAAAACATCACTATCCATGTACCATCTTACCGCTATCTGTGATACAAAGAAACTGAGTGGGCCAGGCTACTATTTCCATAGAATTGTAGAGAGAGATTGTTAAACAATTCATGTGAAGAATGGAATGGGGCTACAACTGCTATTTATACACACCTCCACAAATTTTGACTATAAATAACAGCTGCAACCCCATTTCCTCACACCTTCAACAATCTTTCTCTACAATTCTATGGAAATTTAGCTCGATTTTCCCCTAGATTTTAGAAGTTTTTAGCAGAGACCTAAGTCTTCAAAGAGATAGAAGTGTTCGGTCGGAGTCCTGCCTGCGCACTTCCCGAACTTTTTCCAGAAATCTCTGTAAGTTATGTTGCACTTATTTTATTTTAAGTGTAACTTATATTTATATTCATATTCGTTATTATGAATTTATAAATAAGATTTATTAGAGATTTCATGTCATAATATTGACTGATCTACTTATTGGAATAATGTATAGGCTAGATTTTCTAAGGTGTTTAAAGTGAGATTTGCAAATAGTATACTCTGTATACCAAATTGACCTACATCTAATATGATCTTACCTGGTTATTCCTTATCAGCTATAGATCAGTATTCATTGGGATTGTTGAGGAATATAGACTATCGTTATTATAGTCGCGAAAAGTATAAGACTAAGACTCTGTGATAATCATACCTAGGTCACATAAAAGAAAAAGCTAAAAGTGTTGGGCGAAACTCTGCCCAAATCACAAATCATCCACTTTTAACAAGTGAGTATGTAGTTACTTTCATCTTACACATATATATGAAGTGTTTAGATAACTAAATGTTATATGTGCTTATTATATGCAATTATGATATTTTATGTTAGATGAAATAATATGGGATGATTTTATTTAACCAAATATGTATTTTCATACTTAATATATATTGGGTAGTGATGGGTGATGAGTGATGAAAAATAATGAGGATAGGCCATGACTTTAATAACGATGTTGCGATGTAGTCATCTAATAGAGTATAGATGACGACCACAAACTATTCTAGATAGTCCAGTGGAACACTGGCTGGTTTGCAAACTGTAAGTGATGAACTACATGTTCACGCGATATACTCTATTTCCATCCCATGGCTGCCTTATTGCTACATAATACCCAAAGTAGTACTGTCTACCCATGGTTTGTGATGATCCTTAGGATAGGTCCCTTACATATATATATATATATATATATATATATATATATATATATATAAGAAAACGAGGATGAGTAATCAGGTTAATTGTTGGATGCAGAGTATATACCTAAAACAAAATGATTATATTATTATGGGTTGAAAATCTTATGTACTCACTAGGCCTCCCAGCCTGACCCACTCAATTTCTTTGTATACAGGTTGCGATACGAAGGTACATGGATAGTGTTGTTTTGAGAGATTCGAGGAGATGTAGGCCATGATGGGTTATGGGCATATCTACATTCCTATGTGATCATGTAACCCTAATTGCTTTGGATCTAAGTTTTTTACTAATTGAACATGCAAATAGAATACTAAAGCAATAACCCTATATCTAGCATACAATTTTTGAAAGTCACAAAGAAAATGTCACACCCCCAAACCAAGGATGGCGGAAACGTCCGGGGGTGGAGGACTTCATGTAGGGTATCACAACAACGAGTATAATAGTGCTCAAAGTAAATACAACCATCATAAATATAACTGAAAAAGTTACACCAATGTATATGTTTACATGATTCGAATCAATTACATTATGAAACAAAATGAACTGTTTGACGACTTATCGTCCCATCCTCAAAACGTTGTTGGTTTCCTGTTTTCACTGAATTCCTGAGAATACAAGTAGTTTTGAAAAGTGTCAACACAAAGGTTGGTGAGTTCATAAGAGATTTTATTGGAGAAATAGACCGTTTTCCTTGTAAAAAATGATATGATATGTATTCAGAAAATCCGATATTTTCTTTATAAAGTTTATGTAATGTAGTCTCATAACCGACAACCAAAATGTATAAGTAACCTTTCTTATTAAAGGAAAATAAAATGTGCTTAAATTGACATAAACGCACTTGAATTAAATGATGTTCCCGCAAATTCTTATGTTTGTTAATACTTAATGTATATGTAGTCCTAAGTCTCAGGACCGAGAAAATAACAAGTATCGTCTATACTTAAAGTTATAAATGTGGTTTCAAATGATGTGTAGTCATAAATACCATAAACCGAATGTAGACAGTAATATCGGTACTTATTGAGGTAAAAAGGTGATTTTAAAATCGTCATAAAACCCATTAAAGTTTTATAAAAATCCCGTAAACTTTATGTATTGTTATATCCTTATGTGAGCCGCTATAATCATACTTAAGACTAATGAACCTGCCACGACGTTTCTCAGGCGTCGATTAACTGAAATGACAATTATCACCCGTAGACCTGCAGGTCCAACTGTAGCTAGCAGCAAGGTGTGGGGTGTCAAACCCAATATAGATCTATATATAACTATCACGTTCTCCCTCCAGGAGACTCTGATTATAACGTACAGGATTTTATATTCCGCACTCGGACGTACGGAAAGAGAATGTCTCACAATCTAGGTTAACAAGTTTACAAGTTGTATGCGGGAGTGTAAAACCTTTCTGTATGAATGTACCCTTTTCGTACGTGTGTGTTATGTGATGTATTGAAAACTATACCTATTATAGTTTTATCCAAAACGTTTGTAATATATAAGAACTCTTTTATGAAAAAGCGTTAGGATTATAAAATCCATTAAACTATGCTTATTATGGTTTATATATATACGTGTTCTAAATAGATGAATAATCTTATCATGAATGACTTATTTTCAATTTATGATGATAAAATTTACAACGTATCACATTCAATACTTAGAATTTGACATTATACACTTTGCTCAACACAATACAAAGTGTTATAAAAATTACAAGCTGTTAACAAGTTTTCAGCCTTTCTACACTGTTTTTGAAAATTCATAGAAAAATCATGCGAAGTCGAAAACTAAATCCGTAAATTCTGGGAGTTCCCAAAATGTGTCTAGTTTACTCATAATTTTTATCATGATTTTTAATGACCTGCAACTTAGGTGGAAAAGTCCATAATCACAGACTGGTCCGGATTGGTGTTTGAAATGATAGGCAGTTTTGTAAAAATCACCATAAATTGTAGAAAAATCGTATGGAGATGTGCAAGTAGTCATTTTAAAGCTAAGAAGTGGAACTACATGCACCTAAAACAGTTTTGAAAACTAAAATGTTTAAGGTGTCCAAAACAGTCCGTGAATGGAGTCCAACTTTTCTGATGAAAGCTGTTAGGAAATTTTAGTTATGTTCTTGGTGTTTTAACTTGTATTCCCCCCCTAAAAACTTAAGAAAACATGAAAATGTAGGGGTATGAACTCACCTTGTGTGATTTCAGTAGATAAGTGTTGAAGAAGAGAAGTGTTCAACCCAAGAACACTTGAAGAATCGCTTGAAGATTCGAAGCTCTAACACAAATTTAATGGAGTTTGTGTAAGATACTCATGATTTGAGTGTAAATAATCGAGATAATCTTAAAGGAAATGGATTATGCTTACCAAAGGTGGAGGAAACTCTCAAGATCAACCCTTGAATCTCGGATTTCTAGAGAGAGAAAGTGAGAGAGAAAGGAGTTTGATCTTCTTGTGAAATGAGAACAAATGAGAGAAAAATGAGGAGAAAGGATGAATATCCAGCTCTCAAAGCATGGAGATGGCTTGTGAGGTAGGTAAAAAGTACAAGGTATGGGGGAGAGGAGTGTGGGTTGTCATGGAGTGGGTGTGGGGGTTGCTTGCGTCATAACTAAGGGAAGGTCAACACTCTTCTTTTTGTACTTTACCAACTCCTTTTTAAATATGATTTTATCCTTAAAATGTGATTAAATCATTAATTTAGGGGTCTTATAATTAAAAATAAAGTTTTGGGTGAAAATCCTATGTTAAAATAATTAAAAATAGGTTTAAAACGCGAAAATATGCAAAAATGGGCGAAAAATGTAATTTCCAGCGAGTTTCTTCGGACCTAGGCCGAAGCTCGGTCCCTAGGCCGAAGTCCGGTCAGGCGGAGCTTGGTTCGGACGCGGGTGGTTGGTCTCGGAAGCGAAGGCGCGAGCCAGAAGAAGGGGCGAGGCGAGGGTCTGGTCCGAGGCTCGGTCCGAAAGGAGGCAGTCCGACGCGAAGGCAAGGTTCGGTCCGAGGTCAGGCTAGAACCGAAGGCACTGTTGTGAACAGTAATGAACAGTACTTTCGGTTCGGATTTTTCCTTCTATGCGGGTTCGGTTCGGACCTTCCTTCAGTGCTGGGTTCAGTTCGGATGAACAGTAACTTCGGTTCAGCTCATGAACAGTACTTTCGGTTTGGACCCTCATGAATAGTGCTTTCGGTTCGGTTCATGAATAGTACTTTCGGTTCGGAGGGTTCGTTTCCTTAAGTCCGTTTTTCGCGTAGACTTCCGTTCTTGGGCTATTTTTCGCCAAATTCGAGGGTCGGGATGCCCCGAGTGATTATAGAAAGTTGGGAGAGATTTCGAGAGAGATTTGAGAGAGATTCCTCGTTCTCAGAGAGATTTGGGAGAGATTTGACGTACTTGGAGAGATTTCACATACAAAGAGATACGTGAGAGAGATTTCACATACTGGGAGAGATTTGGGAGAGATTTGACATACTTAGAGAGATTTGGGAGAGATTTGACATACTTAGAGAGATTTGGGAGAGATTTGACATACTTGGAGAGATTTCACATACAAAGGGATATGTGAGAGAGATTTCACATACTTAGAGAGATTTGGGAGAGATTTGACATACTTGGAGAGATTTCACATACAAAGAGATATGTGAGAGAGATTTCACATACTTAGAGAGATTTGGGAGAGATTTGACATACTTGGAGAGATTTCACATACAAAGAGATATGTGAGAGAGATTTCACATACTTAGAGAGATTTGGGAGAGATTTGACATACTTGGAGAGATTTCACATACAAAGGGATATGTGAGAGAGATTTCACATACTTAGAGAGATTTGGGAGAGATTTGACATACTTGGAGAGATTTCACATACAAAGAGATATGTGAGAGAGATTTCACATACTTAGAGATATGTGGGAGAGGTTTCACATACTTAGAGATATGCGGGAGAGGTTTCACATACTTAGAGATATGTGGGAGAGGTTTCACATACTTAGAGATATGTGGGAGAGGTTTCACATACTTAGAGATATGTGGGAGAGGTTTCACATACTTAGAGATATGTGGGAGAGGTTTCACATACTTAGAGATATGTGGGAGAGGTTTCACATACTTAGAGATATGCGGGAGAGGTTTCACATACTTAGAGATATGTGGGAGAGGTTTCACATACTTAGAGATATGCGGGAGAGATTTCACATACTTAGAGATATGCGGGAGAGGTTTCACATACTTAGAGATATGTGGGAGAGGTTTCACATACTTAGAGATATGTGGGAGAGGTTTCACATACTTAGAGATATGCGGGAGAGGTTTCACATACTTAGAGATATGCGGGAGAGGTTTCACATACTTAGAGATATGCGGGAGAGGTTTCACATACTTAGAGATATGTGGGAGAGGTTTCACATACTTAGAGATATGTGGGAGAGGTTTCACATACTTAGAGATATGTGGGAGAGGTTTCACATACTTAGAGATATGTGGGAGAGGTTTCACATACTTAGAGATATGTGGGAGAGGTTTCACATACTTAGAGATATGTGGGAGAGGTTTCACATACTTAGAGATATGCAGGAGAGGTTTCACATACTTAGAGATATGTGGGAGAGGTTTCACATACTTAGAGATATGTGGGAGAGGTTTCACATACTTAGAGATATGTGGGAGAGGTTTCACATACTTAGAGATATGCGGGAGAGGTTTCACATACTTAGAGATATGCGGGAGAGGTTTCACATACTTAGAGATATGTGGGAGAGATTTCACATACTTAGAGATATGTGGGAGAGGTTTCACTGGTGACCTTTTTGAGTGTCCGGCTACGCACTGCAAGGTCCGTAAACCCCGTTAAGCCTTGTTTAGGGATCTTGCATACTCCCAATGAGTATGTAACATTGTTTTTATCGGTTTGGCTCTCCACGTATCACCGTTTTAGGTTAAGGATATCTAAATGTACGCACTTTTCGATTTATGATTTCTCATTAGAATAGAGAGTTGTTTAGAAGTTACGTAACGTAAACTCTAGTACTCACGGCAAATTGAGTTGACCGGGTTGACTTGTTGACTTTAGTTGACTTTGACTTGACCGAAAATTGACGGTTGTCACAGAAAAAAGGGTTAGAAGATTACCTTACTTGTTATATAGTAATAACAAGTCAACCTTGATGATCCTTGACTCTTGAAAGCTTAGTCCCTCAAAAGGACCATGCTACTAACAAATCAAGTACATACCAATTATAGTTATGTGCTTAGACACCTAATCCAACAGTCTCCCACTTGGATAAATCTAATAACTATGATTGCAAGTATGACCTCAAAATTTGACCAACAATCGTAGCTTTCAAAAGTCGTTGTCGAACTCTAATCTAATTAATGATGCGACCTTTAGATAAGTGATCAAATATCCCACCATTCTACAAGATATTGTATGGACATGAAACATGGATTATAATCATTCACTTTGTGCAAGGTTTGTTTCCCGATTTCCAATTCATGAAGATTGACTCAGACTACAATCGGACACTTCAACTTAGTGTAGGATTGGCCAAGTGCTTAAGATGTCATCACTAAATCATCGAGGGGCCCACAAATATCGCTTTTATCTAGTTAAGGGTAAAAGGAACGGATAAACTTCGACTTATATGTTTGTACTATTTACTCATCAAATCACACACAACAATATGTCTCCATTTCAAGAATATAAGATATTATCATCTCAGAACTACTCGTGATAAAATCCATGAAGTAATTCACTTAATCCAATACTCAAATTCCTATTTCAGGAATACTCATGAACACTGCAGCAAACATTTTCCATGTCTAAGCTTTTAGACAATCTACAGTTGGATTCATGACAATCTTAATTCACTACTTACTTCCAAAAGTATGATCGAATGTGGATGTTTGAATAACCTAGTTATTCGGGAAGTAAAACATGCAAAGTGAAACACAATAATAATCTAATTAACTATAGTCTCAAAACTTTTGAATATAAATAAAACACTTTTTATTTAATCACCATATTAATTAGACTTTATTCATTGTATAATGTTTTGAGTAATCAACTTAATACTTGAATTAAAAACAATAGTCATGCCATGCTCCAAGCATGCACACTATGTTTATCTATGGTCCTTTCTTTGTGAAATAGATCAATTGAACAAATTTCCAATGATGCTCATTTCACAATTCCAAATCCTTATCATAAGTGTAAGAATACCAAATTCTTACCACTACTATAATCTGTTAGAGTCTAAACTTACATGTAATGATCCTTTTGTAATGTTTAGGCACTAAAGTCACATAGACTTAGCCAATGATATTACAAAACATTCCATTGGAGATTTGTTACAAAAACAATTCCATGGGAACAAACTCTCACATTCAAGGAGCATTCATTGAACTTCCTTCTTGCATTAAAGTTATTAATTTTACCCACAGATCTCAATATCCATCTCCCAAAATGGAAACATTACCATATTCCATTTGACTATCAATTATGAACAAGAGTTACCTCTGCTCAGAACAAGTCAATATGGTTCATCCAAATTAATACTATACTTCTAACTGTCTACAAGCAACCAATATTTGGTAAACCTCAGATTCTCCTTGACAGTTATTTAGCAACTTTTAGTCATATCTGGTTCCAATCTTTTTCCCTCTTAATTCCATAGGCATTTGGAAAATCAGAACGAGTGGATATTATAGCATATGCAATCGATCCTATATCTGAAGCATATGGGACTCGATTCATAATGTCTTACATAAAGACATGATACTTGATCAGTTTATTGCTATAAGATTTCCTATGTTGAATCACTTCAACATGATATTCATATACGTTCATGATAAAGTTCCATTAAAACTTCAATCTGAACTTTTAAATTTGAAATGAAGTATAAGTATCCTCTCCCTTAAGCCTTACTATAGGAAAACAATTTCCAAATTCTGCAACTTTACAAATTTAGAACTTTGTTTCCTATAAATAACATTGCTAACCTACAACACTCAACATAATAATCACGCTCCTACTAGCATAACAATTATGTTCTTACCAACATAACAATTATGCTCCCAATGGCTATGACATGTATCCAAAAATCAACTAGATTTCTAGAAATCAATACCTATTGACTTTCTTACCAAAGTTCAGATTTCTGATACATGGTGCTTCGATAAGTATTTATCTTGACTTCTCAAGCTTATACACCTTTCATTATACAACTTATGTGTGTGTCTAAACCATGTCAGAACTTATAGCAATAAGTCCCGAATGTTCAAACTATTTTCCATTTCTCACAATTTGAACTATGAAAAGGGATGTCGTAATCATACTCGAATTTGAGAATGCAATTACCACAACTGCTAACTCTACTGATATTAATCAATCCCTTAAAATCTACTAGTGAAAGCGTTTCCTTACGATCATTTTCATGAAGTAGAGTGAAACCTCTTACCACTTACATTTTATGGTGTATGTGTTCCTATCCATGTTAATTTTTCATTTCCAGCCACTATCATTAGACAAGGTTTATGAAAAATTCTAACTCATATGGACTGAACTTGCTTAATCTTAATTTCTTGTCATCCGGTAGCACAAGGGCCTACCAATGCTTCCAAGTTATTGAGAATCTCACCCGTACAGATCAATGTACATAGAACTCATAAGCATTGCCAATTCAACTGGAATGGGCATAGAAACAAGAATGTGTCAACACGATAGGTTATAAACATCAGGTCGTGTGCTAGTGATTACAAAAAGGTTTACTCTCGATTGTCTCCTGAAACTTTTCAAGATCAACAAGACTCCCACTGACTTCTTGACATATAAGATTCTCTGTCAATGGAACATTCCTCGGCAAACAAATATTTAAGAGTTAGTGTGGGTTATTATCAAAAAAACACTTCATATAATTGGTCTTAGTTGGTCTTTTTTTAAACCAAAACATCACAACTACCAATTTCAAATGTGCAAGAGTAAGAAAACATTTCTACTCCACATTTCATGAGGTGTTGTAAACCTATTTAGAACATGTTACTCAAGATACCACTTGGAGTAACTAGATTATGACTCTAAAACTTGATTTTGGAACAAAGTATGAATCATCTTCTTGATTTTACCATTTCAACAAAACTTGATTCCTTTTCTTAGTCATATAAATGCACTAAGGTGTCCTTAGAGGATCAATTGTGACGTGATTCCATAATCATTAGGATGATCATAAAACATGATACTAAAATAAACTTTTAACTTTCTGCCCAATTGATTCTTCATATTCGTTTTGCTACTCCTTGAAACTTTTCAAGGTATCTGAATTATACTTAATCATATAAGGATAACCACATTTACTAAACTATCAGTAAATCATGAAGAATAGACTTATTGTCCTTTGTGGTGGATCTGACCAGTTCACATCAATGTGTACTAGACCCTTTAGTCCTTCACTTGACTCACATATACATGTGAACAAGGAATTAGTCTTAATTTACCAAAGATCAAGATTCTCATACATCACACAATCCAAATCGCATGACTCCAAGTTTTTTGTCCAATTGAAACTTGGGTGATGAGAATTCTTCCTCACTTGGAAAATTATAACACTACCACAAGCGATATAAGTAAGAATCAAATCCATTTCCAACGTTGCTAATAACAGAAATATAAACACCAATTTTCATAAATGCCATTTCAAGTAATCATAAAGCAAATAAGATAACACCAAAATTTACTTTATTGATCAAATGCATAAAACTTGTCCTTACAATGAAAATACATATGAAAACTATGTTTCTAGATATTCCTAAGCAATCTATCATAACTCCTAAGTAGCA
Organism: Lactuca serriola; assembly: GCF_051521515.1. NCBI lineage: Eukaryota > Viridiplantae > Streptophyta > Magnoliopsida > Asterales > Asteraceae > Lactuca > Lactuca serriola. Next base: position 337,919,228 of record NC_136412.1, read on the forward strand.
ACTCCAAATCCTGATCGTTGAACCATGTGACCGAAATTCATCTCTTCAAATTAGAATTAGCCTTCACTTTCCTTAAGCTTCCTTCTTTTTCTTAGATTCTGCAAAACATCAAAATGCAATTACCACATTATGTAATAAGAATCTATAAATAGGAACTTAATAGAGTTATATAGTGGATGTACCTAAAGTGGAGTCAAACAATTTAACTTTGCCATCTCTAAGATCTCTCAAGTATGCCCCTTCAATAGAAATAGAGACAGATGGACTCTTTAGGAGTGACACATGAAACTATCTTAGAATTGGCATTTCTCTTACGGTTAAAATTTTTGACCTTGGCCGATTTCTCTCCCTTAGGAGGAGAAACCATTTCTAAACTATCACCGTTGCCATCACCAACGTCCATGGAACTTTGGGAAACAGATGCTACAAAAAAATTTGTTTGACCAGTGTGCCAAAGCATTGTTGCTTCAGCAACAATTAACAAATATGTCAGATCAATTAGGGTCACTTTGTTTTCAGTCATATAGCAGTCCTTAACAAACTGACTATACGACTCAGGAAGCGAGCGAAGAACCAAGTCAACAGCCAGCTCCTTTGGGAAAATGACACTAAACATTCCCAATATGTCAATGTACAACTTCATCTTGAGGACGTGTGCACACACAAACTTTCCATCTTAGTGTTTGCATGCCAATAGGGCTTGAGTGATCTTGAACTTTTCAAGTTGACGAAAATGGGGCCAGGGAGAATGACTAGAGGAGGTGGAGGAAGAGAAGTACGATTTCTAGTTCCACCAATGCACGAAGAAAGGAATGATCTTTCACCTTGATCGACACATGGAAGATAATCTTCAAACGGAAAGCTTTTTCCAAAAGGATGAGGAAGACCATAGTTGTCAAAACTAGACATCTACAAAAGGGAGAAAATTCAAGTTAGTTGATTTAGATCCTTAATATAACACCTAGATGAAATATTAATGCTAGGATCCAACACAATAATTCACAATTCGGAAGAGGGATCCCGCAATCCAATTGCAAATTATTTGAAGGTAAGTAAATGACGATTTACCAATTCCACCACGAAAATGAAATTTTAAATGAATTAGGTTTTAAATGAAATTCCTAGATCTTTTGAGATTCATTGAACTTTTCAATGGCATATTTAATCTCAATTATGCTCTCACTTTGTGATTGGGATGCCGAGGATCAGAAACGAGATGTAATATAACCATACAAATTAGCTTGGTACTTTCAATGTCATTTATCACCTAATCAATGTGTCGGTTAACCACACACGCTCCATTAATCAATGACAATTTATGAGAAACCCATTGCGAACAATACTAGTCCCATATTAGTGTGTCGGTTAACCACACACGCTCCACTAACGACAAATAAGGTGCAATGTGTAATTTCATGGGTTAGCATCAAATTCACATTTTCCTAAAGTAACTAGGATTGGGAATTTTATAAAAGCGTTTAGTTACTTTATAATTCATTATACTTTTAATGAGAGTTTAATGTCCTATCCTACCCGTTCGGCTAACGATACTCCACTAATCAAGAGTGCGGTGGGTAAGAATGGATATCGAATGACGGTCATTTTAAAGGTTGCTTCCTTAAACACCCCTTATAGACTAGTTTCGTGAATGAGGCCTACTAACGGTAAGACTGACTTATCTTATACATACATATATATATATATATATATATATATATATATATATATATATATATATATGTATGTATATGTGTGTGTGTGTATATATATATATATATATATATATATATATATATTAAACTTTTAATTTTATATAGTATAAGCATGTATTTTAAACTTTTAAAATACCAAGGTTTAATCTTTTAATAAATTAAACTTTTAATTTAATTAGATTTAAACCACACATGGATTTATTAATTGTCTTTTAATTAAATTATTAATAAATTCCATAAGGATTTCTTCTAGGTTCTTCCATTTAAATTTCCAAAAATTAAACTTTTAATTTCAAATTTAAATTATAAAACCAAGAGGGTGTATTTTAAAAACCTTTCAAAATACCAGGTTAAATTTTAAATCAAAATAATCTTATCATTATCCAAATTTTAACCAAATCCTTTAATTATGATAAGGATATCATATTACCTTTCAGAAAATTCAGTTTTAAGCATTAAAAACGAACTATGGTAATTATCCTAATCAAAAAAAGATCTAAAAATCGATAAATCAGGGAACTGACGAGTCGACTTGTCGAGTTGGACACTAAACTCGTCGAGTTCATCTAACTCGTCGACTTCCAGAGACAGACAACAAAAAACGATTTTCCGCTACTTTGGACAATTCACTATTGCATCAATTTAATTGAAAAACTTCCTAGGCTCTGATACCACTAATGAGTTATGAACATATTTACATCCTATGTGATCATGCAATCCTAATTTCTTTGGATCTAAGTTTTTCACTAATTGAACATGCAAATAGAATACCAAAGCAATAACCCTAGATCTAACATACAATTTTCGAAATTCACAAAGAAAAAAGGGTTAGAAGATTACCTCACTTGTTATATAGTAATAACAAGTCAACCTTGATGATCCTTGACTCTTGAAATCTGAGTGCCTCAAATGTTACACCTCTAATGGAGTCACAAACACCTAATGCAACAAGATGAGAGGAGAGATACTAGAAAAATCGGCTAGGGTTCTTCAAGGAAGCATTGGCCGAAATTCTAATGCTTAGAGGATTTATATAGTTGTGGGTTGCTAGGGTCTTCACGTGGAAACCCTAATTTCCTACTTAAGGCTTAAGCAACCCATGGAATCCTCATTATGAGGCCGTGGACGAAAATCTTATAGGGCTTCCTTAATTTTTGTCCACTCCATCATAAGGAGTCCAGTAGTCCAGTTTCACAACTATCAATGATTTGCAAAATTGACCATCCATTATTAATCAGTTCCTTTAATCCCAAAACTAATATCAAATTAATTTCTGATTAAATACTAATAATAATATGATTTCCAAATAATATATTATTCTTATAATATATTAATAAAATCATTTTGAGTACCAATTTATTATTTCAAATAATAAATCCTACTCTCTCTCTCTCCAGCAGTCATCCTGTCAAGTTGCATGAGTGAAGGCAACCCAAAAGGACCATGCTACTATCAAATCAAGTACATACCAATTATAGTTATGAGCTTAGCCACCTAATCCAACAAGCCATTACTATAATAAGATGGTGTAAGGCTTATTAAGATAAGTTTATGCTTATATTTTGTATCAGTTATAACATCCTAGGTTTCAAATATTAGTAAAAACTCATTTTTTCGGAAATGATTTAATATTGATATTATATCACATTACAAATGTTTTGGGAAGAAATTTTGCAATAAAAGAATACTCTGAATTCGAAAAAGATTTAATTAGCCGTAAAATTGGGGGTGTCACATTAGCAGTTGGAGTTCGTGCTCTTAATTAATTGTAAAGTAGTTGCTTGGAAGAGTTCCAAGTAATTAACCTAAGTGGATTTAACAGTAACCTTAGTGTTGGATTTGATCATTGATGGTTCTCTTGAAGTTTCTTATGAGTATAAGGTAAATTTACCTTGAGTGGGGATCCTATGTCACACAAGATCACATGGTATATACTCAGTAAGTAAGATCATGCTTGATAGTTAGTCGAATATGAGGACATCATGGTTAATTGAGTTACATCAAAAGGAATCTTGTTGATCCATTCTCTAATCAAATGACATCGACCAAGTATGATAGTCACACAAGGTCAAAAATGTATTAGATTTGCAAATGGATTGGTTTGATTAAACTTATTTCAATTTGGTTTTAATTTGGGAACTGAAGCAATATAAGATTATATCCAATTGGACGATTATTAAGTGGAGAACTTAATATATGATGGAGATCAATCATTTTATTAGTTTATCACTATATTCTTGCATGTTTGGAACCACTTATATAATATTAATTTATTCAAACTTCCATAGTCAGTCCTATTTTTGGAAGCAAGCAGTAGTAATTGTCATGGAGCATTAGTAGATTGTCCATTGTCACACCCAAAAACCGGAACAACGGAAACGTTCGGGGGTGGAGGACGTCATGTTTAGGATCACAAGACAGGCATCATAGTAATCAAAGTAATAAACAACCATTTCATTAGAAAGAAAGTGTTTACAAAGTATGTGGTTCACATAACATAGACTACAAAGTAAATAACAAAGAGTAGATCAACATTTAAGCTAGTGAGTTCATAAGATTTAAGTGATGTAAGTAAGTTGTAGAGAGTTGTAGTAAGTCGTATGTTCTTTTAGAAAAGTTCGCCTGTTCCTCCAGAAAATCCTATATTTCCTGCTTTGATGAAAGATAAGTAAAAATGACTCTACAATCCTTTCTATGAGTACTAAATGGATACAAGTTATATAAAACCCAGAGTAAACAAACAACCGATTGTGTGTATCTGCCCTAAGCCCACAACCAAACAAGGAACAGGAAGTAAGGCGGAAAGCACACATCCCATTGTTTGTTAGATCATCTGTGCATATAGCCCTGGTGTATTCACTTAGTGCTCATGGAGTTAACTGTAATAGTTCCTTTATATTTTATGAAAAGATTCTGTAAGAAAACCCTTATTTCTTTTAGTAAAAATGGTAACCACAGTGGTTCCTTCTATAATCACTTAGTTTATACTAGCAATATATAATCTAATATCGAATAGATAGTTAATTGTGTGAATCTGCCCTAAGCCCACAACCAAACAAGGAACAGGAAATGAGGCGGAAAGCACAAATCCAACTACCTATCTGGTATTAATTATATATAACCCTGATGTATAAACCAAGGTATTAAAGGTTAACCACCTAAGGTCCTTTAAGTTTATACTGGTTTAATAAAATGGATTAAACCCTTTACTGGTAAGTTTCTAGTTTTGTATATCAAATGTTCTTATTGAAAAGTATGTTTTGTACTAGAAAATGGTGCATTGAATTAGTATACTATGACCTGGCCCATACCAGGTACCCCTTATGATTACTTGGTGTATACAGAACATATATGTAGCTAAGATCGGATAGATAGTAGGTTGGGTAGATCTTCTCTAACCCCACAACCAAACAAGGAACAAGAAATGAAGCGGAAAGCACACATCCTACTACCTGTCGGATCCGATTAATATATATCCCTGATGTATACACTAAGGAATCATAAAGTTAGCATTATAGGCCCCCTTTCTACTCTACTAGACTCGACTGTTCTGTTTGTCGTTTGTAAAATGTAAGTTTTCCCTAGTTTATAACTATCTTAACTCGAAAATAGTTTGCATTAACTTTCAAGTGGAACTGTCACAATATGAAAGTAATGGGAAAATGTAAGTACACAATTGTCTTTTGAATTGACATCCTGACATACTGATTACCTTAAAACATGTTTGTTTTATTAAGGTCATAATGTGATGGATAGTACCCATACTATATGCTCTCCCTGCAAGAGATTCTAGGGACCTATCATGACTTCCGCAAACAAATTGCTAGGCCGTGTAAATTCACATTAAAATTATATAATCATGTATACCCAATTTACTATCATCTTTTGTTTAGAACAATGAGTTAGTGATTATTGTTATAGTTAGATCATGTATTGTTCTCCTGCTATAGCATTTAGTATGTTCTTTCTGTTATAGTATCTTAGTATGTTCTTTCTGTTATCGCGTATTGTATCTTCCTCCCTGTTTCTCTTTATAGTATGTTCTAGCCTCTCGTATGAACTGAACTCCTAAACTATACCCATTATAGTTTACTAGTATGTTTACTTGAACTGCTACTGAAAAGACTCATTTATCTACTAAGTTATGATTGTACTTAAAAAAACAGAGTTTTATAAACTATAAGGTAACATAACTTAAAAAGAGTTTTTGAAATGTTTTGATAACTTATAAAAGACATAAGTAATCTTTTGAAAGATGTTTATAACAAACATTTACACAATTATCATTGTGTTCAACTTGTATTCACCCTTAAAAGCATTTAAAACAATTTAAAAGATTCATTATAGGGGTATCAACTCACCTTATGTGGGTGATTCAATCGAGTATGTGCGTCAGGATGAGAAGTTCCACGAATGAATTCTCGAGACACAAACAAGTCCTAATGTCATATATGGCATGTATTCGCATGAATATAGTGTTTAGAAGCAAGCACATGCAAGAAAACACCTTTAGGGACTAGGAAACACTTGGACCAAGTGTTAGAATCACATGTGATTCATCTAAGGGGAGTGTACGGACACTAAATGGGGTGTGCGGCCATGGGTGTACGGTCATGGAGTGTACGGCCGTACACTCATGGTAACAAGTGCACAAAATGGTCTTCTAATAATAGGGAAGCTTGTGGGACTATTGCTCATCAAGTGTTGAAGCTAGGATGGCACTTTGGAGGCCCTTTAAGGGTGTTTTGAAAGGTGTACGGCCACACATGAGTGTATGGCTGTGCATTCCATATGATCTTGCGTTTTGGTCATTTTTAAGGTGTTAATCAAGTGATCCTAGCATGTACTAAGCTTAGGGAAAGAGTACTTACGATTTGGAGGTTCAAAAGGGTTCACAATCACCAAGAACAAGTGTGTGTTCTAGGTGAAATGGATGAAGATTTGAAGATCAACCCAAAAGATGATTTGATATGGATGATATCAAAGGGTGTTACTAGATGAAGAAGGATAACATCAAATCAAAACGGAAGAAAGGCTTACATTCATGAAGATCAGGTGAAAAGCTTGATGATACTTGAGAGAGAAATCGATGTTCTTGATTTGGAAACTGAGGGAATGGCTTAGAAATGAAAGGATAACACTCTTATGGAGGGGTGTACGACCAACATGGGTGTACGGCCGTACACTCCCTCTAATGGAGTGGTCGGATCGATTTCAACGCAAAGAACTTTAGCTGATACATCCCTAAACCCAATGATTGAATGTACTGAGCTTTGAACCTTTAAACAGACTCTAAACAAGGCTAAAAGGTAGCAAAAACGAGTCTGACACACAGTTGAATTGAATGGTTGAACTTACAAGGCAACGATTTTCGGGTTGTCACATCCATGGAGATGGACGTAGCAGAGATTGCAACCAATACTCATGAGTACTTTAATTGGATTTTAAGGTATTGGAATAACCTACACTTATATATTACTTGATGGATTCTTTTACAAGTAATTCTAAGATAGTAATATCATATTCTTCAAATGGAGATGCATAAGGTTTTTTCATACAATTTGTTGTGTCTCGGTTTCTATCCAACGTTGTTCGTAAAAAGTCAATTATACAAAGATTGACTAGATATGGAATGAGAATAGGCGAGATATATGTAGTCAAAATTTATTTGTTACTTCTTCCTTAAACAACATAAGTCGATATCTTTAGGCCCCTCGATGATTTGGTAATAATATCAAAATGCATGGTCGCACTCAGACTCACAACATAAAGTCGCTATCAGGAAACATTATCTTGAACGTTTGAGATTGACATCTATCCACGTCTCACGTTTATACAGATATCTCAAAGAACAAAGGAATACTTGATCACTTATCTAAGGGTCGTGTCACGACTTTATGTTGTGAGTATGGCATGTATATTGGATTATATACTCTCTACTTGTTACTAGTGAATATTAGATCATATGGTGTTGATGACTTGTACAAGTGGGAGCTATTGAATATAGTGCCCATAGTCACAACAATTGATAACATTATAATTAATAGTAGGGTCACTTTGGGTTACATGCAAGAACAAAAATAAGCAACTAATGACACGGGAAAATTATAAGAACCTGATTTGTTAATTAATTAAATGAAATCTGGAGTTTTAGGTTGTTCCAGATAAAGGATATGGAAAGTTAGATAATTACCAAATATATGGATAATTATCTTGTGAGTTGATTTTTAACTTTTAAGGATTTAAATCCTTCCCTATAAATAGAGGGGTCCTTGGCCGAAATTAAGAGAGAGTTTTTCACAAACCCTAGCCTAAAATTCGATAGCCTCATTTCATTCTTGAAATCCCAAAAAATCCTATAGGTCGCGACACGACCATCAAAGTGGTGCGGGGTGACGTCGTCGCTGTTCTGTTTTTTGCATTGTGTTCAAGGTGTTCGAAGATCGGGGTGTTGTTAGAAATTGTTGATCTGGTCCTTAGGTACGACTACGAAAGGGGAGCTCTCCATTAGTCTCTTAACACTTATCATTCAATCGATACAAAGAAGGTTTTAATCGTCTACAAAGGTATGTATCGTTTTCCATTCTTGTTTATTTTAGTTGCTTTAGATTGGTTTATGAGGTTATTATTATTATGTTTTGTTGCTTACGTTGTGCGCCTTTATGATATTTAGATCCCTCGTAACCTAACATGCTTATGAGGGAGAGGTTCCATTAAGTATGCTTTTTATACACGATATACTTTTGGTTGTAGAATCTAGGACTGAGATAAACGGTGTTTTATATATATATATATATATATATATATATATATATATATATATATATATATATATATATATATATATATATATATGGAATACCTTGTTGGAAGATAAAGGCTTAGAATCAACATATCTAAGACATATTATATATGGTGTAATTTTAGTGGGGTCAAAATAGCATAGGGGTAGAAGGGTGTATCTCTCAACAAATTCTACAACCAAATGAGAGTCACGTACCTAGGGTTGATGATTCATAAGGATGAAGGTGTAGATGATGACTTCACCCAACGAATAAAGGTGAGATAGCTAAAATGGAGAGTTGCATCTGGAGTTATGTATGACAAAAAAGTCATTTTAAAATTTAAAGGGAAATTTTATAGGATGGTTGTAAGGTTAGTTATATTGTATGGATTTGAATGTTGGCCAATTAAAAAGGACTAGGAGAGGAAGATTCCGATAGCAAAAATAAGGATGTCACGGTGGATATGTGGTAGAACCCAGTTAGACATGGTTACGAACTCCGCATTTAGAAACTTGCTAGAAGTGGTGGCAATCAACGGGAAATTAAGGGATGGATGATTGTGATGGTTTCAGACACGTGCACAAACGATAATAGAATGATGCACTTAAGAGGATGGTGACGATTATTGTAGGCGGAGAGAGGAAGAGAGGTCGTCCGCGAAGGAAGTGGATTAATACTATGATGTTAGACTTGAAGTAATTGAGTCTTTCTGAAGACATGATGTCATATATGAAAGTACGGAGGCATATGACCAGGATAGGATAGTGGAGTGATATATTAAGATCAAGCTAATAAAATAGTATATGAGCAGCCCTACAAGTTTAGCCATTGTTTCTACTTGTAACCTTGATTGTTGTCCCTATTTATTGTTTGCCTATATCCCTAAGTATTCTCCTCAAAGTGTCGTGTTAACGTTTGTTTCATGCTTTATTGTCAGATTTTGCGTATTTTATTGGCTATTATAGTTCTTTCAGAATCATTTTTGTGCCATGTAATCCTATGAGTCTACCCTTTTCCATGTAATTGTTGTGTATTTGCTCATCGTGCGTGTCTAATGTATGATTCATGCCCTATAGTTACTATTTGTTTACACCATTCATTCTTATTTTAATTTTTTTACTTTAAGATTTAACCGTTGACCTCGATCTATTTAATTTATTTAATTATATTCGTTTTTCTTGTATTGATATTGAATTGACCATTATTTTGTAGATCTTATTTAACCATGCATGCTCTTTGTCACCATATTGTATCATTATCTTTTTCTTTTCGGCTAAGGACTTTTTTGGAAACAATTAGCTTTAAGGCTATCAACCATCTTATCTTCACCTTACCTCATTTTTGGGTGACTTAGGTTTTTGTTGTTGTTATAGAACTTCTAATATAAAATTGTAGACTCTTAAAAAATGTTATAAACCTTTCTATTAATTTTTTTCACTAATGATCATAAAAGATGTCATATTTTGTATGATAATATGCATCAAGCAATCAATTTGTTTATAGATACTGCATACCATATATTTTACTTACTGAATTTATCAAAGAGAACTAAAAAAAATTAATAAATTAAAATTTAACATAATCCAAAATTTGTGAAAAATGCTCTAACTTTCTTGATATTTTCCCTAAAATATAATTATTTTTTAACTGCTCAAACAAGAAGGGCACCTGACGAGACCATTTTCATTGCACACAGTACAAGTGATAAAGACACCGTCCACAGTATGGCACTTATGGCTTCCGTTGCACTCTAAGCACAGGATGAATCTGAATCCACCGCAAAATTTGCAGACGCCGGGAGTCACCGCCGGTAACCCTTTTACGAATTTCTTTAACTCGCCAATTTCGTGAAGTTCCACCACCTCATCCGCCCCTCCGATATATCTTCCGCCGATGAAAACTTTAGGCAGGTCTACCCTCTTGTCATCACTTCTGCCTTGTCCTATTTGAGCCATGATCTTTCGTATCTCATCGAAGAACGCTGAATCCATTGATAGATCTCGCTCGTCGACCGGGACACGGAATCCTTGTAAAATCGAACGGACGGTTCGGCAAGCCTCGAACGTCGATCGGACCACGCGGAGGCTCGTCATGTACACCACCACTCGTTTATCCGCTCCAGGGATCGTGATCGGCGGATCGGATTTCACAGGTTCCTCAACTTTTGCAATTTTCTCAGGTATCACAGATTTCTCCAGGTTTTCCGATTTCTCAGCTGCCACCGTCGGTTTTGGTTCTGATAAAACTTCTTCAGGGGCTGGTTTGGGTCGGGCGGAGAAGGCGCGGGTAATTCTGGTAGCGAGGTGGACACGATGGAAGATGGTTGGTCGTTTAACGTCTTTGGCGACGGAGACGGCGGCTGCGGCGGTGGAGCAATTATGTGATGATGAAGATGGTTCTTCAGGAATGGTATTCAAATCTGAAACGCTACCATGGGGGAAGAGAGTCTCTATATCTTTAAAGGATTGATGATTGAAATCTGGATTTGAAGGTATTTTACGAACTTTTGGGGAACTATTATTATTATTACTATTGTTCCTGCTGCGAGATCGCCACATTTCAATATGAGATCTCCAATCGGAAAAATCAAACAATTGACGCCCAAATGAAGAAAAAAGATGGATTATTTACGTCGATTGAAATCATAGTAATTGAAATGGTGGAGAGAATTGGGGAAGATGAAGAGGTCGATGGTGGGGTGAGGGGGTCAGCTTTTTTCTCTTTGTTTGTTTATTGATGATTATTTGATTTGATTTTTTTTAAGGAAAAAAAATGAGGGGGGGGGGGGGGATTTGAAATATTTTGGTGGGTCGTTATGGTAGTTGAGGAAAGCGTGTTCATTATATTTTAAGCCGAGATATAAGACTTTCGTAGTTAAATGTTTTCAAAACTATTAATGGTGGCACTTTTAATTTAATGCATTACCTTATTTGAATCAAGGTGGTTACGATTCAGATTTTACTTATGATTGGATCGAAATGGAAGATCCCAGAAATTGAAGTAGTTTATAAGTTAAAAAATCAAAAGTTTATCTTTATTTACAATTATATAAAATTTAAAATATTTGTGATAGGTTTAAAAGTTAATGTATATAAACTTTAAATATCACTATCAAATATAAATATATAATATTAAATGACAAATTGGTATTGTTTTCTTTTTAATGAAACAAACTAGCTAGGACTAACTAGAGACACAAATAGTTATACAAACTAGCAATGAATAACCGTGATCTTCTTCCTAGGATTACAAAATACAAATCCATAAGAAATAATCTAAAAACAATATCATTAAAAAAAAAAAAAAAAAAATTGAAGCTTATGATTTCATTGTTCCAAGAACTTAGGTTGTATTTGGTGCGCCACATTTAGTTTATTTTTAAAGTTTTTTTAAATTGTCATGTTTGACAAACCAAAAAATAATTTATCACCTAACTTATAAGCGAGTTTTTTAAAAAGCCACTTACACTAAGTTTTTTGGAGGTTTTTCTTAAAAAAAATCAAATATACCTTTAATTAATTATAAAAACATATTCTTTTTAAAGTCTATTTATGTCATTTTATAATTTCAGCTAGTTTACTAACCATCATTCTTTTATCAGTTATCACTTTTAGCTACCAACTAGTTTTTTTATATATAACAACTATTTTTTCGGCTAGTATGCCAAACATAACTTTAGATATTACGAAAATTCCACAAAACTCAGTAATCATGAATGCATTAAAACACTTGCACTGCAAGGTCGTAAAAGAGGTGTGATTAGATCACTAAATGAGAGCCTCCACAGAACGTGTACATGAAATATCAAACGACCACCACCTAACAAGCATATGCCAGATCCAAAAATGATGTCACATTACGAAAAAAAACATGCTCAATTATCTCCACGGAGACCAAGCAGGTCAGGTTCAAGATAAAATATAATGTAATCCTGCAAACAGAAAGCAACCATTTGATAACTAAACGATCCAACATTGTCCTTTAAGCAAGGATATTCAACTTAATAGGAGCAAAATTGTTCCATCGAGTCGAAGACCCACCCTTGAATAATGTACGACTATTCATAAAATGTCTGACCGAAGATACATAACTGATAACACTCATCAGAGGAATCCATAGCCACCTTAGTCTATCTACCCGGCCAGAAAACCCAAAATTCCGAATCAAATGAGAAATTACCAACCACTTTAACTTATCACCTCTCTCGGGCTCTCATGGAGAGAAGAAACGAACTGTCCATCCTTGTGCTTATCTTATTTTATAAATATCTTTTATAGAGACATGTACAAAAATTAACCAACCAACTTGAACCGACCGATAATATTGGATATCCAATCACAATTGGATTAATTTGGTTTCAAATTTTCAAAATCCAATTAGACTGATGACCTTGAAAATCCAATGGATAAATGATGTGAAATGATTCGACCTTTATCTAATTGGATATCCAAATACCATCATCCAATAAGTTTCCAATTACCATCTAATATTATTTATTCACTTTATATTATTCAATTACAAAAATAAATCATCCAATCAAATGTCCAATTGGATAAGTTTGGCCGAGTTGTTTATAGTGAATTAGATTGAATTGATTGACGAAATTTAATATCCAATAGATAATTAAATTGTATCAGTTTCATCAAAATCCATTGAATTTGAACCATTATCTCTACAAAGATAGAAAAAAAAAAAACAAGATTGAAAAAAACTTATGTTTGAAAATAATTGTATTGTAATGGAGTAAAGAAATAATAATTCACCAATGATATTCTTTTGGGAACGAAAATTTTATAAATACCTAGCGCTACCTAGGAAGGAGCTAAGCTAAAAAGTAGAATTAAATGGTATTAATAGCATTAAATGGGTTTTGATCCCACTCACTTAATTGATTTTTAACTTCATATTTTTATAATTAAAAAAAAAAAAAAAAAAGATTGTACAATTATATAAAGTGATGGCAAGAAATGAGATGTAGTGCTTAAATGCGTTGACATGTTCATGTCTCTATTCCAAAGAAGAAAATTATGGTGCTGTTTTTTTTTTTTTTGAGATAAAATGTCTGTAGTCTGCGGATTACATCTGTAGACATCTGCAGTAGAAAAGGTGGACCAAACGTCTGCAGTTTGAAAAAAGAAGATTGTTTGTTTTTTGAACATCTGCGGACTACTAAAATAAACTGAAATCTAAATAAACTGATTTTTTTAAACTTCAAAGTGATTTTTTAATATTTTTATGACTTTGTTATAAATAATTAATGAATCTAGATCACTTTTTATGTATTATTGTATAAAAAATAAAAATAAAAATGGTATGAATTAATGTATATATTTAATAAAAACCAACTTGGGTTGCAAAATTATAACTAAACATTATAATTAGTGATCAAAGAATTTGATACATAAATAGATGAAAATAAACTTCGATTTTTTCAATTAAATCCATTAAAAACGTACCATAAATATTTTCTCGAGAAATTGACGATACTGTATTAAATAATGTTTTACAAAATTTAGCAAAAAAATATAAGAATATATTATGATTTTTTTTTTCATATTTATATAAAAAAACTTCAACGATTATTACTGTAATAAATCTTTATTTATAAATTTGTTAAAAATATCACCGTCGAACGTTTTTTTTTAAAGTTTTATAATTTTTTTTTAAATTGTTTATCATTAATAAAGTTGGAAAAAATATAAATTAAAAAAAAAAAAACTTAAAAAAATAAAGATATATATGTTTTTTTAGGCTAGAAGATGTCTGAAGATTTTAGAAGACTCTGGTCCACATCTGCGCCAAGAAGAGGGCGCACAGACATTTTTAGGTCTGCAGTCTTCAAAAAAACAAACAGTCTGCGAAGGCTAATGTCTGCACGTGGTCTGCGCGGCGCAGACAAAAGAGGTCACGCAGATCTGCAGACAAAAAACAAGCACTACCTATGTCTTTATTCCAAAGAAGAAAACTTTAAGCAAATGGGTATGGTCACCACCATCCCATTAGAAAAGTGTTGTCATGCCAGCATCATGTTACCTTCACTATATGAGTATATGTTCATTACAAGCCTATTACTATTTGGAAATGGTCATCGCTTCATATTATTTATTTATTTACCTTATATTAAATAAAAACACACTTATTAAACATAAATAAATATTTTAATAATAAAAACTACATTAAATTAAATAAAAACATGATTTTAAAATTCAATAAATATTTAAAGCTACATTAGAAATTGAAAAAAGATAATTGAAATATCTATGTCAAGGATATAGGTATGATATGTAATTTCCGAAAATCATTTACGTATAAGAAATTTGATTTAGGGTGTGAGGTGTAATCAGCCAAGACTTCAGGGACCAAAGCTGTCAAGTCTTCATTTTGGTGTCTTCTTTCTCCCTACACATGGCAGCTCCTGTCCAGCTCTTTTTCTCCATTTTTACCCTACAACTCCAGATTTAAAGCAATTGATGGACTCTTCAAATATATATATATATATATATATATATATATATATATATATATATATATATATATATATATATATATATATCCTCCGACATTCATAAAGAAAGAAGAAACGGTCAAAGGAGGCATTAACCAATCAGCTTCCTCATCTTCGCCCGTAGTCGTAGTCACGCCACAATACACTCACTCCCCATTGGAGCGGTGTTCACGCATGGTAGAGGTGCCATATCAGCCTTCACGTGTGGTTTCCTCTCCTATACTGAATGACTTTAGATGCTATTTGTACTATTATTGAATTTCCTTTTCTTTGGTTTATTAATAGGAATCATAAAATTACTATTTATTGGGGTGATTGGGTAAATAACACCATCTTAGTTTTTTCTTTGTAACTCTCTAGCTCTTTGTTAGTTTTCTTTATAAAATGTAGTTTCAAAAAAAAATATAGTTATAAAGTCATATATAATCGTCTTTTTTTTTGCTATTCGTTCCAAAGTTCGTATTGCCCAAAATATAGTTAGATGCATAGCTTCGATACTCTTCTTCTGCAAGGAAGTTATTTTTCTTTGTACTATCAAAGTACTAACCCATTAAAATATGTGACTCTATGTGGATCTGCGCAACAAGCGATGCTCGATTTCAAGCGTTGGACTATTTTTTATGCCTCGATTTCGAGCTAAATTGACAAATTATTAAGCTTACGTGTTGAATTTATGAAATGATATGTCAGCATAATTTTATAGATTTAGAAAAGATTTTATAGTTTTACTTTTTTAAAACAAAACACCAAATTAAAAAATTAATGAAAGTAAATGGGATCAATCAATATATAGCCTTAGGTTCGATTTTGCTACAAAAAGGATCTTATTGGGATCGGTATCTGATTTGCTTTTAAAGACCCTATTAACAAAATCTCAACCTTTTCAACACTTATTTAAATTTGATGAATATATTAAAAAAAATTATAATTATCGTAAATATCAAATTTAAAAGAAAATTACATCTTGGTAGCAGGCAAAATGGTTTATATCAATGTTCACCATACTTCAAATTTTGAACTCCTAATAGGGATTTGTCTTAGATTTCATTTTCTTTCCAACTTTCAACGTATTTCATATTTTATTGGTGATAATAACCTACTTTTAGTAGATAACATTAGGGTGAATGTCATAAAACCTATCAAGTTTTCAGGGTTTTGTCGGTTTTGTCCAAAGTTGAAATTTATGTCCGTTTTTACCCAAAAATTTTCGAAAAAATGTTCGGTTTTACCCTTTTACCGGTGATAATAGGTTTTCCAGGTTACCATTATATTAAATTCGCCAAAAAACCCTTAAGTTTACCATTTTTTTGCGTTTTTACCCTTAAGTTTATAATTTTTTTTACACTTTTACCCTAAAGAACCACACATTCTAAATTTATGCGTATATTAATTTATATTTTTTGTATTTTTGTATAATATGTATTTATGTAAATTCTCAAACTATGGATATAATCTAAAAATCTTTTAATTTCGTCTTTGGCTCTGGCTCCAAGATATTTGGCTCTAGCTCTAAGAAATTTGGCTCCAATTTACTTCTAGGAAGTGGAATATTTGGCTCCAAAGAATAAATGAGAAAACCCTATATTTTTTGTGGTGTTCTTTTTTACTCATGTTCTTCAAACCTTCACAATTGGTTAAATCATCACAATCTGCTGAGCTACAGTTCGTATCTTCTCAATTCGTAGTCAACAATCGGTCCCCTAAGCCTTTCTACCGACTCTGTCTTCTCCAAATCCTCATAATCGGTCCGTCGTTTTCACTCTCTGCAATTTGCATTACTTCCTATTTCTCTCGAAACGACTTCTTTTGGTTAGTAGTAATATATAGCCTTTCTATATTTCTTTCATATATCTCATAAAATCGATTTTTTTTTTATAAAGCTCTTTATTCTCTTGCTTCTTGCACAGGTATTTACACACAGGGACTCTACAGTAGGTAATAAATTTTGATTTGAAGATAAAAAATTTTCTTACTTATTTTTAACATTTTGGTGCTAAGATATATGCTTTATTGCACTGCAGATGTCTGATGTATCTTTTATTGGGCCATGTCTATTTGATGATGATTGATATATAGACTCACAGTCACCATCTGATACAAGTGTCGATACTTCAAGAATGGAAAATTCCCCTGATATTATTGTTGTTGAAAGCAACGAAGGAGAATATAATGCAGGAGGAACCAATGCGGCTATAGGTATTGGTTCAACACAAGTAAATAAAACAAATATCAAAGAACATACTCCATATGCTAAACGGAAAAGAAAGAAGACTTCAGGGGGCATTTCAAAACGATAACATTTGTAGATGGAACTGAAGGTTCTGAATGTGTTCACTGTGGTGAGAAAATTAAGAAACTTAAGGAAGGGATGACCACACCATTGCTTAGGCATGTTAGTGATTTCCTAATATTAAATGGTGGCAAAGGTCAGTCAAAGTTAAAGGTATCACATGGAAAGACAGATTCTTCAACTACGATCCAAAATTGGAAGTTTGACAATACTAGGATGAGGGAGGTTATTTCTCACATGATTATGATTCATGAGCTACCTTTTAATTTTGTTGAATATGACTTGTTTAATGTGGTGATGAAAGAAGCTAATCCACTATTTAACAAGATCTCACGTGCTGCAACTAGACAAGATTGTGTGTCTAGTTATGAAATTGGAAAGAAAAAAAATCAAAAAATGTTAAATGCTGTCAATCGTGTGAGCATCACAACCGATATGTGGACATCATGTCAAAATATTCATTATATGGTTGTGACATGTCACTTTCTTGATTCAGATTATAAGCTTCACAAATGTATTTTGAGTTTTGTTGATGTGCCTCCACCATATTCAGGTGTTGGTATATATGATTGTTTATACAAATGTCTAAAAGATTGGAATATTGAAAGTAAGGTGGCTAGTTTGACGGTTGACAATGCTAAGACAAATGATGTGGTTGCTAGGAAGTTACTTGAAAATTTGAATCTTCAAAAGAAAGTTGTTGTTGGTGGGAAGTTATTTCATATGCGTTGTTGTGCACATATATTAAACTTGTTAGTTCAAGATGGTTTGTCTGAAATTATAGATATAATCCACAATGTTCGTGAAAGTGTGAAACATGTAAATGCCTAGGAGTTTAAAGATGTGTTTAAGGATTATGCTGATAGAGAATGTTCATACACCACTTTGCCGAGCGACGACGATTGGAAAAAAGTTGAAGATATTTGTTTGTTTTTAGCACTTTTCAACGAGGCTACACAAATAATTTCAGGTTCTAGTAGTTCATTTTATGTTTTTATGTATAATTTACCATATGTTTTTAGTCATTTCACCATGTTAGTAATCTGACCATCTAATACTTTTACTAATCTTATTATTTTCTATTGATTTTTCATAGGCTCTGAGTATCCTACATCAAATCTATTTCTTCTAGAGCTATACGGAATAAAGGAATCATTAGATGAATTAGTTTTGGATGGGAATGCTTACATGAAACCAATGGCTGTTAAGATGAAAAGGAAGTTTGACAAATATTGGGGTCCTTGTAATTTATTGATTTCCATGGCTGCTGTTTTGGACCCTAGATACAAGACAAAGTTACTTAACTTCTCTTTTAAGGCAATCTACTCTAATGACGAGGCATCTACGCACGTTAAACTTGTTATAGATACTTTGAAAGAATTGTTTGTAGAGTATGTTGAGTAGCATAGAACTACAGATGTTGTCCAATATTTGAATACAACAGATGGAACTGAAAGTGGTGCATCAAAAAGAGGTCCGAGTGTTACGACTTTGAGATTTGGTAAGAGCATCAGAAGTAGTACTGCTAAATACAATCAACATATCAGAAGTGTTGATTCTATTACTAATGTAGAGTCAGAATTAGACACTTACCAGGAAGAAGGGGTTTATATTAGTGAGCCGGGTGCATATTTTGATGCCTTAGGGTGGTGGAAGGAGAAAAAAACTTAAGTTCAAAATTCTATCTAAAAAGGCTGCTGACATTTTGGCAATTCCTGTCACAACTGTTGCTTCTGAATCTGCTTTCAGTGGCAGTGGAAGGGTTATTGATCCACATCGTTCCTCTTTAGGAACTAAGATGGTAGATATGCTTATATGTGGATCTAATTGGTATCGTCAATATTACGGACTATAGAAAAAGAAAAACAAGGTGATATTATTAGTTTTTAAATAATAATACTTGTTATTCACAACGGACTTTACTTGTTTTTCGCTTGCATTATAGGAAATTGATGATGTTATATATGTTGATCTTCCGTGAGGTGTGACCATTTGAAAAGTTATGAAGTGTGATCATATTCAAGGTAAAATCATGCAAGTTAGCTATTAACTTTTTACTTATCTCTTTATTAGTTATTAACTTATTATTCATCTTTTTACAGATAATGTTTGTGTGATGTAGATAAAGGGCGAAGAACTTTAATTTTGCATTTTGGAAAAGATATTTGATGTGATGAAGTTAAAGGTCAAGCTATGCAAGTTTTTTTGCAGAAGATATTTGAAAAAAAAAAGACAATATTTTAAGTAATTTTGGATGTTTTTAATCGTAGGATTTGTTATAATACATGTATTTATGTTTTGGTGTTAATGGTGTTTTATCTTTATGTAACTTTGTTTATGTTCATTTAGGTTTTGTTTTTTTTATATTTGTTCGTTTATGTTCATTTATAGTGGTTTACATCTATTCATTTACGCTCGTTAATATTTGTTCATTTATGTTCGTTTATCACCATAATGAACGAACGTAAACGAACATGAACAAAGCAATTTCTTAAACGAACGAACATGAACAAGGAAATCCGTTTGTTTATGTGTTCGTGTTCGTTCATTTGTTCGGTTAAACTTAAATGAACGAATATGAACAACCATCGTTCGTGTTCGTTTGGTTCGTTTACAGCTCTACTAAGTACATTTTTTTCATATTATACATATTCATACGGTTTTTCTGTTTGAATACTTATAATATGAAAATAAATTACATAGGGTAAAAGTGTAACAAAAGAAATTATAAATTTAAGGGTAAAAACGTAAAAAAACTGTAAACTTAAGTGTTTTTTTGCGAAGTTAATATAATGGTAACCTGTTATCACCGGTAAAATGGTAAAACCGAACATTTTTTTAAAAATGTTAGGGTAAAAACGGATATAAAATTCAATTTTAGGCAAAACCGACAAAACCATGAAAACTTAAGGGTTTTTATGACATTAGCCCGATAACATAAATGTACTTACTAAAAACTTCAAAATTATAATAACGTTTAAGGTCAATAGTCAAAATAATCGTGGAAAAAACGTGTTGAAATTAAGATAATATCAGTTATATTGATACTTTATTCTTATAAGTGAGAATTTTGGTAAGGTTCATTGTTACTTCTACAATTAACCAAAATGATAGTTGATACTCATGAAGCAAAAAAAAAAAAAACCCGTTCAAAATGTAATAAATGTTTTACATCTTAAATTACGCTATTATAAAGTTTTAATTGTTATGTTAATAATATAAATTTTATATGGGATTTTTTCTAATATGTGTCTTAAGGGCACATATAAAAAGTATTAATTAATGACAAATATTACCATAATTAAATGTAAATTATATTAACTATAACGAATATTACCATAATTAAATGTGAAATGCATTAATAATCTCCATAATAAATGTATTTTGAATTGACACATATTTCAAAATCCCATTTTATATTTATAGTAAATTGTTAATATTATAAAAAAATTATATTTATATTAATAGAACTACTTGCTTTACCTAACTTGTCAATTTAGGCAATATATCATGGCTGCAAAGAAGCATTTCCTACAACGTTGATGTCCCAAAATGATATAACCCAACCTAATAGATAATCAACATAAATTCGATAACTTTTCGCTAAACCCACAAGCGGAAATTTTTCGTATCATGGGCGGAGCCACATCAGAGTTAAGATAGGCCCAAACTCACCCTCAAATTCTTATGTTTTTGTTCCTTTTTCGTGCACGCGCGCGCGTATATATATATATATATATATATATATATATATATATATATATATATATATATATATATATATATATATATATATATATATATATATAGGTTCAGGTTCATTTGAGACCATTCTAATTTTGTGAGACCGTGAAAACAAATCTAAAAATAATTTTAAAATGCAAAATAAATGGAAAAATCCAAAAATTCTTTTTTTAAATATTATTTTCGGAACTTGAATTAACTAAAAAAATATAAATAAATAAAATAAATAAAAAAAAATCCGTTTTTTTTTTTGAAAAATAAGTGTAATATTCTAAATAGAATATTACACTGACATATTCTAAAAAATAATTTTTAAATGCAGAATAAATGAAAAAATCTAAAAATTCTTTTTTTAAATATTATTTTCGGAACTTGAATTAACTAAAAAAAAATTAAAAAAAAGTTCCATTTTTTTTGAAAAATACGTGAAATATTCTAAATAGAATATTACACTGTACATATTCTAAAAAATAATTTTAAAATGCCAAATAAATGGAAAAATCAAAAAATTCTTTTTTTAAATATTATTTTCGGAACTTGAATTAACTAAAAAAAATAAAAAAATGCGTCTCACGGTCTCACAAAATATAGATGGTCTCAAATGAACCTAAACATATATATATATATATATATATATATATATATATATATATATATATATATATATATATATATATATCAGTAGGAAAAAAAGGAATCAGTAGCCCACAAAAACCGTCAAATCTTATTTTTGAGCCAAGATATAATGTATACGCTGCATTTCGTTAATATTTATGGTTTTGTTTTTAAAAATAATGTTTAAATTATTAGTTT
Source organism: Lactuca serriola (assembly GCF_051521515.1). NCBI lineage: Eukaryota > Viridiplantae > Streptophyta > Magnoliopsida > Asterales > Asteraceae > Lactuca > Lactuca serriola. Next base: position 337,941,077 of record NC_136412.1, read on the forward strand.
TCAAGTTCTCATGCTATATATATATATATATATATATATATATATATATATATATATATATATATATATATATATATATAATTTATAAGAAACATTAAAAAAAAATTGGCTTCGCTTTGTTTCATATGATATAAGAAACATGAAGTACCAAATACACGAGGGAAATTGACTTATTAAAGTAATTAACTTTTCAGTTTGTTTATATATAGGTAACTATTTTTTTTTATACAAATCTAGGTAACGAATTTTTTTGGAAGTGTTCACATATGATCATTATGATCGGTTGTAGCAGGTTACATCTAGTCATAATGGTCATATGTGTACATTTCTAAAAAATTTGTTACCTAGATGTGTACAAAAAAATAATTATCCAAATGTGAACAAACCAAAAAGTTAATTACCATGGTAAGTCAATTTCTTTTCTTTTTGATTTTCCCTTCTAATTTTGATTTGGTATAAAATTTAACCTAAATGATAAATATTTTTAAAACCATACCATTTTGGTAAATGTCTTTTTAAAATACACAACTTTGGTTTAAAAAATTAATAAAAAAATATATAGATTTGACATGGAAAAAAAACATATCGTCATTTTATAGAATTTTATTGTTTAAGATATTAAATATAAAAATTTGAATTTATTAAAAAATATAAGGATCAGAAATGAAGACCAATAATATAAAAAAACACATCGTTAGATGAGTTAAAGCTTAGAATGTTGTTAATAGAGTTTTAGGTTTTGATTTGTTTTTCAAGTTATGATTTTCAATAGATCTGGTTCTCCAAATTTTCTTTCTAGCATCAATTTTTTTCTATAAGGATTGTGATGCATTGGGTTGTAGTGGTGGAAAATTCGATGAGCATACAGTGGATTGTGGTGTTGGCTCGGCGGGGTTGAATGACCGAAAAAATGGATGATGAAGACATCGATATTACCAAAGATGGAAATGAAATAGAAGTTGGGGAAGATAAGAAATGAGATGGTGATTGGTGGGATCCATATTAAATTTCTAAAATGTGGTTTCATATTTATGGTGAGGAGATGTAGATATGTAGGGTATATTAATATTTTTAAATATATAAAAAATAAATACATAAATAAGAAAATTAATTAAAAATTAAATTAATAAGGGCACAATAGTAAGACAGAGAGCAAATGCGCAACAAAAATAAATAGTATGAACCATCCGAGTTAAAAAAAAAAATAAGTTAGAGACCAAATGCACAAATTACCCAAAACCATAGGGACCATTTGTATAATTTACTCTTACCTTTTTGTTTTTTTCATATTTGGGTACCTTCTTTTTTTGTACACATATAGTTAACGAACTTGTTAAAAGTGTTCACATATGACCATTATGATCGGATGTAACCCGTTACAGCCGGCCATAATGGTCATATGTGAACACTTTCAAAAAGTTCGTTACCTAGATGTGTACAAAAAGAAAATAGTTACACATATATAAACAAACTGAAAAGTTAATTACCTTAATAAGTCAACTTCCAGATACAAGAAATAATGTAGAGGTCTTCATGGTCCATTAATATTCCCCCATAGTTCCTCTTTGACAGTATTATTGCCATGACTGGAGAACTACAACCTTCTTTTTAAGGAGATTTCTCATATGCAACAATATTTTACTTTTAACTATAAATTATTAATTATTAAACTATTATATCATGATATTTTATATTTTATAGTTTTAATAGCAAAATAGCATTAACAAAAAGTTAGCATGTTTTTTTAGAATTATGGCTTTAAATTAAAAACTAACAATAGTTAGAATAAAAATACATTATGTAATTACATACACAAGATTTTGCAACCAATAAACTTATTTAACATTAAACTTAGAACACTTGAAATTAATCCAAATGAATGCTTGAGATCAAAGGAAGTCCCAAATCTTCGCCTTGACAAGTTTGACTTTTGCGAACAACAACCGATTTCGAAACGACCAAATCGCCCAAAACATAGTAAAAACAACTGCTTCCAAGCATCTTTTCAAATTGAGTGATAATCAAACAAAATCAATCGACGAGATCCATTCAGAGATAGACGAGAAACTGGGAAATCCAAATCCCACCATCTACCCATAAGACTCCACAAATCAGACATCATCCTACAAGAAAGGAAAAGGTGGTTGATTGTTTCTATCCAAATCACAAAGTGGACATAAAACATAATCAACCTCAATACCATGTTTATCCAAATTAATTCTAGTATGGACCTTATTCAAGTTCAATCGCCAAAAAATAATATTAACTTTGGACGGAATAAAACTCTTCCATCTATTTAACTAGGGAGTTGACTCTAAAATAACATAATCAATCAAAAGGCGAGCTGATACAACTGAAAATCTATTGAATGATAGACGGACCGACTCTAAGAATCCTACTCCTCCACCAAAATAACATGATCATGACGATACCTCAAGGAATCAAACTTTAACATATCCCCACCTCCTCGAGGAGGCCTTCTAAAAACCGATAACCAATCTAGCAACTAAATTTGATTGGAAGCCAAACAATTCTTTTGAAGGTCAAGAGCGTAAACCCTTGGAAACTGAACTATTAACGGGCAGTTACCACAACACACTTCATCCTAAAACGAAATAGAATGCTCATCACCTGATTTTTCAATTCATAGGGAGAGAAGATCAATACTTTTAAGACAAAGATTTTTAGTAGACTTTATACTCACGAGCGAAGGAGAAGAGGCACCGTAATAGAAGCTTTGTTGTAACATCCCAAAAATTCAAGGTAAAATTTTTGTTTTTAAAATCCAACCAAAAACCAAAATTGTTTACAAAACATAGTTCCCAAAAGTAATAATCACAAATCAGAGTATCCCAAAAATAAATATCAAAAAATCAGAAGTTTGTGCACGATCTCGCCTTTGCTTTTCCCAGATCATCTGAAGTACCTGAAACATAAAACTTAAAATGTAAGCCAAAACTTAGTGATTTCCCCCAAAGTACCACACATAACCAAACAAATATACATATTGCATGTTGGGTCCACAACCCCCAGGCTAGATTACCCTGGCCCACAACCTCCCAGTTGGATTGTCGTACATATCGCATACTAGGTTCATAACCTCCTGGTTGGATTGCCACCTTGGTCCATAATCTCCCTATTGGATTGCCCCAGGTTTTGTTGGCTTACAACACAAAGAAGTACAACATCAACCTAAACATATTATGTCGACATATGTAACAGATAATCATATAACTAGCAAGTACATGTAATTATACAGATATACCAATCTAACATAGTGTCATCCTATATACCAAGATACACACCCTAGTGGGTCAGCATTAGTGCCTTCGACCCATGAGTACAGTGCGGTGAACCTTACCTCACAGTCTGAATTGATATAAAAAAAGAACGTTGCTCCAAATGCCAACTCTACATGTAACCTATACAACAAATAATGACCTAGTCTCAAACTACCCCTCAAAATACCCAAAATACCCCTAGGTCAAACTTAGTCAAACCCCAAGTCAAAGTCAAAGTTAACAAGTCAAAAAAGTTAAGGGAAGGTTAACTGGTTGATTACGCCCCACATACTCAGCTGTTACGTTGGGCGTAAATGCAAACCACCCAAGACCACGAGCCTCTAAAGCGGTACGTGCAATGTACCCATTGGTACATCCAACGTACTACGTCTAAATCCAATCTTCATAATAAGAGCTCATTCCTTAAGGCCTTTCCATCCAAATCAAATCTTGACTCACAACATCGGATTAAGTCATAAAGTTACCACCTTTATGATTTTCCATGGCTAGACAAAGCCCAAAAGCTAAAACCCTAACTCAATGATCCATTAAGACATCACAAATTTTGCATGGAAGGAATAGAAGAGCCAAGATCACATTTGTAACACCCATAAAATTCAAGCCAATTTAAAAATTTCTCAAAACATTTAAAACCAGTAGTTATTACAAATTTGTTTTCAAAATAGTCTAATATCAGAGTTTTCAAAGAAACATAAATAAAACATGAGGAGCTGTACAATCACGCCTTCGCCTTGCTGCGACCCCCTGATGTACCTGAAACAATAAACTGAAACTGTATGCCTCGGAAGCTTAGTGAGTTCTCCCAAAATACCCATACCATGACAATATACATATAATCATAAACAACATACTATGGGTCCAGTCAACCATCGGGTTGGAATATCCTAGGCCCTCAACCAATCGGTTGGAATGACAACATACTATGGGTCCAATCATCCTCGGGATGGAATGCCCCCAGGCCTACAACCAACAGGTTGGAATGCCCACATACTATGAGTCTAATCATCATCGGGATGGAATACTCATGACCCATAACCAATAGGTTGGAATGCCTAGGTCTATTGGCTTTCGCACAAAGTAGATAAGCCTCAACCGCTAAACAAACATGTGCACATATAACAGATAATCAAAAACGGTCTACAGACAACGAACTGATCAAACAGACCATACCATATAACACATAATATCGTCCCATCTATAAGGATACCGATCTAACAGATCATACTAGCATATCGCATAATACCATCCTATAACCAGGACATCGACCTAACCAGGTCACTAAAGCAAAAACATAACCCCATCCTAACTACCAGGATGCAAACCAATAAACATATCATTCCATAATTGGATACAGTCCATAAAGGGTCGACCTTGGTGCCTTAGACCATGTTGATATAGTGAGGATAACTCACCTCGCGAGTAGTGCTCAAGTACTGCAAATCTCTGACTGTTGTCTCGCCGGGAATCCCAAACTATTACACAATAAATACTAAGTTAATACCCAACATGACCTTCTTGACAAAATGTCCACACCATTCATTAAGTTCATTCTCTTTATTGGGTCAACGCCCAAATACCCAGCCCTCGACTTGCAAGTCCACATAATAAGCCCATTATCAGCCCAATTTACTAAATTGGGCCGAACTCTTAAATGGGGCCTAACCCCATGATCTACTATCACTATTGGGCCCAAAATATCTCATTTACAAGTTCCAACGAAGGCCTAATTCCATTTATCCCACAAACAGCCCAAAATCTGAATTCCATTTTGTCAAAGGCCCAACAGAGGACGTATGCGGGGCATACTCCTCTGGTACGCGAGGCGTACTCGTCCAGTCGTTGACCACCATCGGGGTGGCTGACCTAGTACGCTGGGCGTACTGGATTTACGTTGGGTGTACTCTACAATTTGCCAAAACCTTATTAAGTGCTTAATGGCTTAAGCACTTAAGCCCAAACTTCAGATCCAGAGACCTAACACGCCTAGGATCCATAAAGTCACGAACTTTATCACTTTAGACATCCATAAAGCTCTTAATGCTTGGTCTTAATCCATTACGATCTTATTTCTCTTTGCATGGGACACATACAACTAATGGGACCTCATTTTATCACTCAAGGTCCCTTCAAGAGTCTGGAAGGACAACTCTTTTCGTCCAAATCACAACATGCACCACCTTATGTCTTTTGGGACAATAAATGCTTCTAATAAAGTAAAGTGATGAGATCTATGCGTATATGCATAAAGTTTGGAACTTTATACCTTCTGGAGCTTATTGAGCACAAGCTAACTTCAGATCTACAAGCTTGATCTTCTTCTCCAACACTTTGATGCAATACCTTCCTCTTAAAGCACTCAAGAACACACCAAATAAGCTTAAACACACAAAGGAACGGCTAGGGTTTGGGGAGGACGAATGTAAGCTGTGGAGGATGAGGTAAGGGGGGTTTTGGTGCTCATAATGTTGCTTATATAGGCCCGAAACCCTAAATATTATGGTTTCACCCAGACATTAGTTTGCAAACTTGGTCCTTAAAAGACAAGGTAATGATAGAAGAGGGTTCGGGAATACCTGCCAAATCTCGGGATGTTACAACATTTTTATGGTTCCTAACACCTAAAAACATCTTAAAGGACAACTCTTTTGTTATGAGTAATCCATACTCATGAACACCAAGCTTATAGGACCAAAATGAACATAAACACAAGGCTAACAAGATCTAAACAATTAACTCATCAAGTTTCAGACTTTATACCTCTAAAAGATGCTTGAGGGTGTAACACTTCTATATCTAAAATGCTTTGAGCTTCTAAGATGATTCCTTTTCCTTCTCTTTCCTTCAAGAACACCAAAAACACACACTAAGGTTCAAAGATGCTCACAAAATGGATTAGGGTTTGTAATGTAACATTCTGATGATGAGGTATTTTCCATTTTAACCCTAGGTATGAAGATTAATTTCATTTTAGCCCTTATGCAAGGAAATTGTTGCAAAATTGCCCATAGTGGCGTTTATGTAATTTTGGGGACGAGCTCACGTACGTTGGGTGTACGTACCTAATCCACAAACCCTAATTTTTCGGTTGTGGACCGTATATAAACATCATTAAATCTCCAATGGTCACTCCGTTACTAGCCTCCAACCCTCAGTTTGTCCATTGCAACCTTAATCTCTTGTGTGTGTTCCTTTGAGATTGAAAGTGTGTGTTTGTGGTGCCTTTGAAGCCAGGAGAAGAGAGAAGCACCAAATTGGAAGATCACGACTACATAGATCTAGGAACACCTCACCTCCAAGATGTATCAGGATTTCACACTTATTTATTGGTGGCCATGCATGAAGAGAGAGAGAGAGAGAGAGAGATATCCTAGTATGTCGAGAGATGCTTGACCTGTCGGATGGCCAATGCCGAGAACTAGAGGCCACATGGCAGGTTGCAGCCATTAGAGGTTCCCATGTGGAAATAGGAACATATTAATATGGATTTCATCACCAAGTTACCTCGAACATCTAAGCGATTTGACGCGATATGGGTTATTGTGGACCGTTTGACCAAGAGTGCCCATTTCTTAGCTATCTGGGGGGCTCGTCGGTCCAGAAATTGGCAGATTTATATGTGCGCGAGATCTTTTCTCGGCATGGTTTTCCAATCTCCATTATATCTGATTGAGATGTTATGTTCACATCTCGTTTCTGGTAGAAGTTCTACGAGGAACTGGGTATGAGGTTGCATCTCAACACTAGTCATCATCCGCAGATAGACGGTTAGAGTGAATGGACCATTCAGACACTTGAGGACATGATGAGAGATTATGTTATTGATTTTGGTGAGAGTTAGGAATCCTACCTTACCTTAGCTAAGTTTTCATATAACATTAGTTTTTGCACCCCAGTATGTTGGGGAGAGGTTGGTTGTAGAGTCATGGTAAGGACTAAGGTAGTTCTTCAGAAGACAAAGCTTATCCAACAGAATCTGCTGAGAAAGGTCAATATTTGTTTAAAAGGAGCTCAGATCAGAATGCTCCTGCGGATCAGCCCACTATCACATTTACAGATCTTGGAGAGAATCGCATTAAAAATGTATATGGTGATAGGTTAGGGATCATTTCATGGGGATTTCACGACACTTTAAACATGTGGATCGTGATACGAAAGAGTGGCACCACCGAACTCCATAAAGATGCTCATGACTTCAACTCCTGGACAAGAGTTGATCTTTCAGAGTTGTCAAAGGCCCCTTTTGCCAATACCTCTCAAAATCCCAAGGCTACACAGTTCAAGCATTTCTTGGAGGATCAAGACTCAAGGGTTTTCCTTCAATGAAGACTGCAGAGTCGATTATTAAAGTATACCCAAGTGTAATTGATCCCAAAACCAATCAACCTCTTCGATCTGTGATGTGGCCAGCTACCAATCAAGTGAATCAGATTCCTATCCTTCAGGATCATCCAGATGGTTCTCTACGGTCCATGTTGTACTGGGTGATTGATGAAACTACTGCATCTGTTGTCATCAAACTTGAAAAGGGATGTATCAGCTTATATGACAAAAGAGACTTGCTTCAGTTTGGAAAATGGGAGTACATCAGTTGAGCCATCATGAGATTAAAGTTGCAGAAGACATCTTTGAGCCAGCTACCAAAGAGTATACGACTATGGTTATTGATATCATTAACAAGCGGATGTGGAATGGAGCAATAGGGAAGTCAGATGTAATGGTGGTCGACAAAGACTGAGCTCAAGCTAGCACCAAACCAAGGGGGAGATTGAAGGGTCTAGTTAGTGGTTTGCTCTAGGCTTTAATTGTAATAAGTTCTTTTGAGTCTTTATCATGTTTTGGTAGGTTGTTAGTGTGCTTACGGCCCACAAGTGAGTTTGCGGCCGTAAACCTATTTACGGTCATAAACCCAACTTCCGGCACAAGTCCACTATATATAGGGTTGTTTAGGTCATTAATGGTTGTTGATGCCAGACAGTTCACGACCAAGTGTAAACGAGTTGTACTCGACGTTTCAAGTAATAAACGTGTGCAAGCTTGTTTCAACTATTCTTCTACTTATATTCTTGTTTTTGTGATTGTGTGATTGTTTGATCATTGGTAAAGATCCATTTTAGGACCTTACACCTCAATACCTACTTCCAAAGTATGATTGACTGTGGACAGTTTGAAAAACCTAGTTATTCGGGAAGTCAAAACATGCAAAGTGAAACACAAGAACAATATTAATCCTATATGGCCCTAACACTTTGAGTGTAAATAAAAACCCTTTTATCTAAGCACCATATTGATTACTCATTATTCATGGTATAATGTTTCAATTTATCAACTTAATACTTGAATTAAAACAATAGTCATTCCATGCTCCAAGCATGCACACTATGTTTACCTATGGTCCTTTCTTTTGCGAAATAGATCAATTGAACACGACTCCAATGATGCTCATTTCACAATCCCAATCCCTTTTGTAAATGTAAGAATACCAAACTCTTGCCATTTACTGTAATATGTTAGATTGTAAACTTATATGTAATGATTCTCTTGTAATGACTATGCACAATAGTCACAAAGACTTGGCAACATACATTACAAAGTATTCCAATGGAGATCAATTCCATGGAAATGAAGTCTCATATTCCAAGTACATTCTTTTGAACATCCTTCTTTGCATTAAGTTTTCTAATATTACACAGATTCAGAGAATGACTTCCACCTATGAAAACAATTCCATATTACCATTTTGACTATCACTTCTGAACAAGAGTTGCCTCTTTTCAAAATATGTCAATATGGTCCTTTCCGAAGTTTACACTATACTTCAAATTGTCCATGAGCAACCAATCTTTGGTGAACCTCAGATTGTCCTCAGCAATTGCTTAATCATTTTAGTCATATCCAGTTCTATTCCTTTTTCCCTCTTAATTCCCTAAGCATTTGGAAAATTTAGAATGGATGTAATCGATCCTATACCCGAAGCATGTGGGACACGATTCATGCTATAAAATTTTTTATTTGCCATGTTCTCACAATTTGAACTATGAAGAGGGATGTCGTAATCATAATCGAATTTTAAGAATGCAACATATACAGAATTTCCTTATGTTGAACCATTCCAACATAACATTCATATATATATATATATCCATGACTAAAGTTGATTAAAATCTCAATCTAATCGTGTAGAATTGGAATGAAGTATAAAATCCTCTCCCTTAATTATAGCAAAACAACTTTTGAAGGAGAATTGAAACTTTTGTTTTCTATAATTAACATTGCTAACTTGCAACACTAAACATAATAATCATGCTCCCACTAGCATAATGATTATTATCTTACCAGCATAACACTTATGCTCCCACTAGCTTTGACATGTCTGGACTTCTAGAAATCAATACTTTATTTGCTTTCTTACCAAAGTTCAGATTTCTGATACGAGATTGCTTTGATAAGACTTTATCAAAATCATACATCTTTTCTTAGATAGCTCACATGCATTTAGGCCTTTTGCCATTCTTACTAGTTAGTGCGTCGGTTAACCACACACGCTCCATTAATCACATGAGAATGCAAATATCACAATTGTTATCTACTTAAAATCTACCTAGTGAAAGCGTTTCCTCACCATCATTTCCATGAATCGAAGAGAAACCTTATGCCACTTAGATTTTCTATGGCGTAAATGTTCCTATCCATGTGAATTTGTCATAACCATAATCATAAGACAAGGTTAGTGACAAAACCAAACTCATATGGATTGAACTTGTTTTAATCTTAATTTCTTGCCACTTGGCAGCACATGGCCTACCATTTCTTCTAGGATGTTATGCAAACAATTTAGAACTCATAGAACTCACAAGCATAGTCAACTTTTAACTGGAATAGACACAAAAATAAGAATATGTCAACACGATAGGTTAGAAACCTCAAGTCGTAGGCTAGTGATTAACAATACTCTTGTTTAGTTCTTGAAACTATCTCAAGATGTTTTAAGACTCCCACTGACCTCTTAACATATAAGATTCTCTTGTCAATAACCATTCCTTGACAAAACAAATTATTCAAGAGTTAGTGCGGATTCTTATCAAGATAAACACTTCTTCCAATTGGTCTTAGTTGGTTTTTGTCTTATCCAAAACATCACAACTTACCAATCTCAAATGTACAAGAGTAAGAAACATGTTACTCTACATTTGATAAGTGTTATAAACCTTTCTTAAAATTATGTCACTCAAGTTACAATCTTAGAGTATGACTCTAAGACTTGTTTTGGAATGAAGTATGATTTATCTTTTCATTTGACCATTTCCACACTTCACGATTCCTCTCCTTAGCCAAACAAATGCACTAAGGTTTTCTTAGAGGATCGATTGTGATATGGTTCCATAATCACTAAGATAATCATAAAACAAGATACTCAAGTACTCTCCCATCTCTTCAGATTGCAGAAACTTTTACCTTTCTGCCTTATTTGATTCTTCTTATCCGTCCTGCCATACATTGAAACTTTTCCAATGTTTCAGAATTACACTTAAACTTGTAAGTATAACCATATTTACTAAACTTTAGTAAATCATAATGAATAATATTATCGATCTTTTTGGTGGACCTGACTAGCGCACAATCAAGTGTACCCAATCCTTTAGTCCTTTCACTTGACTCACACATGCATGTGAGCAAGGACTTAATCTTAATTTCCCAAAGATGAATAATTCTTATTCATCATACACTGTAAGTTGCATGATTCCAAGTTTCTATCCAATTGAAAACTTGGGTGATGAGAATCTTTCCTTATTTGGAAAATTTAGACACTACCAAAAATGAAAGAATTAAATTCATATTTTCATTATTGCTAGAAACACACAAACATCAGTTTTCCATAAATGTCATTGCAATGAGATATCAAATAAAATAAAACAAAATTTTATTTATTTATAAGATGCGGAAAAAATCTTTTTCCTTACAATGCAACTTTAAATGGAAACTATGTTATTACATATTTCCTAGCAATCTATCATAACTCTCTAAGTAGTATCTCAAGAATCCGATTTTCGAACCATGCAATTGAAATCCGTTTTCGCGATCAGATTCAACATACTCTTTCTTTAAGTTCCCTTCTCTTTGCTTGATTCTACCATAAATTAAAATGTATTAAGAATCTTCAAATATGAACTTAAGAGAGTTAGATAGTGGACTTACCTGAAGCAGAGTCAAACTTTTTGACTTGACCTTCTCTCAGGTCTTTCAGGTTGTTAGGGCAGCTTCACAACCAATGCCCCTTCCTATGGCAATAGAACAATATGGACCCTTTGGGAATGGTACACTGGACTATCTCAAACTTGCCTTTCTCTTTACCATTTGGTCAACCGAGTTGACTATGGCTGATCCCTTTCCATTGGGAAGAGAAAGCTTTTCTGATATCCAATGTTACCAATTGTCAATGTCCATTGTAGTTTCAGAAGTTGATCTGCTAATCAAATTTGCTTTACCAGAGCTCCAAATCATTGCTGATTCAGCAGAACCAAGCAAATAGATAAGATCATTAAGGATCATGTCATAGTCTATTACATAATAGTCCCAAAGAAACTCACTATTTGACTTAAAAAGTGATTGAACAACCAACTTTTCAAGACTCTGACACCCAACTCTCCCAGCTTGTCAATATGTGACTTCATCTCCAAGATGTGAGCACACATAGACCTTGCTTGCCAATAGGGCTTGAGTGACCTTAAACTATTCAAGAACTTGTGGGTTAGGGAGAATAATTGGAGGAGATGGAGGGAGTGAAGAAAGATTTCTGGAACATCATCTTCATTACGAAAGCTTGTTCCAAGAGTTTTGGGAAGATCATAATTGTCTGAACCAGACATCTTTTGGGAAATATTCAGGATTGTTGATTTAAAGTCCTTAATATAACACCCAATACGAAATATTAAGGCTAGGACCCAACACAATATTTTATAACTTGGAAGAGGGATGTCGTAATCCAAGCTATAGAATATTTGAATGTAGGCGAATAACGATTCACCAATTTCCACCATGAAAAACGAAATAATTTATTAGGTTTTAATTGGATTTGAAACTCCTAGATCTTTTGAGATTCATTGAACTTTTCAATGGCATGTTTCAATCTCGATTGTGCCCTCTCAAGTTTTGTGACTGGGATGCCGAGGATCACATAACAAGGTGTGAATAACCATGCAAATATACTTGGTACCCTTAATATTTACCCCTCAATCGATGTGCCGGTTAACCACACGCGCTCCACCAATACTATGATAAACATTAAGTTACCCTTTTCCTGCCTTGTTAAATCAAGCTAGTGTGTCGGTTAACCACACGCACACCACTAACCGACTTAAGCAAAGTGAAAAGTGTAATTTCATGGGTTAGCACCAAATTCACATTTTCCTAAAGTAACTAAGATTGGGAATTTATAAAAGGTTTAGTTACTTTATATTTATCATTAATACTTTTAATGAAGGGAGAATTCTAGTCCTTGTCCTACCCGTTCGGCTTACGACCCTTCCACCAGTCAAGGAAGTGGTGGGTGAGAGTGGACACCCATTAAACTGTCATTTTATAGTCAGTAACCTTATACCCCCCCTTATAGACCGACTTCGTGAATGAGGCCTACTAACGGTAAGACTAACTTGCTCTTATACATACATATATATATATATATATATATATATATATATACATACATACATATATATATATATATATATATATATATATATATAACTTATAATACTATATAATATAAGGGTTGAATTTTTTACTTCTAAAATTCTAAGGGCTTAACTTGGAATTAAAGTATTCATGAGGGGTGATGCGACCTTGGCTTCGACCACCTGCTCTGAGGAGATGCTTCTACGCCGGAGACGGATCTGTGGGGTCATAATTAGAGAGATGCGTTAGAGCCGTCCTAGGGACTATGCCCCGGGAGCGGACTCCGACGATCAAGTTAGATCAACTGATAGATCTGAGATGGTCCTCCATAGCTGGAGAGAACCATCTTGGTGCTGGTGGTGGTGTATGGTGGCTGATGGCGGCGGGTGGTGGCTGAGCCATGGGGAATGTCTAGGGTAAAGGTCCAAGGGAAAAGATCTAGGAGAGGTCCCACTTCATGGAAGGGGCACTATTCTATTTATAGTGGACAATCAGGGCAAGGGGAATTAGGTCAGGCCTTGGGCCAGCCTAATTCAGGCCCAACTAGCAAGGAGCTGGGCAAGGCCGCCCGGAGGCGTCCAGCATGACTGGCGAGCGCGCACCAGGAAAGAATGTCAAGGGAGCACCAGGCCGGTTCAGCGGGAGAGTCCCCAGCAAGGTTGGCAAGGGAGCACCAGGCCGGGCCGGCGGGAGAGTCCCCAGCAAGGCTGGCAAGGGAGCGCCAGGCAGGGCTGGCAGGAGCGCATCAGGCCAGGCTGGTGCACTAGAGTAGTCTAGGCCATGCTAATGGACCATATATCATCAAGTCCTCCCAGTCTGGTGTTATTGGTACGCGACCACTGACATCGGACTGGCACTAGTCATAAAAACTGTGTGTCGTCAAGTCCCCCTAGTTTGATGCGATTGGGTTACTGACAATCAGATCAGACTAGATAAAGCACCAATACATTATATAACAAAGAGAACAACCGAACCTCGCCCACGATAGCTGTGGGGTTGTGCGATGAGCTATGTACTGCTTGATCTGACCTGATACTCCTTCATTGAGAGGAGTACGAGCTGATCGGTGTGATGCAACGTAACTGCTGTTGCGATCGTGTGGACCGAAGCTGCTAAAGAGTGTTACGCGGCACTAACGTCTTTAAATTGTCGGACCGGCATAGCTAAGAAGTGTAACCTCGCCATGCAGTCACTGAGACTGTTATTCGGCACAAATGTTGTTGTAGTTACGCGCAAATGGAATATCACCGATAACCATCTACATAGTCTGCATTAATAACCGCCTTGGATGTATTTCTTGCTTGGGCTACACCTAGCTGGATTCCCCCCAATCTGATGTGGGTAGTGTAGGTAGCCGCGTCAGACTATTTCGTCGAACCAATAAACCGTAAGGTTGCTGACCATAATATAAGTGGCAGAGATTCTGAGAGCTGGGCGATTAGGTTGCTAGCGAGGGTTACCTAGTGAGACTATTGTCGATAACCAGACAACAGAATTCTTGACGAACATGCAATGAGGCTATAGGTAGGAAATATGCAGTAAGACTGTTGCCGAGAGCCAAGCAGCAGAGGTGCTAAGGGATGAGCAATGAGGCTAAAGGTGGGGTTACGCAGCAAGACCGTTTCCGAGAGCCAGGAAACAGAGGTGTTGTGGGGTACGTGGCGAGGCTACAGGTAAGGTTGCATAGCAAGACCATTTCCGAGAGCCAGGAAACATAGATGATGTGGGATACACAGTGAGGCTACATGTAAGGTTGCATAGCAAGACCATTTCCGAGAGCTAGGAAACAGAGATGTTGTGGGGTACAGGGCGAGGCTACAGGTAAGGTTGCATAGCAAGACTGTTTCTGAGAGCCAGGAAACAGAGATGCTGAAAGGTAATAGGTAGCAGGGCCACTGTCGGGATGACCTTTTTGCTGGAGATTAACCTCACTATAGCAAGTTGTAATATGGATAACACTTCATCGATCGTCCAAGCACAAGAGACCCATGATGACTGTGAGAGAGAAAGCACCGCGATCATGGTATTAGACATGGAATAAGCATGTTATGTGCGACTTATGGTGCGCGACTTATGTTGCGCGACTTAAGAGAATAGCTCGGGCTTAGCAGCCAACGAACATGAAGATGTCATGCGGGAAAGCATCGCGTGTAACAGATCGGGTTTGGCTGCTAACGATCATAAATACATCACATGGGAGAGCATCGCGTGGAATGGATCGGGCTTGGCTGCCAACGATCGTAAGTACATCACGTGGGAAAGCATCACGTGGATTCATATAGGCAAAGGTTGCAAACCTTTGAGCCTCGTTGGCGAAGCATGCCGTTGATGGAGTCGAGCTGAGAACCCAGGCGACTCAAGGCAAGGGTGCTGAACCCTGCATGCGGAGCGTGCCGCTATAATGAAATCGAGCTGAGAAGCTAGGCGACTCAAGGAAAGGGTGTTGAACCTTGCATGCGGAGCGTGCCGCTATAATGGAGTCGGGCTGAAAAGCCAGGCGCCTCAAGGTGAGGGTACTGAACCTCACATGCGGAGCGTGCCGCTATAATGGAGCCAGGTTGGGAAGCCAGGCGACCCGAGGCGAGGGTACTAAACCTCGCATGCGGAGCTTACCGCTATAATGTGTTGGATTAATGTCTAAGTCCATAACTATAATTGGTAAGACTTGACCCAACCCGACATGGTCCATTTGGGTTGCACTTCACCGACACAATTTATATGGATAATCTTTTGAGAATAGTATGTTTATGATTAATATTAATATATTGTAAGTTCTAATATATTAATATGGAATCATATTATTTAATTAGTATTGATCAAGAATTAATTTATAATTAATTAAGTGATCAAAAGGAACTAATTAAATATGGACTCTTATATATATGGAATGGGCCAAGTTCATTTAGGTTGGGCTAAGCTTTCATGGATAGTCCATGGAGTGTTTAACCCATGGATCCTAGGAAATGAAAGGTCATGGGTATTAGGATTTAACCCTAATCCTCCACACTATATAAAGATGTCCTTGGTTGGTGAAATGGGCACTAGTGTGGTACACTAAGAAGGGCTAGCCAATTTCACTAGAGAGAACCAAGTACTCATATTCTCTAAAGTCTTCCAAGGTGTCTTGGTGATTTGTGATTCCACTTGAGGCTTCCACACTATTGGGGTTAAGCTCTTAAAGCTTGAAGACATCAAGCTACATCAAAAGGTATGTCATCTAACTAGTACTTTGTAGTATAAGAACTTCATAATATGCTAGTTAGGATTAAAGTTCTTATTTGCATGTATTATAGAGAAAACATAGATCCAAGGTTTATAGGGTTGCATGTACACCATAGGAGTGTTAGAATGCTCTAAACCCAACATAATGGAGTCGGGATGAGAAGCCAGGTGACTCGAGGCGAGGGTACTGAACCTCGCATGTGGAGCTTGCCGCTATAATAGAGCCGGGTTGGGAAGCCAGGCAACCCGAGGCGAGGGTACTGAACTTCGCATGCAGAGCTTTCCGCTATAATGGAGTCGGGTTGAGAAGCCAGGGGACTCGAGGCGAGGGTACTAAACCTCAAATGCGGAGCTTGCCGCTATAATGGAGTCGGGCTGAGAAGCCAGGCGACTCGAGGCGAGGGTACTGAACCTCGCATGATTGGACGTAGCACCCCACAATCTAGGCATCTAGCTCGTGTGATCAGTATGGGTTAAAGTGGAATGGTACCTGATGCTTTGTTGCATCGCTAGTCGTACTAATAATTAATGCCTTGGTGTTTTGTCTGTTTTTCGAGGGCGATGCGGGGATGCTACTTAGAGCTGGATATTGTAGCTACTGTCAAGTGGTTCATAGCGAGACCATCGTTGAGAGCTGGTCATCAGGGCCGCTGAGAACCGAGCATCGAGCTGCTAGCGATAGATGAGTAACTCGACCATTGAGGGCTAGGCAACGAGGCTACCAAGGATTGGAACATGGGGTTGCTCTTTCGATCCGGGATATTAGTGTCACCTCAGGGATTCACTATCACAAAGTATTAGCTCTTTGTGTTGTTAATATTGTTTATAAAAAAGCCTAAAAGAAAGCCCAAGCTGAGAAGATACAGTCCATATGACAGACCCGCATTTTCTTCAATTTTGTGTTGTGGGCTTTAGTGGATGGCCCACTATCTTTTTTATCAGCCTTCGAGGGTTCCATATGTTCTATCGTCATCTGACTGTAAGCCTTGAAAGAGTCGTTGACCTCCTCCTCTTCTTCCCTTTTTTTTGTCTTCCGTTCTTTTCCAGAACTTCACGCCTGAGATAGTCGGGGATTGGAACGGAGGATCAATTCTTTCATTGATGATGTTGATCTGTTAAGTCAAGGTGGTCCAGAGCCGCTCTCATCGGTGCTCGCTGCATCATTATAATTTGGAGGCGACCTGAGATAGTCGGGGATTGCAGCGGTAGGGGAACGACGGTAGTTCTAGGGAACTTCGTCGGACGTCGCCGGTTAGGAACGAAATATGATGGTCTGATTTCGACCACCAGTGGTTGGCTGGTGGCACTTTTAGATATGGTCACTGGCAGAGAGTCAAGAAACATGAACCAAACGATGTTGCCCCACCGGAGACAACAGTTGCGTCGAAGTTGGAGGCGTCGGGTTCAGACAGCCACCATTTGGAGAATGAAGTGGCTGTGGTTCAAGTTGCTTCGTTGGAACAATGACGTTATGTCGTTGGGATGGGCTGAAGACAACGACATCTAGTGCTATTCCGGAGGTCGCTACTGTAAGGCGAAGATCGTTGTCGGTATCGCCTCATCGGAGTGGTGGCATCAAGTAGCTACAGATAGTGGTGACTTCGATGGCAGATGACGCATGGGCTACTGCTGCAGGAAGGTCGATGGTGTTGCTTTGTTGAAGTCATACGCGATCGGGTGAGATGGCAATTCAGTAGCTGGTTCGACCGGTAGAGACCCGAGCAGCCAACCGAAGAGAGATGGCCTGGTGGGGCCCACCTTTCTTTTTGACGTTTGTGCCATGTAGGGTTTTTCAAAAGATGTACTGACACTGATGTGTCTTTATAAACATGGCGCAGATGTATTATAGACCGGAAAATGACTTAGGAGGGTAACTACCTTTTATCCGTGTTTACATATTGGCAACTTCTTCTTTTTTGTACATAATAAAGCAACTAACTTGTTTTAACTGTTTAAATTACACCAATATTACCGGCTAATACCTGTTTTAACCGGTAACTCAAAGGGAAAATGAATTAGGAGGGTAACTACCTCTTATCCGTGTCCACATATTGGCAACTTCTTATTTTTTGTACATAAGAAAGCAACTAACTTGTTTTAACTGTGTAACATCTCAAAAATCATGACCAAAAATTTCGTTTTTAATTTAATACTAAAACAATAATTGTCAAACCATTAATTTAATACTCCGGCATCGGGCCCCGCCCAGCATTGAGCCCCTCCCGGTATACATATATGTCTCTCTTAGACCCCGTATGTCTCCGGGCCCCGCCCGCTAAACACATACAATCATATAACATGCTAACACATAAATAAACATACTCTACTGTATCCCTGTCCTAAGAAACATACTCTGTTAATAATGGTATACAGAACTTCGTCCGTACTCAGCTAGTTCCAGGCAGGGCTTCAGCAGTGCAAGGTGAGTCTCCTCACTGTGTGAATGGGTATAAGGCCACAATGTCAGCCCATGTAGTCTATGAGTAGGAAGACTCGAGGGTTAGCCCTAGGCATTGTATGCTAGTATGTTATTCCAGACCAAGGTCCGATGTCGGGCGGGTGCCCGAGGAATGTTTGCATGTTAGATTATACTTGTTGTGTGTGTGTGATACTTGTATGTGCCTGGTAGGGAGGTGAGTGTGGGCAAGGTCCCGTATCTCATCACTAGTTGAGTACGGACGATGTTCCGTATCTCATTATTAGCAGAGTATGTTTCTTAGGACAGGGATACAGTAAAGTATGTTTCTTTATGTGTTAGCATGTTATATGATTGTATGTGTTTAGCAGACGGGGCCCAGAGACAGGCGGGGCCTAAGAGAGACAGATCTGTATACCGAGCGGGGCTCGATGCCAGGCGGGGCCCGATGTCGGAGTATTAAATTAATGGTTTGACAATTATGGTTTTAGTATTAAATTAAAAACGAAATTTTTGGTCATGATTTTTGAGATGTTACACAGTTAAAACAAGTTAGTTGCTTTCTTATGTACAAAAAATATGAAGTTGTCAATATGTGAACACGGATAAGAGGTAGTTACCCTCCTAAGTCATTTTCCCTTTGAGTTACCGGTTAAACCTGTATTAGCCGGTAATATTAGTGTAATTTAAACAGTTAAAACAAGTTAGTTGCTTTATTATGTACAAAAAAGAAGAAGTTGCCAATATATAAACACAGGTAAGAGGTAGTTACCCTCCTAAGTCATTTTCCCTATTATAGACAGTATACAGATGGTACTTACCATCTCTTCCCCCTTTTTTCGTTTTGTTGAAACAAGAATATATCCCTATTTCAGTGTAATATTCGTTGTATCTTTTCTTTTCTTTATCCTGTGCACAAATTGGTCCCACACGGAGTTTTTGTCTTGTAATTTACTTTTTTTGGACCTAAGGGACTAGCTAGCTTTGTTTGGACTGTACTTTTTCTTTTCCCGTGAGTTTTCAGAAAATTATATGATCCATACTTTTTGATATTTTAGTTGTATATTCCATATGGATGCGATCTTTGACTTGCTTTTCTCTATCGTGAATTGTTTTTGAATTGTAATGCACACTGGACATACTATCTTCTCCCCCTTCTTTCTTTTTATTTTTGAAAACCATTAACTAAAATGGTAAAATCATTGGGTAAAAGTAATTTTACCAACGTTTTAAAATATTGAAAGATTACAAAACAATGAAAAATGAGTTTTCTAGAATTTAAGAAGATAAAAAATTAATAGAAACTTATTTCTTCTTTCAAACATCTAAACAACTTGAATAATATTTGAGAATCATAAACTAAATATGAATTTCTGAAAAATATATGAACTGAAAGTGGGTTAAGACCCATCAAGTCTTCTCATCCCTTCCCTTTTTCTTTATAAGGGTTTTGTAAAATGTACAAGCTACACAGTTGTATGTACAAATAAATGTTACAGGGATGGGATTTGCATAGAAGATTATGGGCTCAAGAGATTTTTTGAGAAACATACAAGAAAGTTAGCCATTCTTACAAGCATTTATTTCAAGGATAGGAGGTGTTAACAGAAAATCTCTAGATAAAAACGATTTTCTAGTAATATCGGTTAAAAAGCCGATGAAAACTTTTCTTTTCTTCTTAGACTTGCTGAACAAACACAAGAATATGAACAAAAACGAATTTGCTTTGGGGTTGTGCGATGAGCTATGTACTGCTTGAGCTGACCTGATACTCCTTCATTGAGAGGAGTATGAGCTGATCGGTGTGATGCAACGTAATTGCTGTTGCGATCGTGTGGACCGAAGCTGCTAAAGAGTGTTACGCGGCACTAACGTCTTTAAATTGTCGGACCGGCGTAGCTAAGAAGTGTAACCTCGCCATGCAGTCACTGAGACTGTTATTCGGCACAAATGTTGTTGTAGTTACGCGCAAATGGAATATCACCGATAACCATCTACATAGTCTGCATTAATAACCGCCTTGGATGTATTTCTTTCTTGGGCTACACCTAGCTGGATTCCCCCCAATCTGATGTGGGTAGTGTAGGTAGCCGCGTCAGACTATTTCGTCGAACCAATAAACCGTAAGGTTGCTGACCATAATATAAGTGGCAGAGATTCTAAGAGCTGGGCGATTAGGTTGCTAGCGAGGGTTACCTAGTGAGACTATTGTCGATAACCAGACAACAGAATTCTTGAGGAACATGCAATGAGGCTATAGGTAGGAAATATGCAGTAAGACTGTTGCCGAGAGCCAGGCAGCAGAGGTGCTAAGGGATGAGCAACGAGGCTAAAGGTGGGGTTACGCAGCAAGACCGTTTCCGAGAGCCAGGAAACAGAGGTGTTGTGGGGTACGTGGCGAGGCTACAGGTAAGGTTGCATAGCAAGACCATTTCCAAGAGCCAGGAAACATAGATGATGTGGGATACACAGTGAGGCTACATGTAAGGTTGCATAGCAAGACCATTTCCGAGAGCTAGGAAACAGAGATGTTGTGGGGTACAGGGCGAGGCTATAGGTAAGGTTGCATAGCAAGACTGTTTCTGAGAGCCAGGAAACAGAGATGCTGAAAGGTAATAGGTAGCAGGGCCGCTGTCGGGATGACCTTTTTGCTGGAGATTAACCTCACTATAGCAAGTTGTAATATGGATAACACTTCATCGATCGTCCAAGCACAAGAGACCCATGATGACTGTGAGAGAGAAAGCACCGCGATCATGGTATTAGACATGGAATAAGCTTGTTATGTGCGACTTATGGTGCGCGACTTATGTTGCGCGACTTAGGAGAATAGCTCGGGCTTAGCAGCCAACGAACATGAAGATGTCATGCGGGAAAGCATCGCGTGTAACAGATCGGGTTTGGCTGCTAACGATCATAAATACATCACATGGGAGAGCATCGCGTGGAATGGATCGGGCTTGGCTGCCAACGATCGTAAGTACATCACGCGGGAAAGCATCACGTGGATTCATATAGGCAAAGGTTGCGAACCTTTGAGCCTCGTTGGCGAAGCATGCCGTTAATGGAGTCGAGCTGAGAATCCAGGCGACTCAAGGCAAGGGTGCTGAACCCTGCATGCGGAGCGTGCCGCTATAATGAAATCGAGCTGAGAAGCTAGGCGACTCAAGGAAAGGGTGTTGAACCTTGCATGCGGAGCGTGCCGCTATAATGGAGTCGGGCTGAAAAGCCAGGCGCCTCGAGGTGAGGGTACTGAACCTCACATGCGGAGCGTGCCGCTATAATGGAGCCGGGTTGGGAAGCCAGGCGACCCGAGGCGAGGGTACTAAACCTCGCATGCGGAGCTTGCCGCTATAATGTGTTGGATTAATGTCTAAGTCCATAACTATAATTGGTAAGACTTGACCCGACCCGGCATGGTCCATTTGGGTTGCACTTCACCGACACAATTTATATGGATAATCTTTTGAGAATAGTATGTTTATGATTAATATTAATATATTGTAAGTTCTAATATATTAATATGGAATCATATTATTTAATTAGTATTGATCAAGAATTAATTTATAATTAATTAAGTGATCAAAAGGAACTAATTAAATATGGACTCTTATATATATGGAATGGGCCAAGTTCATTTAGGTTGGGCTAAGCTTTCATGGATAGTCCATGGAGTGTTTAACCCATGGATCCTAAGAAATGAAAGGTCATGGGTATTAGGGTTTAACCTTAATCCTCCACACTATATAAAGATGTCCTTGGTTGGTGAAATGGGCACTAGTGTGGTACACTAAGAAGGGCTAGCCAATTTCACTAGAGAGAACCAAGTACTCATATTCTCTAAAGTCTTCCAAGGTGTCTTGGTGATTTGTGATTCCACTTGAGGCTTCCACACTATTGGGGTTAAGCTCTTAAAGCTTGAAGACATCAAGCTACATCAAAAGGTATGTCATCTAACTAGTACTTTGTAGTATAAGAACTTCATAATATGCTAGTTAGGATTAAAGCCTTGGAAAGTTCTTATTTGCATGTATTATAGAGAAAACATAGATCCAAGGTTTATAGGGTTGCATGTACACCATAGGAGTGTTAGAATGCTCTAAACCCAACAGTGGTGTTCGAGCCTAGGCTTGTTTTCTTTTTATACTTGCAAAAGGAGCTGAAAAATCGAGTTTTGATACTGTCTGCCCAGCAGACTCGCCGAGTCCATGAATGGACTCACCGAGTTGGACCCCCAGACAGCATAAATTCGACTTTTTTTGGCTAGAATTGGACTAGGAACATTAACCTAAGATGTTTTTGAACTTATAAACTTGTTTTTGATGTGGTAATGTTCATGCTAATCCAATTCCAAAGATAATTGTCAATAGATTCATGTTTTGTATTAGTTTAAGGTTTAGACTAATTACATGAAAAAGTTTGATTTGAATTATCTTGTTCTTATGAGTTGCTTAGATTAATAGAAAAGTTGAGTGAAATAGTTGTTTTTGTTGGGTTTTGAGCAATCTAACACTTCCTAAGTGTGCATGCAACCCTAATAAACCTTGGATCTATGTTTTCTTCTAAAATACATGCAAATAATAATTTCCAAGGTTTCTTCCTAACTAGCATAGCATAAGGATTATGAATCATAAAACTACTAGTAGAAATACATACCTTTTGATGATGGTTGATTGTTTGGAGTTTGAGAGCCAAGCACCAATAATGTGAATGCCTCAAATGGAATCACAAATCACCACAAACACTTGGAAAACTTTGAGAGAGTAGTATACTTTCTTGTGGAATCGGCCACCACTAAGTCTCACACTCCTAGTCACATTTCTTGCATCATATGCTTCTTTATATAGTGTGCATGGTTAGGGTGAAACCCTAATAACCCATGTCTTTTCCTTTCCAAGAATCCATGGGTTAAAAGCTCCATGGATCATCCATGGACTTTCATATTAGCTTAGCTCATTAACAAATGAGTATTAGCCCACACTATATAAAATATAATAGCCCATAATTTAATCAGTCTTCTTTTTAATCTCTAAATTAATTCATAATTAATTTAAGACTAAAACTAATTAAATAACATGACTTCATATTAATATATTATAACTTATAATATATTAATAAATCGTAAGTATACAATTGTCATAAAATTATCCATAAATCGTTTGGGTGAAGTGCAACCCAAATGGACCATGCCGGGCCGGGTCAAGTATGTACCAAATAAGTTATGGACTTAGACACCTTATCCAACAGTTTTCAATCCAAATTAATCTAAGAGTTGATTCTAAAATGTGTTTTTCTAACTTGTCCTCAAGTTATATGAAAAGTCACATTTAAGTTTCAAAAAACTCATAAAAGTTGGCAATGGTTACAAAAGATGAAGAGTCTTGTCCTTAAGTTATGGAGGTTCAAGAGTCACTTCATTAATAAATAAATAAATAAAGTGTAACCTTAATTAATTCCATAAGTTATAAAATAAAGAAAATTAATTCTTTTATTAGTTTAAAGTGTTCCATAACTTGTCCTCAAGATATGGAACTTGAAGAGTTTTTGGATTAAAACTACCTTAAACACATAAATCATGGAATTAATTAGTTTTGAATAGTTTCAAAACTTGCCCTCAAGTTTTGGAATTTGTAAAGTTTTCTCTTATGAATACTTTAATTCCAAGTTAGCCCTTAGAATTTTAAAGAGTTAAAATTCAACCCTTATACTTTATAATATTATAAGTTAATAATAATAATAATATATATATATATATATATATATATATATATATATATATATATGTATAAGAGCAAAGTCAGTCTTACCGCTAGTACGCCTCATTCACGAAGCCGGTCTATAAGGTGGGTATAAGGTTGTTGCCTATAAAATGGCAACTTAATGGGTGTCCACTCTCACCCACCGCTTGCTTGACTGGTGGAGGGTCGTTAGCCGAACGGGTTTGACAGTACTAGAATTCTCCCTTCATTAAAAGTATTAATGATAAATACTAAGTAACTAAACTCTTAATAATACCCAATCTTAGTTACTTAGGAAAATGTGAATAAGGTGCTAATCCATGAAATTACACTTTGCACTTTGTTTAAGTCGGTTAGTGGAGTGTGTGTGGTTAACCGGCACACTAACTCGTATTTAACAAGGTAGGCAAAGGGTAACTTAATGTTTATCATAGTATCGATGGAGCGTGTGTGGTTAACTGACACATCGATTGAGGGGTAAACACTTAAGGGTACCAAGTAATTTGCATGGTTACTTCACACCTTGTTTTGTGATCCTCGGCATCCCAGTCACAAAACCTGAAGGGCACACTCGAGATTGAAACATGCCATTGAACAGTTCAATGAATCTCAAAAGATCGAGGAGTTTCAAAACCAATTAAAACCTAATAATACATTTTGTTTATCTTGGTGGAAATTGGTGAATCGTCATTCACCTACCTTCAAATATTTTATAGCTTGGATTACGGCATCCCTCTTCTAAGTTATAAAATAGTTTGTAGGGTCCTAGCCTTAATATTTCATATTGGGTGTTATATTAAGGACTTAGATCAACTATCTTGAATATCTCCCAAAAGATGTCTGGTTTAGACAGTTATGATCTTCCCAAATCTCTTGAAACAAGCTTTCCTAAATGAAGATGATGTCCCTTGGAAATCATACTTCATTCACCTCCTCCAATTATTCTCCCCAACCCACAAGTTCTTGAAAAAATTTAAGGTCACTCAGGCCCTATTGGCAAGGCAAGGTCTAGGTGTGGTCACATCTTGGAGATGTAGTCACATATTGACAAGCCGGGAGAGTTGGGTGTCAAAGTCTTGAGAGAGTTGGTGGTTCAATCACTTTCTAAGTCACATAGTGAGTTCCTTTGGGACACCTATGAAACAGACTATGACAAGACCCTTAATGATCTTATCTATTTGTTAAGATCAACTTCCTTAAAACTTGATGGACATTGACAATAGTGACACAGGAAATCCAGAAAAGCATTCTCTTCCCAATGGAAAGGGATCATCCATAGTCAACTCGGTTGAACAAATGGTAAAGAGAAAAACTAAGTCTGTGATAGTCCTGTGTACCATTACCAAAGGGTCCATATGTTTATATTGCCAAAGAAAGGGACATTGGTTGAGAAGCTGCCAAATTTACCTAAGGATGTTAAAGTCAATAAGTTTGACTCTACTTCAGGTAAAGTCCACTATCTAACTCTACTAAGTTTCTATTCTGAGATTCTTGATACACGATGTGACTGGGTCACATGGTGATGTTTTAAGAATCAAAGAAAAGTGAAGAAACTTAAAGAAAGAATATGCTGAATCCGATCGCATAGATGGATTTCTATCGCGTAGTTTGAAGATCGAATTCTTGAGCTACTTCTTAGGAGTTATGAGATATCGCTTAGGAATAGATAACAACAAGTTTTCATATGGATTGTAAGGATAAGTTTTTCCGCAAAGTTTTAAAATAAAAGAAAATTTTTTGATTTTATTTCTTTTAAAATATCCTTACAATGGCATCTGTGAAAATTTTTTTGTTGCTTATATGATTCCATTAATAGCAAGAGTGGAATATGAAATTGATTCTTTCATTTGTGGTAATGTCTAAATTTACCAAATAAGGAAAGATTCTCATCACCCAAGTTTCAATTGGACCGAAACTTGGAATCATGCAAGTTGTATAGCATGATGAATGAGAATTTTCAAGTATTGGAAAATTAAGAATAATTACTTGTTCACATGGATGTGTGAGTCAAGTAATGGACTAAGGGATCGAGTACACATTCTTGTGCACTGGTCAAGTCCACCACAAAAGATCGATAAGATTATTCGTCATAATTTACTAAAGCTCGGTAAATATGATTATACTTACAGGCTAAAGTATAATTCTGAGACATTGGAAAAGGTTCCAATGTATGGAAGAGCGAATAAGAAGAATCAAATTAGGCAGAAGGATAAAAGTTTCTCAAATATGAAAATATGGGAGAGTACTTTCGTATCAGTTTTTATGATCATCTTAATGATTTAGAGACCTTATCACAATTCATCCTCTAAGTGCTTTCTTATAGCTAAGAAGAGGAACTATGAATTGGTGAAGTGGCTAAATCAAGAAGATGAGTCATACTTCGTTCCAATACAAGTCTTAGAGTCATACTCCAAGATTGTAACTTGAGTGACATGTCTTAAAGAAGGTTTAAAAACACTCGTCAAATGTAAGAGTAAAAGTTTTCTACTCTTGTACATTTGAAATTGGTAAGTTGTGATGTTTTGGATAAAACAAAGACCAACTTAGGCCAATTGTGTGAAGTGTTTGTCTTGATTAGAATCCACACTATCTCTTGGATATTTGACAAGGGAGTCTTATATGTCAAGAGGATAGTGGGAGTCTTAAAGGTCTTGAAAGTCTCAAGAACTAATGAAGAATAAAACCTGAAGTTCTTCACTAGCACACGACTTGAGGTTTATAACCTATCGTGTTGACATATTCTGTGCCCATTCCAGTTAAAGTTTGCTTTGCATATGAGTTCTTAGAGTTCTCAATTAGTTGCACAACAACTTGGAAGCAATGGCAGGCCCTTGAGTTGCCAAGTGGCAAGAAATTAAGATTGAGTTCAATCCATATGATTGTGGATTTGTCATTATCCTTGTCTTGTGACTATGGTTATGACAATTCACATGGATAAGAACACATACACCAACAAATCTAAGTGTCATAAGGTTTCTCTCGGATTCATGAAAATGATGGTGAGGAAACACTTTCACTAAGTAGATTTTAGCTAGATAGCAATTGTGATATTTGCATTCTCAAAGTCGTTAGTGGAGCGTGTGTGGTTTACCGGCACACTAACCTAGACTTGTGAGAAGTGGCAAAAAGGTCTAACCATTATGATTACGGCATCCCTCTTCCTAATTGTTTAGACACACAAGTGTGCTATCTAAGGGAAGGTGTATGATTTTGATAAAGTTTTATCAAAACAATCTAGTATCAGAAATCTGGACTTTGGTAAGAAAGTCAGCTGATTTCTGAGTACATGTCAAAGCTAGTGGGAGCATAAGTGTTATGCTAATAATCATCATGTTAGTGGGAGCATGATAATTATGATAAGTATTGCAAGCTAGCAATGTTAATTATAGAAAACGAAAGTTTCAATTGGGAAAGAGTTGTTTTGCTATAATTAAGGGAGAGGAAATTATACTTCATCTCAAATCTATAAGCTTAGATCGTGAGGTTTTAATCATTTAGTCAAGGATATATATGAATTTCATGTTGGAATGGCTCAACATAAGGAAATTTTGTATATGAGTCCATTATTTGCGTTCTAAAATTCGATTATGATTACGGCATCCCTTTTCATAATTTGAATTATGAGAACTTGGCAAATTGAAATGGAAATATTATAGCAAAAGACTGGTTTAGTCTTTATGTGAGACATCATGAATCGATTCCCATATGCTTCGGATATAGGATCAATTACATGTGCTATATTCATCCTTTCTAAAATTTTCCAAATGCCTGGGGCATTAAGAAGGGAAAAGGTTTAGAACTGGATATGACTAAAAGGATTAAACAATTGTCGAGAACAATCTAAGGTTTACCAAAGATTGGTTGCTCAAGGACAGTTGGAAGTATAGTGATAATTCTGGAAGGACCATATTAACATAGTCTGTAAGGAGGCAACTCTTGTTCAGAAGGGATAAGTCAAAATGGAATCTGGAAATGTTTCAAAGTTAGATTTTTCAGTCTGTTTAAGATTAGGAAACTTAATGCAAGAAGGATGTTTCCAAGGAGCTGATCTCCTTTGGAATACTCTATAATGATTGTTTTCAAGTCTTTATGACTTTGTGCATAATCATTATAAGAGGATCAATGCATATAAGTTTAGAATCCAACAGATTTCAGTAAATGACATGAATTTGGAATTCTTGTATTTGCAATAAGGATTTGGGAGTGTGAAAAGAGAATCATTGAAGTTATGTTCAATGGATCTAGTTCACAAAGTAAAGATCATAGACAAACATAGTATGCATACTTGGTGTATGGCATGACTAGTGTTTAGAAAACATAGTGTACATGCTTGGAGCATGGGACAACTATTGTTTTAAATTCAAGAATAAAGTTGATAGCTGAAACAGTATGCAATGAATAATGTGTAATCATATGGTGATAAATAAAAGGTGTTTTATTTATGTTCATAGGTTTTGATACCATATTGGATTCAATTATTATTGTGTTTCATTTTGCATGTTTTGACTTCCAGAATAAACTAGGTTATTCTTCCGGAATGACTGAGTTATTCAAACCATCCACAGTCGGTCATATGTTGGAAGTAGATATGAATTAAGACTATCATGGGTTGGCTTGTAGAGGTCTAAGGTGTTGGACAAAGGGCTACAACACTCATGAGTGCTCATAAGTTCTGAGTATTGGATTCAACCCGCGCTCATTGGAATCACTTCATGGATTTTATCACGAGTGATCATGAGACGATAATATCTTATATTCTTCAAACTTAGAGATATGAGTTGTTACTATGAGTTGATAGTACATTGATTGCACGAAAATGCATTTGGTAACTCGGTGCTATAAAACGTGTCTTTGTGTATGATTCAACAAGTAGTAGAACAAGCCATATGAGTCGAAGTTTATCCATTCCTTTTACCTTCGGGATAAAAGCGATATCTGTGGGCCCCTCGATGATTTGATGATGATAAATGGAAGTGCTCGGCCGGGCCAAGACTGATTTGATTTGTTCAATTAGTCAGTCGTCATAAATCGGAAATCGGGAAACAACAAATGGACAGAGAGAAAGATTATAATCCATGTCTCAGTCCATATGATATCTAAAATGGAGGAATATATGATCCCTTATCTAATGGACAAGTTCGTTGACAAGATCAGAGTTCGACAACGGCTTTAAGAGCTACGATTGCCAGTTAGGTTTGAAGTCATACGCAATAATAGTTTTAGACTTATCCAAGTGGGAGACTGTTGGATTAATGTCTAAGTCCATAACTATAATTGGTAAGACTTGACCCGACCCGGCATGGTCCATTTGGGTTGCACTTCACCGACATAATTTATATGGATAATCTTTTGAGAATAGTATGTTTATGATTAATATTAATATATTGTAAGTTCTAATATATTAATATGGAATCATTTTATTTAATTAGTATTGATCAAGAATTAATTTATAATTAATTAAGTGATCAAAGGGAACTAATTAAATATGGACTCTTATATATATGGAATGGGCCAAGTTCATTTAGGTTGGGCTAAGCTTTCATGGATAGTCCATGGAGTGTTTAACCCATAGATCCTAGGAAATGAAAGGTCATGGGTATTAGGGTTTAACCCTAATCCTCCACACTATATAAAGATGTCCTTGGTTGGTGAAATGGGCACTAGTGTGGTACACTAAGAAGGGCTAGCCAATTTCACTAGAGAGAACCAAGTACTCATATTCTCTAAAGTCTTCCAAGGTGTCTTGGTGATTTGTGATTCCACTTGAGGCTTCCACACTATTGGGGCTAAGCTCTTAAAGCTTGAAGCCATCAAGCTACATCAAAAGGTATGTCATCTAACTAGTACTTTGTAGTATAAGAACTTCATAATATGCTAGTTAGGATTAAAGTTCTTATTTGCATGTATTATAGAGAAAACATAGATCCAAGGTTTATAGGGTTGCATGTACACCATAGGAGTGTTAGAATGCTCTAAACCCAACATAATGGAGTCGGGCTGAGAAGCCAGGTGACTCGAGGCGAGGGTACTGAACCTCGCATGTGGAGCTTGCCGCTATAATGGAGCCGGGTTGGGAAGCCAGGCAACCCAAGGCGAGGGTACTGAACCTCGCATGCGGAGCTTTCCGCTATAATGGAGTCGGGTTGAGAAGCCAGGGGACTCGAGGCGAGGATACTAAACCTCAAATGCGGAGCTTGCCGCTATAATGGAGTCGGGCTGAGAAGCCAGGCGACTCGAGGCGAGGGTACTGAACTTCGCATGATTGGACGTAGCACCCCACAATCTAGGCATCTAGCTCGTGTGATCAGTCTGGGTTAAAGTGGAATGGTACCTGATGCTTTGTTGCATCGCTAGTCGTACTAATAATTAATGCCTTGGTGTTTTGTCTGTTTGTCGAGGGCGATGCGGGGATGCTACTTAGAGCTGGATATTGTAGCTACTGTCAAGTGGTTCATAGCGAGACCGTCGTTGAGAGCTGGTCATCAGGGCCGCTGAGAACTGAGCATCGAGCTGCTAGCGATAGATGAGTAACTCGACCATTGAGGGCTATGCAACGAGGCTACCAAGGATTGGACCATGGGGTTGCTCTTTCGATCCGGGATATTAGTGTCACCTCAGGGATTCACTATCACAAAGTATTAGCTCTTTGTGTTGTTAATATTGTTTATAAAAAAGCCTAAAAGAAAGCCCAAGCTGAGAAGATACAGTCCATATGACAGACCCGCATTTTCTTCAATTTTGTGTTGTGGGCTTTAGTGGATGGCCCACTATCTTTTTTATCAGCCTTCGAGGGTTCCATATTTTCTATCGTCATCTGACTGTAAGCCTTGAAAGAGTCGTTGACCTCCTCCTCTTCTTCCCTTTTTTTTGTCTTCCGTTCTTTTCCAGAACTTCACGCCTGAGATAGTCGGGGATTGGAACGGAGGATCAATTCTTTCATTGATGATGTTGATCTGTTAAGTCAAGGTGGTCCAGAGCCGCTCTCATCGGTGCTCGCTGCATCATTATAATTTGGAGGCGACCTGAGATAGTCGGGGATTGCAGCGGTAGGGGAACGACGGTAGTTCTAGGGAACTTCGTCGGACGTCGCCGGTTAGGAACGAAATATGATGGTCTGATTTCGACCACCAGTGGTTGGCTGGTGGCACTTTTAGATATGGTCACTGGCAGAGAGTCAAGAAACATGAACCAAACGATGTTGCCCCACCGGAGACAACAGTTGCGTCGAAGTTGGAGGCGTCGGGTTCAGACAGCCACCATTTGGAGAATGAAGTGGCTGTGGTTCAAGTTGCTTCGTTGGAACAATGACGTTATGTCGTTGGGATGGGCTGAAGACAACGACATCTAGTGCTATTCCGGAGGTCGCTACTGTAAGGCGAAGATCGTTGTCGGTATCGCCTCATCGGAGTGGTGGCATCAAGTAGCTACAGATAGTGGTGACTTCGATGGCAGATGACGCATGGGCTACTGCTGCAGGAAGGTCGATGGTGTTGCTTTGTTGAAGTCATACGCGATCGGGTGAGATGGCAATTCAGTAGCTGGTTCGACCGGTAGAGACCCGAGCAGCCAACCGAAGAGAGATGGC
Organism: Lactuca serriola; assembly: GCF_051521515.1. Lineage (NCBI taxonomy): Eukaryota > Viridiplantae > Streptophyta > Magnoliopsida > Asterales > Asteraceae > Lactuca > Lactuca serriola. The sequence continues at coordinate 337,973,009 of NC_136412.1, forward strand.
CTGGTGGGGCCCACCTTTCTTTTTGACGTTTGTGCCATGTAGGGTTTTTCAAAAGATGTACTGACACTGATGTGTCTTTATAAACATGGCGCAGATGTATTATAGACCGGAAAATGACTTAGGAGGGTAACTACCTTTTATCCGTGTTTACATATTGGCAACTTCTTCTTTTTTGTACATAATAAAGCAACTAACTTGTTTTAACTGTTTAAATTACACCAATATTACCGGCTAATACCTGTTTTAACCAGTAACTCAAAGGGAAAATGAATTAGGAGGGTAACTACCTCTTATCCGTGTCCACATATTGGCAACTTATTATTTTTTGTACATAAGAAAGCAACTAACTTGTTTTAACTGTGTAACATCTCAAAAATCATGACCAAAAATTTCGTTTTTAATTTAATACTAAAACAATAATTGTCAAACCATTAATTTAATACTCCGGCATCGGGCCCCGCCCTGCATTGAGCCCCGCCCTGTATACATATATGTCTCTCTTAGACCCCGTATGTCTCCGGGCCCCGCCCGCTAAACACATACAATCATATAACATGCTAACACATAAATAAACATACTCTACTGTATCCCTGTCCTAAGAAACATACTCTGTTAATAATGGTATACAGAACTTCATCCGTACTCAGCTAGTTCCAGGCAGGGCTTCAGCAGTGCAAGGTGAGTCTCCTCACTGTGTGAATGGGTATAAGGCCACAATGTCAGCCCATGTAGTCTATGAGTAGGAAGACTCGAGGGTTAGCCCTAGGCATTGTATGCTAGTATGTTATTCCAGACCAAGGTCCGATGTCGGGCGGGTGCCCGAGGAATGTTTGCATGTTAGATTATACTTGTTGTGTGTGTGTGATACTTGTATGTGCCTGGTAGGGAGGTGAGTGTGGGCAAGGTCCCGTATCTCATCACTAGTTGAGTACGGACGATGTTCCGTATCTCATTATTAGCAGAGTATGTTTCTTAGGACAGGGATACAGTAAAGTATGTTTCTTTATGTGTTAGCATGTTATATGATTGTATGTGTTTAGCAGACGGGGCCCAGAGACAGGCGGGGCCTAAGAGAGACAGATCTGTATACCGAGCGGGGCTCGATGCCAGGCGGGGCCCGATGTCGGAGTATTAAATTAATGGTTTGACAATTATGGTTTTAGTATTAAATTAAAAACGAAATTTTTGGTCATGATTTTTGAGATGTTACACAGTTAAAACAAGTTAGTTGCTTTCTTATGTACAAAAAATATGAAGTTGTCAATATGTGAACACGGATAAGAGGTAGTTACCCTCCTAAGTCATTTTCCCTTTGAGTTACCGGTTAAACCTGTATTAGCCGGTAATATTAGTGTAATTTAAACAGTTAAAACAAGTTAGTTGCTTTATTATGTACAAAAAAGAAGAAGTTGCCAATATATAAACACAGGTAAGAGGTAGTTACCCTCCTAAGTCATTTTCCCTATTATAGACAGTATACAGATGGTACTTACCATCTCTTCCCCCTTTTTTCGTTTTGTTGAAACAAGAATATATCCCTATTTCAGTGTAATATTCGTTGTATCTTTTCTTTTCTTTATCCTGTGCACAAATTGGTCCCACACGGAGTTTTTGTCTTGTAATTTACTTTTTTTGGACCTAAGGGACTAGCTAGCTTTGTTTGGACTGTACTTTTTCTTTTCCCGTGAGTTTTCAGAAAATTATATGATCCATACTTTTTGATATTTTAGCTGTATATTCCATATGGATGCGATCTTTGACTTGCTTTTCTCTATCGTGAATTGTTTTTGAATTGTAATGCACACTGGACATACTATCTTCTCCCCCTTCTTTCTTTTTATTTTTGAAAACCATTAACTAAAATGGTAAAATCATTGGGTAAAAGTAATTTTACCAACGTTTTAAAATATTCAAAGATTACAAAACAATGAAAAATGAGTTTTCTAGAATTTAAGAAGATAAAAAATTAATAGAAACTTATTTCTTCTTTCAAACATCTAAACAACTTGAATAATATTTGAGAATCATAAACTAAATATGAATTTCTGAAAAATATATGAACTGAAAGTGGGTTAAGACCCATCAAGTCTTCTCATCCCTTCCCTTTTTCTTTATAAGGGTTTTGTAAAATGTACAAGCTACACAGTTGTATGTACAAATAAATGTTACAGGGATGGGATTTGCATAGAAGATTATGGGCTCAAGAGATTTTTTGAGAAACATACAAGAAAGTTAGCCATTCTTACAAGCATTTATTTCAAGGATAGGAGGTGTTAACAGAAAATCTCTAGATAAAAACGATTTTCTAGTAATATCGGTTAAAAAGCCGATGAAAACTTTTCTTTTCTTCTTAGACTTGCTGAACAAACACAAGAATATGAACAAAAACGAATTTGCTTTGGGGTTGTGCGATGAGCTATGTACTGCTTGAGCTGACCTGATACTCCTTCATTGAGAGGAGTATGAGCTGATCGGTGTGATGCAACGTAACTGCTGTTGCGATCGTGTGGACCGAAGCTGCTAAAGAGTGTTACGCGGCACTAACGTCTTTAAATTGTCGGACCGGCGTAGCTAAGAAGTGTAACCTCGCCATGCAGTCACTGAGACTGTTATTCGGCACAAATGTTGTTGTAGTTACGTGCAAATGGAATATCACCGATAACCATCTACATAGTCTGCATTAATAACCGCCTTGGATGTATTTCTTGCTTGGGCTACACCTAGCTGGATTCCCCCCAATCTGATGTGGGTAGTGTAGGTAGCCGCGTCAGACTATTTCGTCGAACCAATAAACCGTAAGGTTGTTGACCATAATATAAGTGGCAGAGATTCTAAGAGCTGGGCGATTAGGTTGCTAGCGAGGGTTACCTAGTGAGACTATTGTCGATAACCAGACAACAGAATTCTTGAGGAACATGCAATGAGGCTATAGGTAGGAAATATGCAGTAAGACTGTTGCCGAGAGCCAGGCAGCAGAGGTGCTAAGGGATGAGCAACGAGGCTAAAGGTGGGGTTACGCAGCAAGACCGTTTCCGAGAGCCAGGAAACAGAGGTGTTGTGGGGTACGTGGCGAGGCTACAGGTAAGACTTGCCGCTATAATGTGTTGGATTAATGTCTAAGTCCATAACTATAATTGGTAAGACTTGACCCGACCCGGCATGGTCCATTTGGGTTGCACTTCACCGACACAATTTATATGGATAATCTTTTGAGAATAGTATGTTTATGATTAATATTAATATATTGTAAGTTCTAATATATTAATATGGAATCATATTATTTAATTAGTATTGATCAAGAATTAATTTATAATTAATTAAGTGATCAAAAGGAACTAATTAAATATGGACTCTTATATATATGGAATGGGCCAAGTTCATTTAGGTTGGGCTAAGCTTTCATGGATAGTCCATGGAGTGTTTAACCCATGGATCCTAAGAAATGAAAGGTCATGGGTATTAGGGTTTAACCTTAATCCTCCACACTATATAAAGATGTCCTTGGTTGGTGAAATGGGCACTAGTGTGGTACACTAAGAAGGGCTAGCCAATTTCACTAGAGAGAACCAAGTACTCATATTCTCTAAAGTCTTCCAAGGTGTCTTGGTGATTTGTGATTCCACTTGAGGCTTCCACACTATTGGGGTTAAGCTCTTAAAGCTTGAAGACATCAAGCTACATCAAAAGGTATGTCATCTAACTAGTACTTTGTAGTATAAGAACTTCATAATATGCTAGTTAGGATTAAAGCCTTGGAAAGTTCTTATTTGCATGTATTATAGAGAAAACATAGATCCAAGGTTTATAGGGTTGCATGTACACCATAGGAGTGTTAGAATGCTCTAAACCCAACAGTGGTGTTCGAGCCTAGGCTTGTTTTCTTTTTATACTTGCAAAAGGAGCTGAAAAATCGAGTTTTGATACTGTCTGCCCAGCAGACTCGCCGAGTCCATGAATGGACTCACCGAGTTGGACCCCCAGACAGCATAAATTCGACTTTTTTTGGCTAGAATTGGACTAGGAACATTAACCTAAGATGTTTTTGAACTTATAAACTTGTTTTTGATGTGGTAATGTTCATGCTAATCCAATTCCAAAGATAATTGTCAATAGATTCATGTTTTGTATTAGTTTAAGGTTTAGACTAATTACATGAAAAAGTTTGATTTGAATTATCTTGTTCTTATGAGTTGCTTAGATTAATAGAAAAGTTGAGTGAAATAGTTGTTTTTGTTGGGTTTTGAGCAATCTAACACTTCCTAAGTGTGCATGCAACCCTAATAAACCTTGGATCTATGTTTTCTTCTAAAATACATGCAAATAATAATTTCCAAGGTTTCTTCCTAACTAGCATAGCATAAGGATTATGAATCATAAAACTACTAGTAGAAATACATACCTTTTGATGATGGTTGATTGTTTGGAGTTTGAGAGCCAAGCACCAATAATGTGAATGCCTCAAATGGAATCACAAATCACCACAAACACTTGGAAAACTTTGAGAGAGTAGTATACTTTCTTGTGGAATCGGCCACCACTAAGTCTCACACTCCTAGTCACATTTCTTGCATCATATGCTTCTTTATATAGTATGCATGGTTAGGGTGAAACCCTAATAACCCATGTCTTTTCCTTTCCAAGAATCCATGGGTTAAAAGCTCCATGGATCATCCATGGACTTTCATATTAGCTTAGCTCATTAACAAATGAGTATTAGCCCACACTATATAAAATATAATAGCCCATAATTTAATCAGTCTTCTTTTTAATCTCTAAATTAATTCATAATTAATTTAAGACTAAAACTAATTAAATAACATGACTTCATATTAATATATTATAACTTATAATATATTAATAAATCGTAAGTATACAATTGTCATAAAATTATCCATAAATCGTTTGGGTGAAGTGCAACCCAAATGGACCATGCCGGGTCGGGTCAAGTATGTACCAAATAAGTTATGGACTTAGACACCTTATCCAACAGTTTTCAATCCAAATTAATCTAAGAGTTGATTCTAAAATGTGTTTTTCTAACTTGTCCTCAAGTTATATGAAAAGTCACATTTAAGTTTCAAAAAAATCATAAAAGTTGGCAATGGTTACAAAAGATGAAGAGTCTTGTCCTTAAGTTATGGAGGTTCAAGAGTCACTTCATTAATAAATAAATAAATAAAGTGTAACCTTAATTAATTCCATAAGTTATAAAATAAAGAAAATTAATTCTTTTATTAGTTTAAAGTCTTCCATAACTTGTCCTCAAGATATGGAACTTGAAGAGTTTTTGGATTAAAACTACCTTAAACACATAAATCATGGAATTAATTAGTTTTGAATAGTTTCAAAACTTGCCCTCAAGTTTTGGAATTTGTAAAGTTTTCTCTTATGAATACTTTAATTCCAAGTTAGCCCTTAGAATTTTAAAGAGTTAAAATTCAACCCTTATACTTTATAATATTATAAGTTAATAATAATAATAATAATATATATATATATATATATATATATATATATATATATATATGTATAAGAGCAAAGTCAGTCTTACCGCTAGTACGCCTCATTCACGAAGCCGGTCTATAAGGTGGGTATAAGGTTGTTGCCTATAAAATGGCAACTTAATGGGTGTCCACTCTCACCCACCGCTTGCTTGACTGGTGGAGGGTCGTTAGCCGAACGGGTTTGACAGTACTAGAATTCTCCCTTCATTAAAAGTATTAATGATAAATACTAAGTAACTAAACTCTTAATAATACCCAATCTTAGTTACTTAGGAAAATGTGAATAAGGTGCTAATCCATGAAATTACACTTTGCACTTTGTTTAAGTCGGTTAGTGGAGTGTGTGTGGTTAACCGGCACACTAACTCGTATTTAACAAGGTAGGCAAAGGGTAACTTAATGTTTATCATAGTATCGATGGAGCGTGTGTGGTTAACTGGCACATCGATTGAGGGGTAAACACTTAAGGGTACCAAGTAATTTGCATGGTTACTTCACACCTTGTTTTGTGATCCTCGGCATCCCAGTCACAAAACCTGAAGGGCACACTCGAGATTGAAACATGCCATTGAACAGTTCAATGAATCTCAAAAGATCGAGGAGTTTCAAAACCAATTAAAACCTAATAATACATTTTGTTTATCTTGGTGGAAATTGGTGAATCGTCATTCACCTACCTTCAAATATTTTATAGCTTGGATTACGGCATCCCTCTTCTAAGTTATAAAATAGTTTGTAGGGTCCTAGCCTTAATATTTCATATTGGGTGTTATATTAAGGACTTAGATCAACTATCTTGAATATCTCCCAAAAGATGTCTGGTTTAGACAGTTATGATCTTCCCAAATCTCTTGAAACAAGCTTTCCTAAATGAAGATGATGTCCCTTGGAAATCATACTTCATTCACCTCCTCCAATTATTCTCCCCAACCCACAAGTTCTTGAAAAAATTTAAGGTCACTCAGGCCCTATTGGCAAGGCAAGGTCTAGGTGTGGTCACATCTTGGAGATGTAGTCACATATTGACAAGCCGGGAGAGTTGGGTGTCAAAGTCTTGAGAGAGTTGGTGGTTCAATCACTTTCTAAGTCACATAGTGAGTTCCTTTGGGACACCTATGAAACAGACTATGACAAGACCCTTAATGATCTTATCTATTTGTTAAGATCAACTTCCTTAAAACTTGATGGACATTGACAATAGTGACATAGGAAATCCAGAAAAGCATTCTCTTCCCAATGGAAAGGGATCATCCATAGTCAACTCGGTTGAACAAATGGTAAAGAGAAAAACTAAGTCTGTGATAGTCCTGTGTACCATTACCAAAGGGTCCATATGTTTATATTGCCAAAGAAAGGGACATTGGTTGAGAAGCTGCCAAATTTACCTAAGGATGTTAAAGTCAATAAGTTTGACTCTACTTCAGGTAAAGTCCACTATCTAACTCTACTAAGTTTCTATTCTGAGATTCTTGATACACGATGTGACTGGGTCACATGGTGATGTTTTAAGAATCAAAGAAAAGTGAAGAAACTTAAAGAAAGAATATGCTGAATCCGATCGCATAGATGGATTTCTATCGCGTAGTTTGAAGATCGAATTCTTGAGCTACTTCTTAGGAGTTATGAGATATCGCTTAGGAATAGATAACAACAAGTTTTCATATGGATTGTAAGGATAAGTTTTTCCGCAAAGTTTTAAAATAAAAGAAAATTTTTTGATTTTATTTCTTTTAAAATATCCTTACAATGGCATCTGTGAAAATTTTTTTGTTGCTTATATGATTCCATTAATAGCAAGAGTGGAATATGAAATTGATTCTTTCATTTGTGGTAATGTCTAAATTTACCAAATAAGGAAAGATTCTCATCACCCAAGTTTCAATTGGACCGAAACTTGGAATCATGCAAGTTGTATAGCATGATGAATGAGAATTTTCAAGTATTGGAAAATTAAGAATAATTACTTGTTCACATGGATGTGTGAGTCAAGTAATGGACTAAGGGATCGAGTACACATTCTTGTGCACTGGTCAAGTCCACCACAAAAGATCGATAAGATTATTCGTCATAATTTACTAAAGCTCGGTAAATATGATTATACTTACAGGCTAAAGTATAATTCTGAGACATTGGAAAAGGTTCCAATGTATGGCAGAGCGAATAAGAAGAATCAAATTAGGCAGAAGGATAAAAGTTTCTCAAATCTGAAAATATGGGAGAGTACTTTCGTATCAGTTTTTATGATCATCTTAATGATTTAGAGACCTTATCACAATTCATCCTCTAAGTGCTTTCTTATAGCTAAGAAGAGGAACTATGAATTGGTGAAGTGGCTAAATCAAGAAGATGAGTCATACTTCGTTCCAATACAAGTCTTAGAGTCATACTCCAAGATTGTAACTTGAGTGACATGTCTTAAAGAAGGTTTAAAAACACTCGTCAAATGTAAGAGTAAAAGTTTTCTACTCTTGTACATTTGAAATTGGTAAGTTGTGATGTTTTGGATAAAACAAAGACCAACTTAGGCCAATTGTGTGAAGTGTTTGTCTTGATTAGAATCCACACTATCTCTTGGATATTTGACAAGGGAGTCTTATATGTCAAGAGGATAGTGGGAGTCTTAAAGGTCTTGAAAGTCTCAAGAACTAATGAAGAATAAAACCTGAAGTTCTTCACTAGCACACGACTTGAGGTTTATAACCTATCGTGTTGACATATTCTGTGCCCATTCCAGTTAAAGTTTGCTTTGCATATGAGTTCTTAGAGTTCTCAATTAGTTGCACAACAACTTGGAAGCAATGGCAGGCCCTTGAGTTGCCAGGTGGCAAGAAATTAAGATTGAGTTCAATCCATATGATTGTGGATTTGTCATTATCCTTGTCTTGTGACTATGGTTATGACAATTCACATGGATAAGAACACATACACCAACAAATCTAAGTGTCATAAGGTTTCTCTCGGATTCATGAAAATGATGGTGAGGAAACACTTTCACTAAGTAGATTTTAGCTAGATAGCAATTGTGATATTTGCATTCTCAAAGTCGTTAGTGGAGCGTGTGTGGTTTACCGGCACACTAACCTAGACTTGTGAGAAGTGGAAAAAAGGTCTAACCATTATGATTACGGCATCCCTCTTCCTAATTGTTTAGACACACAAGTGTGCTATCTAAGGGAAGGTGTATGATTTTGATAAAGTTTTATCAAAACAATCTAGTATCAGAAATCTGGACTTTGGTAAGAAAGTCAGCTGATTTCTGAGTACATGTCAAAGCTAGTGGGAGCATAAGTGTTATGCTAATAATCATCATGTTAGTGGGAGCATGATAATTATGATAAGTATTGCAAGCTAGCAATGTTAATTATAGAAAACGAAAGTTTCAATTGGGAAAGAGTTGTTTTGCTATAATTAAGGGAGAGGAAATTATACTTCATCTCAAATCTATAAGCTTAGATCGTGAGGTTTTAATCATTTAGTCAAGGATATATATGAATTTCATGTTGGAATGGCTCAACATAAGGAAATTTTGTATATGAGTCCATTATTTGCGTTCTAAAATTCGATTATGATTACGACATCCCTTTTCATAATTTGAATTATGAGAACTTGGCAAATTGAAATGGAAATATTATAGCAAAAGACTGGTTTAGTCTTTATGTGAGACATCATGAATCGATTCCCATATGCTTCGGATATAGGATCGATTACATGTGCTATATTCATCCTTTCTAAAATTTTCCAAATGCCTGGGGCATTAAGAAGGGAAAAGGTTTAGAACTGGATATGACTAAAAGGATTAAACAATTGTCGAGAACAATCTAAGGTTTACCAAAGATTGGTTGCTCAAGGACAGTTGGAAGTATAGTGATAATTCTGGAAGGACCATATTAACATAGTCTGTAAGGAGGCAACTCTTGTTCAGAAGGGATAAGTCAAAATGGAATCTGGAAATGTTTCAAAGTTAGATTTTTCAATCTGTTTAAGATTAGGAAACTTAATGCAAGAAGGATGTTTCCAAGGAGCTGATCTCCTTTGGAATACTCTATAATGATTGTTTTCAAGTCTTTCTGACTTTGTGCATAATCATTATAAGAGGATCAATGCATATAAGTTTAGAATCCAACAGATTTCAGTAAATGACATGAATTTGGAATTCTTGTATTTGCAATAAGGATTTGGGAGTGTGAAAAGAGAATCATTGAAGTTATGTTCAATGGATCTAGTTCACAAAGTAAAGATCATAGACAAACATAGTATGCATACTTGGTGTATGGCATGACTAGTGTTTAGAAAACATAGTGTACATGCTTGGAGCATGGGACAACTATTGTTTTAAATTCAAGAATAAAGTTGATAGCTGAAACAGTATGCAATGAATAATGTGTAATCATATGGTGATAAATAAAAGGTGTTTTATTTATGTTCATAGGTTTTGATACCATATTGGATTCAATTATTATTGTGTTTCATTTTGCATGTTTTGACTTCCAGAATAAACTAGGTTATTCTTCCGGAATGACTGAGTTATTCAAACCATCCACAGTCGGTCATATGTTGGAAGTAGATATGAATTAAGACTATCATGGGTTGGCTTGTAGAGGTCTAAGGTGTTGGACAAAGGGCTACAACACTCATGAGTGCTCATAAGTTCTGAGTATTGGATTCAACCCGCGCTCATTGGAATCACTTCATGGATTTTATCACGAGTGATCATGAGACGATAATATCTTATATTCTTCAAACTTAGAGATATGAGTTGTTACTATGAGTTGATAGTACATTGATTGCACGAAAATGCATTTGGTAACTCGGTGCTATAAAACGTGTCTTTGTGTATGATTCAACAAGTAGTAGAACAAGCCATATGAGTCGAAGTTTATCCATTCCTTTTACCTTCGGGATAAAAGCGATATCTGTGGGCCCCTCGATGATTTGATGATGATAAATGGAAGTGCTCGGCCGGGCCAAGACTGATTTGATTTGTTCAATTAGTCAGTCGTCATAAATCGGAAATCGGGAAACAACAAATGGACAGAGAGAAAGATTATAATCCATGTCTCAGTCCATATGATATCTAAAATGGAGGAATATATGATCCCTTATCTAATGGACAAGTTCGTTGACAAGATCAGAGTTCGACAACGGCTTTAAGAGCTACGATTGCCAGTTAGGTTTGAAGTCATACGCAATAATAGTTTTAGACTTATCCAAGTGGGAGACTGTTGGATTAATGTCTAAGTCCATAACTATAATTGGTAAGACTTGACCCGACCCGGCATGGTCCATTTGGGTTGCACTTCACCGACATAATTTATATGGATAATCTTTTGAGAATAGTATGTTTATGATTAATATTAATATATTGTAAGTTCTAATATATTAATATGGAATCATTTTATTTAATTAGTATTGATCAAGAATTAATTTATAATTAATTAAGTGATCAAAGGGAACTAATTAAATATGGACTCTTATATATATGGAGTGGGCCAAGTTCATTTAGGTTGGGCTAAGCTTTCATGGATAGTCCATGGAGTGTTTAACCCATAGATCCTAGGAAATGAAAGGTCATGGGTATTAGGGTTTAACCCTAATCCTCCACACTATATAAAGATGTCCTTGGTTGGTGAAATGGGCACTAGTGTGGTACACTAAGAAGGGCTAGCCAATTTCACTAGAGAGAACCAAGTACTCATATTCTCTAAAGTCTTCCAAGGTGTCTTGGTGATTTGTGATTCCACTTGAGGCTTCCACACTATTGGGGCTAAGCTCTTAAAGCTTGAAGCCATCAAGCTACATCAAAAGGTATGTCATCTAACTAGTACTTTGTAGTATAAGAACTTCATAATATGCTAGTTAGGATTAAAGTTCTTATTTGCATGTATTATAGAGAAAACATAGATCCAAGGTTTATAGGGTTGCATGTACACCATAGGAGTGTTAGAATGCTCTAAACCCAACATAATGGAGTCGGGCTGAGAAGCCAGGTGACTCGAGGCGAGGGTACTGAACCTCGCATGTGGAGCTTGCCGCTATAATGGAGCCGGGTTGGGAAGCCAGGCAACCCAAGGCGAGGGTACTGAACCTCGCATGCGGAGCTTTCCGCTATAATGGAGTCGGGTTGAGAAGCCAGGGGACTCGAGGCGAGGATACTAAACCTCAAATGCGGAGCTTGCCGCTATAATGGAGTCGGGCTGAGAAGCCAGGAGACTCGAGGCGAGGGTACTGAACTTCGCATGATTGGACGTAGCACCCCACAATCTAGGCATCTAGCTCGTGTGATCAGTCTGGGTTAAAGTGGAATGGTACCTGATGCTTTGTTGCATCGCTAGTCGTACTAATAATTAATGCCTTGGTGTTTTGTCTGTTTGTCGAGGGCGATGCGGGGATGCTACTTAGAGCTGGATATTGTAGCTACTGTCAAGTGGTTCATAGCGAGACCGTCGTTGAGAGCTGGTCATCAGGGCCGCTGAGAACTGAGCATCGAGCTGCTAGCGATAGATGAGTAACTCGACCATTGAGGGCTATGCAACGAGGCTACCAAGGATTGGACCATGGGGTTGCTCTTTCGATCCGGGATATTAGTGTCACCTCAGGGATTCACTATCACAAAGTATTAGCTCTTTGTGTTGTTAATATTGTTTATAAAAAAGCCTAAAAGAAAGCCCAAGCTGAGAAGATACAGTCCATATGACAGACCCGCATTTTCTTCAATTTTGTGTTGTGGGCTTTAGTGGATGGCCCACTATCTTTTTTATCAGCCTTCGAGGGTTCCATATTTTCTATCGTCATCTGACTGTAAGCCTTGAAAGAGTCGTTGACCTCCTCCTCTTCTTCCCTTTTTTTTGTCTTCCGTTCTTTTCCAGAACTTCACGCCTGAGATAGTCGGGGATTGGAACGGAGGATCAATTCTTTCATTGATGATGTTGATCTGTTAAGTCAAGGTGGTCCAGAGCCGCTCTCATCGGTGCTCGCTGCATCATTATAATTTGGAGGCGACCTGAGATAGTCGGGGATTGCAGCGGTAGGGGAACGACGGTAGTTCTAGGGAACTTCGTCGGACGTCGCCGGTTAGGAACGAAATATGATGGTCTGATTTCGACCACCAGTGGTTGGCTGGTGGCACTTTTAGATATGGTCACTGGCAGAGAGTCAAGAAACATGAACCAAACGATGTTGCCCCACCGGAGACAACAGTTGCGTCGAAGTTGGAGGCGTCGGGTTCAGACAGCCACCATTTGGAGAATGAAGTGGCTGTGGTTCAAGTTGCTTCGTTGGAACAATGACGTTATGTCGTTGGGATGGGCTGAAGACAACGACATCTAGTGCTATTCCGGAGGTCGCTACTGTAAGGCGAAGATCGTTGTCGGTATCGCCTCATCGGAGTGGTGGCATCAAGTAGCTACAGATAGTGGTGACTTCGATGGCAGATGACGCATGGGCTACTGCTGCAGGAAGGTTGATGGTGTTGCTTTGTTGAAGTCATACGCGATCGGGTGAGATGGCAATTCAGTAGCTGGTTCGACCGGTAGAGACCCGAGCAGCCAACCGAAGAGAGATGGCCTGGTGGGGCCCACCTTTCTTTTTGACGTTTGTGCCATGTAGGGTTTTTCAAAAGATGTACTGACACTGATGTGTCTTTATAAACATGGCGCAGATGTATTATAGACCGGAAAATGACTTAGGAGGGTAACTACCTTTTATCCGTGTTTACATATTGGCAACTTCTTCTTTTTTGTACATAATAAAGCAACTAACTTGTTTTAACTGTTTAAATTACACCAATATTACCGGCTAATACCTGTTTTAACCGGTAACTCAAAGGGAAAATGAATTAGGAGGGTAACTACCTCTTATCCGTGTCCACATATTGGCAACTTCTTATTTTTTGTACATAAGAAAGCAACTAACTTGTTTTAACTGTGTAACATCTCAAAAATCATGACCAAAAATTTCGTTTTTAATTTAATACTAAAACAATAATTGTCAAACCATTAATTTAATACTCCGGCATCGGGCCCCGCCCAGCATTGAGCCCCTCCCGGTATACATATATGTCTCTCTTAGACCCCGTATGTCTCCGGGCCCCGCCCGCTAAACACATACAATCATATAACATGCTAACACATAAATAAACATACTCTACTGTATCCCTGTCCTAAGAAACATACTCTGTTAATAATGGTATACAGAACTTCGTCCGTACTCAGCTAGTTCCAGGCAGGGCTTCAGCAGTGCAAGGTGAGTCTCCTCACTGTGTGAATGGGTATAAGGCCACAATGTCAGCCCATGTAGTCTATGAGTAGGAAGACTCGAGGGTTAGCCCTAGGCATTGTATGCTAGTATGTTATTCCAGACCAAGGTCCGATGTCGGGCGGGTGCCCGAGGAATGTTTGCATGTTAGATTATACTTGTTGTGTGTGTGTGATACTTGTATGTGCCTGGTAGGGAGGTGAGTGTGGGCAAGGTCCCGTATCTCATCACTAGTTGAGTACGGACGATGTTCCGTATCTCATTATTAGCAGAGTATGTTTCTTAGGACAGGGATACAGTAAAGTATGTTTCTTTATGTGTTAGCATGTTATATGATTGTATGTGTTTAGCAGACGGGGCCCAGAGACAGGCGGGGCCTAAGAGAGACAGATCTGTATACCGAGCGGGGCTCGATGCCAGGCGGGGCCCGATGTCGGAGTATTAAATTAATGGTTTGACAATTATGGTTTTAGTATTAAATTAAAAACGAAATTTTTGGTCATGATTTTTGAGATGTTACACAGTTAAAACAAGTTAGTTGCTTTCTTATGTACAAAAAATATGAAGTTGTCAATATGTGAACACGGATAAGAGGTAGTTACCCTCCTAAGTCATTTTCCCTTTGAGTTACCGGTTAAACCTGTATTAGCCGGTAATATTAGTGTAATTTAAACAGTTAAAACAAGTTAGTTGCTTTATTATGTACAAAAAAGAAGAAGTTGCCAATATATAAACACAGGTAAGAGGTAGTTACCCTCCTAAGTCATTTTCCGTATTATAGACAGTATACAGATGGTACTTACCATCTCTTCCCCCTTTTTTCGTTTTGTTGAAACAAGAATATATCCCTATTTCAGTGTAATATTCGTTGTATCTTTTCTTTTCTTTATCCTGTGCACAAATTGGTCCCACACGGAGTTTTTGTCTTGTAATTTACTTTTTTTGGACCTAAGGGACTAGCTAGCTTTGTTTGGACTGTACTTTTTCTTTTCCCGTGAGTTTTCAGAAAATTATATGATCCATACTTTTTGATATTTTAGCTGTATATTCCATATGGATGCGATCTTTGACTTGCTTTTCTCTATCGTGAATTGTTTTTGAATTGTAATGCACACTGGACATACTATCTTCTCCCCCTTCTTTCTTTTTATTTTTGAAAACCATTAACTAAAATGGTAAAATCATTGGGTAAAAGTAATTTTACCAACGTTTTAAAATATTCAAAGATTACAAAACAATGAAAAATGAGTTTTCTAGAATTTAAGAAGATAAAAAATTAATAGAAACTTATTTCTTCTTTCAAACATCTAAACAACTTGAATAATATTTGAGAATCATAAACTAAATATGAATTTCTGAAAAATATATGAACTGAAAGTGGGTTAAGACCCATCAAGTCTTCTCATCCCTTCCCTTTTTCTTTATAAGGGTTTTGTAAAATGTACAAGCTACACAGTTGTATGTACAAATAAATGTTACAGGGATGGGATTTGCATAGAAGATTATGGGCTCAAGAGATTTTTTGAGAAACATACAAGAAAGTTAGCCATTCTTACAAGCATTTATTTCAAGGATAGGAGGTGTTAACAGAAAATCTCTAGATAAAAACGATTTTCTAGTAATATCGGTTAAAAAGCCGATGAAAACTTTTCTTTTCTTCTTAGACTTGCTGAACAAACACAAGAATATGAACAAAAACGAATTTGCTTTGGGGTTGTGCGATGAGCTATGTACTGCTTGAGCTGACCTGATACTCCTTCATTGAGAGGAGTATGAGCTGATCGGTGTGATGCAACGTAACTGCTGTTGCGATCGTGTGGACCGAAGCTGCTAAAGAGTGTTACGCGGCACTAACGTCTTTAAATTGTCGGACCGGCGTAGCTAAGAAGTGTAACCTCGCCATGCAGTCACTGAGACTGTTATTCGGCACAAATGTTGTTGTAGTTACGCGCAAATGGAATATCACCGATAACCATCTACATAGTCTGCATTAATAACCGCCTTGGATGTATTTCTTGCTTGGGCTACACCTAGCTGGATTCCCCCCAATCTGATGTGGGTAGTGTAGGTAGCCGCGTCAGACTATTTCGTCGAACCAATAAACCGTAAGGTTGCTGACCATAATATAAGTGGCAGAGATTCTAAGAGCTGGGAGATTAGGTTGCTAGCGAGGGTTACCTAGTGAGACTATTGTCGATAACCAGACAACAGAATTCTTGAGGAACATGCAATGAGGCTATAGGTAGGAAATATGCAGTAAGACTGTTGCCGAGAGCCAGGCAGCAGAGGTGCTAAGGGATGAGCAACGAGGCTAAAGGTGGGGTTACGCAGCAAGACCGTTTCCGAGAGCCAGGAAACAGAGGTGTTGTGGGGTACGTGGCGAGGCTACAGGTAAGGTTGCATAGCAAGACCATTTCCAAGAGCCAGGAAACATAGATGATGTGGGATACACAGTGAGGCTACATGTAAGGTTGCATAGCAAGACCATTTCCGAGAGCTAGGAAACAGAGATGTTGTGGGGTACAGGGCGAGGCTATAAGTAAGGTTGCATAGCAAGACTGTTTCTGAGCGCCAGGAAACAGAGATGCTGAAAGGTAATAGGTAGCAGGGCCGCTGTCGGGATGACCTTTTTGCTGGAGATTAACCTCACTATAGCAAGTTGTAATATGGATAACACTTCATCGATCGTCCAAGCACAAGAGACCCATGATGACTGTGAGAGAGAAAGCACCGCGATCATGGTATTAGACATGGAATAAGCTTGTTATGTGCGACTTATGGTGCACGACTTATGTTGCGCGACTTAGGAGAATAGCTCGGGCTTAGCAGCCAACGAACATGAAGATGTCATGCGGGAAAGCATCGCGTGTAACAGATCGGGTTTGGCTGCTAACGATCATAAATACATCACATGGGAGAGCATCGCGTGGAATGGATCGGGCTTGGCTGCCAACGATCGTAAGTACATCACGCGGGAAAGCATCACGTGGATTCATATAGGCAAAGGTTGCGAACCTTTGAGCCTCGTTGGCGAAGCATGCCGTTAATGGAGTCGAGCTGAGAATCCAGGCGACTCAAGGCAAGGGTGCTGAACCCTGCATGCGGAGCGTGCCGCTATAATGAAATCGAGCTGAGAAGCTAGGCGACTCAAGGAAAGGGTGTTGAACCTTGCATGCGGAGCGTGCCGCTATAATGGAGTCGGGCTGAAAAGCCAGGCGCCTCGAGGTGAGGGTACTGAACCTCACATGCGGAGCGTGCCGCTATAATGGAGCCGGGTTGGGAAGCCAGGCGACCCGAGGCGAGGGTACTAAACCTCGCATGCGGAGCTTGCCGCTATAATGTGTTGGATTAATGTCTAAGTCCATAACTATAATTGGTAAGACTTGACCCGACCCGGCATGGTCCATTTGGGTTGCACTTCACCGACACAATTTATATGGATAATCTTTTGAGAATAGTATGTTTATGATTAATATTAATATATTGTAAGTTCTAATATATTAATATGGAATCATATTATTTAATTAGTATTGATCAAGAATTAATTTATAATTAATTAAGTGATCAAAAGGAACTAATTAAATATGGACTCTTATATATATGGAATGGGCCAAGTTCATTTAGGTTGGGCTAAGCTTTCATGGATAGTCCATGGAGTGTTTAACCCATGGATCCTAAGAAATGAAAGGTCATGGGTATTAGGGTTTAACCTTAATCCTCCACACTATATAAAGATGTCCTTGGTTGGTGAAATGGGCACTAGTGTGGTACACTAAGAAGGGCTAGCCAATTTCACTAGAGAGAACCAAGTACTCATATTCTCTAAAGTCTTCCAAGGTGTCTTGGTGATTTGTGATTCCACTTGAGGCTTCCACACTATTGGGGTTAAGCTCTTAAAGCTTGAAGACATCAAGCTACATCAAAAGGTATGTCATCTAACTAGTACTTTGTAGTATAAGAACTTCATAATATGCTAGTTAGGATTAAAGCCTTGGAAAGTTCTTATTTGCATGTATTATAGAGAAAACATAGATCCAAGGTTTATAGGGTTGCATGTACACCATAGGAGTGTTAGAATGCTCTAAACCCAACAGTGGTGTTCGAGCCTAGGCTTGTTTTCTTTTTATACTTGCAAAAGGAGCTGAAAAATCGAGTTTTGATACTGTCTGCCCAGCAGACTCGCCGAGTCCATGAATGGACTCACCGAGTTGGACCCCCAGACAGCATAAATTCGACTTTTTTTGGCTAGAATTGGACTAGGAACATTAACCTAAGATGTTTTTGAACTTATAAACTTGTTTTTGATGTGGTAATGTTCATGCTAATCCAATTCCAAAGATAATTGTCAATAGATTCATGTTTTGTATTAGTTTAAGGTTTAGACTAATTACATGAAAAAGTTTGATTTGAATTATCTTGTTCTTATGAGTTGCTTAGATTAATAGAAAAGTTGAGTGAAATAGTTGTTTTTGTTGGGTTTTGAGCAATCTAACACTTCCTAAGTGTGCATGCAACCCTAATAAACCTTGGATCTATGTTTTCTTCTAAAATACATGCAAATAATAATTTCCAAGGTTTCTTCCTAACTAGCATAGCATAAGGATTATGAATCATAAAACTACTAGTAGAAATACATACCTTTTGATGATGGTTGATTGTTTGGAGTTTGAGAGCCAAGCACCAATAATGTGAATGCCTCAAATGGAATCACAAATCACCACAAACACTTGGAAAACTTTGAGAGAGTAGTATACTTTCTTGTGGAATCGGCCACCACTAAGTCTCACACTCCTAGTCACATTTCTTGCATCATATGCTTCTTTATATAGTGTGCATGGTTAGGGTGAAACCCTAATAACCCATGTCTTTTCCTTTCCAAGAATCCATGGGTTAAAAGCTCCATGGATCATCCATGGACTTTCATATTAGCTTAGCTCATTAACAAATGAGTATTAGCCCACACTATATAAAATATAATAGCCCATAATTTAATCAGTCTTCTTTTTAATCTCTAAATTAATTCATAATTAATTTAAGACTAAAACTAATTAAATAACATGACTTCATATTAATATATTATAACTTATAATATATTAATAAATCGTAAGTATACAATTGTCATAAAATTATCCATAAATCGTTTGGGTGAAGTGCAACCCAAATGGACCATGCCGGGCCGGGTCAAGTATGTACCAAATAAGTTATGGACTTAGACACCTTATCCAACAGTTTTCAATCCAAATTAATCTAAGAGTTGATTCTAAAATGTGTTTTTCTAACTTGTCCTCAAGTTATATGAAAAGTCACATTTAAGTTTCAAAAAACTCATAAAAGTTGGCAATGGTTACAAAAGATGAAGAGTCTTGTCCTTAAGTTATGGAGGTTCAAGAGTCACTTCATTAATAAATAAATAAATAAAGTGTAACCTTAATTAATTCCATAAGTTATAAAATAAAGAAAATTAATTCTTTTATTAGTTTAAAGTCTTCCATAACTTGTCCTCAAGATATGGAACTTGAAGAGTTTTTGGATTAAAACTACCTTAAACACATAAATCATGGAATTAATTAGTTTTGAATAGTTTCAAAACTTGCCCTCAAGTTTTGGAATTTGTAAAGTTTTCTCTTATGAATACTTTAATTCCAAGTTAGCCCTTAGAATTTTAAAGAGTTAAAATTCAACCCTTATACTTTATAATATTATAAGTTAATAATATATATATATATATATATATATATATATATATATATATATATATATATATATATATATATATATATATATATATATATATATATATATATATATATATATATATATATATATATATGTATAAGAGCAAAGTCAGTCTTACCGCTAGTACGCCTCATTCACGAAGCCGGTCTATAAGGTGGGTATAAGGTTGTTGCCTATAAAATGGCAACTTAATGGGTGTCCACTCTCACCCACCGCTTGCTTGACTGGTGGAGGGTCGTTAGCCGAACGGGTTTGACAGTACTAGAATTCTCCCTTCATTAAAAGTATTAATGATAAATACTAAGTAACTAAACTCTTAATAATACCCAATCTTAGTTACTTAGGAAAATGTGAATAAGGTGCTAATCCATGAAATTACACTTTGCACTTTGTTTAAGTCGGTTAGTGGAGTGTGTGTGGTTAACCGGCACACTAACTCGTATTTAACAAGGTAGGCAAAGGGTAACTTAATGTTTATCATAGTATCGATGGAGCGTGTGTGGTTAACTGGCACATCGATTGAGGGGTAAACACTTAAGGGTACCAAGTAATTTGCATGGTTACTTCACACCTTGTTTTGTGATCCTCGGCATCCCAGTCACAAAACCTGAAGGGCACACTCGAGATTGAAACATGCCATTGAACAGTTCAATGAATCTCAAAAGATCGAGGAGTTTCAAAACCAATTAAAACCTAATAATACATTTTGTTTATCTTGGTGGAAATTGGTGAATCGTCATTCACCTACCTTCAAATATTTTATAGCTTGGATTACGGCATCCCTCTTCTAAGTTATAAAATAGTTTGTAGGGTCCTAGCCTTAATATTTCATATTGGGTGTTATATTAAGGACTTAGATCAACTATCTTGAATATCTCCCAAAAGATGTCTGGTTTAGACAGTTATGATCTTCCCAAATCTCTTGAAACAAGCTTTCCTAAATGAAGATGATGTCCCTTGGAAATCATACTTCATTCACCTCCTCCAATTATTCTCCCCAACCCACAAGTTCTTGAAAAAATTTAAGGTCACTCAGGCCCTATTGGCAAGGCAAGGTCTAGGTGTGGTCACATCTTGGAGATGTAGTCACATATTGACAAGCCGGGAGAGTTGGGTGTCAAAGTCTTGAGAGAGTTGGTGGTTCAATCACTTTCTAAGTCACATAGTGAGTTCCTTTGGGACACCTATGAAACAGACTATGACAAGACCCTTAATGATCTTATCTATTTGTTAAGATCAACTTCCTTAAAACTTGATGGACATTGACAATAGTGACACAGGAAATCCAGAAAAGCATTCTCTTCCCAATGGAAAGGGATCATCCATAGTCAACTCGGTTGAACAAATGGTAAAGAGAAAAACTAAGTCTGTGATAGTCCTGTGTACCATTACCAAAGGTTCCATATGTTTATATTGCCAAAGAAAGGGACATTGGTTGAGAAGCTGCCAAATTTACCTAAGGATGTTAAAGTCAATAAGTTTGACTCTACTTCAGGTAAAGTCCACTATCTAACTCTGCTAAGTTTCTATTCTGAGATTCTTGATACACGATGTGACTGGGTCACATGGTGATGTTTTAAGAATCAAAGAAAAGTGAAGAAACTTAAAGAAAGAATATGCTGAATCCGATCGCATAGATGGATTTCTATCGCGTAGTTTGAAGATCGAATTCTTGAGCTACTTCTTAGGAGTTATGAGATATCGCTTAGGAATAGATAACAACAAGTTTTCATATGGATTGTAAGGATAAGTTTTTCCGCAAAGTTTTAAAATAAAAGAAAATTTTTTGATTTTATTTCTTTTAAAATATCCTTACAATGGCATCTGTGAAAAATTTTTTGTTGCTTATATGATTCCATTAATAGCAAGAGTGGAATATGAAATTGATTCTTTCATTTGTGGTAATGTCTAAATTTACCAAATAAGGAAAGATTCTCATCACCCAAGTTTCAATTGGACCGAAACTTGGAATCATGCAAGTTGTATAGCATGATGAATGAGAATTTTCAAGTATTGGAAAATTAAGAATAATTACTTGTTCACATGGATGTGTGAGTCAAGTAATGGACTAAGGGATCGAGTACACATTCTTGTGCACTGGTCAAGTCCACCACAAAAGATCGATAAGATTATTCGTCATAATTTACTAAAGCTCGGTAAATATGATTATACTTACAGGCTAAAGTATAATTCTGAGACATTGGAAAAGGTTCCAATGTATGGCAGAGCGAATAAGAAGAATCAAATTAGGCAGAAGGATAAAAGTTTCTCAAATCTGAAAATATGGGAGAGTACTTTCGTATCAGTTTTTATGATCATCTTAATGATTTAGAGACCTTATCACAATTCATCCTCTAAGTGCTTTCTTATAGCTAAGAAGAGGAACTATGAATTGGTGAAGTGGCTAAATCAAGAAGATGAGTCATACTTCGTTCCAATACAAGTCTTAGAGTCATACTCCAAGATTGTAACTTGAGTGACATGTCTTAAAGAAGGTTTAAAAACACTCGTCAAATGTAAGAGTAAAAGTTTTCTACTCTTGTACATTTGAAATTGGTAAGTTGTGATGTTTTGGATAAAACAAAGACCAACTTAGGCCAATTGTGTGAAGTGTTTGTCTTGATTAGAATCCACACTATCTCTTGGATATTTGACAAGGGAGTCTTATATGTCAAGAGGATAGTGGGAGTCTTAAAGGTCTTGAAAGTCTCAAGAACTAATGAAGAATAAAACCTGAAGTTCTTCACTAGCACACGACTTGAGGTTTATAACCTATCGTGTTGACATATTCTGTGCCCATTCCAGTTAAAGTTTGCTTTGCATATGAGTTCTTAGAGTTCTCAATTAGTTGCACAACAACTTGGAAGCAATGGCAGGCCCTTGAGTTGCCAGGTGGCAAGAAATTAAGATTGAGTTCAATCCATATGATTGTGGATTTGTCATTATCCTTGTCTTGTGACTATGGTTATGACAATTCACATGGATAAGAACACATACACCAACAAATCTAAGTGTCATAAGGTTTCTCTCGGATTCATGAAAATGATGGTGAGGAAACACTTTCACTAAGTAGATTTTAGCTAGATAGCAATTGTGATATTTGCATTCTCAAAGTCGTTAGTGGAGCGTGTGTGGTTTACCGGCACACTAACCTAGACTTGTGAGAAGTGGAAAAAAGGTCTAACCATTATGATTACGGCATCCCTCTTCCTAATTGTTTAGACACACAAGTGTGCTATCTAAGGGAAGGTGTATGATTTTGATAAAGTTTTATCAAAACAATCTAGTATCAGAAATCTGGACTTTGGTAAGAAAGTCAGCTGATTTCTGAGTACATGTCAAAGCTAGTGGGAGCATAAGTGTTATGCTAATAATCATCATGTTAGTGGGAGCATGATAATTATGATAAGTATTGCAAGCTAGCAATGTTAATTATAGAAAACGAAAGTTTCAATTGGGAAAGAGTTGTTTTGCTATAATTAAGGGAGAGGAAATTATACTTCATCTCAAATCTATAAGCTTAGATCGTGAGGTTTTAATCATTTAGTCAAGGATATATATGAATTTCATGTTGGAATGGCTCAACATAAGGAAATTTTGTATATGAGTCCATTATTTGCGTTCTAAAATTCGATTATGATTACGACATCCCTTTTCATAATTTGAATTATGAGAACTTGGCAAATTGAAATGGAAATATTATAGCAAAAGACTGGTTTAGTCTTTATGTGAGACATCATGAATCGATTCCCATATGCTTCGGATATAGGATCGATTACATGTGCTATATTCATCCTTTCTAAAATTTTCCAAATGCCTGGGGCATTAAGAAGGGAAAAGGTTTAGAACTGGATATGACTAAAAGGATTAAACAATTGTCGAGAACAATCTAAGGTTTACCAAAGATTGGTTGCTCAAGGACAGTTGGAAGTATAGTGATAATTCTGGAAGGACCATATTAACATAGTCTGTAAGGAGGCAACTCTTGTTCAGAAGGGATAAGTCAAAATGGAATCTGGAAATGTTTCAAAGTTAGATTTTTCAATCTGTTTAAGATTAGGAAACTTAATGCAAGAAGGATGTTTCCAAGGAGCTGATCTCCTTTGGAATACTCTATAATGATTGTTTTCAAGTCTTTCTGACTTTGTGCATAATCATTATAAGAGGATCAATGCATATAAGTTTAGAATCCAACAGATTTCAGTAAATGACATGAATTTGGAATTCTTGTATTTGCAATAAGGATTTGGGAGTGTGAAAAGAGACTCATTGAAGTTATGTTCAATGGATCTAGTTCACAAAGTAAAGATCATAGACAAACATAGTATGCATACTTGGTGTATGGCATGACTAGTGTTTAGAAAACATAGTGTACATGCTTGGAGCATGGGACAACTATTGTTTTAAATTCAAGAATAAAGTTGATAGCTGAAACAGTATGCAATGAATAATGTGTAATCATATGGTGATAAATAAAAGGTGTTTTATTTATGTTCATAGGTTTTGATACCATATTGGATTCAATTATTATTGTGTTTCATTTTGCATGTTTTGACTTCCAGAATAAACTAGGTTATTCTTCCGGAATGACTGAGTTATTCAAACCATCCACAGTCGGTCATATGTTGGAAGTAGATATGAATTAAGACTATCATGGGTTGGCTTGTAGAGGTCTAAGGTGTTGGACAAAGGGCTACAACACTCATGAGTGCTCATAAGTTCTGAGTATTGGATTCAACCCGCGCTCATTGGAATCACTTCATGGATTTTATCACGAGTGATCATGAGACGATAATATCTTATATTCTTCAAACTTAGAGATATGAGTTGTTACTATGAGTTGATAGTACATTGATTGCACGAAAATGCATTTGGTAACTCGGTGCTATAAAACGTGTCTTTGTGTATGATTCAACAAGTAGTAGAACAAGCCATATGAGTCGAAGTTTATCCATTCCTTTTACCTTCGGGATAAAAGCGATATCTGTGGGCCCCTCGATGATTTGATGATGATAAATGGAAGTGCTCGGCCGGGCCAAGACTGATTTGATTTGTTCAATTAGTCAGTCGTCATAAATCGGAAATCGGGAAACAACAAATGGACAGAGAGAAAGATTATAATCCATGTCTCAGTCCATATGATATCTAAAATGGAGGAATATATGATCCCTTATCTAATGGACAAGTTCGTTGACAAGATCAGAGTTCGACAACGGCTTTAAGAGCTACGATTGCCAGTTAGGTTTGAAGTCATACGCAATAATAGTTTTAGACTTATCCAAGTGGGAGACTGTTGGATTAATGTCTAAGTCCATAACTATAATTGGTAAGACTTGACCCGACCCGGCATGGTCCATTTGGGTTGCACTTCACCGACATAATTTATATGGATAATCTTTTGAGAATAGTATGTTTATGATTAATATTAATATATTGTAAGTTCTAATATATTAATATGGAATCATTTTATTTAATTAGTATTGATCAAGAATTAATTTATAATTAATTAAGTGATCAAAGGGAACTAATTAAATATGGACTCTTATATATATGGAGTGGGCCAAGTTCATTTAGGTTGGGCTAAGCTTTCATGGATAGTCCATGGAGTGTTTAACCCATAGATCCTAGGAAATGAAAGGTCATGGGTATTAGGGTTTAACCCTAATCCTCCACACTATATAAAGATGTCCTTGGTTGGTGAAATGGGCACTAGTGTGGTACACTAAGAAGGGCTAGCCAATTTCACTAGAGAGAACCAAGTACTCATATTCTCTAAAGTCTTCCAAGGTGTCTTGGTGATTTGTGATTCCACTTGAGGCTTCCACACTATTGGGGCTAAGCTCTTAAAGCTTGAAGCCATCAAGCTACATCAAAAGGTATGTCATCTAACTAGTACTTTGTAGTATAAGAACTTCATAATATGCTAGTTAGGATTAAAGTTCTTATTTGCATGTATTATAGAGAAAACATAGATCCAAGGTTTATAGGGTTGCATGTACACCATAGGAGTGTTAGAATGCTCTAAACCCAACATAATGGAGTCGGGCTGAGAAGCCAGGTGACTCGAGGCGAGGGTACTGAACCTCGCATGTGGAGCTTGCCGCTATAATGGAGCCGGGTTGGGAAGCCAGGCAACCCAAGGCGAGGGTACTGAACCTCGCATGCGGAGCTTTCCGCTATAATGGAGTCGGGTTGAGAAGCCAGGGGACTCGAGGCGAGGATACTAAACCTCAAATGCGGAGCTTGCCGCTATAATGGAGTCGGGCTGAGAAGCCAGGCGACTCGAGGCGAGGGTACTGAACTTCGCATGATTGGACGTAGCACCCCACAATCTAGGCATCTAGCTCGTGTGATCAGTCTGGGTTAAAGTGGAATGGTACCTGATGCTTTGTTGCATCGCTAGTCGTACTAATAATTAATGCCTTGGTGTTTTGTCTGTTTGTCGAGGGCGATGCGGGGATGCTACTTAGAGCTGGATATTGTAGCTACTGTCAAGTGGTTCATAGCGAGACCGTCGTTGAGAGCTGGTCATCAGGGCCGCTGAGAACTGAGCATCGAGCTGCTAGCGATAGATGAGTAACTCGACCATTGAGGGCTATGCAACGAGGCTACCAAGGATTGGACCATGGGGTTGCTCTTTCGATCCGGGATATTAGTGTCACCTCAGGGATTCACTATCACAAAGTATTAGCTCTTTGTGTTGTTAATATTGTTTATAAAAAAGCCTAAAAGAAAGCCCAAGCTGAGAAGATACAGTCCATATGACAGACCCGCATTTTCTTCAATTTTGTGTTGTGGGCTTTAGTGGATGGCCCACTATCTTTTTTATCAGCCTTCGAGGGTTCCATATTTTCTATCGTCATCTGACTGTAAGCCTTGAAAGAGTCGTTGACCTCCTCCTCTTCTTCCCTTTTTTTTGTCTTCCGTTCTTTTCCAGAACTTCACGCCTGAGATAGTCGGGGATTGGAACGGAGGATCAATTCTTTCATTGATGATGTTGATCTGTTAAGTCAAGGTGGTCCAGAGCCGCTCTCATCGGTGCTCGCTGCATCATTATAATTTGGAGGCGACCTGAGATAGTCGGGGATTGCAGCGGTAGGGGAACGACGGTAGTTCTAGGGAACTTCGTCGGACGTCGCCGGTTAGGAACGAAATATGATGGTCTGATTTCGACCACCAGTGGTTGGCTGGTGGCACTTTTAGATATGGTCACTGGCAGAGAGTCAAGAAACATGAACCAAACGATGTTGCCCCACCGGAGACAACAGTTGCGTCGAAGTTGGAGGCGTCGGGTTCAGACAGCCACCATTTGGAGAATGAAGTGGCTGTGGTTCAAGTTGCTTCGTTGGAACAATGACGTTATGTCGCTGGGATGGGCTGAAGACAACGACATCTAGTGCTATTCCGGAGGTCGCTACTGTAAGGCGAAGATCGTTGTCGGTATCGCCTCATCGGAGTGGTGGCATCAAGTAGCTACAGATAGTGGTGACTTCGATGGCAGATGACGCATGGGCTACTGCTGCAGGAAGGTCGATGGTGTTGCTTTGTTGAAGTCATACGCGATCGGGTGAGATGGCAATTCAGTAGCTGGTTCGACCGGTAGAGACCCGAGCAGCCAACCGAAGAGAGATGGCCTGGTGGGGCCCACCTTTCTTTTTGACGTTTGTGCCATGTAGGGTTTTTCAAAAGATGTACTGACACTGATGTGTCTTTATAAACATGGCGCAGATGTATTATAGACCGGAAAATGACTTAGGAGGGTAACTACCTTTTATCCGTGTTTACATATTGGCAACTTCTTCTTTTTTGTACATAATAAAGCAACTAACTTGTTTTAACTGTTTAAATTACACCAATATTACCGGCTAATACCTGATTTAACCAGTAACTCAAAGGGAAAGTGAATTAGGAGGGTAACTACCTCTTATCCGTGTCCACATATTGGCAACTTATTATTTTTTGTACATAAGAAAGCAACTAACTTGTTTTAACTGTGTAACATCTCAAAAATCATGACCAAAAATGTCGTTTTTAATTTAATACTAAAACAATAATTGTCAAACCATTAATTTAATACTCCGGCATCGGGCCCCGCCCTGCATTGAGCCCCGCCCGGTATACATATATGTCTCTCTTAGACCCCGTATGTCTCCGGGCCCCGCCCGCTAAACACATACAATCATATAACATGCTAACACATAAATAAACATACTCTACTGTATCCCTGTCCTAAGAAACATACTCTGTTAATAATGGTATACAGAACTTCGTCCGTACTCAACTAGTTCCAGGCAGGGCTTCAGCAGTGCAAGGTGAGTCTCCTCACTGTGTGAATGGGTCTAAGGCCACAATGTCAGCCCATGTAGTCTATGAGTAGGAAGACTCGAGGGTTAGCCCTAGGCATTGTATGCTAGTATGTTATTCCAGACCAAGGTCCGATGTCGGGCGGGTGCCCGAGGAATGTTTGCATGTTAGATTATACTTGTTGTGTGTGTGTGATACTTGTATGTGCCTGGTAGGGAGGTGAGTGTGGGTAAGGTCCCGTATCTCATCACTAGTTGAGTACGGACGATGTTCCGTATCTCATTATTAGCAGAGTATGTTTCTTAGGACAGGGATACAGTAAAGTATGTTTCTTTATGTGTTAGCATGTTATATGATTGTATGTGTTTAGCAGACGGGGCCCAGAGACAGGCGGGGCCTAAGAGAGACAGATCTGTATACCGAGCGGGGCTCGATGCCAGGCGGGGCCCGATGTCGGAGTATTAAATTAATGGTTTGACAATTATGGTTTTAGTATTAAATTAAAAACGAAATTTTTGGTCATGATTTTTGAGATGTTACACAGTTAAAACAAGTTAGTTGCTTTCTTATGTACAAAAAATATGAAGTTGTCAATATGTGAACACGGATAAGAGGTAGTTACCCTCCTAAGTCATTTTCCCTTTGAGTTACCGGTTAAACCTGTATTAGCCGGTAATATTAGTGTAATTTAAACAGTTAAAACAAGTTAGTTGCTTTATTATGTACAAAAAAGAAGAAGTTGCCAATATATAAACACAGGTAAGAGGTAGTTACCCTCCTAAGTCATTTTCCCTATTATAGACAGTATACAGATGGTACTTACCATCTCTTCCCCCTTTTTTCGTTTTGTTGAAACAAGAATATATCCCTATTTCAGTGTAATATTCGTTGTATCTTTTCTTTTCTTTATCCTGTGCACAAATTGGTCCCACACGGAGTTTTTGTCTTGTAATTTACTTTTTTTGGACCTAAGGGACTAGCTAGCTTTGTTTGGACTGTACTTTTTCTTTTCCCGTGAGTTTTCAGAAAATTATATGATCCATACTTTTTGATATTTTAGCTGTATATTCCATATGGATGCGATCTTTGACTTGCTTTTCTCTATCGTGAATTGTTTTTGAATTGTAATGCACACTGGACATACTATCTTCTCCCCCTTCTTTCTTTTTATTTTTGAAAACCATTAACTAAAATGGTAAAATCATTGGGTAAAAGTAATTTTACCAACGTTTTAAAATATTGAAAGATTACAGAACAATGAAAAATGAGTTTTCTAGAATTTAAGAAGATAAAAAATTAATAGAAACTTATTTCTTCTTTCAAACATCTAAACAACTTGAATAATATTTGAGAATCATAAACTAAATATGAATTTCTGAAAAATATATGAACTGAAAGTGGGTTAAGACCCATCAAGTCTTCTCATCCCTTCCCTTTTTCTTTATAAGGGTTTTGTAAAATGTACAAGCTACACAGTTGTATGTACAAATAAATGTTACATGGATGGGATTTGCATAGAAGATTATGGGCTCAAGAGATTTTCTGAGAAACATACAAGAAAGTTAGCCATTCTTACAAGCATTTATTTCAAGGATAGGAGGTGTTAACAGAAAATCTCTAGATAAAAACGATTTTCTAGTAATATCAGTTAAAAAGCCGATGAAAACTTTTCTTTTCTTCTTAGACTTGCTGAACAAACACAAGAATATGAACAAAAACGAATTTGCTTTGGGGTTGTGCGATGAGCTATGTACTGCTTGAGCTGACCTGATACTCCTTCATTGAGAGGAGTATGAGCTGATCGGTGTGATGCAACGTAACTGCTGTTGCGATCGTGTGGACCGAAGCTGCTAAAGAGTGTTACGCGGCACTAACGTCTTTAAATTGTCGGACCGGCGTAGCTAAGAAGTGTAACCTCGCCATGCAGTCACTGAGACTGTTATTCGGCACAAATGTTGTTGTAGTTACGCGCAAATGGAATATCACCGATAACCATCTACATAGTCTGCATTAATAACCGCCTTGGATGTATTTCTTGCTTGGGCTACACCTAGCTGGATTCCCCCCAATCTGATGTGGGTAGTGTAGGTAGCCGCGTCAGACTATTTCGTCGAACCAATAAACCGTAAGGTTGCTGACCATAATATAAGTGGCAGAGATTCTAAGAGCTGGGCGATTAGGTTGCTAGCGAGGGTTACCTAGTGAGACTATTGCCGATAACCAGACAACAGAATTCTTGAGGAACATGCAATGAGGCTATAGGTAGGAAATATGCAGTAAGACTGTTGCCGAGAGCCAGGCAGCAGAGGTGCTAAGGGATGAGCAACGAGGCTAAAGGTGGGGTTACGCAGCAAGACCGTTTCCGAGAGCCAGGAAACAGAGGTGTTGTGGGGTACGTGGCGAGGCTACAGGTAAGGTTGCATAGCAAGACCATTTCCAAGAGCCAGGAAACATAGATGATGTGGGATACACAGTGAGGCTACATGTAAGGTTGCATAGCAAGACCATTTCCGAGAGCTAGGAAACAGAGATGTTGTGGGGTACAGGGCGAGGCTATAGGTAAGGTTGCATAGCAAGACTGTTTCTGAGAGCCAGGAAACAGAGATGCTGAAAGGTAATAGGTAGCAGGGCCGCTGTCGGGATGACCTTTTTGCTGGAGATTAACCTCACTATAGCAAGTTGTAATATGGATAACACTTCATCGATCGTCCAAGCATAAGAGACCCATGATGACTGTGAGAGAGAAAGCACCGCGATCATGGGATTAGACATGGAATAAGCTTGTTATGTGCGACTTATGGTGCGCGACTTATGTTGCGCGACTTAGGAGAATAGCTCGGGCTTAGCAGCCAACGAACATGAAGATGTCATGCGGGAAAGCATCGCGTGTAACAGATCGGGTTTGGCTGCTAACGATCATAAATACATCACATGGGAGAGCATCGCATGGAATGGATCGGGCTTGGCTGCCAACGATCGTAAGTACATCACGTGGGAAAGCATCACGTGGATTCATATAGGCAAAGGTTGCGAACCTTTGAGCCTCGTTGGCGAAGCATGCCGTTAATGGAGTCGAGCTGAGAATCCAGGCAACTCAAGGCAAGGGTGCTGAACCCTGCATGCGGAGCGTGCCGCTATAATGAAATCGAGCTGAGAAGCTAGGCGACTCAAGGAAAGGGTGTTGAACCTTGCATACGGAGCGTGCCGCTATAATGGAGTCGGGCTGAAAAGCCAGGCGCCTCGAGGTGAGGGTACTGAACCTCACATGCGGAGCGTGCCGCTATAATGGAGCCGGGTTGGGAAGCCAGGCGACCCGAGGCGAGGGTACTAAACCTCGCATGCGGAGCTTGCCGCTATAATGTGTTGGATTAATGTCTAAGTCCATAACTATAATTGGTAAGACTTGACCCGACCCGGCATGGTCCATTTGGGTTGCACTTCACCGACACAATTTATATGGATAATCTAGTAATATCGGTTAAAAAGCCGATGAAAACTTTTCTTTTCTTCTTAGACTTGCTGAACAAACACAAGAATATGAACAAAAACGAATTTGAGAAGGATTTCTTCTTGTAAAACCCTCTTTTTCTTTTTAGCTTGTTCAACAAGCCAAAACACAGATCTGATAAATTCGTTTTCCATCTCTAAACTTCTGAAGGAAACACAAAATAAACAACTTGAGAAAAGTAAAAAATTGCAATCTAAGGATGCTTTCTCTCAAAAGAACAACTGAAGACAAGGTAAATAACCACAAAAATTTCTATTCTTCTCAAATTGTTTAATAGAACACAAATATAATCAAAGATGATTTAAGAACACATAAAAGTCTCTTTTCTCCCCCTTTTCTGAAAAACCCATCAAAATATAAATGAAAATTAGATCTAATGAAGTCTTTTAAAACTTGAGAGTTGCTCAAATGAACTAAAACCAAACATATTTAGACATCTGAACAACAAAAAAATTAGATCTAACGATCTGAACAAAAAACTCAACAGATCTTAAAATCTGAGCTTCAAGATAAAACAGATATATAGATCTGAACTAAAAATGGAGTAGATCTTGGCAAGAGCCAAACGGATCTGAACAAATGGTGTTAAATATGAACGGATATGGTCAAACCTGAGCTGAAGCACAGGAGATCTGAACAAATCTAGGCAAGAACAAGATGATTTATGCTCGTTCGAGTCCAGGATGGCGCCAAATGATGCGACCTTGGCTCCGACCACCTGCTCTGAGGAGATGCTTGTATACCGGAGACTGATCTGCGAGGTCACAATCAGAGAGATGCGTTTAAGCCGTCCTAGGGACTGTGCCCCGGGAGTGGACTACGACGATCAAGTTAGATCAGCTGATAGATCTGAGATGGTCCACCATAACAGGAGAGAACCATCTTGGTGCTGGTGGTGGTGTATGGTGGCTGACTGCGGCGGGTGGCAGCTGAGCCATGGGGAATGTCTAGGGTAAAGGTCCAAGGGAAAAGCTCTGGGAGAGGTCCCCCTTCATGGAAGGGGCACTATTCTATTTATAGTGGACAATTAGGTCAAGGGGAATTAGGTCAGGCCTTAGGCCAGCCCAATTCAGGCCCAACTAGCAAGGAGCTGGGCAAGGCCGCCCGGAGGCGCCGGGCATGACTGGCGGGCGCGCCCCGGGTAAGGTTGGCAGGCACGCACCAGGAAAGACTGTCAATGGAGCGCCAGGTTGGTCCGGCGGGAGAGTCCCCAGCAAGGCTGGCAAGGGAGCGCCAGGTCGGGCCGGCGGGAGAGTCCCCAACAAGGCTGGCAAGGGAGCGTCAGGCCAGGCTGGCGCGCTGGGGCAGTCTAGGCCATAGCTATGAATCACCACGTTAACGACTTTTTTATCACCTTATTCTTCCATAATCTTCAAAACACACAAAATTCACTCAAAAATAACTCGCAAGCTCATCCAAAGCATTAGGGTTTGGGACTTGGAGGCTGGAAATGAGGCTGATAGGTGGGGATCAAGATGCTTAAATAGGGTGCAAATCCCCGAATTTAGGGTTTCCCAAACCCAGACCAACTCGTCGAGTTGGTCCTCCCCAACTCGTTGAGTAGGTTTCTCAACCCGCGTCTAATATCATTCCTACTCGTCGATTTATCCCTCTTGGACTCGACGAGTTGACCTTCAATTTGCATATTATCTTTCCTTAATTAGTATTCTAGATTCCGCATGTTACAACTCCCCCCCCCCCACTTAAATTAGACTTCATCCTCGAAGTCTTCTGCAATTCCCTACCTCGGATACTTCTTACGCGCCTCGTCTACGGCTCTTGCCATCTACCTCGAATCAACTCGTGCTCCTCATGGGACATAGAAGACACTATGAATTAGTCTGAATTCTCGCAGCAATTTTATACAATGCATAACCTTGTTTGCTTAGTCCAATCCTTGAAAGGACCATTATACTCGACACACCATCTTGCTCCCGGAGTGAAATGCCACTCCTTGGAGGTAAAATCTTGAGATCACTTCAATTATCATAGACCCTGAGCTCACTGCTCCTATCAACAGTCGACGACCTGTTGATAAGTACTTATACTTGACCTCCAAACCATACAACCATTACCCTGCACAATCGGTGGCCTTCCCAAGGCAACTGATCATAATCAGCAAGACCCTTTCCTATTACCGTGATGGATATAAATCTTCTGTCTCATGCACAAAACTACCTTTCGCTGTTTTCAAATCCTGAACCTTACATTGATTTGTCTTCCCAACAGAACACCCTTTCCGAAATGGTACCATATAATTCTCCACAATAGCTGGTCCCCAGTCTCTCCCAGTACTGTTCCACTCGGTATTACCCATCGAATGATTTCACTTACCATGTCCAGATGTTGAACGCCTAACTCAACGTATGGATCAGATAATACTTCGAGTAGAAAATTCATCCTTGCAACGGTTAGACTCATACAAGAGCTGTGCAACGTGGTCAAATCAATTACTATGAGATTATTTAATCCCGTTGTGACTGACTTAGCATTACTCAAACAATCGGTTACTTCACGTACACACGGAACCCAAACCATTAATACTGCTCAAATACTAATACTTCCTAAAACACTAAACTTCCTGAAACAACATGTTGCCTTCTGGCTGCTTTCCAAAATCCCCCAAGACCTCCCTGGTCTCAATTCGTTTGGCAGTCATTTGAAATACCAGGTGCCAGCCCAACTACTGAGCTAAAGGACTCCCCTATCGTCGCCCTACAAGACTATTGAATTGATTCATCATTCGACAATAGTTGCCTTTAGTTATCTTGCCACAGTAGCTCTAGAGACCTTCTGATCCAACCAATCGGGTTCGTACGTCAATTCTAGTCAACACCAATTCCAAGACTTATAGGGAATGCTACTTGACCAGAGGTAGTCGTATATCACAACCTGGCCTTATGCGATCCATTGCTTCCTTGTTCCCATGACTGTTGTGGTGATCCCATGGTCTTCCACTGGCTTAACTAGGTCTAATCCATATGGGTAATTACGTAACCCAATCTATGGATTTTCCACATCCTCACTGCTGCACCCGAACTGGTGGGTGTTACAGTTCTTCCTGTAATCTAACATCACTCCCATACTATCTACCAACCTAGTGAGAGCTACAGCTACCCCCGCGGGCTTACAACACTCTAACGCTATCCGGAAACTTTGCGAATGCTACGGCTACACCCGAAGACTTACAACACTTCCAACACTATCTGGAAACCTTGCGAATGCTACGGCTACACCCGCAGTCTTACAACACTTCCAACACTATCTGATAACATTATGAATGCTACGACTACACCTGCAGTTTTACAACACTTCCAACACTATCTAGAAACCGTGTGAATGCTACGGCTACACTCACAGTATTACAACGCTTCCAACACTATCTGACAACCTTGTGAATGCTACAGCTACACCCATAATCTTACAATACTCCCTCGCAGTCTTACATCACTTTCCACACTATCTGATTACTAGTGAATGCTACGGCTCCCTCGTAGTCTTACAACACTTTCACCCCAACTGACTACTAGTGAATTCTACGACTCCCCTGTAGTCCTACAACACATTCACCCTAACACAGCCGCAACCCAATGACTTGCCCCTAATATATATCAATTCGAAACACATATAGAGTCGAGCACGCACTCGACCGAACACCCGAACTGAACTCAATTCATGACTGGAGCCCCAACCTGCTTCCCCAAATTTTGCCACCAAGCTCCAAGAAGATGCGATTCACATGCTTGGAAGTTTTACCGAACTCCCAATTCACACAACCCTTGAGCCAATCAGCTACTTGGGCCTCCTTTCTCCCTGACAGGGATGTGAAACTTTCCCAGTTTCAAAACTGCTCCTACTTTTGTATCCCGTGACGGTTCTCCCCCACTTTAAATTGACTAAATTCTCAAAGCACATGAGAATTGAAGGATTTTCACTCCTTTTACTCTTTAATAACCAACTGCTGACAACCTACTACTTACCCGTGCTAGTGTTCTATTACTGGCCCAGCCTTAAAGACCACACAACTCCTAAAGACCAGACAAACACTTCTCGAATCCCAACAACACTGATAATCCTAAATGCTTTGAAATAATACTACACTCAAATCTTTCAACCCAAATGACAAATGCTCAGACCAAAACGTCAGCAATAGACCACTTCCCTTGGCGACCCCACAAGACAATTTGAGCACAACGACTGAAACCACCGAATCCTGACGATGGTGGATAACCACTCTGATGAACCCTGAGCACAACCTTTCCCACATAATTGCCCTGAACCGATCTCAACCATGAACCAAGTTAACACTGAACACTTCAAACCAAAAAAGGAAACGACCTTTCACTAACCATTAATAATTCATGGCATGCGAGTGGCATATGTCATCACTTGAAGATATAACCCAAACATAAGCAGGGAAACAGACTCATAATACACTTACCCAAACCCTTGGAACGAAAAGTTTAATCGAGCAGTTTCCCGCGATTAGTGCACTGAATCTGGTCCTGCTGGCCTCTCAAAATTTTGACCCGAACTCTTGGGTCTCTTCCCAGGACCCTCCAATATATGCACCTGATATGGTCCCCTCTTCCAAATGTGCTCTAAATCAATCTCTCGCTCTTGGGCTCTAGAAATCATATCATTCAGGGTCTCGCACCCTGACACACTCACCAACTCAATCGTTCACGACTAAACTGCAGTAGCTGAAGCAACCTCTGCCCTAACCCAGGCTACAAACTACTCCCAAGACATAATCTCCAATCCCAAAAGTGAAATAAATTGCACAATCAATCCTTGCTGTCTGATACAAGAGATCCACAGTGAACCAAACCTTAGTTCCTAAAGGGCCGGGACTAGTGTGGAAAACACTTTCCATCTCCTTAATCCAATGTGAATTCAAATCCTTGGCAGTCCCTCCACTAACTGGCTCACCACTGGATCCGGGACCAAACCTTAGTCCTTCCTCATGTGTGCTCATCCTCATATGGCAAAGCAGTTATTCCCACTATCAGAGTATAACCAAGAATTCTCCTTTCCATAAGCTTCTTAGATTCTCCAAGACTCTCACTGATTCGAGTATGGATCATGTGCTTTCAGTAGTACGGGCCCATACTACCTCCAACACCTATCCATACTTTCCTCAGCAATCCTCCCGAATCCTCTAAGTCACCTACTTCACTGGTGCACCAAATATTCGCTAAACAACAACACAATACCCACCAAAGCAACTCCTAGGCCCCCCTAGGTTCCCGACCTCAACGAACCGCCCCATTAAACTCATTGGAGCATATCTTAGGTCTTCCTAGGTTCCCAACCTCACCCTGCCATCAGTTGCTGAAGAACTCCCCATGATGCCAGCCAACCACCTCGTGGATATCGTCATATCCACTTAGTAGCTGACTCCTATCACTCAAGAGTTCCACAAAGCACAAAGCAAGCAACATTCGTGCAGTGGCTCTCCAACCCATGTAACTATCCAAAAATCAGGGGTAAAAAATTCATTTTTATTATAGTAAAAACACAGTAATCTTTTAAATCCAATCATTCTAAAACATTGCTTAGTTAAAACAGTTATCAGAGTTACGTCTCAAAATCACATAATGCGTAAAACACAGGTGTGTGTGCGCTGCGATCAAGTCGGGCCCTTCCTTTCCGAACCAACGATACCTGAAACCATAAACAAAACTGTAAGCACAAAGCTTAGTGAGTTCCCCAGAGCATACCCCACACAATCCACATAACCACATAATCCATATTGGCTATATCAGCTACATAAACCATATCAATAGCATAAGCCATGCATATAAACATATAGGGATGCTGTGGGATCCTACATGGTCTTACTCCAGGATGCCATGGGCTCCCCCACATGGTCTTACACATAAGTGTCATGGGCTCCCCCCATGATCTTTAGTTGAAAAGCCATGGGCTCCCCCACTTGGTCTTACATCCAAGTGTCATGGGTTCCCCCCATGGTCTTTACCTGAAAAGCCATGGGCTTCCCTACATGGTCTTACATCCAAGTGTCATGGGCTCCCTCATGGTCTTTCCTGCAAGTATCACATAAGTACTAGCATACCACCTAGCATATAACCAACTAGCATACCACATATCACTACATCAACTAGTCTACCACATAACATAAAATGGGTCGGCCTTGGTGCCTTCAACTTATTCGTATGGTGAGGAGACTCACCTCGAATGCTGAAGCTTGCTACCCGAACTCCCTAGCTATTGCCCTGATAGTTCTCCCAACTAACAAATACCAACATAAATCCAATTAGCAACTAAGTTCTAAACCACAAACCATAATCCAATCTTGGGGTAAACTGACCATTTAACCCTTGGTCTAACAAGACCTAAAACTAAGGCCCAAGCCCAACACCAATAATGTCCAAACCATAAAATCCATAAAAGCCTATTAGTGGCCCAATTTTCCAAATTGGGCCCAAACTCCTTATTGGGCTTCCCCTTTAGAACCCACTATATACTTCATAACTCTCTAGGGTCAACTCCGGTCAAAGTTAAAGTCAACGCTCCGAGTTGACTCACCTCGTCGAGTTTACCTTTCAACTCGTCGAGTTCCCATGACTCATATAGTTGTGAAATCGCGATCTGACTCGTCGAGTTCTCCTCCAACTCTTTGAGTCCTTCCTTATAACAAAATCGGGACTTTTCCATACAACTCGTCGAGTTCCTTTGTGGACTCGCTGAGTTCCATGAACAGAATCGAGAATATTCAACCGAACTCGTCGAGTCCCTTGCATTTCTAGACTATACAACTTTTTCCTCAGATCTAAGGTTCCATAATACAGATCCATATTGTGTCCATAACCTATTTCTGTAAAGTTGACAACTTGATAGCTTTGCACGCCTCAAATAGACCCAAACTCGAGATATAGCAATCTACTTCCATGAGCATGGCCTTTTCTTGGACAAAAACAAGTTTGAGACCCTTTTTATGATTCTAAGGGCCAAATATTACTGGAAAGTGGGAATCCTTTACATACAATCCATGGAGGGTATCATTTTCCCACAATGGGGTCAAAAAGGCCCGTAAATCAAGACTAAAAGAGATATAAGCTATGAATCACCAAGTTAAGGACTTTTTTTTACCTCAGAAAGCTACCAAAGATGGACAAGATCCCAGATCTAATGCTTCTTCTTGAATCCCCAAATCTTCTCCTTCTTCCATAATCTTCAAAACACACAATATTCACTCAAAAATAACTCACAAGCTCATCCAAAGCATTAGGGTTTCGTGGAGTAGGGTTTGG
Organism: Lactuca serriola; assembly: GCF_051521515.1. Taxonomy (NCBI): domain Eukaryota; kingdom Viridiplantae; phylum Streptophyta; class Magnoliopsida; order Asterales; family Asteraceae; genus Lactuca; species Lactuca serriola. The sequence goes on from NC_136412.1 coordinate 338,011,591, forward strand.
GACTTGGAGGCTGGAAATGAGGCTGATAAGTGGGGATTAAGATGCTTAAATAGTATGCAAAGCCCCGAATTTAGGGTTTCCTAAACCCAGACCAACTCGTCGAGTTGGTCCTCCCCAACTTGTCAAGTAGGTTTCTCAACCCGCGTCCAATCTCATTCCTACTCGTCGAGTTATCCCTCTTGGACTCGACGAGTTGATCTTCAATTTGCATATTATCTTTCCTTAATTAGAATTCCAGATTTTGGATGTTACACTATTGTTTTTCTTGAGTTCGATATCCTTACTTATCAAACTATCTTATACCCGATCAGGTTCACTGCCTTTAAGATGTTGGTTTAAATGCGATAGACTATGAATTATAATTTTAAAACTAGTGCATTAAAACTACACATCAATTTTCGAAATCATTTGGAAAAACATGCAGTTGTATTTTGTTGTAGGATCGTTGCATCATGACTTTGTTATATTTTGTTGATATTGTGTGTAATGTGGATAATGTGGGTTTTGAGTTTCCTGAATAGAAAATGAAAAATCTTGACTAGTATTTCGTTTTTGACGGTTGCATCTTTGGCTATAACCATCTTGTTTGGATTTACCAAGAGAATTCATTGGAATCGGATTAAATTTGAATGGAATTAGGGAGGTGTGTAATGGAATTGGAGTGGTATATAATGCAATTGAAGGTAGAGATATGTATTTATATTGGTAAATGCTTTTTTTTTAAAGTTTGATCGGTCAATGGTCAAAGGTAGAGAGAAGCATGGGTTCTCCAACCCTCCAGGCTACTGTCCCAATGGCCCTTGCCAGTTCTTGAATTTGTTGTCTAGGCGGTACCGGCCTCGTCGTCCAACCCGAAGATGGCTCCAACTTAAGAAAATCAATAAAAATGTAGTATTCTTTCTTCGGTTTGCAGTTGGTTATAAACACTAAAATATTTGTATAAAAAAGATTGTACATAGATTTGGGGGACCACAGAAAAGCCATGAGCAAAAGGTTTAAAGAATTTGGACAAGCGTTGGTGGTGGTTTCTAAAAGCTTATATGTGCTTATTCATATTTATGTCACATGTGGATGCTCAAACAAATCAATGGCCCACAACAAAAAAGTATCAAATCATTATTGATAGCAAACAAGGATTTGCGATATTTATTATACACTAAACGATAAAAATGAAATTGGAAAATATATAAAATAATAATTTTATTTCATATATTGTGTTCTAACTTAGCAATTATTTCAACTAAAATATAAAGTTTCCATTATTTTCATTATATAGCTTCTCATTATTTGCAAGGGATGCCAAAATTTATTTGGCTACCGGTTTCTTGGTTTCTTTGTTGATTTTACTTTGAAGTCTTTTATGATTTTATCTATTAAAAAAAAAAAAAAAAAAAAAAAAAAAAAAAAAAAAAAAAAACCTAGTTTCTAGCCCTCTACACAGGTCAAACTAAGGGACGTATAATGGATATGTTTTGTTCAATGTTGAGGGCCCAAAGGATATGTGGGGACATGGATGTACTAGGGATACTTTGATTGTTACTGACCGAGAAAATGCTGATTGGAAAACGTCTGTCTGAATAGTAAATTTTAACTGAGTAAAAAATCATGTTGTTTGATTGTATATATGATTGAATGTGCTGACTGATGCAAAATGATCATTTTACCATGGTGCTCTTAATAATAATAATAATAATAATAATAATAATAATAATAATAATAATAATGGTAATAGTAGTAGTAGTAGTAATAATAATAATAATAATAATAATAATAATAATAATAATAATAGTAGTAATAATAATAATAATAATAATAATAATAATAATAATAATAATAATAATATATACAAAAGCTTCCAGCATAATAGACATTAAATATATTATTTTAAAGGTTAAAACACAAAAAATCTTCTAGCTTGATGGTAAGCACCAATGATTGTATAGGGGACCCATTTCTCTTTGTTGAGTTGTGTCACCATCTGTCAACTCATTTCTTTGTCAGACATTTCTTACCGAGTTAGATGGACAAAGTTGGATTATCAAACACATTTTGCCGACCGAGTCAGCCAAAAAAACATTTGACTTGACTCGATCAGACGCATATCAAATAGGCCCAGAGCCTACTAACGATAATATCGACTTAATTATAGATCTATATATACACACGATGATTCAACAAAATATTTACCATGTTAGTATTTTTTTCATTTTTCTTTACTTTTTAGTTTTTCTTAATGTTTTTTATTTTAAATATCCGATTTTTTTTTCCTTTTTCTTTACTTTTCAGTTTTTCTTTACTTTTTTTACTGTTTTTTAAATAACAATTTTATTTTACTGTTTCTTAAATAACAATTTTATTTCTTTTTTTATTTTTATTTTTTATTTTAAATATCCGTTTTTCTTATACAAACCTTTGACCATCAAATTTTAGCAATCAAAAAATTAAACATACAATATATTTTAAGGTGCAAAAACTCCAACATTACACATACAATGTTTTAAGGTAAAAAAAATCACCATTGTTTGTTACAATAAAAACACCACAATAAAATAATAATAATAATAATAATAATAATAATAATAATAATAAGAGAATAGTCACAACAATACCATAAAAAATATTATCTTTTTAATTACCTTGGCTTAGACGAACATCATTTTCGATTATAACTCGGTTACCTACAAATTCCACAAACGAAAACGACAATATTTTTTTGTAGGTAACTTGGTTATAATCAAAAGCGATGTTCGTCTAATGTAATTAAAAAGACAATATTCTTCTATAGTATTGTTGTGACTATATATATATATATATATATATATATATATATATATATATATATATATATAACAATTTGATACCGTTAAAGTTCAAGCTAATTGTGATGTTTTACTTAATATAACAAACAATATTTGAGTTTTTTTTTTAATTGTGGTGTTTTGTTTGTAACAAACAATGAGTTTTTATTTACCTTAAAAGCATTGTATGTATAATGTTGGAGTTTTTGAACCTTAAAATATATTGTATGTTTAATTTATGATGGCTAAAATTTGATGGTCAAAAGTTTGTATAAGAAAAACGGATATTTAAAATACAAAAAATAATAACGATAAAAAAGACAAAAAAAAAATTGTTATGAAAAAAAAACAGTAAAAAAAGAATTTTTTTTGAAATAAAAACTATTATTTAAAAAATATAACAAAAGAGTAAAAAGGTAAAATAAAAGAGAAAGGTAAAAAAATCGAATATGTAAAATAAAAAAAAAACATTAAAAAAAGCTGAAAAGTAAAGAAAAATAAAAAGAAATATTTATAGGGAAAATGACTCTTGAGGGTAATTAACTTTTGCGTTTGTACTCATTTGGTCATTTTTCTTTTTTTTTGTATTCAATATACCATCGAACTTGTTGTTGGTGTTTGCCATAGCCCTTTTGACCGGCTTTTGACCTGTGATAGCCGGTCAAAGGGTTATGGTGAACACAAACAACAAGTTCGATGGTATATTGAGTACAAAAAAAAAGGAAAGGGGCCAAATGAGAACAAACGCAACAGTTGGTTACCCTCCTGATTCATTTTCTCTTTACTCATTTACAGCAAATCCCACGTCATCTCCTACTGAAATTAATGACTATGAGATTCATTATTGCTTCTCTTCAAAACATAACTCACGAAAGGACATTATTCATGCATGTACAACTTTGTAATGCACTTGAATATTTATTAGGGGAATCTTGACTAAGCAGGCGCATTTCATGACTATATTTACATTTGCAATCAAATGATTTATCGTATCATGGATTCTAGACAAGTCTACAAACGAGTGGAATCACAAGTGCTGTGATTTTTGAGTTTACTTAGCTTTAAGATCGAACTCATGGGATAAGATACAACATCAATATGTACAATATCATGCTGCTTTTGTAGACACATCACCATAATATTGTACATATTGATGTTGTATTTTATCCCATGAGTTCGATCTTAAAGCTAACAAAATCAAAAATCACAGCACTTGTGAATCCACTCTTTTGTAGACTTGTCTAGAATCCATGATACGATAAATCATTTGATTGGAAATGTAAATGTAGTCATGAAATACGCCTGCTTAGTCAAGATTCCCCTAATAAATATTCAAGTGCATTACAAAGTTGTACATGTATGAATAATGTCCTTTCGTAGGTTATGTTTTGAAGATAAGCAATAATGAATCTCATAAAGTCATTAATATCAGTAGGAGATGATGTGGGATTTGTTGTAAATGAGTAAAGGGAAAATGAATCAGGAGGGTAACCAACTGTTGCGTTTGTTCTCATTTGGTCCCTTTTTTTTTGTACTCAATATACCATCGAACTTGTTGTTTGTATTCACCATAACCCTTTGACCGGCTATCATAGGTCAAAAGTCGGTCAAAAGGGCTATGGTAAACACCAACAACAAGTTCGATGGTATATTGAATACAAAAAAAAAGAAAAGGGACCAACTGAGTACAAACGCAAAAGTTAATTACCCTCAAGAGTCATTTTCCCATATTTATATGGTAAATACTTTTCAAAGTATATTAAAATGTTAAATACTTTCTTTACTCACTCTATTATGGTTAAAAACTCATCTTATTCAAGTGAATGTCTTAGAATAAAACTACTTTATAATTAATCAATTTAAAAATTATTTATTTGATAATATTTTAGTTTCGATCATAATGATTATATAAAATATCAACTATTATTTTAAGATAATATAATATAATTTAGAATTTTTTGTTTTTGTACGTTATTATTTTTGTTAATTACATTAAAAAAATCACTTGTCTTTATTTAGAAGTCACATAAGACATTTTAAATTGTATGCCTCATTATGTTATCATATTTTTTTCATTCATATATTTGAATAAAATATTCATTAATAATATACTTATATCATTCCAATTATGTCAAGGAAATACTCGTCGACAAAAACCTAATCAAACAGTCATCCAATATGGAAAACTAAAAAGTATGCATCTCCAATAAATTATTACTTATTTAATTGTATTGGATTTTTATTTTAATATTACAATTCTTAAAATTTCAAGTAAACACTATTTAACATTAAACCAGTGTAACTCAAACGGTTTTTATTTATAATATTTAATTGATACTTATGTTACTTATTAAATAGTTATTAATAAGATTTATGTTTTTAAAATGTTATTAGTATTATATATTTATATTATAATAAAAAATTTCTTACATCAATAACATTAAGAATATGTTATTTTTATAATTTTGATTTTTTCGTTATAACTTATTTTTTATATTTATTTTCATATAGTTTATATATTTTCTAAAAAACAACTATTGATAAAACGTTATTTGACGATACGATATCGATGGGTGTTAATATATTTCATTTTAGGAAATATGTTTATACTTTTGTTTATTAGTATATAATAAATCATTAATCTTTTCAACATATTATATAAATTTAAATAAGCAAATTAAAAGATTACATCAAAAAACTTTAAACCTATATTATAAACTTAATTATATTTTTTATTATTATTTTAGATTAACATATTTGTGGAGAAGTTGGTATATACTTCATTTTTTGTTATTTTGTTTTATTCTTTAAGTTAGGGATGAGCTTTAAACCGGACCGGTTTGGAGCCGGAACCAGTTTTTCTATATTATAAGAACTGAGAACCGAACCGCAGGTTCTAGCATCGGTTTCGGTTTCGGTCCCGGTTTTTCGGTTATTTTTTAAACTAGAATCGGCTGAAATATTATAGATGATATGTTATTTTTCGGAGCTTATAAATGATTCAACATTTAACCAAATTATGACTTTTTACATTCTAAATTGAAGTACAAACACTAAATTACATGATAAAAAAGGAATCAAGTAATTCCGACTTCATATGAGTGAGTTATGCACATTTTAAAAGTGAGAAAGATTAAAAAAAATGTTGAAACAGAAAATACATGACATTGAATGCTATCTTCTGAGGTCTATAACTGATTCAATATCTAACCAAAATATGTGTTTTTATAGTTTAAAATGAATTACAAACACCAAATTATATGTTGGAAAACAAAATTAAGTAATTATGACGTCATATGAATGAGTTATATACATTTAAAAAATGAGACAGATTAAAAAAAACAAAAAAAAAAATGTTGAAATTGAAAAAACGTAGCATCAATATTCTTTCTTTCGGAGCATGTGTCTGATTCAATATCTAACAAAAACATATGGTTGTAGAGTCAAAAATGAATTACAAACTCCAAGTTACATGTAGAAAAAAAATCAGATAATTCCGACTTCATATGAATAAGTTATGCACATTTTAAAAAACAGGAAAATTGTCAAACCGGTTTCGATTTTCAGAACCGGGACCCGTTTTCATAAAATGGAGAACCGATAATCGGACCTTGTTGGAAATTCCGGTTGCGGTTGCGGTTCCGCTTCGGTTCCGGTCCAGTTCTGGTTCCGGCAGTCCTAATGCTCATCCATACTTTAAGCTTAAACTCTTGTAATTTGTTTTTCTTTTGTTATACGAGTTTTTGGCATTGTAGTTAACTTGTTGTTGGATTAGTGTCTAAGTCCATAACTATTTTGGTATGTATTTGACCCAATGGTGCATGGTCTTTTTGGGTTGCCTTCACCAAAGCAACTTGATAAGATGAATTATGGAGAGAAAGGATTAAATATGATTTATTAATATATTATGAGAAAAATATATTAAAGGAGAAATCATATTGTTTAATTAATATTAGTCAAGAATTAATTGGTAATTACTTTTGTGACTAAAAGAGATTAATTAAACTTAAGGGACTGGAATTGTAATTATAAGATAATTGCAATTTGGGCCGTGGATTGCCTTATAATAAGGAGTGGACGAATTCTATGGGGAAGCCCATAAGGAAATCGTCCAAGGCCTTAATTAAATGAGTCCATGGGTTACTTAGGGCTTAAGCATCCAAATTAGGGTTTCCTTGTTAGATAACCCTAATGGCCTCACTATATATAGACCCCTTAAGGACCAAAAACGCGGCTAAGACTTCTCTAGGGTTTGTAGACGTTTTTGGGCAGCCTCCATCCTCTCTCATCTTCATCCTCTTGCTTATGGTGTTTGTGAACCATTAGAGGAGTGACATTTGTGACTCTAGGCTTTCTAAAGTCAATACAAGGAGATTTGGGATTGTTATTACTACATAACAATCAAGGTAACATCTTAAACCTATTATCATGTTAATATGATTACTTGTATGCTAGAATTAGGGTTTATAGTCTTGGATAACTTGCATGTACAATAGAGAAACCTAGATCCAAGCATTAGGGTTTGTATGAGCACATAGGATGTTCTTAGGACCAAAACCCAACAGTGGTATCAGAGCCTAGATTGGTTTCTATTGTATTGATGCATTGTATGATTGAAAAATTCGTTTTTTATGTTTCTGGAGGCTGGACTCGCCGAGTCCATAGATGAACTCGCCGTGTCCAAGGTGACTCGACGAGTCCATGCCTGACTCGGCGAGTCGGCTGGTCAGATGGAGGGAAAACCGGGATTTCTTGTTGTTTTTGCTTAAGGATAGTTGCCTTATCATATTAGATCAATATTAATCCGATTTTATGATATATTTGACTATATTCTTGATCTTATTGAAGATATTTATCAATTAATAAGATAATTGTTTCCTTATGTGATAATTGATTAATTATTTTGATTAAATTGGTAAATTGTTTTGCAAGAAATCATTAAATAAATCAAATATGGATAATTATGTGATTAAATGTTAATTTAGATTATTTGTTATTTGATCCTTGTTGTTATGAAAAGTTTCATATTTTCCCCTTTAGGTTTTATAGTTCAAATTTGAACCCAAAAGTATTGTTGTTTTGAAATTTAAATAGTTAAAACCCTAATGTTTTGAAAAAAGGTTTCAAAACTTGCCCTCAAGTTTTGGAATTTAAATTTTGATTAATTGTTTAATTTTGATGTATATTTAAATTCTAAACCCTAATGTTTTGAAATGTTACAAAACTTGCCCTCAAGTTTTGGAATTTAAAAGTTGATTAAAAGTTTAATTAGGAATGTTAAATTCTAAAACCCTAGTATTGTTTTGAAAAATTTCAAATTACACCCTTATGGTTTTATTAATTAATTAAGGTGTATAATTAAAAGAGGTTTAATAAATCCATAAAGTTTTGGTTTAAAATTTAATTGAATTAAAAGTATAATTGTTAAATTTGACCACCTAATATTTTAAAAGTGTAAAATACACCCTATACTATATATATAACATTAAAAGTCTAACATTATATATATGTATGAGTAAAAGTCAGTCTTACCGTTAGTAGGCCTCATTCACGAAGCTAGTCTATAAGGGGTGTTTAAGGAAATTGCCTATAAAATGACGATTGAATGGGTATCCACTCTTACCCGCCACACTCTTGACTAGTGGAGGGTCGTTAGCCGAACGAGTAGGATAGGACGAAACCTTCCATTATAAGTATAATGAATTACTAAAGTAACTAAATGTTTTACAAATTCCCAATCTTAGTTACTTAGGCTAAAGTGAATTGATGCAATTCCATGAAATTACACTTTGTGCCCTTGCGAAGACGTTAGTGGAGCGTGTGTGGTTTACCGGCACACTAAATGGTTCTAAGCAAAAATAGCAAAGGGTGACTCAATGTTTGTCATAGTTCGGTGGAGCGTGTGTGGTTTACCGGCACATCAAATAGATGACTGTAACATGTGAGGGCACCATGTAAGTTTGCATGGTTATTCACACCCACTTTGTGATCCTCGGCATCCCAGTCACAAACAAGAGGGGCATATCGAGATTTAAACATGCCATTGAAATGTTCAATGAATCTCAAAGGATCTCGGAGTTTTCATAGATTAAAAACTTAAATTTCTTTTTCGTTTTTCGTGGTGGAAATTAGTGAATCGTCATTCACTTACCTTCAAATGTTCTGCAATTTGGGTTACGGCATCCCTCTCCCGAGTTGTAGAATATTGTGTTGGGTCCTAGCCTTAGTATCTCATTTGGGTGATTTACTAAGGACTCAATCAATCAACTAACTTGAATTCGTTTTCTCCCGTTTTGTAGATGTCAAAGTTCGACAACTATGGTCTTCCCAAATCCCGTGGAACAAGCTTTCCACATGAAGATGATATTCCACGATTCGATCGAGGAACAAGAAATCATGCTTCATTTCCTCCACCTCCTCCAATTATTCTCCCTAACCCACAAGTTCAAAGGCTTGAAGAGTTCAAGATCACTCAAGCCCTTTTGGCAAGTAAACATAAAGAAGGAAAGCCGGTGTGTGCACACGTCCTAGGGATGAAGTCACACATTGATAGGTTAAGAATGTTGGGATCCGTTGTCTGTGAGGAAATGACTGTTGATTGGGTTCTTCAGTCACTTCCTAACTCATATAGTTAGTTCGTAAGAGAGTACTATATGATGAACCGCGACGTGACCCTTATAGATCTCACCTACATGCTTATTGCTGCTGAATTAGAAATGTTTTGGCGCAATGGAAAAGCAAAGTTGATTGGTGAATCTGCCTTTAAGACCTCTATGGATATAGACAATGGCAACGAAAGACATGCTATGATCGAAAAGTTTGATCATAAGAGAAATGCAATGTCTGAAGTAGTTCCATGTCATGTTCCAAAAGAGTCAATTTGCTTTTATTGCCAAGAGAAAGGGCATTAGAGACGAAGTTGCCCCATTTACCTAAGAGATCTAAGAGATGAGAGAGTCGAAACGTATGGCTCTAATATAGGTAAAATCCATTAACTAACTCTTTTAAGCTTCTATTCTAGATTCTTAATACATAATGTGATAAGATTACAATTGATGTTTTGTAGGATCGAAGAAAAGAAAGGAAGCTTAAGGGAAGAAGTGAGCAGAATCTAACCGTGAAGAAATGGATTCGATCGCATTACTTGAAGATTAGATTCTTGAGCTACTACTTAGAGTTAGAATTAGATTGCTAAGAAATATGTATTAGCATAGTTTTTCAATGAATTGCGTTGTAAGGACAAATTTTTCCGGAATAAAATAAATTTTGATTTTATATTATTTATTTATCCTTGCAATGGCGTGTATGAAAAATTGATGTTTGAATGTTTCTAATATTAGCAATAATGGATTTGATTCTTAGTTATGTTGTTTATGGAAATGTCGAAAAAATTTACCAAATAAGGAGAGTTTCTCATCGCCCAAGTTTCAATTGGACAGAAACTTGGAATCATGCAACTTGGTTGCACGATGAATGAAAAATTTCATATTTGGAAATTAGGCTAATTCATTGACAAAGTGTCAAGTGAAGGACTAGGAGATCGAGTACACAAAGTTGTGTGTTGATCAAAGTCCACCATAAGAGTAACAAAAATATTCGTCATGATTTGCTAAAGGTTTAGTAAATATGATTATACTTATAAGACTAAGTATAATTCTGAATTGATTAAAAAAAAGTTTAAATCAATAGCAAAACGAATAAGAAGAATCAAGTAGACAGAAAGATAAAAGTTCCTCCATTCTAAGAAGAAGGAGAGTACCTTTTATGCTTTATGATAAGTCTTAATGATTAAGAACCATATCTCAATTGATCCTCTAAGTGAGTCTTAGTACAATTGTATGTTTAAGAAGAGGAATCAAGGATTGGAGAAATGGTTAAATCAAGAGATCAATCATACTTCGTTCCAAAACAAGTCTTAGAGTTCAGATTGTGAAATTGAGTGATAAGTATTAAGAAGGTTTATAACATTCATCAAATGTGGAAAGTTATGATGTCTTGGATAAGACAAAGACCAACTAGGACCAATTTATGAAGTGTTTTGATAAAAACTACACTAACTCTTGAATATTTGTCTGTCAAGAAATGGTTATTGACAAGAGAATATTATAGGTCAAGGAGTCAGTGGGAGTCTTAATTGTCTTGAAAGGTTTCAAGAACAAATCAAATAAACCTTATCGATCATCACTAGCACACGAGTTGAGGTTTACAACCTATCGTGTTGACATTATTTTGTTTCTGTACCAATCCAATCGAATTAATTATGCATGTGAGTCCTATGAGTTCTCATTTGAATGCATAAAAGGCAAGGACCTTGATCAATGGAAAGTACATTGATAGGAAAAGGTGAGCTGCTTAACTACTTGGAAGACATGGTGGGCAGCTGTGCTACCATAAGGCAAGAAATCAAGATTAAGAAAGTTCGGTCCATATGATTTTGAATTTGTCGTAAACTTTGGTTTTAACAAATTCACATGGATAGGAACACATACACCGTTTAAATCTAAGTGTCATAAGATTTCCTCCTTCATGAAAATGATTGTGAGGAAATGCTTTCACTAAGAAAGATTTTAAGAAGATAGTGATTGTAAAATTGCATTCTCGAATTCGATTATGGTTACGGTATCCCTTTCCATAATTTGAATTGTGAGGTTTGACAATTAGTCTTAATTGTTTAGACACACATATGAACTATCTAAGGCAAAGGTGTATAAGTTTAAGAGGCCTTGATAAGAGATTATCAAAGCATTAAGTATTAGAAACATGGACTTAAGAAATTCAATAGGTATTGTTTTTCTGAAAGTTAAGATGTTTATGAATACATGTCAAAGATAGTGGGAGCATAAGTGTTATGTTTTTATAATAATCATCATGATAGTGGGAGCTTAAATGTTATAATTGTATGATTATTAAGGCACGTATTGCAAGTTGGCAATATTAATTATAGAAAACAAGAGTTATACCTTGCAAAGTCGTAAGGGTTGTAAAGTTGTTTTGCTATAATTAAGGGAGAGAATATTATGCTTCATTTCAAATCTAAAGGCTTAGGTTGAGAAATGTTAATAAATTTAGTCAAAGGTACATAGTGTGTTCTTAAAATTTCGATTATGATTACGACATTCCTCTTCACAATTCGATTTTTGAGAACATAGCAAATAAAACATTATGCATCGTGTCCCATACGCTTCGGGTATAGGATCGATTGAAAATGCTTTAATATTTGATCATTCTAAAATTTTCCAAATGTCTAGCGCATTTAGAAGGAAAAGGGACTAGAATCGGTTTTGACTAAAATAATTAAACAACTATCAAAGGACAATCCAAAGTTCGACGAGGATTGGTTGCTTGTGAGTAGTTGGAAGCATGGTATTGAATGGACCATATCAACTTTATTATGAATAGAAAAGATTCTATTAAGAATGAGTTGTCATATGGAAAATATGGAAATGTTTCCATATTGGATGGACCATATCGACATCATTACGAATAGATAAGATTCTATTAAGAATGAGTTGTCATATGGAAAATATGGAAGTGTGTCCATATTGGGAATTGAATATTGAGAAATCTATGACTAGATTAGAAACTTTTATGCAAAAGGATGTTCAAAGAATGTACTTTGAGTGAGAGACATCACGTCTATGGAATTGTCTTGTAACAATCTCCGATAGAGGACTTTGTAATATTATTGGCAATAGTCTTTGTGACTTTGGTGCAGTGATATTATGAAAGGATCATTGCATAAAATGTTAGAATCTAGCATATTCTATAAGTAGCAAGAATTTGATATTCTTTCACTTATGAAAAAGAATTAGGAGTTGTGAAATGTGAATGATTGGAAATGTGTTCAATTTGATCTATTTCACAAAGTAAGAACCATAGGTAAACATTGTGTGCATGCTAGGAGAGCATGGGACAAGTGTAATAATTCAAATAAGAAGTTGATTACCCGAAAAGACAAATAATGAGTAATCGATATGGTGATAAATAAAAGGTGTTTTATTTATACTCAAAGGTTTGAGGCCATATGGGATTAGTATTATTCTTGTGTTTCACTTTGCATGTTTTGACTTCCTGAATAATTTAATTGGTTTAGAACAGTCAAATTATTCGAACGGGCCACAGTCATTCATATGTTGGAAGTAGGTATGAATAAAGACTGTCGTGAATTGGTGTGTGGAATGTCTAAAAGAGTATTAGACATAAGCAAATGTTTGCAGCAACGTTCATGAGTGCTTATAAATATGATTTGAGCATTGGATTAGACCCACGCTTACTTGGATCACTCCATGAATTGTATCACGAGTGATTGGTGAGACGATAACATCTTATATTCTTGAAACCGAGATGTGTGAGTTGTATCTTGCAAATCGGTTGCACATTGATAATATGTAAACGCACTAGTAACTTGGTGTTATAAAACATATTGTTGTGTGTGATTCGGTGTAACGCCCGTGTTTCTGGGCTTGCCATTTTTAGCAATGTAATAGTCTAGTTTAACCTTTGTAACCCAATTTGAAATAATAAAAATGTATTATTTGTGAATTATGTGAATTATGTGAATTATGTGATTTATGTGTTTATTTTCTTAATTATTATAATTTAATGAATTAAGAATAAAATAAGCGTCAAAATTAAAGTATTAGATATGCCCGATATCTTTGCATAAAGTTGTAGTGGCCGAAACGAGGTTTCCGAATATATATAGAACGTCCAAATCTGACTTCGTATGAGGAAGTTATGAATTTCTGAAGTTTCGACTGGGCAGTATGCAGCCCGAATACTCGATTTGAGATCGAGCGGTTTTTAGCCGAAACAATCTAAACGAGAATCGAAGATCTCGTTGTTAGTAGCGAAACGATAAAAAGTTAAGCGAGAACAGACGTCAAACGAAGAAGTTATGAATTTATAACGAAGTTTTTCTGTCCCGGCCTTCTAAAAATAAATAATAAAAATAAAAGTCAAAATTAGCCGACGGAGTCTAAATGAAAGTTGTAGAGCGTAGTCTCACCTTCGCGTGGATATAAAGAACGTCGAAAACGGAGTTCGTATGAAGAAGATATGAATTTCCGAAGTTTATTAAATAATTTGTATTTAAATTTAATTAGAAATCCCGACATTATCCGAAGACGAGTCATCGGACTCATCCGAAGTACGCCCCGCGTACACCGAGGCATGACGACATTCGCACTCGAGTACTTCCGATACATAAGCCATGACGATCCAAGGCGTACGCCCCGTGTAACCCCGAGGTCCAGCCTCTATAAATAGGATCTGAGGCAGCCTTAGTTCTTTTGCAAATTTCTTCCTTCTCTCTCTAGCCTTTGCCTCGTTTTGCATGCCGTTTGTACCCCGAAGCCCCGGTAATATTCTCGAGCCCCGAAGCAAGTCCCGAGATCCCGAAGATCCCGGGAAGTGCGATTCCCAAACCGAAGCTCTGCCCGCGAGAAGTTCGATTTTTGTAGAGATCTTCCAGATCTGGTGAGGATTACTACTTCTGCAAGCCGTAGTGCTGCCCGATCGTCTTTCGATCAAGTGAGTGTATAGTCCCTTTTCAATACGCGATATTAAACAAGTAATCGTTAAACGTATTTAAGAATACGGGATGTGAGTGTGTAGTCATTTTCATTCCAACGCAATATTATGAAGTATCCTATATAAAATACGTGTTATGTGTATATATTTTGCTGTTATATGTGTGAATGTATATTCACTCTCTTCTATCTCATAGATCTGATATATTCTCCATGAAATATGTGTTATGTGTTTATGCCTCATCTGTTATGTGGAATATGTATTGATTAAAGCATACTATACAGGTTTTTAAACAATGTATAAAAATGTATATTTTTATCTACTAATATGTTGGGTAGAACATGGGTAGATAATTGGTGTGAAATAAACAGATGAGAGGCCTTGGTGTTATTGGTGTTAGTCTAGTCATTCAGCAGAGTATGGATGACTACCACAGACTATTCTAGACTGTCCTGTGGAACACTAGCAGGCTCATTACCTGTAGGTGTTGTGAACGACGTGTTCACCGGTGTACTCTATCCCCCACATGGTTGCCTTTAGGGCACTTATTGTTGAGGAAGCCCCTTTGTAGTAATGTCCGTCCCGATGAAAATCCTGAATTAGGTTCCTTATAATAGATGTTATTTTAGGGACGTAAAGTGAGGATAACGGGAATGGGTAATCGGGTTTATTGTTGATTGTTGTAATTAAATATAATTATTGTGGGTTTGAAAACCCTATATGCTCACCAGGCTCCCTAGCCTGACCCACTCAGTTTATTTGTATTACAGGAAGTGGCGCAAGAGCTTAAGATGGGCGAATCATCAAGTTGTTTTGTTTACAAGTCTGTATATGTATATATTTGTTGAATGACCTGTAATGTTATCGTTTATGCTTTATGATCTGTATCGGAACATGACATCCCGACTTTTGATTATGAAATGAAATCATATTTCTATATGAAATGTTTTGATAAATATCTATTTTATCATGTTTTGTTTTTGGGAACAAATTTCGCATCTCTTTTAAAAATAAAAGAATTTACTCTGAAAATGTTTAAAAAGCATAAATGAAATCGGTCATTTCTGGCCAAGATTTTGGGGATGTCACATTCGGTGAGTGAGTGCAAGCAAGCATTGTATCAAAGTTTATCCGTTCCTTTTATCCAAAGTAGGATAAAAGCGATATCTTTGGGCCCCTCGATGATTTAGTGATGACAAACGTAAATGCTCAGCCGGGCTAGGGCTAATTTGATTTGTTCAATTAGTCAGTCGTCATAAATCGGGAATCGAGATATAGTACAAAGAGAATGATTTGAAATCATATCTCATATGATATCTAGAATGGAGGAATATATGATCCCTTATCTAAGGACACGCGTATCTGATAGGATCAGAGTTGACAGCGGCTTTGGAAAGCTACAATTGCAGATCAGGATCTGAAGTCATACGCATAATAGTTATTAGACTTATCCAAGTGGGAGATTGTTGGATTAGTTTCTAAGTCCATAACTATTTTGGTATGTACTTGACCCGATGGTGCATGGTCCTTTTGGGTTGCCTTCACCAAAGCAACTTGATCGGATGAATTATGGAGAGAAAGGATTAAATATGATTTATTAATATATTATGAGAATAATATATTAAAGGAGAAATCATATCGTTTAATTAATATTAGTCAAGAATTAATTGGTAATTAGTTTTGTGACTAAAAGAGATTAATTAAACTTAAGGGACTTGAATTATAATTATAAGATAATTGCAATTCGGGCCATGGATTGCCTTATAATAAGGAGTGGACAAATTCTATGGGGAAGCCTATAAGGAAATCATCTAAGGCCTTAATTAAATGAGTCCATGGGTTGCTTAGGGCTTAAGCATCCAAATTAGGGTTTCCTTGTTAGATAACCCTAATAGCCTCACTATATATAGACCCCTTAAGGACCAAAAACGCGGCTAAGACTTCTCTAGGGTTTGTAGACGTTTTGGGGCAGCCTCCATCCTCTCTCCTCTTCATCCTCTTGCTTATGGTGTTTGTGAACCATTAGAGGAGTGACATTTGTGACTCTAGGCTTTCTAAAGTCAATACAAGGAGATTTGGGATTGTTATTACTACATAACAATCAAGGTAACATCTTAAACCTATTCCCATGTTAATATGATTACTTGTATGCTAGAATTAGGGTTTATAGTCTTGGATAACTTGCATGTACAATAGAGAAACCTAGATCCAAGCATTAGGGTTTGTATGAGCACATAGGATGTTCTTAGGACCAAAACCCAACCCTTGCATCTTCCCTTATTTACATGAAAGTCACCATCAACATATAGATGTCTCATATGTAGGGGTGAGCATTAGGACCGCCGAAACTGGAACTGGAAACAGACTTGGTAACAAGGTCCGGTTACCGATTCTCCATTTTTATGAAAACCGGTACCGATTCTAAAAATCGGAACCAGTTTGACAACTTTTCCGTTTTTTAAAATGTGCATAACTCATTCATATGAAGTCGGAATTATTTGAAGTCGGAATTAACTGTACAAACATATGTTTTGGTTAAATATTGAATTAGACACATGCCCCGAAAGAAAGAATACTAATGCTGCGTTTTTTCTATTTCAACATTTTTTTGTTTTTTTGAATCACTCATTTTTTTAAATGTGCATAACTCATACATGTGACGTCGCTTAATTTTTTTCCAGCATGTAGTTTGGTGTTTGTACTTCATTTTAGACTATAAAAACACATATTTTGGTTAGATATTAAATCAGTTATAGACCTTGGAATACAACATATCAATGCCACATATTTTCTTTTTCAGCATTTTTTTGGAATCTGTCCCGCTTTGAAAATGCGCATAACTCACTCATATGGAATCGGAATTACTTGATTCTAATTTCATCATGCAATTTAATGTTTGTACTTCAATTTAGAATGTGAAAAGTCATAATTTGGTTAAATATTGAATCATTTACAAGCTCCGGAAGATAACATATCATCTTTAATATTTCAACCGGTTCTAATTTTAAAAATAACTGAAAAACCGGGACCGGAATCGGTGCTAGAACCGGCGGTCCGGTCCCCGGTTCTTATAATATAGAAAATTGGTTCTGGTTTTGATCCGGTCCGAATCTAAAGTTCATCCCTACTCATATGCATCAATTTTTAACAAATGTTTGTAACGTAGCAGAAAACACAAAGTAACAAGGATGAATTTATAAGTAAAATTTATTTATTTATTTAGGTACATTTTTTTTGCATTGATATAAAACACCTCATCGTGTTAAAATTTTCTAATCTTATATATTTGATATTTGAGTAAAATATTCATCAATAATATTATTATACCTTTATAGTTATATTAGTTATATACCCGACGATGAAACTAATAAAAAACATATTATAAAATTTTCAAACTAAAAGCATACATCGTCAACTAACTCTAACAAATAAATTTAAATAATCATATTTTTGTTTTGACTTCAAATATACAACCATAAATATTATTTTGAAATCTAAAGAAAATAGAATAAAAACAAATACCTTTTAATTTAATATAGATAATTTATCTTGAATATATTATTTAAATGACATTTTTTTATAAGAGTTATAAAGATAGTTTCGAATAAGCTCCTTATAGAAACGTGCCATATTTTATCATGATAGTTGGGGGTTATTCCTGACATTTAATGAATGGATAATGACTTAAATGGGTAACATATTTTTTTGATTTGTACATATTTGGTCCCTAAATTTTTTTGTCCACATTTACCACTTGAACTTGTTTTTGTGTCCAAATTTAATCCTTATTACTAGTTGATTCAATACTTGCTGACATGGCTGCATATGCAGACAATAATTAAAAGAAAAAGTCCTAAATGGGTCATCCCCAACTTCCATCGATTATAAGACAACCTTAAGCCCTAAATTCAGTCAATAATCTTTCCAACCCTACCCAAAATCGGAGAACAAGATGTCGCAATTTTCATCTAGTTCCATCGCAAAGTAAGAGTACTTTGTGATTATCGACTCCCAGTTCGAGTATGCGCATCTAGGACTAAAGATAACCCTAAAAAAAATTCAAAGTTACTCCTTGGTATGTCAAGTTTGGAGAAATTTTTGCAACTCATTTTATGAAACTAAGCTTCTTACCCTCTTTATAGATGATTTCCCTTCAAATAAATGAGGAAACCATGTAAGAAGTGTAAGTACTAGGAATGGGTTGAAGAACTTGTGAATGTGAGTTGATATTGCCATATATATATATATATATATATATATATATATATATATATATATATATATATATACATTTTTAGGCATTATTTTAATACATTTAAAGCTATATTTTGGAAAAATGAAAAGATATTTGATACTTATTAAGTTAAATTGTATTTTGCACCAAAAAAGGACATTCTTGAAGAAAAAGGACTGAAATCGACAAAAGTTGGACACTTGGAGGACTAGAGTTGAAGCTAGGAGTTTAAAGGTGAAAAAATCGAGTTATACACATTTCCCTGATGTGAAGTTAAGATACTTACGACATGGCAATTAGAAGAATCTCAATTCCATTCGTAAAGATAATGCTCACGACATGATGTTATGCTCTTCACGTCGTGACCACGTGTCCTAGAAGATTCCTACATGAAGAAGCTCGGTTTCCTTGGCGCATACGGGATATACACTAAGTTCACATTGTGGCACCCTTATGGTCATGACGTGAAGATCGATTTTAAGGAAACTATTTATATGGATCGTTATATCGACTTGGGAGAGAATACTGAAGATTTAGATGACTTCTAGAAAGAAAACTTGCAAAAATTAACCTTATAAGAACCTTGGAAGGAGGAGAAGAATTGAGATGATTAGAAGATTGTTGCAAGATTTCACATCATTCATTCGGTTTGCTTAGATTTGATCATCCCTCGCTTAATTTCCTATGTGTTTATTTTCTACAATTATTAGCTAAATCATTAGGCTTTCGTTTGGTAATGATGAACCCTAATACTATGTGTTAGTTTCTACTTTTCATGGATTTATGAAGTAGGTTTAGCTTGTGTTTGATTTATCAAAGCCTATTATGTTAAAAGCTTTAATCTTTGTTGCTTAGATTCCAAGTTTTGTGTAGTTGAATGATCACTTTAATTGCATAAACTTGTTTACCTAGTTGTTTATAACCATTAAATTGCTAGAGCTAGTGATGGACCGAATCCTAGAATTGGTAATAAAAATAGTAACTTTAACTGTGCTAGAGAACATAATTTGATCATAATTGTGTTTGGTTATTTGTATAGATCATAGATAATTAATCATCGATTTATCTTACATGGCTTAATAATAGTAAATAGTCAATTTAGTGTCCACTTGTGTAAGACCATTTCATAGTAATTCATGAATTGGTGAAAACATTAGGAGATCAAACAAGGACTTCTAATAAATTTTATATTGGTAACTAATTGAAATTAATCCATGTCTTGAAACTAAGCATAGGAAAAAGAGGGATCCAAAGCTAAACGGGAGTATCTTTATTCTCTTGATTACAATTGTATTTAGTTAGTTGTTTTCTTAGTTGTTTAGCTATTTGAGTAAATTAAGTTAATCTGAACTTGCAAAATTAGATAAAAAAAATCCCCACATTTAGTTATTTTCCTTATATTAAGTTTAGTAGTTATTTTGTTAATTAAATACCATTCCCTAAGATCGACACCCACTGTGGCCTTTTATTGCAATGACATGGGGATCCAAGCGAGTCCCAATTTTGTTTTCAATTTAAAAGTTCACAACGTGAACCTTATATGGTCATGACGTGAAATCTAAGGGGGACCAGACATATTTGCTTAAACTAAACATGTTGACTATCACTTTCATTCTACCACTTATGACGTGAGAAGATAAAAACTCCACTTTGGTCCCCACTGTGATTTTCGGCTGAACACTCTTCTCTCCTTCGTTATTTCGTGCTTAATGACCATCAAATGTATGATTTATCCATTTAGTGCTCTTAATTTTATTTTGTTCCTGTTACAACCTAGGGCTCTATTTTAAGGTTTTATATGTGAAATTGGTGCATATTTCTTGAGAAATTGAGTTTGCATGTGCGATTACTAGACTTAGAACTACTGTTAGACAAAACCTTTTGTGTTATTTTGGATATATTTGTCTTAATTGTGGAACTATTTCACACTCACTGTCACACTGATGTCACGACGTGAAGCTTGGGGCTTCACAACGTGAAAACTGGACAAACAGGCCATTTATTTTATTTTTTCTTAAATGTTATGGTTGTTTGTGTTTTGTTTGTTTCTTTATTTTTGTAGTACCATGGCACCATGAAGAGCAAATCAGAAAGAACAAGGAGATGTTGATGTCTCAAATATCCACCCACTTTATCAATTTCCACAAGACATTTCGCGTGATATCTTAATAATTACGACATTTGATTAGGATGGTTGCATAACTGAGAGTTTGATGTTGCCCCAACAATCAATTGGGCTTGATTGTGTGGAGTTGGAATTAGTGTGCAAGTGGAAAGATATCGGACGAAAAGATATGATGGACATGTGTTTTCTTTTGTATGTAATGCCTAGCGTAATCTCTTCATGATCCAAGAACCCGTGTATGGAAAGATTTCTGTTGAGTTCTTTTCTACTGGCAATTTTGAGGAGCGTACGTTGGACCCAACATTCACTCGTGCACTTGCATTCTGTTTGGGTGGAGAATATAGATAATGAAATTTAGTAGAGCTCACATGGAAAATGGGTTTGTATTCAGAAGATGAAACAATATCTCAATACTTTCCCTTGTTTCTACGAGATTGTGTTAGATATTTTACTGAGGGAACCCAAGACACTGAGTTCTAGTGATCGATTGCTAATTATACTTATAATTCAAAGGATTCTCGAGAGGGTAACATTCAGGCACCGAATCATCGTTTCTTGCATCGCCTAATCACTTTTAGTATTAATCATAAAAAGAACGGTGACAAAGTTCACTCCAAGAACATATTATATTTATGGAGCCTCAATTTTCCGAGAGTGTTTTGTGACATTCCTTATATGCTAGCAAGGTTTTTGGGAGGAACAAGAATCAACTCACAGGCTCAGAGTCTTATTAGGGGGGGGATTTTTTTTGACCTGTTTAGCATGTTCTTATGGGGTTCTACATTCGGGTTTTGTTAATACAAAGGACACCGAACTCACCACTCAACTTTTGGGAACTAGGCATGTTGTGGTGAACTTGGTAGAAATTTATGGCATACCAGTGGATGATGAATAAGTACCAATTGAACAGGTGGAGGAGCCAAGGCCAAGAGGAAAAAGAAATGTAAGGCTAAGAGATGATAGAGCACAACCACAACCCCAAGATGTGCCAATGGTAGGAGTCCCAACCAACCCGTTTCAAAGCCAGGTTGCGATTTACTTAGATAACCTTCATGGAGATGTGAGCTATTTATGACAATCTTTGGATAAATCTATTCACATTTTCACATTGAGAGCCCACCCAATATGCCGTCTTAATTGCCTAACATACTGACTTGGGAAGAACTTTGGATACCCGATAATTTTGGAGACGGGACTAGTGGAGCACGTGGGGATGAAGAAGAATATTGACTATCTTTTTTAATTTAATGTTATTGTTTTTAGTTTTATTTGTTTGGTTTACATTTTGGTGTGTTTTATTTTTGTTTGGTTTGCTTCTATTTTAGACATGTACCCGAATGATATGATCTTTCTTTTCTTATTTCACGCCTAAGAGGGTTGTTTATTTTTGTTGATCGTAGTATTGAATTATCGAGAGAAAGAGTCGTGAGAGTTTAGAGTCTACTATCGAATACCACAACTTTTGATAAGTATGGGTGCCATTCGAGTAAGGAAGAGAGTTAGAGAGAAGTTTCACACAAATAAGAGGTCTTGAAATAGGTATCAAGCCATTAAGAACTAAAATTTAACTTTACCACAAAGAACATTTTTGGCATAACTGCATTCTGAGATGCCCAATCTTCACTACGTGACCACCACTATGTCGAGTTGTGACAATCATATATATTGAAAATCCTGATTTGAAGATTCCATTCTCACGATGTGGTAACTACATTGTCACGTTGTGATCGCACCAAATGATCACGATTCTCATGCTCTTTATTCGACTTCACAATATGATGCTCACTCTTTCACGCCGTAACTGAAGAAAAATGCATTATTTTGAAGATTTTTGCACCACACTTTTCGAAGATGCAATTCTTTGGTTCATTTTATCTGAAACATTTACAAACAACATCATAAGTCCAGTTCCAATAAAATATTCGAGATGTTCAAACTTTCCCACCACAATCAAATTCGATCTCGCAACTACTATCCCAGTGGAGTCTGTTCATTTTTTCTCCCTTTTATTTGCTTTTATGTGTTTTTAAATGTTTTATACATACAATGAGGGAAATGTATGAAATAAGTGTGGGGTATGGGTCAAATTTTTTTTTTAAGGATAAAAGTAATTAAGAAAAATGCTAGAAATTTAAAAATTAAAAATTAATAATAATAATAATAGGCTTGAAAAATAGTCTAATAAATCTAAACATTTTCAAAATTTTGATATTCTTGCAGTTGGGCTAGTTTGCTAGTGTTATGCAGGATGATGCAATACGAACTCTAAGATTTAGTTGAGCTAATATGTTATAGTGTATTTATAGCTTCCGAGTTTTACGGAAATCATGAGACAAAAACATAACATTATGTAGTTAGAGGGACATAAAAAGTTTAGCATCGTGTGTGTACCATAAATGTATCCAAAAGAGATTATATAGTCATTGCACTTTAGACTAATACATTTAACCAATAAGTGTTGAATTTAAGTTCCATTACTTAAGCATATGTTTTCTTTTTAGAATTTTTAGTTTGAGTGGAAAAAAAAAAGTGAGTATGAAAAAATAAGAAAAAATAATTGAAAAGAAAAAAAGTTGCAAAAGTTTGATTGAATAAGAACTTACAAAGTATGAAAATCAAGAATTATGAAGAAAAGTTCAAAAGTTCCAAATACTAAAGAATCAAGTTGAAGATATTGAAGAATAAGGCAAACTGCCAAAAGTCAGGCTTATTATTTATTGTAATTTTTCTTTATAGGTTATTTTAACATATGTTTGCTTGGGAGCTCAATCAAAAATTACCTTGAGGTTAATAAAGTTTTGTGGTGATGGATTCAGTGGGATGCATAAAATGAATGTTGTTCAAAATAACTAGAGCGTTTATGAGGATCATTAGTATTTAGGGCTTGAGAAGTAATTAAGAATTTGACACACATACATGCATTAAGGCGATGCGTAATTAGTGGGTTTAGTTCGGATTTTTTGTGTAATGTTGGTAGGCATGGTTCTATGTGATCTATTAAAAATAAGTTTTTCTTGAGGACAAGTAAAAGACAAGTGTGGGGTATTTTGATATTGTATATTTATATACATTTTTAGGCATTGTTTTAATACAATAAAATCCATATTTGGTAAAATGCAAAGATATTTGATACTTATTGAGTTAAATTGTATTTTACACCCAAAAAGGACATTCTTGAAGAATAATGAGTGAAACCGACAAAAAATGGACATTTGGAGGACTAGAGCTGAAGCTAGGAGCTTAAAGGAGAAAATTTTGACTTATACACATTTCCCACGATGTGGAGTTAGATGCTCGCGGTATGGCAATTAGAAAAATCTTGATTCCATTCATAAAGATAAAGCTCACAACGTGACACTATGCTCTTAACGTCGTGACCACATGTCTTAGAGGATTCCTACACAGAGAAACTCAGTTTTCTTGGCGCATACGGGATATATATTGAGTTCACGTCATCACACCCTTGTGGTCATAACATTATGATCGATTTTAAGGAAACTATTTATATCGATCATTATATCTACTTGGAAGAGAATACTGAAGATTTATACGACTTCTGGCTAGAAAACCTACGAAAATTAACCTTCTAAGAACTTTGGAAGGAGGAGAATCATGATCTCAGATGGCACATCTAGATCACATGTGGAGCATCAAGATATTGATGGATCATCTGGAATATTGATGCCTCATCAGAAACATTGTTGACTCATCCACAACTCTATGGCTCAACAAGAGGTTGATGGATCCACATGAATACTTGGTGGCTCAACTCAAGTCAATGGATCAACATGATCACATTGATGGCTCAACAAGATTATACATGGCTCATCATGTATAATGAAGGCGTGTCCAAATTCTCAAAGGCACATGAATTTCATCCATGGTCCATCATGAACATGTGGTGGTACATCTTCAAGTTCAAGACACAATCCAACATTCACGAAACAACTCAACTTGATCAACGATACTTCTGGAAGTCGATGACATCTAAGAAGACCATTGAGCAACATGATGCTCATTTTGCTCATCACATTTTCAATTTTGATCAAGAAGGCTCAAGAATTATGAAGACTCATAACTTGGATGGAACTCTAACGGAATACTAACGTAATTGGAACAGTTCATCCATTCTCCGTTAAGTATGACAAAGGTGTCAACTGATGACTAAGTCATGATGACGTGTCAACACCTCATTGGTCAAGCCATGTCATGGGATTTTCCAAAGCCTATAAATAGGCCCCTTGGGATCCATTATAAAGTTGCTATTTTCTGATCATTTTGCTCATTCCTGCTCATGTTGCACAATTGCTGCTTAGACTAGTCTTCAGAGAGTCACTTGAGAGTTTTAGTGTGTTTTACATTAAAACACTTATAATTGAATCTTCATGAATATGAGACACCTTTGAATCATTGATCTTGAACATATAAAAATATTTTTATCATTAATTTGGTGATTCACAACTCTTTATTTTTCGCATTACTTGCCACTTGACGATTTTGAAACTCTATTTCAGTATTTTCAACACTTGGACTTTTCTAGTCCAGGTTTAATGAATTCTTCTCATTTCTTCAACACTAAGCTTTGTTATTACCATTTTAAGTTTAAATGTTGTAGGTACGTTTGGTAGCAAAGAGAAGGACACGACATGATTGTATCAAATCCACTATAGATTTCTGCATTTTATGACATTATGATTATTAATACTTTGATATTTGGTTTTATGTGACAACCCGGAACTTTTATCCTGTACAATTGATCTTTTCATCCAAATTAAATTCAATTGTTCTCACCATTTTATGCTATTTAAGGGACCGTTTAAGTGTTCTAAGCTTGAGTACAGTTGTGAATGAGATTAGGATTGAGTCAACACGTCTTTTAGAAGCAAAACTGGGTCATACACCCTTCTAAGAGGTGTGTACGGCCGCACACATGGGTGTGCGGCCACACACCCACTCTCCAGCCGCACACACACCCTTATATATATAAGGGAACCCCCTCACTCATTTCTTTCCTTTGGCTGCACTCTACTTTCTCTCACTACTATTCTCTCTCTAAAAACTTTATCCAAGAACACTCAAAAGGCCTAAAAAACGTGAACTACTCCATCATTCAGCTTGTTATAGTGGTAAGACACCTAAATCTAAGCCTAAAACTCATAGTGTTCTTCGTTTTCTTCATCCTTTGAAGGTGTACGGCCGCACACCTTCATAAGGTGGTCACACACACACTAAACTCTCCAAAGTGTGTGTGCCCTTCGGTCTCGATATGGTCACTACGAGTTCGTAGTTATGCCCTTCGGTCTAACCAACGCACCGGCTGTGTTCATGGACCTGATGAACCGGGTGTGTCGTCCTTTCCTGGACAAGTTCGTCATCGTATTCATAGATGATATACTTGTCTACTCTAGGAGCGAAGAAGATCACAAACAGCACTTGAGATTGGTACTAGAAACCTTAAGGACGGAGAAGCTGTACGCGAAATTCTCCAAGTGCGAATTCTGGATTTGAAAAGTAACCTTCCTAGGTCACGTGGTAAGCGAGGAAGGCATACACATGGACCCCTCCAAAATCAAAGCGATAGAGAACTGGTCAGCACCAAAGACACCCACCGAAATCCGTCAATTCTTGGGTCTCGCTGGCTACTATCGTAGATTTATCTGGAATTTCTCCAAAATTGCCAAACCCTTAACCACTCTGACTCAGAAAGGCGTACCCTTTTATTGGAGTGAGAAGCAAGACACTGCGTTCCAAACGTTGAAGCGGGCCCTATGCAGCACACCTATCTTGTCTCTGCCGGAAGGGACGAAGGACTTTGTTGTCTACTGTGATGCATCCAATCAGGGCCTAGGTTGCGTGCTCATGCAACAAGGAAAAGCCCTTGCTTATGCCTCAAGGCAACTGAAAGCACACGAAGTCAACTACACAACACACGATCTGGAATTGGGAGCAGTAGTCTTCGTACTGAAGATATGAAGACATTATCTCTACGGAACCAAGTGCACTATCTTCACTGACCATAAAAGCCTGCAACATATTTTCGATCAGAAGGAGCTGAAAATGAGACAACGGCGATGGGTTGAATTACTCAGTGATTACGAGTGCGAAATCTGCTACCATCCCGGAAAGGCCAATGTGGTGGCAGATGCCCTCAGCCGGAAGGAATACTTAGAACGTAGAGTGAGGGCACTAACCATGACTATCTATTCCCATTTATCCGTGCAAATCAAGGGAGCTCAGTTGGAAGCCTTAAGACCAGAGAACATGTCGTGTGAAGCCTTGAGAGGAATGGAAAATAAACTAGAGATTAAGGGAGACAGAGTCTATTATTTCATGGAACGGATCTGGACCCCAAAGTTCGGTGGTTACAGATAGGTTGTAATGAACGAAGCTCACAAGACCAGATACACCGTTCACCCAGGATCGGACAAGATCTATCTCGATCTCAAGAAACTGTATTGGTGGCCGAACATGAAAGCAGAGATCGCTACCATCGTGGGCAAGTGCCTGACTTGCGCCAAGGTGAATATCGAATACCAAAAACCCTCAAGTCTACTCCAATAACTAGAAATACCTGAATGGAAGTGGGAGAGGATTACTATGGATTTCATCACCAAATTACCTAAATCTCCGAGTGGGTACGACGCCATCTGGGTAATTGTTGACCGATTAACTAAATCCGCTCACTTCCTGCCAATCAAGGAAAATTTCAAAATGGAGAGACTCACACGAAAATACATCCAAGAGATAGTTCGAATGCACGATGTACCTGTATCCATTATCTCCGATCGAGATAGCAGGTTCACTTCGAGGTTCTGGCAGTCACTACAGAAGGCTCAAGGCTCTTGGAACTAAGTTGGATATGAGCACAGCTTACCATCCTCAAACAGATGGACAGAGTGAGAGAACCATCCAAACCTTGGAAGACATGTTGAGAGCCTGCGTCATCGATTTCAGCGCATCATGGGACACTCATCTTCCTTTGGTTGAATTTTCCTACAACAACAGTTATCATACCAGCATCAAGGTTGCGCCTTTCGAAACTCTCTATGGCCGCAAGTGCAGATCCCCTCTGTGCTGGGCTGACGTAGGCGACACGCAGCTAGTCAGGGGACAAGTCCCTGACAACACTCTCACTGGTCTAGAAATCATCCTCGAAACCACCGAAAAGATCATACAAATCCGAGAACGACTGAAAGCCTCATGCGATAGACAAAAGAGCTACGCCGATAAACGACGAAAACCCTTGGAATTCCAGGTTGGAGACCATGTCCTGCTAAAAGTTTCACCCTGGAAAGGCATGATACGCTTCGAAAAGCGTGGAAAGCTGAATCCAAGATACATAGGACCGTTTGAGATCCTCGACAATATCGATCCTGTACCTACAAACTCCGGTTACCTCAAGAACTTAGTAACATTCATCCTGTCTTCCACGTCTCGAGCCTAAAGAAATGCTTATTCGACGAGACACTTGCTATTCCTCTCGATGAGATTGAAATCAACGAGAATCTAAACTTTGTGGAAGAACCAATTGAAATCATGGATAATGAAGTTAAACGAACGAAACAAAGTCACATCCCGATAGTGAAGGTTCGCTGGAATGCCAAGTGGGGACCTGAATTCACGTGGGAGCGCAAAGATCAGATGAAACAGAAGTATCTGCATCTCTTTCCCTAGTTCATGATTTGTATTCTATATTCGAATTTCGGGACGAAATTCCCTCTAACGGGGGGATGATGTGACAACCCGAAACTTTTATCCTGTACAATTGATCTTTTCATCCAAATTAAATTCGATTGTTATCACCATTTTACGCTATTTAAGGGTCCGTTTAAGTGTTCTAAGCTTGAGTACAGTTGGGAATGAGATTAGGATTGAGTCAACACGTCGTTTAGAAGCAAAAACGGGCCATACACCCTTCTAAGAGGTGTGTACGGCCGCACACCCACTCTCCAGCCGCACACACACCCTTATATATATATATATATATATATATATATATATATATATATAAGGGGACCCTTTCACTCATTTCTTTCCTTTGGCTGCACTCTACTTTCTCTCACTACTATTCTCTCTCTAAAAACTTCATCCAAGAACACTCAAAAGGCCTAAAAAAACATGAACTACTCCATCATTCAGCTTGTGATAATGGTAAGACAGTTGAATCTAAGCCTAAAACTCACAGTGTTCTTCGTGTTCTTCATCCTTTGAAGGTGTACGGCCGCACACCTTCATAAGGTGGCCGCACACACACTAAACTCTCCAAAGTGAAGAGTTTTGGCCTTCATTTACTAATAGGACTTGGTATTAGCACAAGAACACCTCAAAAACACCTCAAAATTGACATTTCGGGCACAAATGAGGAGTGTAAGATCGCACACACCCTCTGTACGGCCGCACACTCATGTGTGCAACCGCACACACAGTTTGGCCACACACCCTGGCCGCATACCCACTCAAATGGCCCTACACCCCCTTGTTTGATCATATAGGGTCCCGACAAGCATTTCCAAGTCCTTAGGGTGGATTCCCGTCATGTTTAGCCATGAAACACTCAAATTCTAACACGCATATGTGGTATCACATGTTAATAGGATCCACTTGCATACGAAACATCGGTTGACACTCAACATTCATAACCGATCATACACCCAAATCCTACGTCAAATGGTGAGTTCATAACCCTACGCTTTGAATGAAATTATCTCATTTTGAATGAAATGATTTCATGTTCAATATGCTTTTAACTCAGAAAACCGTTTTACCAATCGATTAAGGAATCAACTCGTAGAAATAGTTTTTAAATCTAAAGCAAGAAACTTATGAATCATGCTATAATATGTACTATCTTATAAAGGATTCATGTAAATCATAAGTTGGATTTTCGTACTATTACTTGTAAATTTGTTAGGCTAAGTTTGAGAATTGTCCTTGGTAACACTCCCTCGTATTCGTGAGTGGAGGACTACGACTTATAACCAGAATCTCTTGGAGGGAGAGCATGACTATTGTGTATAGATCTATATGGGACTGACTATCCCGCACCTTCGTTGCTAGCTACAGCGGGACCATTAGGTTCAGGGGTGACAAAGTCATAAAAGATATTGGCCCATTTACGTGCCTTATCCAGTCTAAGTACGGTTATGGCAATCACAACTTAGGTAGCGAAAATTTATTAATGTAATACGGCTAATAAAATCCTCTGGGTAAAACTAGAGCTTCGAAAATACGGCTAATATACTCCTCTAGGTGAAAACAGAGCTTCGAAAATATGGCTAATATACTCCTATGGGTGTAACCAGAGCTTCGAAAATACGACTAATATACTCCTCTGGGTGTAACCAGAGCTTCAAAAAGAAAACTGTTGTCCGAGTATGGTAGATACTCGCGTAGGGATAATCAATCATCAACTTCTAAAGGGAAAATATAGGATTTTTCCCGGGATAACCTGGCTATTCAAAGATCAGATTGTTCAACATGTAACTAATGGATAATAAAACCTCTATCATAAGAAAATATAGGATTTTCTTGGGAAACAATTTTTCAAAGAATCAAGGAAACATTTCTTTCACCAGAATTATACACTTATGAACTCACCAACTTTATGCTGATATTTTAAAACTACTTGTATTCTCAGGGCATCAATAGACAGGTGCTTCCAGGACTTCGGAGAAGTTGGAACGTTAGAATCATGTCTTTACTTTTGATATGAACAAAACTATGTATTAAACTATGTAAACTTTTTTTTATGTATGTATTCAATGTTTGGTTGAGTTTACTATGTTTGTTATGATACAATTGTGTGATATTACGCATGACGTCACTTCACCCCGGAACGTTTCCGCCATCGGTTTCGAGGTGTGACATTTTAGGATTGTAAAACTCATATTCTATCTAACTTTTAACTTGACATGTCATTTGGAATGGTTTAGATAATATTAAAAAAAATGTATTATATTCTAGGATGTTACAATTGACACCTCAAGACAACATATCGTGAAAGATTTAATATAATATGTTATGTATTAGTGCATTTTTTCATTAGGAAATGTGCAAAAAAAATCCCTAAATTTTGGCTCTATTAACGCGAAAGTCATCCCTGATTTAGATTTTGTAGTTATGACAAAAAAAAAAAAAACTAACTGGTAGATACTTACAAAATAACCTTTGTTCTCGGCTAATACCAATTGTAAGGGCTTTTTTGAAAATTTTAAAATGAACAATCGGAAATGGCATTTTCATTAATAGGGTTAAAGTTTAAGGACTTTTATGAAAAAATTTCTTTTTATATATACTAAATTAATTTGAAGAAAACTCATATTTATTTATTAAAAAACTCAAAATAAAGATATCATCTATATCATTTTCACTAAAAAAAACAAATTTTATTTATTAAAAAACACAATAATGATAATTTATATATATCATTTTTCGGTTATTTTTTGTGATTTCTTAAATAAATATCATAATTAAATTCATAACTATGTATCTTTTTATGTGTTTTTGTAACTATTGTAGCTCTTAGAACGTTCTGTGCATCTATTTAACCATGTTGGCATTCTAATTATGTGTTGTAGAAAAAGTTGAACTTAATTTCATTACTTCAAAAGAAAAAAACAAAAACAAAAACCAAACAAAAAAAAACAAAAAACGAAAAACAAAAACAAAAACGCCCTCCATTGCAAGCCTTTTCACTTAAGTCACTTATTTTTTACATCTAAGACATGAATAGTCAACAATGAAGGTGACATGTAGACTAAAAAAACGCTTTATACAACATACCAACAAATTATTCTTAAATTATATGATAATTATAGTCATTAAGATACCATATATATCCTATATAATTTAAGAGAACTTTATTGATTTGTTATATGGAACATGTTTTAGGCCACATGCTATTTTTATTGTTGAATTTTCAAGTCTTAGGTTTAAAAAAGAAATGACTTTAAGTGTGAATAATGGCTATTTTTAGAACATTACTTGAAGTACATAGTTATTCCTAAGTTATTCCTCATATTGAGTTGTTAGTTATTTTTTCCAATTATATATATATATATATATATATATATATATATATATATATATATATATATATATATATATATATATAGCTTTGTTGGATTATCTTATATTTTGGAATTTCTTGAACATTATGGTACTACCATGTATGATTGTGATTGTTATGTCGAGTCTATCAAATTTTAATGGTTGATAGTTGGATCTATCCCTAAAATGTCATAAAGTATCGATTTACAATCTAAAAATGATTTGTTTTTTATTTCTCAGTTTTTATATATGCATGGATTTGAATATTACTATTTATTTTATTCTAACAAGTCATTTACATTTCTATCATTTTAAGTTGTCAACCAATGTATATATAGGTTTTTAATATAGTTTTTTAATAATATAATATTGAAAGAAATTAAGGGTTGGAAACTCCTTATGATTAAAGGCCTCGAGCAACCATATCGTCCGCACACCTTCAGAGTTGCCACTGTTATTTAAAGCTTTAAACCAATCTAATTTTTTATTTGATTAAAACTTATAATATATAATATTGAACCTTGAATTTTTAAGTATGTTTCCTGAAATCAAAATATATTTTCTATTTGCACTTAATTTGTTTTACTAATATCTCAATCTTACTAGTTAGTATCCTTCAAATCTAGAAAGGAAATGGAACAAATAGTTATTTCACATTAAATAATTCCAATATAACTTGATCCAGGATTTTGTTGTTTTAATCTATCCATAATGCTAAATAAATTTATTATATCATTTATCAGTCATCAAAAAGGCGCCTGTAGCTCAGTGGATAGAGCGTCTGTTTCCTAAGCAGAAAGTCGTAGGTTCGACCCCTACCTGGCGCGGTTTATTTTCTTTTATTTTTAAAATATTTCTACCAATGACCTACTATTGACAACAATTGCGTAATGCCCCCCTCCACATTTCGCATTTGTCGTTTTTTTCCCTTTCTTTTGGTTTAATAAATGACAAGTAACGTCCTTCCACTGTTTCTTTTGGTTTAATAAAACATCTTCAAAACACACAATCAAACCTCTAAATCTCCTCTGCACTCTGTAATTATACAACTTTAAATTCATAAACGTATCATAACTTTCAGAATGCAAATCGAATTGCATTCTGTTATACTATCTACACTCCCCCCATGAAATTCGACATTCTTCAAAGAATCAAGACGCGTATCTGTGCAAAAAAACTGAATTGAATCCTTCCAGTCTCATCTAATAATCTTCATGACTCTGGTATATATATATATATATATATATATATATATATATATATATATATATACTTGTGTATTCCAATAAATCAAACCATCTTGTTTCTTAAAACTGTTTGAATTAGCCACAAATAGCATCAGAAGGTTCGTTTATTTCAGGAACTCGATCGAGGACACGGTTCATCTCCTCCGGGAACTCAATCTTGGCTCGGTTAGTCTTGCCGCCAACAACCACCGTCGTTCCGTCTTGTAATGCCCATATCTGGTAATGCAAAAAACAGGGTAAGCGTACAAAACCCTAGATATCGTCTCCACCACTTTCAATTCGAAAGAAAAAGGTCCGATTTTCTGATTCTTAGTTCTTACCTGTGTATGGGATAGATAACTTATGCAAGTTGTAAGCATTAACGCACCAAATCCAGCATAAACAATCGGGACACCAGGATCGGTCTGCACATACACAATTTAGTCTCGTTGGATTCAAGAAACAGTGAAAAGTTGATAATTATGCAGATATAATTGCAACATCACCTTCATATCGAGGCCACTACTCCCAATTGCGTCTACAATTTCAATTTTTGTGCCATCGATTTCGATTGGAAGCTTGGAGTTAGGCCTACGAACCCCAGCAAACTTCCCTTCGGGATCATATAACACAACCGATTGAAGATCACGAAGCAGCATTGATCTGATTGAAAAACGAGAAATCCATTTAATATTTTCAGAGAAATATAAGGGAGAAGGGTGGGAAATGGGAATCTTACACTCCCTTGACATTTGGAGAATCGGTATTTCCAATGGGAAGAAAGCTTCCATAAAGCTTCTTATCTCCATTAACAGTCAAAGGCGCAACAGCTAAATTGAAAGGGCCTTCATCGTCTTTAAGAACTTGAAGTGCAGAAATGCTCCAATCTGTTTGGTATATCGTTACTCCTTCATATCTTAACGGATCATTCACACTTATCGTTTTCCTCATCACTTCCTTCCCATCAATATCAAACAAAGAAAGATCCGTGTGGAACTGTGAAACCTATAAACTCGGCCAAATTGTAAAAAACTATCTGTATTAAGTAATTAAGAAACAAATATTCTCACCTCTCCACTATCATAATAGTCCATGTAGAAGCGATTGACATGAACCTCGGTGTTAAAAGCTTCAGTTGGTTTAGAAAGAAACCCATTTGGCCCTAATACATCTCCCATAACAAAATTCAAGCCCTGTGGAACAGTTACAGAACCTCTAAAACTACCGGTTGCACTAAGAGTTCCACCGCTCATTATCAAAAGCAAAGCCAAGTGCACACCAATTGGAGCAAATCGACCCGCTAACCCTTTAAATGCATATAAAGATGGTCCTTTCATGAATACCTACATAACATGTAAACATAACAATAAACCCTTTTGCACAATGGTTATATATATATATATATATATATATATATATATATATATATATATATATATATATATATATATATATATACTAGTTGTGAAACCCGTATATTATACGGGTTGATTAAAACAAAATGTTAAATAGAAATGATTAAATGAGAAGTTTATTTGAATTCGAAATTTGAAATAAATAAAAATTATGAGAAAAAGAACATGCAAAAAATAAATAAATTAAAATTATTGTTTAGTTATCAGACCCATATATTAAACATGTTAATTATAACAAAATATTAAACACAAAGATTTAAACTGTAAATTTATTTGAAATTGAAATTGAAATTTAAAATTTAAAATTTGAAATTAATATCATTATGGTAGGTTTAATTTATGGAAACTAATTAATAATATATTAGAAATGGAAAATGAAATAAATGACAGGTGGAAAATAAATATATCTCTAAATTATAACAAAATGACATGTGGCAAATTGAATGAGAAAAGGACATGTGACAAAATCATTCTTATTTATTAGGGTATATATATATATATATATATATATATATATATATATATATATATATATATATATATATATACCTCATAGCCAGCTCCAGATAAAACGACGCCTAAATCTTGAATTGATGCTTTGGGGAGAGAATCAGCGAACTCCAGCTTTCGGATTGTTTTAGACGAGTGCACAAAAGACCATCTGTGAAATGAAATGTGAAATAAGTTGAAAGGACTTAATTATGTAAAATGTTAAAGGACTAAATTAACAATTATGTAAAAGTATTTGATGTTAGCAAATTAGCATTACCTTCTTGCTACTTTGACCATGGGAATCTGTGTGGTGTATGTGCAAGCCATGAGAGAAGCTCCCAAGAGAATTAGGGTTCCAAGGAAAACCGGTGATGAAAACATATGGTCAAATCCTAGGGTTAGGATCCATCTCCATGTAAAGAACCCTAGAACCGGATTATCTTCGGGGTACTTTTGGAAATAGAATTCCGGAGCCTCGCCTTGTTCTATTGCAGTGCCTGTGGAAACAGTTGTATGCCAACCAAACTGATTAATGCAAAAAGAACGACTTAATAGAAAAAGTGTGGAAATAAACTTTCTCAATTATATTCTGACTTGACAAAATTTGCTCTTTTATAGAAAGATTTTAGTCATTTTCTCGAAGTACTTTTTTAAATAGTATCTTTTTTTTTTTTTGAACTTGGTACTTTTTAAATATCTTGAATGTATCTTAATTCTTTTGGGTAGTAAATTGAATCCTTTGATAATTTCCATCACAAATTTGTGTAAAGTGCCTTAAATTAAATAATCTCAAAAGATCTTCAAGATGTTTTAAACATATTACTTCTTAAGGATTAATGTAAGCTATCCTATGCCACAAGTGTTTAACTTTTTTAACTAAAGTTGAAGATTCTTATACAAAGTAATAATCGATACCCAAGATTCAATGTATCAATTCTCCATAGTTCCCAAATGAAAATGTTGCACTTTGACTTTTGGGGTGTCAAACGTTATATGTTTCAAATGAAAATTTAATACGAAGTCACTATGAATTTTATCACCAACAGTGTTCTACTTGCAGCACTTGTTTAGGGGTTGATATAGGCAAAACATGCGTGAGGAAATATTTATAATTCTTATCAGATTTGAAGTCAAAATGCAAACCGGTTTACTTTTAAAGTCAAAGTCACATACATGGCAATTCATGGAGGAGGCGACATACCCAAAGCCATCAAAGCAGCAACGGCGAACATCTCACCAAGAGCCAGAGGCAAATTAGCAAGAAATGACAAAACCCTTTTCGTCAATCTTTTCAGAGCCACCCCACCGGTCTTCTTTGGCCGGGAATCCGCCGCAGGCGGAGGCGGTGGTGCTGCACCGTTCTCATTTTCCTCCGACAAAGACGGTGCTGCACCAGGGATCACAACCTTGTTCTTGGTGGTATCTTTAGAGGATTGGGATGTGAGCTTACAAGAAATAGTGGAATACAAACACCTATGGTTGATGATGCGACTGCAAGTCCGGGAATTGGGGATTTTGAGAAGATGGGTATGGGGTTTTAATGGGTTAAGGGTTAGAAGAGTCTCCATTGCGGAAGAATGAAGAATGGAGAATTCTATCGGTTCGAAGACATATAGACTACGAGTCGCTCATGGGTTGAACTCGGATCGAACGTTTGTTTTATCCAGTATGACACATTTCCTTTTATTCGTGGGTGTCTGTTGGCCACACGAATTTTGATACCTGTGATGATCGCTTGGACCGGTGGTCCGGACTAATCGAGACCGGTTTTATATATGGGCTGGTTATCTGTTTTTCACTGGAGTGGACTCTGACTCAGCAATGATTGGGCGAACACCCAGCCGAGGCCGAGACGTGACGAGCTTGGCTAGACATCTATTGATGAGAGAGAGAAAGTGATTTTTTTTTTTTGCCAATTAACTAAAATTCTTTTTTTCAAAAAATACATTTTTTTTCAAAAACATAACCGTTTTTTTTTTTTTTTTTTTTTTTTTTTTTTTTTTTTTTTAATTTTAAACTCTTGATCTTTAACTATAAATGTCATTATCTTTAATCATTCTTAACCCCATTCAAATTTTCTTAATTTAGTTTTCCTAACTTTCTTATTTTTCATCTTCTTCAAAACCTCGTTGCTAGCGGCTTGTGTGGCTCGTTTTTGGTCTCCTGATGAAGAGATGTTGTTGGTTTGTTCATGGCTTGATGTTATAGAATACCCAATCCACGTTAACCTCCATACGACAACGCACTTATAACTCACTTTAACAGTATGTTTCATATGGTGGTGCATGAATCTAGAAATGGTGAAAATAAAAACACTTTGCTACATAATGCTTTTGAGGCTTACCGTGTTGAAACTAACAAGGATTTCGGCTTGTTGAGTTTTGACAAATTGTGAGTCAATCCCTAAATTTTGCTTAAATTTAAATTTGCTGTCTTTTAATTTAAGTTTTTTCTAGTGTGTTATGTTTTTTAAGTTGAAGTGTATTATTTTAATTTCAAATGTGTTTTGTTTTTTAAGTGTAAGTTTGTGATTTTCTTTGAAGTTAATGAAATTTTAGTTTTAAAAAAATAATATGTTTGAAATGTTTATTTTTTTTAATTAATTAATTTTAAAAAATACAATGGCAAGTGTGGCAACTCATATCATGTAAATGACAAAAATTTGAAGGAGTGTGGCAAAGCTGACATGGTGCCTACGTGGCCCGTGGTAAATGTGGCACCACTTCCACCAACTTAAGCAAGTTTTGTGTTACTGGTTTGGTTCTTATTAAATAAGTGGGACCAACCGAAAATTTATTTAAACATTGACTTATTTTAAAATAATTTTAATAGTTATATGAATCACAAAACTACTAGGTGTGTCCGGGGTGAACCCAAGACAGTTCTTTTTCTTATTAGGCAATTTTGGTACTTCCCCTCATCAAAGTTAAAGGTCTTTCATCTCGAAGATGAAGTAATTTCCTAATCGAATACCATCTATAAAAAAGCAAAAGTTTTCAAATTTTTATCTAGTAGCATCAAAATTAGTTATATAATAGTTGTTGATAACTAAAAAACACACATTCAAATTAACACTTGTTAATATAAATAGAAGATGAACCGCGTTTTGCGAGGGTTCAATTTTTTTCATGTTTACATATTTCGGTGTTTCTTTGGTTCTTTTTCTTGTTTGTTGTTTCTATTTGTTGTGTGTATGATGTTTTGAGGAAATTATGGTCGTATAGTAGAATATCGAAGGTGAGGGACCAAAAGTGTCAACTCCACAAACAAATGTGACAAAAAATTGAGGTGTCACGTTTGAGAAATGTCAGGGGACCAAAAGTGGCCAATTGTTGAAACATTTGTGGCTAGTAGTAGAGAATATCAAAGGTTGGGGACCGAAGAGGCAACTCCACAAACTAATGTGGTAAAAAGTTGAAGAGGGACGAAAAGTGGCAAAGTGTTGAAACTTTTGTGACAGAACTTTAAAAAAGTTAAGGAGGGACCAAAAGACGAAGTGTTCAAAATTTTGTGGCAAAAGTTTGAAGATTAGAAAGTATACTATTCACTGTGTTATGAATTAATATAGTATATTAATTTAACAATAATTATAAATTAATTAAAAAATTAATTTTTATATTTAAAATAAAATTATATTAATTAGTCATGACTAAGAATTAAGACACTATTTCTAACCGTTAATATAAATTAAATCAAAACATAGTTATAATCTAATATGACAAGTTTTTGATTAAATAGATGTGTTTGAAAAAATATTTACCAAATAGGTGTACTTTCAAACATATTTACCAAAACAGTATAGTAGTCAAAATATTTACCAAAACAATGTATTTTTAACGTTTTTAATATTTTCAGTTAGTGTTTTTTACATAGTTACAGGATTCGCTCAAAATGTTGTGTACCACGTTTTGAACGTCTCGTACCCAAATGCGGTATAGAATCGATCCCAATCATGTCTCAAACGCTCTTGACGATCCAATCAATCATCTGATACGATGTCGGGAACGCGATTCCATCGAATTGGATTGCTCCGATTCACGTTTCTGGTGCTCTGATTCGCGTTTTTGGTACGCCGATTTAGCGATTAGGCGGGAATTGGATTGTCGATTCCAAAAAGCAGTTATTCACCAAAACAAACGCTTTGACTCTTGTTCTGTCCTCGTATGATTCACCTTATTAATGCAGAACCCTTATTAATTCTTCAATTACATGATTCTTGAAGTAATCAGATTTTCCAATTTCTACCTATTTCCATCGACTTCCACTTCCAATAATCAATTTCAAAATTTTACTTCTGCTCTATTCTACTCTTCTACTGCTATTCTATTAGTTATTGAGAAAACTTTTCTTGTTTTGATTTCCAGCATGTAATCTTTACAATCTGTGTGTTTTGGTATTATGAATTATGGAATCATGAAATATGTTGCTGGAATTGAGTTTTTTTTTTAGAAATTATGCTGGAATTGAGTTTGTAAACATACTATTGCTAAAATTCTGCTTCTAAATGAAATATGTTGCCGGAAATTATGCTTATAAGTAAATTATTGCTAAATATGTGTTCTAAAACCAATGGTACACCGTATCGGACATGTACCGAAATGAACCTACCCCCTCATACCCAATATGCCCAACCTCATGAATCGCGTTCTCGTTCCATGTACCAGTACCGAACCGTACCACGAACTATTTGACTTTGGTTTTTAATATAATTTTGTACCTTTTTTTGACTCTTTGCTATTAACTTATATTTAAAAAAAATACAAATATATTATATCTCATTTAATCATCATAACAAATTGACGGAATCTCAATAAATGTCCTAGATTGTAAATAAGATTAATTGATAAACAATAATGTTAGACATCATAGATAAATCCAACATCAAATGTACGATATATTTTTTGGGTACAAATCCAATAATGACTTCATACAAAAACGGAAAGAAAAAAATATATTTCTATTGATTTAACCGATTAGCTTTAATGTCTCTTCATTTACCTTGGCTTAGATGGGCATTTTTCTGATTATGACCACTTTGACTACAAATCCCACAAAGGTACCCATTTTCCCTTATTTGATGTCCATTCCATTTCATAGTCTTGTTGAGCAATGATGGCCTTTTTTATTCCATAAAAGCTCTAAATTTGGAAGCAATTGTCTAGATGAACGCTTCATGTGGAAGTGGGGAAATTTCGGACACCCAAGTAGAACAATACTCTGCAATGGAGTAACATTTATGAACATATTACCAACTATTCACGGATAGTTTGGCACTTGCACCCAAAACATGAGAACAATGATATTTAAATACCTCCCACTTACCACATGTGCAAGTTTTTTTTGTCCAAATTAACTACTTGCACGTTTTTTCCTCCTTGAGTTATCATATCAAATATAACTTTCTCTCGATTAAAAGATCTCAATAAGTGTGCACTTTCTTTTGACATTAAAGCTACTTGTTTTACAACAACTTGAGGAGTGTATGCATATCCGTTAGCTCGGGCACTAGATCCTAAAGGACGCCTCACTTCAAAATAATGCACCAATCTATATAAAGTAAGTCGGACACAAGCTATGATTGGTAAAAAAACGAGCACCTTTAAGTACACTGTTAAAAATCTCTAACAAATTTGTTGTGAGAAGCCCATATCTCCTCCTACTATCATGCGCAAGTGTCTGTCTATCAAGTGGATGTCTCTCTAGGCATTGTTGAGCTTATGGATTTAGCCTCCCAATTTCTTCCATGATGGAGTTGAATTTTTGAACTTGATTCTGACTCCCGACACGATAAGCTAAAACTTTCAATTATGAATTGTGAAACTTGTCATTAAAGTTGTTGATAAAACGTCGTAAACAATACCTATAAAATAAAAAATAATGTTAATTTTAAACAATAACTATGATTGTGACACAATCCAAGTACCATCACTAATCACATTTGTTAATGGACAGGAAGCATATCAAACATAATGCCAACATCATCATTATGTTTGATGGGAATGAGAATGTAGTTTACAACATTTCCATGTAATTAATGTCCCAACAACAAGACTTAAAAATTTCATTTTTAAATTAATAAAATCAATATTCCATAGACATCATCATAAAATCCAAATAAAACAAATGTATCAATCATCACATCATATCAGAGTAAGTAAAGAAAATGCAGAACAAGGTGGTGTGTGCTCTGCAATCATCCCAAGCTCTTCCATTTGAAAACCAAAGTACCTGAAACATAAACTGAAAACCGTAAGCACAAAGCTTAGTGAGTTCCCCAAAATACCACACAATAATACATACATTT
Organism: Lactuca serriola; assembly: GCF_051521515.1. NCBI lineage: Eukaryota > Viridiplantae > Streptophyta > Magnoliopsida > Asterales > Asteraceae > Lactuca > Lactuca serriola. Next base: position 338,052,766 of record NC_136412.1, read on the forward strand.
GCCGTGGGCTACCCCCATGGTTTGACATCCAGGTGTCATGGGCTACCCCCATGGTCTTTCCTTGAAATGTCATGGGCTACCCCCATGGTCTGACATCCAAGTGTCATGGGCTATCCCCATGGTCTTTCATACAAATGCCACAGGATACCCCCGAGGTCTTCCATGCAAGTATTATAGAGACAACTAGCGCTCCACATAACAAGTAATGGGTTGACATTGGTACCTTCGACCCATGGACATAGTGAGAAAACTCACCTCAGACAGCTGAAACCCATGGATAATTTATGGCTACAAATCAGCTAAAAACGTTACGCTATCAATTACCCAATATAACATTAAATTAATAATGTGGTCCCGACTCACACTAAGAGTCCAAACTAGGGTAAAAGACCTTTTTACCCTTTGCCCAACCTGACCCAATGCCTAGGCCCAAACCACCAATCCAAATGCCCAAATTCCAAATAAACACCCAAGGCCCAAATATGACCCAATTTTCCAAATTGGGCCCAAACCCTTTCATGGGCCTTAAACCAAGGTCCAAAATATTCTTAGTCTAAAAACACTTAAATTTTCATGGCCTAAAAAGGCCCAAAGCACTTGAGTCCAAAAATGGCCCAAATCGAACCGAGGCCCAACCTGTTGAGTACCCGGGGCATACTCGCCTTAGGGATTATACGCTAAGCGTACCCGCTTATACGTCCATCATACTCCCTCAATCAGCCAACTTTCATTTCCAACTCTTAATTGATTAAGACACCACTCTAAAACTTAGATCTGACTTCCTTATGCTTATTTATCACGTAAAGTTGTCAACTTTATGTGCATGCATGTCTTAATGAAGATCTTAAAGATCAAAAGGACTTAATAGATGACTTAATTCATGCATGAGACCATAAACACCATAAAGCTTGCACCTTTAAGATTATGAAATTCATAATAGGCCCAGATCTAAAGGGATAAACCCCACAACCGACTTTCCTCGTCAAACTAACCCAAAAAGTGACCCAAAAACATATAAACCATGACAAGAAGAGATCCAATCAAGGATAAGACAATGTGTGAACTTGATACCTCAAAAGACTTGCAAAATGAGTGATGATTCTGGATCACTGAGCTTCACACTAAGCACTTCGCCTTCAATCTTCTTTAATACCTCCAAAATGAGCAAAATAAGCACCAACTTCTTCTCAAGAGCTCAAAGATATAACAATGGAGGCTAAGGGTTGAAATTTAGGGTTTAAGAGGTATAGAGGTTGGTAAAGAGGCTAGCCTTAGGGACTTAATGAGCTTAAATAGGGTGCAACATATCAAAACTAAGGTTTCATTAAACCCTCGTACGCCCCGTGTACAAGGCCTCACATTCGCGATCATCCCCTCTTAGTACGCTAAGCATACACCAGTGTAAGCCTCGCGTATTGAACTTCGCACTAGTACGCCCCATGTACTAGGGTTATCCTTAAACCATGTAATCCTCCGAAGGCCATAACTTCTTCATTATAAATTTGATTTCGACGATCCTTATATCCGTGAAAAGGTAACGAGAAGCTTTACGCTTTTATCAACTCATACTCCCCTAAAAATCTCACGAACAAAAATCCAATTTCCATAAAATCCTGAGCTGACACTTTACCAAAATACACATTGGCTCCAAAACACAAACCGAACACCCAGATCATCTCAATTACGTCGCCCACATCCAAATGGGTCCATATCTCATCTCCGCAAAGGTCTTACGCCTAATAATAACCGATCTTTGGTCACCACCCCAAAATAGGAAACGATTCGGAACAGGACGTTACATTCTAATACCAACTAATGGATATCTACAGATTAAGTTGATGTGGTGGTGTTGTTTATCAAAAGATGTAACAAGATATATACGGTCGACCAATTCATCAAATTGTATCCTACGGTTAACATTGATTGCTTTTTTTAGCTTTGCTATAATTTATACCATCTGATCCATCACAGGTTGTCCTACCCCAGTAACAAAGCATTGTAACAACATCCATCTAGAAAATGAGAACAAAACATAAATTCAATCATAAAATTTCTTGAAAAATATGAATGTTGAAGCAAATAACAATAATGTGGAATAAGAACTGTAAATAAGCAAATTACAATTGTAAATCAAAGTAGGAATCACAGTGGAATAACAATTTGCAAATAAGAAAACAAAAGATGGAACGTAGTAGCAAATAATAGTAGGAAGCAATCCAAAGCTAACTAGCTGAATTCGAAATTCAAAGGAGTCAGAATTACAGGAAAATCAATCTACAACCGAGTTTGTTGTGGCCGGAATCGGATTCACCGGTGTCGTCTGTGGCTGGAATCGAAGAAGAATCACAAGTTTTATGGTCGTCATCGTCTTTTGCAATGAATGCATACTTGTTAGAGTCTTCTTTGGTGGAGGCGTACTAGCCGACGTCCGTTTGTGGCCGGAATCAGAGATGGCCGGAATCAAAGAGGACGATGGAAGCGATCGATTGAAGACTTCGACATTGGGGATTGGGTATCGAGGGGTCGCATTCTTACTTTTTTTTTTTTTTTTTTTTTTTTAATTTTAACTTGGTATAACTCTAAATGGTAAATATATTTAAAATTAGATTTGTTTGGTAATTAAGTTTTTAAAAAAACACCACTATCATAAATAAATAAATAAATAAACTCCTAATATGACTGGCCCAATATACTTTATCCATTTGACATTGAAAAGGGCTAATAAAACGAGAAAATGTTCTCTTTTTCTTGACGAGTCAAACGTACTAATTTTCCTAATAAAGTTCCAACAAAAAGACATACATAAACATCTTCAATCACAAACACTTCTCTAAAATATCACTCATAATATAATTACACAATGCAACTTTCCACATCAAATGTTTTTAACTATAAGCACTAAAACAAATCAATCAACAAATTGGGGCAATAGATAAATGAAAATGGAAACGACAAAAGAATTCTCACTAAACCATTGCCCAAATCAATAGTTGGAAAATGGTGTATAAGATAAAAAGATGTATTAATCGATTCCATTCTTAACCATTTCTTGTGTCGGGTTGAAATCTTTTCACCATCATAGCCATATATTTTCCTTGATGTTGTGCAAGTTCGAGTTCCCTTTCACTCGGTTCCCTTGACCCGTCTCCCGAAAATACACCCGCACCATATGGAGAACCTCCACGGACCGACTCCATTTTGAACATTCCTGCTCCGAATGTGTACCCAATCGGAACATATATCATACCATGGTGTGCTAACTGTGTAATTGCCGTCCATCTGCAACCCACAACAATCAGTTTGAGATTAAACAAATTGATTATTACTTCGGATAATCACACATAAAAAAAAAGTTACGTGTTATGAAATTGTTCTTTAAAGAAAACATTTTTTTTTTAAATCCCTATTTTAAAATTGCAAAAACAGTTTTGTAATTTTGAACAAATTTTTATAAACTTTATTTTTTCTTACTTTTTTACATGTTTTTTCTATAATAATAAATAATTTTGAAATATTAAATTGATGATATAGAATCAAGCAGGAAACAAAAATTGAAAAGCCTCACAAATGATTCATGTGATTTGACGAACCAAATAAATTAATAATTTAATGATAAAAATAACATTAATCATAAAAAAATCCTAATAAAACACATCGATTATTCGTTTTTGTAACAAGTCAAACGATGATTCATTTTTTTTTGGACAATTTTAGCGCATCATAAAATAAAATTGAATTTTCAATTAATGTTTTATAATAATTTAATGATTCATTGCGGTTCGACAAAAAATATAGACATAATTCATTTATAACGCTTACCACATATTTTTTGTTTCTCAACAAATCATAAACCTAAACTTAATCTTACTTTTATGACTAATAAAAAATGTCATCAAGATGTTATATTGATTTTCTTTTTTCTTCAGATTAAACTTTAATTTTTATTTTATTTTATTTTTAAAAAACCATGTTTTTTTTTTATTTACTTTTTATACAAGTTTAACGATAATTTTTCGGTTTACACAACTTTTTTATGGAAAAACCTTCGTCATTCTTTTTCTGAAAAAAAAACCCTCACATTTCATAAATACTTTTGTTTCTATCTGAAAGAGCTTTTGATTTGACTCATAATAATCATTTTCTTCTTGTTGGTGTTTATATTGTTATTAATAATTTTTTTGCATTAGAATATGAAGCAAGCATTTGACTTGTTACGGTATCTCCAACCCACCCTCAAACTCCATTTATTCCCCTATTATTCTCCAATCCTATCTCATTTTTACTTCCATTTTTGGAGTTGAAGTTTGGTTGTCGATTTTAGTCTCTCTCATTTTTATTTTATATATTTTTAGTTTATTTTATCTACTAATTATAATGTAAATGCAATATTTAATATTTATAATATCATGTTATATACTAATTTATATTAATTAATCATAAATATAGAGTTTAATTAGTAGAAAAGTGTATTTGACAATATATATATAAGTTATAAAAATGAAATATTTTAGAAATATATTTTTTTGGGTAAAAAATAAGATAGAAAATGAAATAGGGTTTGAGATAAAACACTGTTTACTCTATTTTTTACTGGGGAAAAAAATAAAGATAGGTTGAAGATGGTCTTAAAAACAAAATGATGCTATTTCAATTTTTGTTGGCAACATTATTGAGAGACTAGACATTTGTTTTTTCGCATGCTATAATTTTTGAACATCCTACAAATTGATTTTGATATATATTTTTGCCAACAAAGAGAGGAAACAATATATCTTTCTTTGTTTAAAAAAAACAAATGTTTCTTTTAAAATTTGATGTTAAAAATTATCAAAACACAATAAACATTAACACAAAAAACATAAGAATTATGAGATAAAATGAACAAAAATTGATTCAAAATAATAAATATGTTAAATGTGGGTTTTTTTTCGGAAAAAAATTAAGGATTTTTTTTGAAAATTCTATGACTAAAATCGAAAGGAAAAAAGTAATATATATATAATGTTTCTTATGATATTAATTTTTAAAAGTAGTTATTTATTATATGATACGTCGTAAAGTGTGGTGACTTTGTAATTATTCATATTCAAATGAATATCTTTTTGTTTTTTTGTTATAATTCCTATATCAAAATATTAAATGAATATCTTTGTAATTATTAACGGACATATTTGGAAATCACGAACACCACTTTCTAAACATGGAACTTCGGAATCAACAAACAAGTAAACTTACGCGGTTGTTTCTTGGCCGCCTCCCTGCGTGCCGGTGCTGACAAAAAACCCGGCAGGAACTCCGGCGAGCTTCTGCTCCTTCCACAACCCACCTGTAGAATCAAAAAACGCTTTCATTTGCGCCGACATGCTCCCATACCTCGTCGGAAACCCAAACAACAACCCATCAGCCTCCACCAACTCCTCCGCCGATATCTCCGGAATATCATCGCCTTTCGCCGGTACTTTCATCGCCGAGAGAGCGTCCGGCGACAGCGTTTCAGGAACCCTAAACAGAACACCTTCAACTCCATCAATTTCCTCCACTCCTTTCTTAATATACCTTGCGAGACTCTCAACATGCCCATACATCGAGTAAAACACTATGAAAATTCTCAATTTCCTGATTTCCACAATCGGGTTTACTGTTTCAATTGGAACTGAATCATCATCGTCATTATCGACCGGATTCTGAGCAGAATCGGGATCCGATTCAACTACCGGTGGTGGTCTGTTTTTGCTGGGGAAACACCCGCCTCCTTTTCCCATTATGAAATTATCAAAATCAGAATTACCATAGAGAACTGAAAAATCGAAGAACCCAAATTTTGGTTTTGGGGAAATGGAAGAATTGAAGCGGGAGTTTGACCTGAGAATTGTGATGGTGGTGGTGGGGATGGAGTTGAATTGGAATATTGCGAATTGTGATTGTGGAGTCTTCGCTGTCAGTTATCGTTGATTTTTATTTAATCTATCTGGCTAAAACAATAATACATTCAAAGACGTGTTATAATATATATTTATTTTTACAAGCATTTTACAAAATTTACACAACTTTATATATATATATATATATATATATATATATATATATATATATATATATATATATATATATATATATATATATATATATGGAAGTGGCATATGACAACTCACAAAGATCATGTATCCATCTACGTGTTTCCAAAATTAAGTAATAAAAGTTCTTAAGCCAGCTATAGATAAATATCATTGGAAGATTGAAACATTTAAGAAGGACTACCACATCAGGCTGGACGGTATCATAGCGGGAAAGAGGTGAGGGAAGTTTCCCTCACTTTGGATCACCATCCCTTGGGTGAGGGAAGCAACCCGCGAGAAAGAGGGGGGGAGGGGGTGCCGCATTCTCTCTCTTCATGTTATTGGACTGTTTTTTTTATATCTTTTTAATATTTATAAAATTATATACTTACTAAAAAATATAAAAAATATTTTAAAATTCATGGTTTTTAATTCCTACAAAATGAGTATAATATATGTATGAAATATATTTAAAAAAAAATAAAAAAATAGTGAGGGGAGGTTCCCACCCATTCATTGGGTTTTAGGTGAGGGAAATGGTGGTGTGACCCACAAAAAGTGAGGGAAACATCCCTCTCATACCCTCCAGTTTAATAAATGAAAATAATTTTGTTATTTATCATCCTCTTATATATTATGACACATGTCATTTTATGTTAAATTTATATTAAATTATATCCATATATCATTTTGTATTTTTTTTCATTTTATTAAATTTCATATAATACTTAAATATAATAAATACAATAATAAATGTATATCCAATTTATTAAAACAATAATAAATGTATATTCAAGAGAATTGGGTTTGTCATACAAAAAATGCTTACCGGTTGCCCCTTTGACTACTCATTTTTTGTATGATGATAACTAAGATGTTTTCTCATTATTATTTCTAAATAGTATATTTAAAAATAGAAAAAAAAATCTAAATTTTAAATTGAATCAAATTATTTTAATTGTTTATTTATTTAAATTATTAGTTTAAATTTAAAAGATAAATAAGCACTTCAATTTTAATAATTAATATTTTACTTTTTTTATTTTTCATAAATTTAAATATTGTTAGATTTTATGTTTGTTTATTTTTTTAAATAAACTCATGTAATACGTGTGTCTCACAACTAGTTTTAATAATATAGAACTAGATAATGACAGAGTACCAAAGAGCTTCTAGCCCAACGGTATCATGTGTTGTCCTCTCTCTTTGAGGTTGAAGGTTTAAGTCTTGTCTGGGATATATGTGGATTTAGGAGTAGTTTAAGAATATATTGTATTTGCCGTTAAAAAAAAAAAAGATAACTACCCACGTATAACACGGGAACATATAAAAATACATATAAAGACAACACAATAAAAAAAAAAAGATAAATTAAGTAACATAAAGAGATTTCGTGCTATTATACTGAAATGTCTAAAAAATAAAACAAGATGTCTAATTATTTATATACATATAAAGTCATAAAAAGTCAACACAATAAAAAAATAAAATAAAATAACATAAAGAGACTTCGCGTTATTGATTATATTGAAATGTCTAAAAAATAAAATGAAATGTCTAATTATCTATAATCGTTGAAGGACCTCTTTGTAGACAATACTTTTTTGTTTATTGTTTGCACAATTTTCTTTGTCACATATGAGTACTTTTAACTTTTTTTACTTATCACATAATAAACAACTACATATAACTGACCATGAGTGAAGACGAGTCTACACAAATACAATCCAATAGTTGATAGTGACTATCTTTCACTCTTGATAATGGTCATAACAAAACAAACAGCTCAGGGGAATGCCTCCACAAAAAATGGAAGGGAATTCTTTATTAGACCGAGTTAACTTCATGCGAGGTATATAAATAGTCTCATTGAAGAATCTACCGCTTATAATTCGTGCCTCAATGACATGTTTTCCAAGCCAAACGATTTGTAACCTAGTACCATTGCATAAACCTTTGGTTTAGTCAATATTACGAAGCAACATGAACGAAACACTTGTTTTTAGTGTAAGTTTATGGTTGAGAATTCCATATGCCTTAAAAGCATTCAATACATCCGGAGAGTAAAGTGATTCCTCAAAACAATCTGTTGACTCTATCTCATATAAAGAATCTGAACTCAGATAAGTTTTCCCTTCATCTTTCATCAATCCTAACATGTAGTCATTGATAGCATCGAATTCTTCATTTGTAGGGACCAAAATATCTTTATCTTGAAAATATTATGGATCATCAAGATGGTTTTCAAAAGACGGATCGATAAAATTGAACGAATATGGTCACCTGTAGAGTAAACGATAACGTCTTCTGCAAATTCAACTTCGGCTTCACCATCATTAGGACCACCGATATTACATTCACCAATTTTAAGAATCCATTCAACAAATGTTTTTGTGTCATCCACGCACGTCATTTCGTTTTGGACTTCACAATTGGTATCAGACCCAAATCTTGTAGATTTAAGCGATTATTGCAAGAAACGATCAGAAATGACGAATTCTGAAAATCAATTTTGAAGCTCCTAAATTCACAAAAGAAGAATAGGAAGAAGAAGAAGAAGAGAAAGGTGAAAAGGGTTTGGGTGCCAAAGGTGAAAAATTCACATGTTCGTGAAAAAGTTGAGAAAATTGAAACCAAGCATGTTGATTCGAAAATTCGTTCCCAGAGAAGGTTGGAGAAATGAGAAAAGGTTCTATGGTTGGTTCAATGAAATATTTGATAGTTTTTGTGTTCCAAATAAGAAACCAATATCAAAATTTTCTCAAATTTCAGAAGTGATTTCTCGTTCTGAACCGAATGTTTCTCCAAAGCAATGGGTGTGCAAAGGGTCACCTCCGGTTCTAATTCCCAAATGGGTCCCTAAAATTTCATGTTAAGAAGTGAAGTTTATTTTGAGGGGGAGCTTATGAACTATTTGAGGTGGTTTCTTAATTCAAAATTATGGAAGTATAATATCACAAGTTGTTGATGTTATTCAAAGAGATGCTTGGGAGACTGTTTGCAATGAAAGCATTTTTGGTCGCACCTTATGGTCTCGCAATTGGAACGATTCTCACACTCAGAACAAAGGTAATCGGAACGATGGTGATGGAAATGAAGGTGTTCGGAGAGAAAGCTTTCGGAACGAAAGCATTATTGGTCACACCTATTGGTCTCTCAATTTTAGAAGAATATGGGTCTCACAATTGGGTTCCATCTCAAATGCGAATGGAATTTAGGAAGTTTAACTATCTCGCACATATGAGGTATTTTTGCGAGTAGATGCGAGCGTCTCACCTAATCGGAGTTCGGTTTTCGGAATTTGGATTTTGGAATTTGGATTTCGGAGTTGGGAGTTTGACCATCTCACACTTTGAAGATAATTTTTTTTCCTAACTCTGAAACTCTCATAAACCTTTTCTTACGTTCGTTTCTTAGCTCTGTCTTGGTCTAAAACACTTAAACCCTTCTAATTTTCATTCCTTATCTTTTCGTTTTGTCTGATTCTCAAAAACATGGAAATCACAAAAATATGTTTTTGTTCTTTCTTTCTTTTTGAAGCCTCGAAAAATCGAAAATCCAAAAAGTGTTATGAATTATTATTTAGTGAATGACTATTGGATTCTCCATATTCCTCCATTACTCTCTATAATTAGTGAACATTATAGCAAACATTATTATGTGTTTTATGAGTGTAGTTATGCACCACTATAATGAGCATTCATATCATACATCACCTTTCATCTTCTTTGTCTAGTATAAATAGTGAATATTATGTATTGTAAAGTTTTGATGATTTCATCACAAGTATTGGAATAAAAGTTCTCTCTACTCTCATGTCTTTCTTTACTCTATAACTTATCTTGTTATTTGATCATATTTTATAACAAAAAGAAGTTTGTTTGTTTTTGTTTTTGCATTAGAAAAACCAAAAGTGTTTTAGTTTGTGTTCTTGAAGAATATTGTTTAGAATCTTATGCTTAGTGGTTGATTTTAGTTATTTGACATGTGTTGTATTTAACCACTATATGTAGCCTCATTGTTTAGCTTGTTAGTTAAGCTTCCCTAATCTCCCTTTTTGTATCAACATCAGTTAGGTTGAGCAAAACCAAAGTCTCTTTGTATGTTCCATTTTCCTAATCAATAATATATAAAAGGTTTAACCAGATTACTTGCAACTTATATGATTGCTTCATGATTATGATTATAATTCCACACACATCATTTCGTTTTGGACTTCTCATAAAGACATATTTTATTTGTAATGATAAAAGAATTTGTGGTATGGATATAATATCTTTGCTTATTCCGATAAATTTACTCTGATTGTTATCTATGACATCATTTTGAGCATTTGAAGTAGAAGGCACACATATTTGTGTCTTCTTTTTGAATAATTTGGTCTGTCGCTTTTTTCTTTTCTTTAGAGTTAGCGTTGGTACCAACTGACGTTTATTTATTATAAGAGGTTTCGGCATAATTAATATTCGAGTTTGTAGTATATGAATAAGGAAAGGTAAACGGAAAAAAGAAGACAAAATAATGTATAATTGCATGTATTAATAAAATATATAATAACATACATGAATGATGAAGCAACTCAATATTAATAGATGAACACTCAACTTGAACAATATTGCTACCTGAAGGTTCAACGAAATCTTCATTCAAGTCAAAAAGTGGAATATCTTTTGTATTAAACGGTTTTCGTTTCCCTCTTGTGAAATGAATTGTGTTGTGCTGAATTGTATCCCAGTTGTTAGAAACATCTAGAATATTAGATAACTGAAATTTTGATTTATATGTTGATTTGAAGCACGGGAAGTATATGGTAGGTTTACAATTTTTCATTGCTTACTTTAACATTTGATATATTGGGAAAATAAAATTGTGGTTATATGATTTAAAATGTGGAGGTGAATATAATACTAAAGAAGTTAAAAATAATTTACCATGACCGGTGATTTCTAAAAGGGGCAACCTTGACGAACTAAATTTGGGTTCAACATTCGAGTGTATGGTGTTATGAGACGAGGATTCTGAAGGTAATTTGGTAAAGTTTCAAGCAAATCAACAATTAGCGGGTATGAAGATATAATTTTCAGAAAATGAAATTTTGTATCACAGAGGAGCGAAATATATAAATAAAATATAAGAATTCAAAACAAAAGCAAATACAAAAAACAAAAATGCAGTACAAAAGAGGCATAACATATAAGAAAATATACACTTATGGGAAATTCTTTGTATTGTTGGATATGATTGTGTTTTTAGAGCACTGGATGACGATGATGCATGCACTAAAGGAAAAAATGACTTATACAAATTGAACATTATAGACATATATGTATTAAAAATTAATGATAATAGTTAATTTACTAGGAAATTAAATTTTGTTATGTGATTTCAGATGTGGAGGTAAATATAATATAAAATAAATTAAGAATAATTTACCTTGACTAGTTATTTGTAAGAGTGACGATCTTGACGAAAGAAATGTGGATTGCACATTCGGGTTTATGAAGTTATGAGACGGGGATGCTATGAAGTTATGAGACGGGGATGCTGAAGGTGATTCGGTAAGTTTTTTAGTAACTCGACAATTAGGGGTATGAAGAAATTATTTTCTGAAATTAAAATTTGTATCATAAATGGTGGAAATATATTAAAAAAATTAAAACTACAATACATAAGAAAATATAAAAAACGAAAAATGTAATTAAAAAAAGAGGCATAATATATAAGAAAATGTAAATGTGTTTTGTATTGTTGAATGTGATTGTGTTTTTAGAGTATTTGATGAAGAGGATGCATGCACTAAAGAACAATAGTATATATCAAACACTCAATACGAAATTTAAGGAAAAAATGAGTTATACAAATTGAACATTATAGACATTTAAGCACTGAAAATATAAATATAATACTTAAATATGAATTTTACCATTTGTGATGTCAGACAGTGGTGTGGTTGGGGAAGAGCTTATAGGTAAAACATTACTAACAGGACTTTCAGGTTTTTTCTTTCTTGAAGCATATGGAGCGTCACTCATTTTGATATGTTTGATTTGGGGTTATATATATATATATATATATATATATATATATATATATATATATATATATATATATATATACACACACACACTGATATTGATGATTTAAAATTTTTAAATAAGGGAATTGAATACTAAAAGGGTGTAAATTAGGTAAAAAATAAATGTTGCATACAATTGCGGAGGGAATAAATGCAGTATATAAAAATAGATTTGGAATACATATAGTAAGCTTTTATTATTTTACCATATGCAAAGGATAAATATTTATGAAAATAAAATTTAAATTTCATTTCGACGAATAAAAGAATGTGAAATAGTAGATGTAATAAAAATAAAGTGGTTTTGGAAATGAAATTTGTAAACTTATAATTTTTGAAGACATGTGATAAGATACGCGACAAAGACGTTGACACCATATATGTATCGATTTGTATGTGACAACATGATACAAGTACCATGCTGCAACGATCAACAATTTATATCCAGAATGATAAAAGAAAAATATTATAATTCAATAATTCACATGACTTAGCTGATAATACATTAAACATGCATAGATTTTAAGTCAACTTGTAGGCATACGACATGTGGTATGCTTCAAGTACAATAATAATGTACATAAAATAAAAGCTATAAAACAAATCATGAATGAAAGTAAAAGAAATAAAATTTTCATTAACACAAAATAATTCAATAAGATGAAATTGTCATAAATAACACAGATAACATCGTGTTCAAACCAAATAACAACCAAACCAAATTTCAAAAACAAGTAAAAGACTTCACCAAAAAATCCGTAAACCAACAATTAAAAGTGCGACACATAAAAAGAAATTGTATGTAAATATCTTTAAGATGATATATAAAGTGTTGATGGGTGGCTTCATATTACTCTAGCTTTTCCATTTTTTGGATCTTCAAGGTATCAGAAATAACACCACCTTTCGAAGAAGATCACTCCAAAGAGTAAGTGGTAGCAACAATCCCAATAGGGTGTTTCCTCGCACTCGATGATGATATTAAAGCTTCAAGATCAACAGCCTCAAGATTGTCATGGTGGACCGAAACAATATTTTCCTGTATAGAACACATAAAAGGATAGAAGTCTGATCAAAATAAAATATAAAAAACATAGCAAATTTGTGCAAATACATGAAAATCAAGAATTAAATTGAAATATATTTTTGATAGAAGTAATATGTTCAGAAGAATGATCCATAGTACCTTGCAATTAAAAAAACTCGTAATTTTTTTTTAATTTAATTCCTTATTTTCATGTATTTGTAGGTTCAATTTAAATGTGCAATGTTATTTCATGCATTGACATATTCCAGCAAACGACAAAAACAACAACAAATAAATGGTTGGGAAAGTGGTAGGTCTCGTTACAAACATGATTTTAAAAAAAATTAATCTTTCAATAATACACGAATTGATAACAATGTACTATGAAAGTACATTGCTATAAGTTATAAAACTGTTTTTTTTTATTAAATGACCACAATATTCAGATATGGTTGATGTTTTTCAAAAGTAATAAAAGTAAATAGAAATGTACTTTGAAAGTACATTGCTATAAGTTCTAAAGTTGTTTTTTTATTTGCAAAGTTTTAAAGCTTTTTTTTCTTAAGTAATATAATTTATAGCAATGTACTTTCTAAGTACATTGCTATATAGTAACCTGTTGTTTTTTCAAAATTAACAGAAATTGTCCCTATTAACATATTAAAAGTAAACAACAATGTATACCGAAAAGAGGGTCATGGGGTTTGACTTTGGGAAATTTCGTAAAAGTCAAAACTCAAAAGTATGTTGCTGTAATTGGAGTTTTCATTGACACTTAAAAAAGCATAGTTATATGAGACGGTTTCCCACCTTATTTGGCTTGTTAGCATGAGTACCATCATCATTGATAATATGTTGCACATGAGTTGGTGACCGTTTGAAAACCTCAGCAAGTACCCTTTCATCATTAGTCAACTTATGCACAATAGTTGTTTTGCAGATTGAACATGGAGATTTGAACTTTGAAGACAAACTTCTTTTTTAGAAGGATTTTGAACTCACCAGGGATATTTTGACGTCCTAGATCCTAATTTACATTACAAGAAAATATTGGAAAAGTTAAAGAAGGAAAATCATATATGTCAATTATTTAAATAATGGAGATATATTATCAAACCTTGGATATTTTTTCCACCAACCATTGTTTTCCGCAATGAATCAAATCTTTTACATGACGTTAAAACAATACAAACGAAAAAGACCCACTTTCATCTTGCACACAAGCTACAATCATGATCCTAAAAAATATAACATAATACTTATATTTACTTGGCCATACACAACGAAATATATGAAAAAAGTTAAATGCACGCATAGTCCAAGAGTAAAGAATATACTTCCCATATACATCCGAAACTCCTCCACAACCTTCACAGTGAAAAGGTCCAGTAGCACTATCATCATCATTTTTAGTAACTTTTTTGGAACAATCACGACAATAAAATGAATACCAACCTTCATCCATATCAAAACCGATGATGATAGCAATGATGGTTAAAGAAACTTCATATTTCATACATTGTTTGAAAGGAATGATATTAAAATCATATTTTATATGAATAGGCTATACATAATCAAAACAATAATAGATTACAGAATTTTTTTAGAAATGTTAACTAAACTTCATTGAAATAGGGAATCTCATCAATGTTTTTGATTTGAAAACGGAGGTAATAATCTTCTGGATTGGCCACAACGGTATCTAGGTTGAGTTGTGATGTATGGCTAGAAGACTCAACATTCATATCCAATGCATTAAGACTACATATACACGAAAAAATAAATATGAGGTTAAAAAGTAACAGTAATGATTTAGAAAGCATATAAAAACATAAAACATTAAAGAATTAATTATTAAAAGAAAGACATACTTTTATTTGAACTCTAAAATGTGAGCATATCATCATTTATATGCAATCTAGACCCAAACAAATAGTTACCAACTTGAGGCTAACCTGGAATAAATAATTGAAATAATATGTTCAGTAATTACTTTGAAGTTAAAACGATAATCTGTTGAAACATATATATATATATATATATATATATATATATATATATATATATATATGTTAAAAGTCCTTACCATCCCAATATTTGAGTTTGGTCAAACGTAGTAGGATGATAACCGAAGCATTTTCGTTTTGATGTTCCAAAATGTAAGTATTTAACTTCAGTGCAAAAATTGTCCCACAAAGCAACTACAATTTTCGTACCACTAAAAATGCATGGTGGTGATTAATGAATGATAAATATAAAAGTGGAAAAGTTAATAATATATAAACATTTGAATGCCTACCTTAGATCCTAAGCAACCAGATTAATTGACTTTTTTTCTCTTCCATTCTTAACAATGACTCGCATGGGGTCCGTTGACATGACTTGACCACGGAAATCTATGTGAGAAATGTAATCGATTAGTATATGATATAAATGTGTTACATTAAATAATGAGGTATAGAAATATGGATAACTAATAAGAGAACAACATACTAAAAGCAACGCTAGTGTCAAAATTATTGGCTAGCAAATCTGGGAAACTGACACAGTGATAAGGATCTACCATATCAACAAATTCAGTGGATACATGAACTAATGTGGTTTTGTAGAAATTGATCTCATGTTTATGAGGAACAAACATGCAATAACCTTCATTTATTATCTCTTTGACAACTTCTTCATCAAATAGGGCTTCAAATACATGAATAAGATTTTTTTATTGTTACCTATATTTGAGTGCCCTGTAGGTAACAATGAAAGTTCAGTAAGTGTATACTAAAGACCACTGTTGTAAAAATCCCGACTAGGTCCCAATTAATCTTCGATTAATCCTTAGGCGCTACTCGACCGATTAGAGGATGCCTAGCGATTAATCCCTACATACATTATGAGTGAAACATTATAAAACGATGAAATTTTAATGTTTTAAAGAAGTTTTATCTCAATGGAAATTATTTGAGGCATGATTAGTGTTGTATTAATCATATTAACCTATTTTGTTATCATATTAGTGGTATTTACGAACTTTGATATGATATTAATCGTATTTATTTTTTTAAAATTCAACAAATTAGCAATTAATGGTACCCGATTAATCTCCGCCTAGCCGATTAATCCCTTGATCCCGGTCCACGACTAGCTAACGTCGAGCGTTTTTTACAACCTTGCTAAAAACAAATTATATAGTAAAATGCAGAATTCATACCTGCTGGTTAATTAAAATCATGTCTAGGCTCCCGACCATTTTAGGGTTGGTTTTATAGGTTTGCTTCCAAATCAAGACGACCTTAACGTGTATGTTCCATGATTCCTTGGATGCATCAATTTCAACAAGCTTATCAAAGACGAGTTGACATGCGCTGTTGTTTTCCATGGAATTCTATTCTTTGAAATCAAAGGAGAACTAGTTAGAAAGAATTATGATATGGCATGAAAAATCGTATACCATATATTTATAAGGAAGTATAAATTTGGTTAATGCTAATATTGCATAATTTTTTTGGAATGTAATATCATTTCCATACTTAAATATGTGTTAAGTATGGTATGATATCAAAAATAAAATCTTCACTAAATGTCAAATATGATAACAAAAATAGCTAAACTCATGCCTAATTTAAATATATAATTATCATATTTTGCATTAAAATAAATCATACTAAAATAAACTAAAAATACAATAATTGATAGCTATTGAGATGTATAATATTTATGTTGATGATAAGATATTTGATCGCACACAGATTAGTTGTGATGGATATGAAAATAATGCTTTAGAAGAAGATAATGAATTGTTAAAGCAATTTTCCATTATTAAAGAACATTTACTTCTGAAAAGGAGACAACATAATTTAGATAAAGAAAGAAAAGAAAAAGAAAATGATATGAGAAAATGTGAAGATGTTCTTGATAAAGTTCATGATGTTCTTCACATGTTCGTGAAAAAGTTGATAAAATTGAAACCAAACTTGTTGATTCGCAATTTCGTTCTCAGAAGTTTGTTAAAGGTTGGAGAAATGACATAAGGTTCTATGGTTTGTTCAATGAAATATTTGATAATTTTTGTGTTCCAACTAAGAAGCCAATCTTACTATCGAAAGCTTTAGAAAAATTGGGATTCCTTATCAACATTTGGGTTGCCTAATTGTACACAACAAATGGGTTTATTGTTTATGGTTAGCAAATGATGGGTTTTAATCAAGCCTCCTACAAGTTGAAACCAGATGCTAACTTCACTGCCCACCAAGTGTTCGATAAAATGCCAAAGTAAAATTTTCAAATACTACAACCATATTTTTAACTCTGCTCAAGATGTTATATTTTACGTCTCATGCAAAACCATGGCTTTTATTGTACAAAGTTCTTTAAGGCTATTTATCCCCCATATTTGGAATCAAGATTGATTGTGAGCCTATCGCCCTTGTTTTCAAGGAAATGTAGTGTTTCTTCCTGGTGATTTCTTTATTTGGTGCACGCTAACTTTTGTTTGTGGTGTTTCCATCATAGGGTTTCAAAAATTTCTTTAGGCTTCAGCTCGAGGCTTAATTTGCCTATCTTTTATTTTCATGGATTCTTTTTCCACTTCTTCGATCAGTACTTGGCCATGTCCTTTTCGGGAGTTTCATTGTTGCCCGGATGGTCAGGTGGGGTCTAAGGGGATTTCTTGTTTGATATCTCATATTAAGAGGTTACACCTTGCTTCCGATGAACGTAAAAATGTGTTGTGGGAGGCTATTTCTGTGGACCATGGATTGTATATGGATGTAGAAGAAACATTAAAGGTGTTTGGTCAATGGATATGCGCTAATTGTATGAATATTCATGCATTGAGTTGCTATTACCACCAACCTGATGGTCTTGTACAATTTACTGGTGGGGTCGACGGTATAAGTGGACACATTATTAGCATTTCGAAGTCGGATTCCATATGGCATGAAACCGTAGTACTTGAAGGGATGGCTTTGGATGCTGAGCTGCTTGATCGTGTTTTCAAGGCACCTATCACGACCGTCAAAAGTATCCTTCATAGTTGTTATATGGCTTTCTCTCAAGTGTTGCAAACAACTCTTAAAAATGTGGCCACTCACCCCGAGTCTTTTGAATCATGGGTTAGGCTATTACTTCTTCCCCGATGTACTTTGCAGGTGTTCAGGCCTAAGAACAAACAAAAATGTAGGTATTGGAACAGGAAATAGTTACAAAATCATTGTATATTGAACTCTTTAGCCACATGGGGGAAAGAGGACGGTATTGTCACATTAGTTGAAAATATGTTCGACAATGCAGGTCTTGGCTCATTGGGCCAAAGAGCTGATCACTTTCTGGATGGCAGAACAAAGGGCAACATGAACGTCGGACAATGTCTTTGTAAGGTTGTTGATGGGCATTTTATAGCAGTAGTGAAAGTGTTGTGCTCACCGTGTGTCGCTTTACACGACAATGACACTATCAAAGCTTTAGAGGCTAAGCATCCATATAAGCCACCCCCATCTATGTCGAGCACCCTTTATTCTGAGCCTCCCCTTTTAGTAGATATTGACAATGCCTTTGGTTACATTAAATCGTTTCCTAAAGGAAATTCGTGTGGGAGAGACGCCTTGAGAGCTCAACACATTTTGGATGCTCTATCTGGGGAGGGGTCTGCTATAGTCACAGATCTCTTACATGTTGTCACCACAGTAGTTAATATGTGGCTAAGGGGAAGATGTCCGTCATGTCTAGCAGAATTTGTAGCATCTGCGCCTCTTACTCCACTCCTAAAACCCATCAATGGAATCCGTCCTATTGTTGTGGGCACTATATGGAGGCGTTTGGTCTCAAAGGTTTCTATGAAAGGAGTTGGTAAAGAAATGACAGAATACCTTAATGACTTTCAATTTGGAGTAGGTGTCTCGGGGTGTAACATCCCAAAAATACGAGCCAAAAATTTCATTTTAAAACAAGTACATGGCAAAACATTAAAAATAAAAGGCTCGACGATGATATCATTTCACAAAAGATACTACGTGTCTAGAAACATTTTTATAAAACATTAAAGTGTCAGAGTACAAATTCCCAGGAGGATCTCATGATGCGGAAAGCAAAGCGTGTGTGTGATGTACCGCTACCGCGCCGGCTCCTTCCCCTTCGAAGAAGAGGTACCTGAAACCAAAACTGAAAACCGTAAGCACGAAGCTTAGTGAGTTCCCCCATTGTACCACATACCACATAACCACATAACATACATATATTGTCAGGCATATCTGGGTTCCCAACCTACCCCTTTGGTCCTCTCGACCGGATGTTGCCTAGCATACCTGGGTGTTGGCCTCCCCTTCGGTCCTCTCGACCGGGTACTGCCTAGCATATATGGGTGCTGGCCTCCCCTTCGGTCCTCTCGACCGGATACTGCCTAGCATATCTGGGTGCTGGCCTCCCCTTCGGTCCTCTCGACCGGATACTGGGGACTATTTATCCCTTCTACTACTACCACATAACAAGTATCACAATAACAGAATCTATCTAGCAGTGCTGGGTATGACTACCCCTTCGGCCCTATCGACCGGATATCTCGGGGACTATATCCCCCTACTGTCACGAGCACATAGCATCATATCATACTAGCACATAAGCATAACATAGGTAGTAGTAATCCCTAGATGAATATCATAAAGACAATCATCTACATACAACTCCTACTGGTGGGCCGACATTGTGGCCGTAGACCCACCGCTACTGGAAGGTAACTCACCTCGAAAGTAACTGCGGAAGTCTGCTTGCTAAGCGCCTGACTGCTGAATCAGAAATCCTCCGACTATAAATCATAAACATAGGTTAGCCTCTCATTCACACCCTTAGGTCAGATGACTGACCCTCCCTTCGACCCAAGTCAACTCCTTAGTCAAGGCCAACTTCCAGTTGACTGGACTCGCCGAGTCATGGCACTGACTCGCCGAGTCCTTCTCCACTAACCCGGTCCCACTCTACAAGCCCCTTCTTCCCACTCACTGAATCGTCCTTAACTCACCACTCAGGACGATGGGACCGGCTCGCGATCCGACTCGTCGAGTCCATGAACAACTCGCTGAGTTTATGAACAACTCGCCGAGTCCATGAACAACTCGCCGAGTCCATGCGAGCAGACTTCCCACTCGCTTCCAGATCCTTATCCGAACATCCTGCATGAGGATCTGGGGTTTCTGGGACTATCGGAACACGTTAGATTGCTAATCCTACGTGCAAACACGAAGGGTTGGACTTCTGACACTTAAACCCTTCGTACACAATAACGGTTCATACAACTCGTCGAGTACCAAGAAATCTTCATAGGACTCGCCGAGTTGTTCATCCAACTCGCCGAGTCTAAGGCCATATTCATAGAACTCGTCGAGTTCCACCTTGGGACTCGCCGAGTCCCTTGACCCATTTCCCATATGAGCCAAATCTGAGACATGCAACTCTTCAAAATCACAGATCTATGATCCTAGGGCATGCTTAACATGTAAAGTTGCAAACTTTACGTGCATGCATGGCCCTATAAGCTCAAAAATGCAATTCCAAGCTCTTTAATAGGTCATGCACTCCATGGGGGTCCTCAATCACTTCAACCACAACAACTTTATGCTTCTAACACGTCCATAAAGTCTAGATCTGAAGTCCTTTTGGATTATTAAGCACAAACACATGGAGTTTGGTGTTTTAGGGCTTGAAAACCACCAAATTGGGACAAAATGGGATCTAATGAACTAAAGATCAAGGTAGAGACTTTACTACCTGAATGGAAGCTTCTCCCAAAGTAGATTTCGGATCTACTCCCTCTCTTGCACTCTTCAAACTCTTCTTTTCTCCTTATAAGCTCCAATGTGCCCCAAAAATCCTTCACAAGGCAACAAATCACTCAAACTTACAAATGGAGGCTAGGGTTTCGACAAGGAACGCTCTGAGGATGATAGAGGCTGAAATGGGGGCTATAAGGACATTTAAATAGGGTGCAAACCCTAAGGATTCGGGTCTCCTCCTGATTGGCCTACTCGCCGAGTCCAGGCGTGGACTCGCCGAGTAGATCACTTAAAGCCCGCACCCATCTCAACATCCACTCGGCGAGTTAGGGCTACAACTCGCCGAGTAGCTCTTCCAAAAAGAACCTTTAATCAAAACAAATATGTACCAGGAACTGGGCGTTACACGGGGGGCGCTAAAGTTGTACTTCATAGTGTCTATAGGGTGTTGAGTACACGTCATGACGATGGATCTCTTGCAATGCTAACTGTGGATTTCTCGAATGCCTTAAATTTAGTGGATAGATCTGCCTTACTTCACGAGGTGAGGATGAGGTGTCCTTCCATTTCCTTATGGTTCGAATTCTTATATGGACATGCAACAAGGTTGTATTTGGGAGATAAACTTATTTGGTCTACTACTGGGGTCCAGCAACACGACCCTTTGGGACCACTTCTTTTTGCTATTGTATTGCACCCACTTATACATCAAATTAGAGACAATTGCAACCTTCTTCTTCTTCATGCTCGGTACCTTGATGATGGGACCGTCATTGGAGATTCATAGGAGGTAGCCACAATATTAGACATCATTAGGATGGCAAGCCCAAGATTGAGGCTTGAGCTGAATATCAAGAAAACTGAGCTATTTTGGCCTTCATGCAATGGTAGGAAGCTTCGTACATGTTTATTCTCTGCTGACATTTGGCAACCATTATTGGGGGTGAAGCTTCTTGGGGGAGCTGTTAGTAGAGATGCGAGTTTTATTAGCGAGTTAGCCATGAAGAGGGCTGCCAAGGCTGTTGATTTGATGTGCCTTCTACCATAGTTACATGACCCTCAGAGTGAGCTCCTTATGCTTCGATCTTGCATGGGCATCGCCAAACTTTTCTTTGGCCTGAGGACATGCCAACCCGTTCACATGGAAGAGGATGCTTTGTGTTTTGATAAAGGGTTACGTGGGTTGATTGAGGACATTGTGGTTTGCGGGGGTCTGTTCTATGGGGACCTTCAATGGCGACTAGCTTCGTTACCAATTAGGTTTGGTGGTTTGGGGTTGTACTCAACAGTAGAGGCTTCCTCCTATGCCTTTGTGGGCTCACGAGCTTAATCGTAGGTGTTACAATACCACATCTTACGAGATAGTGGCATATGTGGTATGTATTCAGATTATGTTTGTGCTTTGGCCTGTCTTCTTGATACGATTCCGGGCTTTGACTTCAGTGGTTTCACTAATATGGACACCGCCCTTCTAAAATCCCAACATTCATTAGCGAGTGCCCTTTCTAGTAAAATTTTCCAAGACATGGAAGTTCACTTCGACATGAAGATTAGGAATAAAGAAATTTTTGATTGTCTATGGGCCCCACATGCTCAGGATTTTCTTATGACTATTCCTATTGACGGTCTTGGCTAGTATATGTCGCTAATGGAGTATCGTGCCATCCTCAAGTATCGCCTTATGATCCCTTTATTTTCGGATGATAATATTTTCCCTATTTGTTGAAAAGCATGCTTGGACTCCTTTGGGGAGCATGCAATTCATAGTAAAGAGCTTTCAGGTTTCAAGTACCGACACGATCTAGTTAGGGATGTTCTTTTTGACATATTTAGGCGCGTTGGGGTTTCTGCCAAGAAAGAGGCAACTGTGAACTTTTTGACTGACTCATTGGAAGGAAGATCAACACTTAGACCAACTGATGTTTTAGTATTTGGATGGGCTGGAGGGAAGTATGAACGCGTGGATCTAACAGGGTTTTCCCTTCTTCTAGGCTTGGGGAGTGGGGTTTCACTGTGGGGCAAGCTGTTTTAAAAGTTGCATCATGCAAAGTGGTAAAACATGAGAAAACGTGCATGGAAAATCAACACACATTTATACCTTTTGCATTTGATCCTTTCGTTTTCCTTGCACTAGAAGTCGTGGAGCTACTCAATAGAGTCCAACAGGTCATGCATAGTAATGTTATGACCCCAAAATCTATAGATGATGTTTTTAAAAGAATTAGTTTTGCCATTCAAAAATGGGTTTTGACACAGCTTGTTATGTAAAACTTTCTTCTCTAATTATTAATTGATATTCTCAATTTATAGAAGTGATGTCTTGTTCTGGACTGAATGTTTCTCCAAAGCAATGGGTGTGCAAAGGGTTATCTCCGGTTCTAATTCTCAAATGGGTCCCTTAAATTTCATGTTAAGAAGTGAATTTTATTTAGGGGGGGGGGGGGGGGGAGGGGGAGGGTTATGAACTATTAGGTTTTAATTCGTGCACTACATGGTTTACAAATCTAAAGAAATATAATTATGAAAAACTTAATCATAAATTTGAAAACACTTTAAACAGTAAATATAATATATAGTTACAGAAATGATCCATGTCCAATATTTTCATCGCAAATACAAGAGTTTTCAAAAATACAATATTGTAATGTAAGAGTAATGTAATATGATCATAACAAAAAAATA
This sequence comes from Lactuca serriola, assembly GCF_051521515.1. NCBI lineage: Eukaryota > Viridiplantae > Streptophyta > Magnoliopsida > Asterales > Asteraceae > Lactuca > Lactuca serriola. The sequence goes on from NC_136412.1 coordinate 338,076,364, forward strand.
AGGGATGATGACTTAGGAGACCATCAAAGTTTCAAATTTGCTCAAAAAGTACAATTCAAGTATTATATGTTCAAAAAACACCATTAAACTAAAACATATGTTCAAAAACACCAATGAAGTACATGTTATGTTCAAGAAAACACAATCTCTTTGGTTTGGAATAACTTACATGTTTAGTCCCTAATTTTTTTTCTTCACTTGGACGGTCCTTAATGTTTATATTTATTTTGTTTTTGGACCCTGATCGAGTTCAAAGACTAGTATACCATTATTACTTTCATTTAACATTTATTTTTCTTACTTGTTAATTATTTATATAATTGATATATTTATAATAAATAACAAAATTAATTATATAAATAATAAATAAATAATAAAAGTATTGTTAAATGAAAGTAATAAGGGTATATTAGTCTTTTAACTCGATCATGATCCAAAGAGGAAACAAATTTAAACTATAGGGATCGTCCGAATTGAGGAAGAAAAGTTAGGGACTAAACATGTAAATTATCCCAAACTATAGAGATAGTGTTTTTTTTTTGAACAAAACATGTATTTCGTTGGTGTTTTTTGAACATATCTTAGTTTGATGGTGTTTTTTGAACATGTTATAGTTGAATGGTATTTTTTGAATGAATTTGAAACTTCGATGGTCACCTAAGTCATTTTCCCAAAAAATAACTATAAAAATAAGCTTTTTTGCATTAATGGTCTCTTTTACTATCTTGTCGAAAAAAAAGTTTGAAAAAAAAAGATCAAAATTTTAGTCCCTATCAAAGTATATTATTATAATATAAGAGAAAGTTATAGAAATGATCCTTAAAATATAATGAAATAGTATATTTTATATGCTTGTGTACTTAAATTTTCTCTCAAATCATATATTTGTACATTTTATATGCTTGTGTATTTAGGAGGTCACTAACAAATGACAGAAAATTTTCATATCCTTTAAAGGTTCTAAATGATAACAAATGAAGATTGTATAACTGACAATTAGATTTTTTTTTTTTTGAAACAGCCAAAATTTTATAAAGCACCTCAAATAACGAGAAGCTAAATGGGGGCAGGATAAAAGAAACAGTACAATAACAAAATACAGATTAAAGAAATGGGGAAATATCCCAGTCTTCTCACCTCTCACAATTGCCATCCCTCTACATTTCACCCATAAGAATACAAGGGATTTAATGTTCTCCACTACTCGATTAGGCGCAATAAACATTCCTTTAAAAATTCGTTCATTTCTGGCTCTCCATAGGCACCATATGAGACAATAGCACACTGCTGTGAGCCTTACCTTCCTCTTCCCATTACCCCTCCAGTTCGCTGCAAATTGTATCAAGTCTCCGACTGTTTCCATCTGAGGGCTGATGATGTTGCACCATTGAAAAATCAAATTCCTCACCATAGTTGCGCAAGGACACTTAACTAGCAGGTGGTCACAACACTCGTCTCCGCTAATACACGAGCTACAATAAGTAGAGCCTAACTTCAAGCCCCTGCGATTGAGTTCTATGGCCGAAGGAATCCTCCCCATGTTGGCTTTGCAAATAAAAGCAGATACCTTTATCGGAACAATTTCCCCCCAACTAATTCTCGGTTCACTTGCATTTGTGGTTGATTTGTTTTCAATTCTGCTTCTCATTAAGCCAACACTATAGTCCCCATCAGATGCAAGGGTACACCGAAACCGGTCCTCTCCATTACTAGGGGTCGTATTAGCGATATCCCTCAGTAGAAGGTTGTATTGTACTGACAAGCCAGCCGAGCTAGGGCATATATACCACCTACCTGTAAATCCGTTTTCCCCAATGCGCTCAGCCACCAAACACGATTTTTTCCTCTCCAGCTCGTATAGACCCGGGTATTTTTCTTTGAGAGTGGTGTTTTCCACCCAATAATCTCTCCAAAATTGCATTTCCATCCCAAACTTGACAGATTTTTTAAAAATATTGTTGTACCCGATCCCCAATTCATCAATATCGTTTTTAATGTTTGCTATGTTTCCCCATACTCCAGCAATTTTCTTTTTATGTAAATGTGCCATTGGTTTGTTTATGAGATTATGAATCCCACTAATGACCCTAGCCCAAAGTGATTCCGGCCCTTTATTCAGACGCCACCACCACTTAATCAACAAAGCGATATTTAGAGATCTGATGGACCCAATCCCCAGTCCCCCATGCTCCTTAGGTGAAGTGACCTTCTCCCATGACACCCAATTAATTTTCCTGTTTACTTCCGATCCTCCCCACAGGAATCTACGACGTATCTTTTCCAGGGACTCCACAACTCCCTTAGGTGCCCTAAATAGGGACATAAAGTAAGTTGGTAAATTCCCAAGAACAGCTTTGACAAGCGTAAGGCGCCCCCCAAATGATAGGGTCCTGGATTTCCACCCTGAGAGTTTAGACTTGAATTTTTCTATTATAGGCGTCCAATATTTTGCTTGGTTCATGTTTGCACCAACAGTAACGCCAAGATATTTAAATGGCATAGTTCCCGCCTCATAGCCCAAGATACTCGCCCATTGAGATGTTTCAGTCGCCGAAGCACCAGTACCAAATACTTTTGATTTATTGAAGTTGACTCGTAAACCCGACGACACATGGAAGCACTTGAGGATCCGTGCAAGGTTCTTGAGGTTGACTTTTGACCACTCTCCCATAAATAATGCATCGCCTGTGTAGAATAGATGGGACAATACTGGACCATTCCTATGTATATGGATGCCCTGAAAAAAATCCTTTTTCAACCGCCGATTTAAGTGCTACATTCAATCCCTCCATAGCTATGATGAATAGCAATGGTGAGAGTAGGTCTCCTTGCCTAACCCCTTTCGTTATTCGGAATTCTGCAGTAGGTGATCCGTTAACCAATACCGATGCCCGAGCCGACAAGAGACAACCTCGTATCCACGATCTCCATTTATTCCCGAATCCCATTTGAGACATTACCGAATCCATGTACTCCCAATTAATGGAGTCGAACGCCTTGTAAAAATCTACTTTAAATGGTAGAATTTTCTTTTTAATGCTCTTTGCCCATGCATGTTGGTCTTTTACAGGGGCAATTAAGTCCTTTTTTAGAACAAGAAGCAGGGGACAGGATAGTGAAGTGAGCAGGGGATAAACACAGGAAGGGTAAAACAGGGAAAACAGCTTTAATGAAGAACTGCACAGTGAACAAAAGTAGAGAGGACTTAGTAGGGGAACAGGATAGCTATCTGGGGCAAAGTGTAACTGCTTTATTCACTGAATTGTAAAACAAAGTGGGATACTTTCAACGTACACTTGCCTATCTACTTATACTAAAACTTTGCTAAAAATAAGGAACTAACTTGACTACATGCCAAAGACCAGGAATTTATTCAAATATCAAAAGAAAATAACGTGCATTAAACTAAAATCTGAATTAACTTTAACATTTTCCCCTTTAATTCTGAATTTTCTTCACTCCAATCAGGTCCTTCATCTCTTCATGCTTCACTCTTTCTAGGGACTTTGTGAGAATGTCTGCTGCTTTCTGGCTTTTCCCACACACATGAGTTACAATGATTTCTCCATTTTCAACACACTCTCTGATAAAGTGATACCTGATGTCTATATGTTTGCTCCGGCCATGGAATACAGGGTTTTTCATCAGGTCAAGAGCTGATTTGTTGTCTACAAACAATGTCACGGGTGGCACCTTTTGACCTGTGATTTCTGCAAGAAGTCTCCTTAGCCATATGCCCTGACAAGCTGCCATAGTAGCAACAATAAATTCTGCTTCACAAGATGAAAGTGCCACTACCCTTTGCTTTTGAGATGCCCATGTGACCAAGTTTCCATTTACATAAAATGCCATTCCCCCTGTGCTTCTTCTGTCATTTATATCCTTGGCCAAATCACTATCAGTATAGCCTGAAATATTAGTATAGCCTGAAATATTGACCTTTTCTCCTCCTTTAGAATAGACTAAACCATGGCTTAAGGTTCCTTTTACATATCTAAGGATTCCTTTTACAGCTTGGAGGTGTTTTATGGTGGGCTTCTCCATAAATCGACTAACTACGCCAACAACAAAGGTTATACCAGGTCTAGTGTGAGTGAGATACCTTAGGCAACCAACAATGCTTCTGTACTCAGTTGGATTTACCAGCTCCTCATCTCCATCCTTGGTCAAAGAGAGTTTATGCTCCATTGGAGTTTTGGTGGGATTGTAGTCTAGCATGCGAGTTTTAACCAGAATGTTCTTGGCATAACCTTCCTGCTTTAATGTGATTCCTTTGTCTTGTTGGTTTACTTCAATTCCCAGGTAGTATGACAATATACCAAGATCACTCATTTCAAATCTGGCCTTCATCTCCTTCTTGAACTCTTTTATGTTTTCTGGATTTCTACCTGTAACAAGCAAATCATCTACATATATTCCAATAATCAGACTGCTTCCATTCTTTGTTCTTGTATATACTGAATATTCTTGAGCACACCTTCTGAAACCCAAGCTCTTTAGATACTTGTCTAAGCACGAATTCCAAGCTCTGGGAGCTTGTTTCAAGCCATATAGGGCTTTAGAGAGCTTATACACCTTCCCATGTTCATTTTTCTTCACGAAGCCTTCAGGTTGCGAGACATAGACTTCTTCAGTTAGGTGCCCATTCAAGAATGCCGACTTCACATCCAGGTGATGTACACGCCACCCATTTGAGCCTGCGAGAGCCAAGATGACTCGGACTGTTTCAATTCTTGCCACCGGAGCGAACACCTCTTCATAGTTGATACCCTGTTTTTGTACGTATCCTTTAGCTATAATTCTGGCTTTGTGCTTCAGGATATTACCTTGTGGATCTCGCTTTACCTTGAATACCCACTTCAGGCCAATTGCTCTTCTTCCTTTTGGTAAATCGACCAGATTCCAAGTATCATTTTTTTCGATCGCTGCCAATTATGCCTTCATTGCATCGACCCATTCAACCTTGTTCTTTGCTTCTTGATAATTTGATGGTTCTTCAACATCTTGAGCTATCATTAGTTGTTCTGTGGCTTCATATAAATCGGAGAGTAACCGATATCTCTTGGGGGCACCGCCGCCAGTGGAGCTTGAGGCGGTACTAGACGTATTTGGTGAGATCGGCGCGATTGGTGTGGATGGTGGGTCAGTCGGACTTAAAGAACTACCATGTGGGCCTGTTTGTGAGTCCAGTTGGTAACTGGGCTGTGACTCACTATCAGTCCAGTCCATATTAACAGGGGAATAAGCATTATTTAGTCCACCAGGCGTGATTGGAATGGACCCAATCTCTTCAGCGTCATTTTGGTCACCGATGGAGTTTTCATTGTCAAAGTCAAAACCTTCAATGGTAAAGCTTATGCCTGGCGTTCCCTGTATCCTTGTCGCCTGGTCCCACACCCATATCTGACCTTCTTCAAACACGACATTTCTACTTATATGAATCGACCCAGTATTCGGATCCAATAGCCTGTAAGCTTTTGTTCCCTTTTCAATTCCTAAATGTACGACACGCCTGCTTCTCTTATCTAACTTTTTCAGTTGATTCTTGGGAATCATCATGTGTGCGAGACATCCGAACACCCTCAAGTGACCCACATGAGGCTTGCGACCGGTCCACATCTTGTAGGGTGTGGAATCATTCAAGGCTTTTGTGCTTATCCTGTTCAGTACATAAATGGCATGGCTCACAGCTTCTCCCCATAGCGTGTGTGGGACCTTCATCATCGTTAAAATACTTCTCACCATCTCAATTACTGTGCGATTACGCCTCTCCACCACCCCGTTTTGCTGTGGGGAGTATGGTGAGGTGAGTTGTCGATCGAGTCCCATTTCATCACAATAGGTGGTGAATTGATTTGATAGAAATTCACCGCCCCTATTTGTTCTTAAAACTTTGATCTTCTCACCGGTTTCATTATCTACTTTAGCTCTAAAATTCTTGAACGATTGAAAAGCTTCATCCTTTGTTTTTAGCAGGTATACCCACATTACCCTGTTGTAGTCATCAACCAGGAGCATGAAATACTTGTTACCTGCTGGTGTGGGGGTGAAACTGGACCACACAGGTCTTCGTGAATCAACTCGAGCTTCTTTTTGCCCCTGAAACTTGTACACGATGGGTAGGGGTTTCTTGATTGTTTTCCTCCCAGGCAGCCTTCACATGGATGGGATGGTATAACCATCTTAGGTACTCCTTCTATGATTCCTTTATCCGACATCGACTTCAAAGTAGTGAAATTCAATTGACCTAACCTTGTGTGCCATAACCAGGTTGGGTTACTTATTTCAGCAACCAAGCATCTTGGAGTGACCTCTTTGAGCTCGATTTTGTAGAGCCTGTTTGGTGATCTCTGAACCTTCATGAGTAGTCTCATCCTGGAGTCATATATTCTCAAGAAGTTCTCCTTGATTCTGATCTCATCTCCACCTTCTGAGAGTTGGCCAAGGCTTATAATATTGCTACACAACTCCGGTATATAGTATACCTCTCTTAATCTCCTTTGCTCACCATTTTTGCATTGGAAACTAATCATACCCCTACCTTCAATTCTGACTTTTGAGTTGTTACCAAACTTTATAGACCCCTGGATCGTGGTGTCTAGTTCTTGAAATTTGCTTCTCTCTCCAGTCATGTGGTTACTGGCCCCTGTGTCCAGATACCACATGTTTGAGTCACTCACAACATCACCTTTCGATCTCAGCTTCGGGTTGACCTTCTCTTCATTCAAAAAAACTTCCCCTTTCTCTTCTTTAGCCTCTAAGGATGACAATAACAGGGCTAGTTCATCATCTTCCTGGATCAAATTGCTTTCATGATTTCTTTCTTTCCTTGGGTTCTTGCACTCAGCTGCGTAGTGCCCGAACTCTTGACAATTGTAACATTGTATTTCACTTTTATCTTGACTTTGGCTTTTATTGTGACTCCTTTCTTTCTGTTGGTAAGAGCCACCTCTGCCACGACCACCTCGACCACCACTTGGACCACCTCTCCCCTGGCCTCTTCCTCTTCCTCGTGAAGACCCACCATGATTGCCTTTTAGGGCTGACTTAGAACTACCTTCTCCCTTCTTCTTATTTCTTTCAATCCACTCTTGGTGGGTTAATAGTAACTTTCTCTCCTCTGTATCACCATGCCCCTTCATTCTCTCTTCATGAGCTTTAAGCCTGCCAATCACTTCTTCTACTGTCATTTCATCCAGGTCAGCAAACTGTCCAAGGGTTGATGCTATCTGAAGGAACTTGGCTGGTACTGCCCTAAGTAGCTTCTTCACCACATAGGATTCATCTACAGTATCTCCCAAGGTACGCATAGTACTCATAATGTTTGTCACTTTCACAGCAAACTCATCTACTCCTTCAGTTTCCTTCATGTTCAATGATTCAAACTCATACTTCAATGTTTGAATTCTTGCAGTCCTTACCCTGTCTACTCCTAAAAACATGGTCTTCAAAGCGTCCCATGCTTCTTTGGCTGTTTTCTTCTCAGCCAGTGATAGCAATAGATCCTCAGGTATTCCTTGATAAATGGCTGCTAATGCCAATTTATCTTTCTTCACTTCCACCACTGTATTGGCTGTTCTAGGTTCAACAGCTTCCCAAACACCTTGGGCCTGCATAAACACCCTCATCTTGATTGCCCATGCAACATAATTGGATCTTGACAACATTGGATAGTGTAGTGTGACTTGACCATCTTTTTCTCCATTGCTTCCAGACATATCTATCACACGAGGTTGATATTTTGGCATACACCAGGAATGCTCTGATACCAAATGTTGGTCTTTTACAGGGGCAATTAAGTCCTTTTTTAGAACAAGAAGCAGGGACAGGATAATGAAGTGAGCAGGGGATAAACACAGGAAGGGTAAAACAGGGAAAACAGCTTTAATGAAGAACTGCACAGTGAACAAAAGTAGAGAGGACTTAGTAGGGGAACAGGATAGCTATCTGGGGCAAAGTGTAACTGCTTTATTCACTGAATTGTAAAACAAAGTGGGATACTTTCAACGTACACTTGCCTATCTACTTATACTAAAACTTTGCTAAAAATAAGGAACTAACTTGACTACATGCCAAAGACCAGGAATACACTCACTGGGCTTTGATTTATTCAAATATCAAAAGAAAATAACGCGCATTAAACTAAAATCTGAATTAACTTTAACATGCACATAATTCGTTGACAATAAGTGGTCCGTCCAAGATATTACGCCCTTCCACATATGCGGATTGGACCTCTCCTACTACTTTCCCCACAACCGTCTTGAGTCTATTTGCTAGGATTTTAGACACTATTTTAGTCATGCAACCAATAAGACTTATAGGTCTAAATTCGCTTAGAAGGGTTGGGTCTTTCACTTTGGGAGCCAAAGTGATAAAAGAGGAGTTGCACGATCGAGCAATTGATCCTCGGTCCTCAAAATACCTTACATAATTCATCACATCATTTGAAAATAACGACCAATATCTCTTGATTAATTGGAATGTTAGCCCGTCCGGTCCCGGGGCCTTGTCCCCGCCACACTCCCATACAGCTGTCTTAACTTCTTCATATGAAAAGGGAGCTTCCAACCTTATAGCATCCATCACATCAATGGACTGAAAGTTGGGATTTATTAGTTTAGGCCTCGATTTCCACCTCTCCTTGATTTTTTCCGAAAAGAATTTAAAAGCCTCATTTTTTATGATTTGCACATCAGATTCCCATCTTCCATTTATTGTAAGCCTCGAGATTCTATTTTTCCGGATGTTATTATTAACATACCCATGGAAGAATTTTGTATTCTCATCTCCATCAATCGCCCATTTAATTCTTGCCTTCTGTTTTACATCCATTGCTTCTCTTCTTTCAAACTCCATGATTCTGTTGATACTACTACGCCAAATACTAATTTCTTCTTCAGAAAGTGCCCTGATTTCAACCTCCTTTTCTAACTTTGTTGTTACTTCTTTTAAGTTAATTAGCTCTTGTTTTTCCTTCTTGCATTCGACTCTCCTCCATTGTTTAAGCTCACCTTTGAGATGTTTGAACTTGGCAGCCAGATACGTATCTGCATTACCATAGCCTTGAAAGCTTTCCCATGCTTTATGTACCACCCCATCTATTCCTTCAATAAGCAGCCAAGAATTATAGAACTTAAAGGGACATGGGCCGGAGTCTCTATTGTCCGAGAATAGAGTGATAGGGCTATGGAATTGACAATCTCTAAATATTATTAAAAGAGAACCCTTAATTCACCAATAAAGCAATCATGGCCCTTGATTGTATTTCAATCATATGAGTTCCACCTTTAGATCAAATTGCTGACATCATCTTCTCCAAATAGAAATCAAACATTTAATTATAGAATCTTTAAATTTAGCAATTACATTTCAATCACAATTATATTTAATTATAAAATCTTTAATTATAGAATCTATCATACTTTCTAAAATATATATTACATTTAATTATATAATCTTTAAAATCAGCAATTACGTTATCAATTGAAGCATATCATTCTATCTATATATTAAGTATCGGTTTCTCCATAAATCTTGTCAAAAACATGAATAGCCGCCCCATCTTTCTCCTCTATATTTTTTCTCTTAAACCATAATTCCCTAATCCTCTTCGTCCTCATGCCAATGGTTGTGCTTCAATTGATGCTTTGTGTGTTCATAACAGAATGTAGCACCATAAGTTGGTTCCTTTTTTCTCATGTATTCTTAGAATTTGTGTATTGCCTCTTACTTGCATCTCCAGTTATCACACCTGTGTTTTGGCTTCACACAAATCTCTACAAACTGAAGCAAGCATCTCCATCTTTTGAAGCTCTATGTCATCATTTACCCTAATTAATATTGTTCATAATTTAACTCCCTTATTTATAGTTTTTGGCTTCAATATTCAAATCTGTTTAGTTTTTTTTCTTTTTTAAAAAACTCATCTTTAAATATTATTAAAAGAAAACATTTAATTTACTAATGAAACAATCAGGGCCCTTGATTGTGTTTTAATCATATATTTTCCACCATTAGATCAAACTGCCGACATCATCTTCCCCAAATAAAATTCAAACAAATTTACATTTAATTATAGAATCTATAATAATTATAGCATCTTTAAATTCAGTAATTATTTTATCAATTGAAACATATCATTCTATATAGAATGATATGTTTCAATTGATAAAATAATTACTGAATTTAAAGATGCTATAATTATTATAGATTTAGAATGATATGTTTCAATTGATAAAATAATTACTGAATTTAAAGATGCTATAATTATTATAGATTTTATAATTAAATGTAAATTTGTTTGAATTTTATTTGGGGAAGATGATGTCGACAGTTTGATCTAATGGTGGAAAATATATGATTAAAACACAATCAAGGGCCCTGATTGTTTCATTGGTGAATTAAATGTTCTCTTTTAATAATATTTAAAGATATTGTTCATAATTTAACTCCCTTATTTATAGCTTTTTATTTCCAAATTCAAACCCGTTTATATTTTATTATTTATTTATTTTTTTTTAAAAAAACTCATTAAACAAGAATATCGATAATTAAGTTATTAATCAATAAAATCTAATATAATCTCATTAAATCAGCAAAATATATAAGAGTCAAAATTAAAATCAATATTATTTATAATTTATCTTCCAGTATATCCCATATAAAATGAACAAAGCTAGTGGAACGGATCAAAAGCAGGATAAAGAAGTTTTTTTTTATTGTTACACTTCAACTTGCATGAATAAAGACGTATCTGTTGTTCCAAGGTTTTCAATAACTCTATTATACATATTATTATAATCTTCGATTAAATTTTCAAAATTTATATTATTGAATTTGTTTCTATCAATGGTTTTAGTTTCAAAACATTTTTTTTATTAAAATTCAACCTAAGACAAAGTCACCTGTTAATATGATATGTATTTAGTCATTGTCCGCGTTTAACGCGGGTCATAATCTAGTTAGATAATAACACAAAACAAATAAACTTTTAATGCACGCTAAATACATCACATATATGTTGAATTTAAGTGAAACATTTTTCTTCAATTTTATAATCATTTCGTTAAATGCTTTCCTTTCATTATACGTTAAACATAATTATAATAAATATATTATTATAATAATTTATATAGATAGATGATGCGAATTGCTATTTTTTTATTATTACAATAATAATTAAATTTCCAAATAAAACAACATACATATTCTAAAAAGTAATGATGCATATGAATGATTCTATTCATATATTACAAATCAAGAATTTTTTTTTATATATATATGAGATTGATAGGAGGGTCACTAAGTATATAATGGGGCAATCAAATAAAGTGTGTGTCTGGAATGAAGGAACATAAGCAATGTGAGAGGATTAAACAACATGTACCCAAAGTACAATAACACCCCCAAACACTACAAACGTAAACATCTATATAACTAACCAGTGTAAACAACAAAAAATTAATAGATGGAAGGGAAGGACGTGGATAGGTTTGACTTTGAGGATGACCATTCACAATTATTTACATTCTTTTTTTGAATGGCATATCTATATTTAAAAAAGAAAAAGACCAGGCAATGGCTAGACTAAAGTATAGATACAAAGAGGTTAAAACTACAATAATTTACAACACCAAAATAACCTTATAAAAATGAAATTGGCAACATTGAATTATAAGAAGCAAACCAACCTTGTCAAAGTACTTTTCAGACTAATCCATCAATATCAATGCACTTTCCTGTACTACCCTGCTATAACAATGTACTTTGAATTGCAACCAACATTAGCAGCAACAATTAGCAACTCCCATTATTTAAAGCAAACATAAACAAGACACCATAATATAGAAAAATGAAAATGGAAATGGGTTTTTTTTTTGGTTTAAGCGAGAAAATAAAAACATAACAATACAAAAAAAACGACTATGACCATCATAAAAACCTAAAAAATTCCATCAATTCCCTAACTTGAAAAAACCTTATAGACTAAATATAAAAGCCTCCACTTTATATAAACATCACCAAGACTTCCATTAGTAACTATCAATGTTGTAAAAATCGTTGGACGACTCACAATAAGCGATTAGTCGGACTAGGCGGGGATTAATCAGTGATTAATCGGGGATCCTAAATTATAAATAAAATTATTTAAAATATTAATATTTCCTACAAAATTAAGTATTTGAAAATTTCAAATTTTAAAAATATGAAAATTTGAAAATTTTAGTATAATATTTTAAAATTTGAAAATTTAAAAATTTGAAAATTTTAGTATAATATTTTAAAATTTGAAAACTTAAAATTTTGAAAATTTAAACTTTTGGTGTAATATCTGAAAATTAAAAATTTTGAAATTTTAAAATATTTCCTGCCTATGACCGCCAAGGGCCGCCAAGTCCGAGTTTCACCGATTTTGACCAATTTCCGCCAAGCACCCTAATCGTAATCGGTTCAAGGCCGCCAAACGATTAATCGCTGATTTTTGCAACACTGGTAATTATATATCTGAAATGAATCTTTCGCTCTCAACAAAGGATAAAATGGTCAAATCACTAAAAACACTCCACCAGCAGCCATGGAAACAGAAAACACCAGAGTAAATGAAGGTAGAAGAACATCAATAGATACCTTCAAATAGAATGCGCCAAAACAACACCAAACCAAAAAAATGATGAAGGGGCAAAATGGTCAAGATTCGTTTTTAATATTTTAACATCATTTTAAACATGGTGTATACAACATATTACCTTTCGTATTTATGTATATGTTCTATAGAAAATAGTAGATTTTGTAGTCGATATATAGTTTTATAAAAAAACTAAAAGTATCAATACGAATGGACAAGAAAATAAAGCATCATTTAGTTTTCTAATTACACATAGAAACGTGATGTTTTGAATGAGTTGTTCTATATCTTCAACAAAATCAAACATGATAATGGAATTTGATATCCATTCCATTACTTTTTGGATTGCAAAATTGGCAAAATAGTTTAGATAAAAAATGTATATTTTGAATCTATAGATAGTAGTTATTAAATAATGCCTAACTTTGTTTCTCTTTCTATAGGAACCTAAATAACAAAATGAAGATTAAATGGGAATCTTGGATTAGTATTGTGAGGCCTGCACCAATAAGAACAAACAAAGCAATTAAATATTGGAATAACACACAAAGAAGGCCAAAACATCATGAAGATACCATTAGATAATTGAAATGAACATTTACGTAAAGATTAGTATCTTAATTGATGTAAAAAACAATATTGTTGACAATAACCATATTAACAAACATCATGAAGAAACCTTTATAGTACTTGGACAATGAATGTAAAATAGTGTAAAAAAAGATTTACCTACTATGTTCTTTAAAAAAAAAAACTATAAAAAGACCAAGTTTTATTAGCACCTGGTGAATCTAAAAGATCTTCCCGTTGATAATGTTTCTACCATGAAGCTGGTGAATCTAAAAGCTATTAATCCAGCGAGATACCTGAACTATGGAAGAAACACATGGTATATATGGAGGACGGGGTATTCAAATTTCCAATTTTAAATCCCTTCGTTCACGGTGTAAATATCAAGAACAAAAATCACACCCAGTACCAGTTCAAAAGTCCTTATTTTTACGAACGAATTATGGGTATAAGATAACATATGGAAACCGATTTGCTGAATATTGAGTCAATTGATGATACAACCGAAATGTTGATATTTAGAAATTGAAATTGAATTTCGATGGATGATGGGAATCAGTGGGCAGGAGAATAAGAGAGTGGAATTATGGTGGGATGACACGTGGCATATGACAGTGCTTAAAAGATGACATGTTGCTGGTATAGGTGTCTTTTATTAAGAAAGAAGATTTGAGGTGGTTTATTAATTCAAAAATATGGAAGTATAATATCATTGATGTTATTTAAAGAGATGCTTGGGAGACTGTTCACAATGAAAGCATTTTTGGTCGCACCTTATGATCTTGAAATTGGAACGATTGTCGCAATCAGAACAAAGGTAATCGGAACGTCAGTGATTGAAGGTGTTCGGAGCGAAAGCATTCAGAACGAAATCATTTTTGGTTACACTTATTGGTCACACAATTTTAGAAGAATACGGGTCTCAAAATTGGGTTCATCTCAGATGCGAATGGGATTTCGGAAGTTTGACCATTTCCCACATATGATTTTTTTTTTCTTTTTGCAATTGGTTTCGAGCGTCGTACCTAATCAGAGTTTGGTTTTCGGGATTTGAATTTCGGAGTTTGACCATCTCTCACTTTGAAGATAATTCTTTGTTCACACATACTATCTTGCAATTGGAATGATTGTCCGAATCAGAACAAAGGTAATGGGAACGACGATGATCAGAACGAAGGTGTTGGGAGTGAAAGCGTTCGGAACAAAAGCATTTTTGGTCACACATATTGGTCTCACAAATTTAGAAGAATACGGCTCTCACAATTGGGTTCCATCTTAGATACGAACGGAATTTCGGAAGGTTGACTGTCTCGTACATATTGTTTTTTTTTTTTTTTTTTTTTTTTTTTTTTTTTTTTTGGTGAGTGGCTGCAAGCGTCACACCTAATCAGAGTTTGTTTTTCAGAATTTTGATTTCGAAGTTTGGATTTTGGAGTTTGACCATCTTGCACTTTGAAGATAGTTTTTTTTTCTAAGGGGTCGTTTGATAGTTGCTGACTGAGAAAGTGCTGATTGAGAAAAGTCTGTCTGACTAATAAGTTCTGGCTGAGTAAGAAACCATGCTGTTTGATTATACATCTGAGTGAATGTGCTGACTAATGCAAAATGACCATTTTACCCTGATGCTCTTAATAATAATAATAATAATAATAATAATAATAGTAAAAGTAATAATAATAATAATAAAAGTAATAATAATAATAATAATAATGTATACAAAAACTTCCAGCATAATAGACATTAAATATACTATTTTAGAGATTAAAACACAAAAAACTCTTTAGCTTGCTGGTAAATGTCATTCTATGTATAGAAGAGACCTGAGTTCAATTCTTGTAACCTCCAATTTTATTTGTTTTTATCCAAGGCCAAGGGTATTATTGTAAAGTCTTGCTTTCTTTCTCAGTCAGACATTTCTTACCGAGTCAGATGGCCAAAGTTGGATTATCAAACAACATTTTGCTGACCGAGTCAGCCAAAAACGTCTGACTTGACTCGGTCAGACGAATATCAAAGGGGGCCTAACTCTGAAACTCTCATAAAATTATTTGAAAGTACATTGCTATAGGTTATAAAATTGTTTTTTTAATAAATGACGATGATATTCAAATATGGTTCCTATTTTTTCAAAATTAATAAAAGTAAATAACAATGTACTTTGAAAGTACATTGCTATAAGTTGTAAAGCTGATTTTTTGTAAAGTATTGAGTTCAACTGTTAAGAACATAATGCAAAGGCTAAGAAATTGAATGGATCTCCATGAACCAAGGAGTGTATGCCATTCATCTTTGTCCCAAACATGATGTAAAATAATTATCATAATTAAAACAAATCAACAATTTGTTATAAGATTTATAGTTTTTTCTAGTTTTGTAGTTGTAGACTTAAAATACTTATGCAACCAGGAAAAGAGACGAACAGGAGCTATGCCCTTTTAAATTTGAGCCTTTTTAACATGGAAAATGTGGTTGTAATAAGATTAAAAATGGAGCTACACACATCTTTCACATTACCATCAGCTTTATTTACATCCTCTACTATCCATACATGTTAAAACACACAAATTAGGGGACAATGAAGCATTTTCCCCCTTTCTGAACTTTCACATACCATATATGTAGGAAATGTTTTGGCTGAAGCGACATAGCAAAACTCTTACAGAAACAAGACCTATACTCCAAGCAACCATCTTTATTCTTCTCTATTCAGGTCATTTATATATGAACTGAAACTATAACAAAATAAGTATATGAGGAATACTTTTGAAAAAACTCAATAATCCAAGGGATAGGTTTAGAGAGAAGAGAAGATGTACTGGTTTTATAGGATCAAATCAAGAAGGCAACATTGAAATTGAAATAATTTTTCGGTGAAGGGAATATTGCCAATTCCTTCTTAAACCTAGCTACAGGCCAAGATCCTCTTTGGTTCATGCAACCTAGCTACACACAGGTGGGTTACGACTTTGATATAAGTACATGGAAAATCAATGGGAAACGAAAGTATAACTAAAAATAACCCAAAGAACCCAAATAAAACAAAATAAAGTATTAGAGGGTTGATTAAAAGGATTTACGAGCACCTCTTATTAACCTGTAGGTTTTGAATAACAATATTGAGGTCGGTTTTATGTTTCATCTCGAATGTTACTGTCTCTGTTCTTGATTAAGAAGAGTCATCGAGATGTAAGACCAAAATGGTGGCGACGACAATAGTGAGTGGTGGTGGTATATGGTTTTTAGTGATCATTTTGATGGCTACACATTATGGTGAAAGCGGAAAATAATGGTCATCGGTGATAGGTTTTGAGAGAGAAGGGACAGGGGCGTGATTTGTGGTGGGGAAGGTCGTATGAAGATGGTGATTAGGAGGTGACTGAATAAACTCTTTCCTTGTAGCACTCAATGAGAGAATGGAAAGAATCGAAACTATTTGGAAACTGAAAAAATTGTTGATTTCAGTCCCAAAAAATCAAGGATTATGACCATAAGTGTGACATCCCGAAATTTAGGTCTATTTGTAACAGTCGGTTCACCGCGAACTCTTTGTAACTTGACCTATTGAGTTTTCATACATTGGGTAAATATATAGTGTCATTACAATTAAAATAAGATATGAGATGTTATCTTACTTCCCGTTGTGGGAAATCTCAAACAAATCACAAACATAAATTGTAACCCTAGTTAATACGTCTGAAAAACTAAAAATTCATATTAAGCGTTTGTGAGCAAAGCAAACACTCTAATTCATGTTCACCCTAGTCTAAAAATATAAAGAACGTCAAAAACGGAGTTCGTATGTAAAAGATCCGACTATTATAAGAAATCAAACCGGTATAACAATGATTTCACCTGAACTGCATAAACCGTTTTAATCCGTTGAGGCACTTGCACACCTCAGAAGGAAATTTCGAGAGCGTTTTTGGACTCAGAATACGATCTAATATTTGTTTTCATACTCGAAATATTTTTATTAAAAATATTTGCAAAAGTCGAAAAACTGACGTTTCGAACCAATTAAACGCAAATCTTTAAACACGATTTCCCAGAGTTATACAACTCAAAAAATTAATCTGTTTGGGTTTTTGGAATTCTTCAATTAAAATCTATCAATCGTCGTCTTCAGAAAAATATTTAGATGTCGGGAATTGGACACGCGAACCAAAAGCCATTTTTATAACATTTAAATGCTTCAAGTGTGACACTACACTTTAGCACTTTAAAGAATTGGTCATGTCGGACCTCCATGGACCAGCCATGCTTACCCACTTCTCTCTCTCTCTCTCTCTCTCTCTCTCTCTCTCTTTTCCGCGTCCCTATCTCTTCCATATCTCTCTCTATCCCCCTCCCTCCATCTCTATCTAATACATAGACTTTTGCGATTGAGTGAAAGTCAAAGCCCTTGTATGAGAAGGAAGGTACATGGATGACTTTCTACCTTGCAACAAGATTAGATAATCCTTCAAGTAAAAGATTCGTCCCTACAACGGTTAGACTCAAACTAGAGCCGCACAATAGGGTCAAATCCGCCACTATGAGATTATCTAATCCTTGTCACATGTGACTTGACATATTCACTTAATAGCTAACTCACACCACTTAAGAGTTCCACAAAGCACGAAGCAAGCAACATTCATGCAGTAACATTCCAATCTATAGAATAACCAAGAACATCCATCTCACATACTACACCTCATGCTAGGAATATCCACTCTCGTTGTTGATTTCCTTATGCATACAAATTATACCCAATCTAGCATCCCATGTTTCCTAGGCTACAGGGCATCATATATCAGGCCAATATATCATTGACTAATCAGAACTAGCATGAAAGTCTACAAGCTCATACAATAGGCATACAAGGCATCTCTCGTAGCATTCTATCATGCAAACACTAAGCAGATCCTTAGCCCTAACTAGCATGCGATTCACATATTCATAAATCAAATCATATCAGATAACATGTATGGGTATTTTGAGAAAAAACTTACTTGATCTCGATCGATTGCATGCACCATACCATTTCTTGTATTAAGAAACCCTTTTCTTTAATAACATTTCTTCTTGAAAAACTTTGCCAAACCTTCAGTTTGAGTTCAGACACACCGGAGAGTATGTCTGAATCCTTCAAACCAGGGCTCTGATACCAACTTATAATACCCCAAAAATAAGACCCTTTTTTTTCATTTTTACATTCATAAAATAGTAAACCATATCATTGTCACAAAACCAAGGTAATCAAATTTTATTAGTACATTAACATTATCAGAGTAAATCACAAAATGTGGAATTGAGTGGTGTGTACTCTGCAATCATCCCGAGCTCTTCCCTTCAAGACTAGAAGTACATGAAACATAAACTGAAAACTGTAAGCACGAAAACACTAAAATGGATAATGTTAATGTACTAAAATGGATCCAAAATCACCAAGATGGATTAGGGTTAGGGTTTTTTGAGTTAGCGGAAGGTGGAGGCTGAGAAATGAACCCTAAAACCGAGATAGGAGGGCTTAAATACATGAGAAACCCTAAAACTTCGTGGGCTTGGGTTGCAGCGCTCCTCACGTCGTGAGCTCTTATTGCTCACGTCCTGAGCTCTGTCGTGGATGGAATTTTCATGCGGCCCTCTTCATGTTGTGAGGACCCCCTTTTCACCAAAATCTAACCTTTTGACCCTCTGAAACCCTAATCCGATTTATCCAAGAAAACAGATGTTACACTAACAATAAGTCCACAACTAATTTCTAGGTAATAAGCTACTAATTTTATATAAACAATAACAATTTCAACAAAAAAGAAATTAATTTCATAAACTTAAAATATAAATGCTTACTTATTTCATTGTAGAGTTTGAAGAAAGCCATTAAAAAATATTTTTCTTAGGAGTTAATGCTCAAAATCGAAATAGCTTGGAGCTTGGTTTGAACTTAGAATCGAAATAGCTGGAGCATGGTTATTTTTGATGGGTTTTATAGGTTACAAAACTATGTGCTTGCGAAATTTCACATAATACTTAAGGGCACATGCAACCTAATGGATCTATGCTATACACTTTGAGTGCAATATATAATTAAAAACAAAAAACAATATGAACCTTAATATAATCAAAATACAATACAATAATTAGGGTTACATACCTTTTATTTGTTTTAGTAAACAAATCACTTTAATCCTTCATTTGAAGAGCTTAGAAAGCTATCACCAAAAGGATGATGCCTCAATTGGCTCACACCCAAACCCTAGAACTAGAAAAGAATTTAGGATAAAGGAGAGATGTATAATTTTCATTCATAAGCCCCTAGGAAGGAGTATGCACAAAATTTGTAAGCCAAGGGGTCCTATTTATAGTTTAGGTAACTTGCAACCAAAGCAAGATTTGAATCGATTAAATAATAGATTTAATCTTAATTCAAATTCTTTCTTTTTATGCAACCAGGAGGCTTCCAGACACCCTAGAAGAGCTACTAAAAACCGTCCATGCTTGGATGGTTCTAAAATTGCCTCTTTTGTTCAATTATCAGACAGTTACAATTCACCTCTAGCATCTTTAATTAAGTAATTAATCTAATATTAATTTATTAATCATATAAATTAACAAATCAACTATTTAACGATTGATCTTATTTTAATTTATTAATCACGTAATGAATCAACAAATCAATTGTCTATTTCCAGTTAATATAGTAATCATATAATATATTAACAAATCATTTATTACATTGTAATCATATAATAAACTAACAAATTTATCCTCTTTTTATAAATGTCATTCTAATCAAGTTCTAGTTATGGATGCAACCCAAAAAGGAATTTGCTTCCAATTACAAGAATATAACAATTTAGTTATGAGCTTAGACACCTTAATCCAACAGTCTCCTACTTAGATAATCTATAACTACAACTGTAGGTATAACCTTGAACCAAACATCAAAGTTTTCTCAAATCAAATGTTGACTCTAAGATAATTGATTAGTTATTCCTTCGTTCTACAAGATATCGTATGAACAGAGTCGTGGATTAAATGATCAACCTCATGTTTATTTGTTTGTTTCCTGATTTCCTGATTTTATGGTCAAATTTAGACTACAAAATCGAACATATCAATTTAGTCCGGACCATGCGTATGTCTTTCATATATCACCTCAAACCACTGAAGGGGCCACATATATCGCTTTTCCCGTTAAGGCAAAATGAACGAATAAACTTCGACTACATAACTGTAACCTTTAATCACCTAATCATACATGACACTACGTTTTATAACATCATGTTAATGATGTGTTTTCGCAATACCAATGCACAAACGACTTGTAAATTACAACTTATGTATCTCTGTTTGAAGAATAGAATATATTATCATCTTAGAGTTACTCGTGATTAAATCCATGAAGTAATCTCTAAGTGTGAGTTTATCGAATACTTAAAATCCCTATTTCCAAGTGCACATGAGTATTGCAGCAATATGTATGCAACGTACAATCCCTATGGACAATCTATAATACGATTCATGAAAATCTTAATTACTACTTACTTCAAAAAGTATGAAAGACTGTCTAGTTTTGAATAGTATTTAAATTACTCAGGGAAGTAAAATATGTAAAGTGAAACACAATAATAAATTAATTAACTATGGTATCATACCCATTGAATATAAATAAATCTCCATTATTTAATCACCATAACAATTATGAATTTATTCATTGTATAATATTTCGAGTAATCAACTAACCACTTGAATTAGAAAACACCAGTCCATGTTATAAACATGCATACTATGCCTCTCTATGATAATTTCTTTGTGGACAAATCAACCAGACATTACTCCAATGATGCTCATTTCACAATTCCAAATTCTTATCATTATCTAAGGTGTAGTGAAATTTTATCTTTACATGCATTCACCTTCTGTGATGTCAATGTTCTAAAGTTACGGGAGCGGGGGTCTCATGAGGATTTTTGACATCCCTACATTGATCAACAAATTAATCCTATTACATTTAAATAATATTAGTAATACAAATCACCAACATATTATAATGTTCATCTTTGTTTATTACGAAGAAAGGGTAAGAATTGTTTTTCGCTAAGAATACATCTACAAAAGTAGTAAGTTTATAGTTGCTGTTAAAAAAAGCAAGTTTATAGTCAGTTTAGCGGTAATACAATGTGAAAAAATCTTTATTTGATTCTATCGTTCTCATCTTTTACTTTCGTTAAGATCATCGAGCCATTAAGACCAACAATGCATCCATCACGATGTGCAGTAGAGCCTTGCCCAAATATGGAGTTCCATGGTAAATCTTCAAATCACTACCAAAAAAGTTGTTATTAATGACCAATTTTTTAGTGATGACCTAAAATTTGGTCAATAACAACATCATTTAGTCATCATACGTTTAGTTGTTACTCAATTTTGATAATCCTACAAATTTAATGACCAAATTATATATAATGGTCACTAAACTCCGAATAAAATTAAAATACTCTCCTTATCATAAGAACTATTAGTGACTAATAGATGCCTAGTAACAAAAATAAATAAATAATGGTCACTGAATTGAAAGTTGAATGACCAAAAATAATTGTCACTAACTATTATTTGTTATTCTAAACCGCATACGGCTAGACATTGACGACTAAATAGTGTTCACTGGTCACTGATTTACAAATTGAAAACAATTAATGACTATAAGTTGTGGTCATTAATTAATATTTCCTATTTTCAAGAGTTTTTATCCATATCCGTATTCTAATAAACGAATAGTTTTAATCTCTTTTTGCCAAGTGCCACTATAATACAACTTCTCATTAATATTATGTAATGTGTCATGTAGATATATTAGGTAACTCATTTCAAAATTCAAATTTATATTTTTCTAATTATATGTTAAATTTGAAGTTATAATAACTTTAAAATTTTGATATATCTCTTGATTAATAATTTATTTAAAATGATTTATTTAAAATAAATGATTAATAATTATAAATTTTTGTTATAAAAGTTTAGTTAATTTTATAATCGTGGTTCCCACAGGTTATAAACTAGTTAGTGTTATACATAAAACTATTTCTCATTCTAGTATACATTCAAAACTATTTACCTTATTAGTATTATTTTGAATTTAAAACTATTATTATTGTTTTTTATTATTAAAAAAAAATAACGCTCCCTACATGCTGGAACGGAACAACGTACAAAAAAAAAACGAAAACAGGCTAGGGCTTCAATCGTCTTCTTCATCCAACGGCTTCATCCGCCGTAGCCAGCCGCCTGTGGCTTCTTCCTCCTACGTCGGCCACCTACCTGCAACCTCTTCTGCCCGTCACCGCCCTCCTACCACCTCCATAAACTCGCCGGTTTCAAGGTATGCAACCTATTTTCCTTCTCGTTTTTGTAGTTTTTTCTGTTTAATTCATTGCACTCTCATTTTTTCTTGATTTTGACCTTCTCCACCGAATTGAAGATCAAGTTATGCATCTGTCTGATTTTTTTGTATATGTCACAGCTTGTTTTTTGATGTTTTTAGATGGAATTGATTGCAATTTTTACTTTTGTTTCTTTTTTCTTGTTGTCATAGATAATATGATCAATTTTTGATTAGTTGTTTCTTTTTTCTTGTTGTCATAGAAGATATAATCAAATTTTGATCAGTTTTTGTTTCTTTTTTCTTGTCATAGATGATATAAGCAATTTTTGATTAGTTTTTGTTTCTTTTTTCTTGTTGTCATAGATGACATGATGAGTTTTTTGATTAGTTTTTGTTTGTTTTTATTTCTTTTGTAGATGAATTCTATTAGTTTTTTTTATTAGTTTTTGTTTGTTTTTATTTGTTTTGTAGATGAATTCTATTATAGACATAATTGACAATGATGATTTTTATAATCTCTCAAGCTGCTATTATAACTAATATGATGAATATAGACAATGAAAATGAGTTACATGAAAATTTGGAAGATGAAATTGGAGAGGAAAATGATGAAGAAGCACCTTTTGACAACAATGTTGAAGTACCTTCAACTTTTACTAATATGGATGGAACAAATTTGAATATTGATGACAATTGGATTGTGTCGCAATCAACGAGTAAGAATGATTTCACACGAGAGTTGGGAAAAGATTCTTTCAAGGATACATAAGAACTTGTTAGAGCAATCAAGATCCATTGCATTAGGACACATAGACAATTTGAGGTCATTAACTAACGCCCAAGTATTTTGACTCTAAGATGCAAGTTATACTTACAATCTGGTTGCAAATGGAAACTTCATGCAAGTAAACGTAAGCGTAGTGGATATTTTGAAATCACAATTTATACCGGTCCACATACTTGTTTGCACTATAAGCTTTCTCAAGATCATGTGAACCTAGATGCAAGCTTGATTGCTATGGAAACTAGGCACCTTATAAAAGCACAAACTTCTATCAGTATTCCTGCTTTGAGAGCTGAAATAGTTGAAACACTAGGCTATACTCCTTTATATAAGAAGTTTTAGGTTGGAAAGCAAAAAGCAATTGAATATGTGTTTGGAAATTGGGAAGAGTCTTATGTCGCTTTACCAAAATATCTAGGTGCACTTCAAAAGTTCAATCCAGGAACTATTGTTGAACGGTGTGTTTCAAGATCAACCGATGTAGATGAAGTTGAATTTAGGCGTGTTTTTTGGGCTTTTGCTCCCTTTATCAAAGGGTTTCATTATTGTCGACCGGTGATTAGCATTGATGGTACACACTTGTATGGTAAGTACACAGGTAAGATGCTCATTGCAATGGGAGTTAATGGTAATAATCAGATTTTGCCACTTGCATTTGCTATTGTAGAAAATGAATCTTATAATACTTGGAATTGGTTTCTTTCTCATGTCAAGAATCATGTGGTGAAAGACCGTGAAGGCATATGTCTAATATCGGATCGTCATGGGGGAATCCTTAAGGCTGTCAATGAGCATGGATCTCCATGGTTAGAGCCACGTAGTTTTCATAGGTATTATTATATTTCTTAATTATTGTTTATGACATTTCAATAACTTGCTTCATTAACTTACATTTTTTTAAAGGTATTGTTTACGACATTTCATCAACAACTTTTATGACAAGTTTCATAATTCAGTGTTGAAAGCTTTAGCTTATCGTGTCGGGAGTCAGAATCAAATTCGAAAGTTCAACTCCATCATGGAAGAAATTGGAAAGCTAAATCCACATGCTCGACATTGTTTGGAGAGCCATCCACTTAATAGATGGACACTTGCATATGATGGTGGCAGGAGATATGGGTTAGTCACAACAAATTTGTCAGAGATTTTCAATAGTGTACTTAAAGGTGCTCGTTTTTTACCAATCACAGCTTGTGTGCAACTTACATTCTATAGAATGGTGCATTATTTTGAGGTGAGACGTCCTTTAGGATCTAGTTCTCTAGCTAATGGAGATGCACATACTCCACATGTTATTGCAAAACAAGTAGCTTTGATGGCAAAAGCAAGTGCACATTCCTTGAGATCTTTTAATCGAGAAAAAGGTATATTTGAGTTGATAACACAAAAAGGTCGAAATGTGCAAGTAGTTAATTTGGAACAAAAAACTTGCACATGTGGTAAGTGGGAGACATTTAAATAGTTGGCAATATGTTGATAAATGTTACTCGATTGTATATTATTGTGCTACTTGGACATCTGAGTTCTCCCCGCTTCCTCATGAAGCATATTGGCCACAATCACCATTTAATGCATTACTTCCAAATTTAGAATTATTACGGAATAAAAAAGGTCGGCCTCGTTCAACAAGATTAAAAAATGGTATGGATATTAAAGAACGAAGAAATGTCACTCTTTGTGGAATTTGTAGGCAACCGGGTCATAATCGAAAACGGTGTCCGTCTAAGCCAAGGTAATTAAACATATAATATTTTTTATGGTATTGTTGTGGCTATTCTCTTATTTTATTTTATTTTTTTTAATCGTTTTTACAGGTAAGGATCTGTTATCGGCTCAAGTTCAAGCTAATTGTGATGTTTTTCTTTTTGTAACAAACAATATTGGAGTTTTTTTTTAATTGTGGTGTTTTTCTTTTTGTAACAAACAATATTGGATTTTTTTTAATTGTGGTGTTTTTTTTTTTTTTGTATCAAACAGTGTTGAGTGTTTTTTACCTTAAAAACATTTTGTTTGTAATGTTCGAGTTTTACATCTTAAAATATATTGTATGTTTAATTTTATGATGGCTAAAAAATTGTATGTAAAAAAATAGATATTTAAAATAAAAAACAAAAATAAAAAACATAAATATAAATTTTTATTCAAAAAAAACAGTAAAAGTTTGAAAAAAAATTATTATTTAGAAAAACAGTAAAAATGTGAAATAAAAAAGAAACGGAGAAAAGTTGGATATATTTAAAATAAAAAAAAACATTAAGAAAAACTGAAAAATTAAACAAAAATGAAAAAAAATACTAAAAAGGTAAATAGTTTTAAATGTATACTAGAATGGAAAATAGTTTTGTCTATAACCCTACTATGGACAAAAACTCCTATTTTCAAAAACAACTTTGAGCTTTGTTTTCTTTCGAAACATAATTTTAAGACATTTTATTTGACTAGTCTTTAACTAAGTTTTTACTTTTTATGCACTCATCCACAACTAATCAAAACTAGGGGTGACAATTGATGAAAGACACGACAAAAATACATGTCACGAAACGAAATTGAGACGAAATTGAAATTCGAATTCGTGTTCGTGTCAAGTGTAAAAAACATGACGTTTTGTCGTGTCGTGTTCAAAATTTGACACGAAATTGACACGATTTAACATTTTTTGTCATGATTTTCGTGTTTTTTGTGTTTTGTATGAATAAATATTAATTAAATACATTAGTTGTTATTTCATGTTATCTTTGTCGTGTCGTGCCGTGTTTGTCGTTTTTTAATCGGTTCGTTTTCGTGTTAGTTAAAAAAACCCGAGATCGCGTCGTGTCGTGTTTGTGTTAAATAAAACCTTGTCGTGTTGTGTCGTGTCGTGTCAGACAAAAACACGACACGATTGCCGATTTGCTAGGGGTGTGCGTGGGTCGGTTTTGGACCCCAACCCAACCCAACCCGTAAATGATCGGTTTCTGGTTTTCAGAACCCAATAGGATCGGTTTCTGGTCGGTTCGGTTTCTCGGGTTCTGATATCGGTTTGGGCGGTTTCTCAGTTTCTTGGGTTCAACCCATACACTTACGGTTTCTGCGTTTAAATCCATGGGTTTTGGGTTTAAACCCATTTTTCAGAAATGGAGCAATAAGTTAAATAATTCAAAAAACACCTAATTGAAGTTAAATACTTCAAAAAAATGAGTTTTACAACCAAATAATCTATTACAACCAAACACACAATCAAGAAGTGAAAAACTGAAAAGCAATTGTAACCAAGAAGTGAGAAACTGAAAAGCTATCAGGGAGAAATTTGAAAACTGAACCTGAGAAGCGAGAAGGAATCGTCGGAGGCGTAGCGGGCTAGCAACTTTGGAACTTGGAAGGGTGGCGCCGACGGTTTGGGAACAGGGTTGAGCTCGTCGGAGCTCTTGCTACTGGAGTGTACTTGCATCGTCGTCTTCGTTCGGGGGAGGTGAGATGAGCAACGGCGTTGCCGCTAAGTGAGAACTGGATGCGATTTACAAATTAGCCACATTTAGGCTTGTAATATTAAATATTGTGTGTTTTTTTTAATATGTACATGGTTCGGTTTTATGAGTTTAGTGGGTCGGTTTTATGAGTTTAGATATGGGTCGGTTTCTATGTAAAAACCGAAACTGAACCCGATTTTTCGGTTTCTAAAAAATTTAAACCCTAACAGTCGGTTTTGTTTCGGTTTCGGTTTTTTCGGTTTTAGTCGGTTTCTCGGTTTCTTGTTTTGGGTTTGCTCACTCCTACGCATTTGCCACCCTAATCAAAACCCTTTTTATCAAACATATTTATTATACTACCTGATAAGGTATACCGTATACGCGACCTAAAATTACTCTGGAGGCGTTTCATAAATCTTTCTGTTGTCTTAGAGGAAAAGGTTTGAGACGTCCATTTTCTATTTTTATCGTAATGTTCAAACTCTAGAGTGAAAAGTCACCCAGCCTCTCGTCAACACTTCTCTCCTCTTTGCCCTAAATCGACAGCCGCCACACAAACCATCGGCAGTTCGGCACCTGCGTCGCCGGTCTATCGCCGCCGGTCCATCGTATCCGGTCAATCGTCGCCGGTTCACACCCTCCCATCGACGCACCTCTGTTCTCCACTCGAAGTCAAACAGGTACTGCTCTCATGTGGCATACATCACTTCCCTGCTAATCAAATTATCAATTGCTAATCAATCGGATCCTTGATTCCATTCAACCAAATAGTAGCTAAAATCATAGCAACTTGAAACATGACCTTCTTAACAAACAGAAAAGCTTTGATTTCCTATCATTAAATTAGCACATAGTTTACAATCAGCTGCATTTTTGTTTATTCTGCCATTCTACCAAACTGTTGAATTCGAACCATGCTCTCATGTTATCTCCATACTTCTCTTTCATCAATCACAACGGAAATCCAAATTCCACTATTCATTCTCAAACCATCTCTCTCACATCAGAAAATGTATCATTTTTTTTAATATTTTAATTTGGTTGTTTTGGCTGATATAAAGAAAAACATTCTGAAGGGAGATTATCTCTTCCAGCTCGTAACTTTTTGATATTTTTTTCATGATTTCCTCCCTCTCCAAGGCCTGCACACAGATAAATATGTTGTAAGTAATCTTTCTTTATTTAAGAGTCATGAAATCTGTGAGGCCTCAATAAGTAATTACATGTATAACATAAAAGAGTTATTAAACTTCACAACTTCCAGATTCTACTTTAGACTATTTGGCATGCTAGTTTATCTTCAATAGATCTGTAAGTTAGTAGTACATTTTAGTTTCTATCTCATATACAAAATTTAGATTAACTTATTGCTCAATTTAACTATCCCACTTGAGTTTTCTTAAATTATATCATTGTCATTATACATTTATACTCTTTTCAAGAAATTTTCTTTTATCATTGCATATGGACAAGTCTTGGATGAAAATAGTTTACAGGACAAAGGACCCAAGATATGAGTTGGGTGTGATTGAATTGCTTAATTTTTCATATTGTGATAAAGAAGTGTTGTCAAAAGTTCCATGCCCTTGCAAAATATGAAACAATTTTCGACATCATAATAGAACAACTATATTCTCACATTTGATGCAAATGGGAATTGTTAGTTAGTTATGTTAGAGGGATATGTCATGGTGAGTCATACAATCTGTCGGATGATGATTGATGATATATCAGTTGATGGGGCTAGTGATGATTCAAATGATGACGACCTTGAAGAAATGTTAAATAACATAGGTCAAACATTGATCATGTTCATATCTATTTCTAAAAAATATAAGATTTTTTGAAAGTAAAATGCTATTTTCTGCATGTTTTTGTAAAGTTTGCTGTCTATTTTTGGTTTTTATGGAAAATATTTGAAAGATATACAGAAACTAGCACTTGTAGCAGCAAACTTTAATCATCTTCATATCTATTTCTTAGAAAATATTTTTTTTTTGAAAATACAATGCTATTGTCTGCATGTTTTCTAATGTCTGCTACCCATTTTTGTTTTTTTTCTGGAAAATGGTTGAAAGATATGTAGAAATAGCACTTTTAGCATCAAACTTTGATCATCTTCATATCTATTTCTTAGAAAATAAGATTTTTTGAAAGTACAATGCTATTTTCTGCATTTTTTTTTCTGAAATTTGCTGTCCATTTTTGATTTTTCTTGAAAATATTTTAAAGATATACAAAAACTAGCTCTTGTAGCATCATACTTTGATCATCTTCATATCTGTTTCTTAGAAAATAAGATTTTTTGAAAGTACAATGTTGTTTTCTCCATATTTTCTAAAGTTTGCTGCCAATTTTTGTTTTTTTTCTGGAAAAAAACCTAACAAGCTATGGATCGATCAATGCAAAATCATGATTTTGGAAGTGGCAAAAAAAAGACCTTTCTCATACTCACCACCAGATTTAAGATGAACAATAACAAAAACTATAAAAATAGAAAAGACAAAGATGGAAGAGATTCCTAGTAAAATGAACCAAAAAGAAAAAGAGGAAGCAAAGAAATATTGATCATGATGGAGCTCCTCCATGATTTAATCTTACAAAGCCTTCACCATCCATCTTCAGAGTAAAAACAATAATAATCGATTTAATCACTCCACTTATATCCACCATTACTTCCTTTTTCATACTCACCTCAAAATCAAATAAATTTTCAAAGTACCAGTATACGTCAAGAAAATAAAAGAAACAAAAAGAGCTTCTTAAGATGAGATGAAACACTATCTTGCTAGTTCTTGAGGTGGGCGAATGGAGAAGATAAGCTGAAGAGTAACAGTGGTGATACTTTGACTTGAATTTTTGAGGTGGAATCTAATTTAAATTCTTTATTTAGTGAAAAAAATGATATCATTAAAGAAACCAACAATTACAAGTCAAAGCCTTCTTTTAGCCAGTAAAAATAGTTTTTACTGTATGCCCTTAAACTACAAAAAAAAAACGTGAATGACCATTTAAAACAAAACCAGATTGTTGGTTGGGCTAGAGTGACATTAGCCCCATCTATTTCTTAGAAAATAATTTTTTTTGAAAGAACAATGTATATTTCTGTATGTTTTCGGAAGTTTGCTGTCCATTTTTGTTTTTTCTGGAAAATATTTAAAAGATATGCAGAAACTAGCACTTGTAGCATCAAACTTTGATTATCTTCATATGTCTTTCTTAGAAAAATAAGATTTTTTTTTTAAAATACAATGCTATTTTCTGCATATTTTCTAAAGTCTGCTGTCCATTTTTGATTTTTCTAGAAAATACTTGAAAGATGTGCAGAAATCAACATTTTTAGCATCAAATTTTGATTCATATCTATTTTTTTTTGAAGAATAAGATTTTTTGAAAGTACAATGCTATTTTCTGCATGTTTTTCTAAAGTTTGCTCTCCATTTTTGGTTTTTCTGGAAAATACATGAAAGATGTGCAGAAGTTAACACTTTTAGCATCAAATTTTGATAATCTTCATATCTATTTTTTTGAAAAATAAGATTTTTTGAAAGTATAATGCTATTTTCCGCATGTTTTCTAAAGTTTGCTCTCCATTTTTAGTTTTTCTGGAAAAATATTATAGGCCCAAGGACACATTCGTTTTCAGCAGAAGGAAGAACAAACCAAAGCACCCCAATACTAAGTTATTCCTTGATGTCTTTTATCTTTATGATCTTTTAATTTCTGTCAGTTCTTTCTTTTGTAATGCTCCTCCTACGTTCTGTTATTATGGGGGGTGATGTGTGCAAACTCACTTAGTTTTAAACCTACTTTTAATTATCAAGTAACACACAAAAGGCAGTGAACCTATCAATTGTGGTATAGCTAAATAAGCAGGGTATCGATCACAGGGAACGGCAAATTAAATTAAAAACTAATTTTATCTAAGTTAATTAAGAAGTAGGGGTTTTCTCTAGTTTTACAAGACTAGAAACTTACTAATTATTACTAATTTAAGACTAAAAAATAACGACTTAACTAGATTCAATAATTGGAAAGGAACTTTTGTTTAGTTCAAATTGGTTAACTCTATGGTTGATTTCAAGGTAATGGTGCAATGGATTAATTATTTCGTTGGTTACCAATTCAAGTGATTAGATTCGTGTTCACTACCCTAATCCTTAGCAAATAAACTAACTTAAACAGTGGCCAATTGTCTAATTTAATTATATTCACTAGATTAATTATTCGGGTTAAGTTAGACTTGCAATAGTTAACTAATTTATTCTTTTAATTAACTCCTTGTTTGATGGTCATCTTACAAGCTTGCACATGAATTTACTCAATTTTCTTATTAATTCTAGTTTCATATTCATTAATCCTAGACATATAGCATAGTGATCACATAGCATATGAGGTCAATAATCAATAGATGTTCATGCTAATCAATTATCTTCCTATTAACAGAAAATTAATTATTATTCACACATAAGGTTATTTAGCAAGCTAAAATAACAAAAATTCACCAACTTGGAATTAATCCTACCAATCAATCAAACCATATTGTCAACTTTGTATCCCCAAACAGAAGTCTAAAGGTTTTAGCTCATAATTGAAGTAAGTAACAGCAAACAAACAAAGTCAAATTGCTTAATCATAATGATAAAACAAAAGAATAAATGGAATGATGAAATTTTGCCTCAATTACTCTCCGGAATTGAATTCTAGCTTCCTTCGTCGTCTTCTAGGGTTTCTCTGACTTCTCATTCGTAGCAAAGTACTTCTGAATCGTCCCAGAACTCTTCTCTATCGATCTGTGGAATTATCTTTAAATATACGAATCGACTCGTCGAGTCATGTGGTGACTCGTCGAGTCCCTCTCACATTCCCCGTATTGTGATAACCTTCTGGGATCCCGAGTCATTATCTTCTCGATCCTTCGATTGGACTCGTCGAGTCGTCACCCCTACTCGCCGAGTCAAAGCCATTTTAAGTGTTTTTCCTTCTTTATTTCTTCCTTGATCTTCTCACTGCTTCTACCGCTTACGAGCTTCATCTTTGGACTGAAAAACATAATTTAACACTTTTAAGTACCTTTTGTCCATAATATGCAATAATTTAGCTAATAAATGAGTAAAAATGTATACTTAATATGAACTATTTATGCACATATCAAAATACCCTACACTTGTCTTTTGCTTGCCCCCAAGCAAAACTGAATTTTAAACATATTAGAATCATATATAAAAACTCCAATCTAACCCAGCCATTATGCCAAGACCGCAACGCATGCATTTGTGTCTAAAATTTTTTCTAAAGACCTCCCATACTCCAAATACTCACAATCCTCATAAACATTTGCCCACTCATCCCGAACTATGCTCATTTTATGCAACCCTCCAAATCCATCCGCAGAAAACCTCTTACCCTCAAGGTGTTTTTAATTGAGCAACCCGAGCATACATAATCTAGAATTACAACTTTTTGATACCACTATGGAGCTCTTTTGAATTCATCTCTTCTTCGATATTTGCTTTGATCTCTTTGAATTCACCACCTTTATTGTTTGATTTTCGGGTATCTTCAACTTTTTGATTTCTTGGAATTTTGATATTTTGATCTTCACTTTAATTGCTCCAAAATTCATACAATTTCTCTTGTAATTCTTTTTTTTTTTAACATGTACCTCTCTTTTTTCACTCAAATCCCTATCCAGGAAGATTGTTATCATTAGCCAATAAAGGTTGAGGTTGAGCGCCCCTGCTTAAGCATGTAGGGATTTGAGTGAAAAAAGAGAGGTACATGTTAAAAAAAAAAAAAAAAGAATTACAAGAGAAATTGTATGAATTTTGGAGCAATTAAAGTGAAGATCAAAATATCAAAATTCCAAGAAATCAAAAAGTTGAAGATACCCGAAAATCAAACAATAAAGGTGGTGAATTCAAAGAGATCAAAGCAAATATCGAAGAAGAGATGAATTCAAAAGAGCTCCATAGTGGTATCAAAAAGTTGTAATTCTTAAATCTTTCAATTACAAAGATTGTTGACAAGGTAAGCAACTTCTTTAAAACTTAAATCTTTCATTGCTTGTTATATATATATATATATATATATATATATATATATATATATATATATATATATATATATATATATATATATATATATATATATATATAGGAGTAAGATCAAATGAGAACACCAAAAAGGTTGAGAACGTGAGAACAAAGTATATTCATTTGTGGAGAAATGATAAATTTTTACGCCTTTAATTTCAATTGAAGAGAAAAAACATATTCATGTTGATTGTGCATAAAAATTGATCATTTCTCCACAAATGAATAGATGAATCACAAATGAATATACTTGTTCTCGTGTTTTCAACCTTTTAGGTGTTCTCATTTGATCATTTCCCCCGGTTCCAAAAAAAAATTTGATCATTTCCCTATATATATATATATATATATATATATATATATATATATATATATATATATATATATATATATAGCTTAGGTTATTGTATTGCAACTGATTACTGTGTGGATGTAAGAATGATTGTGGACCAATCATTTTAGTTATTTTAATAAAGACATTTATCCCTATTAATAAATTAAAAAAATAGAATAATACCATTTAATTAAAAGAAAGGTAAATATGTACATTTCCATTACTTTCAAATTAGGAAAAACAAATTTTAGAATAAATTTTTTTGATTTAAAGGGATTTTTAATTATCTTAATTTTGGATTTTTTTTAATTAGTTCATTGTTAGTTGTGTCAGAATGTTAGTTCGTCATAATGATGCTCTATTATATTGTTTTGTTAGAATGTTATTCTATTAGAATATTAATGAAAAATAATAAAGTTCTTGAACTTTGAATTGAATAATAACAACATTCTAATATATTCATAAATATTTTTACATGCTGATACATTTTAATACAATTATACATATTCTAATAGAGTGTCATCAAAATGAATAATATTCTTAAGAATAACATTATCAAATATACAATTATTGAACAAATACACTTTAGCTCTTTAATGTAACTTGTTATTGAACTCAATTCCAAGTCTTTCTCTTGTATGATCAATCATTGATTCCTTCTTCAAGCCATTATGAAAGAATAATTCATTACCAAATGAAAAAGAAAAAACTAAAGTCCTTTGTACAAATCTGCAGAGTTGTGAATTGCTTCAAAACTCATAACCAAGAATTGTACAAAATGCACAAATCACAGAGGTAATATCGAGATTCTATTCCAACGTAATTTAAGTTCAAGATTCAATTCAAGATTCAAATGATCAATATACCTGTAAATCAATTTTGGTATAATGTTCACATACAACTAGAAGATACAACCATAAATTGTCAATAAAACATCATACAACCAAAAATTACCAAGTTGTCTTGACAAAATTAAATACTTCATACAACAATACGCAGTTCTCATCAAGAAAGTGGATAGAGAAAGATCAAAACAGGTCTCACAATAAGCATTTGAATCCAAAAAATCAAATATACCTCCATGATTTCTCTTCGACAAGTTTGGATAAATCTCCAAGTCACCTTCCCCCAAAAAATTCTTACCTTATATCAAATTAAATAACAAAATATATCAAATTAAACAACAAAATCCTGTCGATATAAGAGTAATACGCAAAACCCTGACGACCTACTAGAAAACAGGAAATTTTAACTAAAAACATATATATAAAATTAAATATCAAAACCCTGGCGACCTACTAGAAAACAGGAAATTTCATTTGGGAAGTTGAGACTTCAGTTAATTTAAAGTTTGAATTGAAGAAACAATGTCGATAGAAGAGTAATATGTCAAACCCTATTCCAGTAGAACCAGTCGGCGACCAACAATACAATACTAGAGGAGATGAAATTCCAGAAAACAAAAATCAATTTGTTACAAGAAAGTAGAAATCTAAAAAATAAGAATCACCGATTACCGAGTTAGTGAGAAAGAGAGGGAGGGAGATCAGGTGCATCTCGCTTCAATTGTTTATCAACAACACTTCAATATTCCCGGAACACAACAATGCACACAAGAGTGGCGTATCAAGCATCAAAGTGGCGTACCTTGTGCCATAAATGGCACATCCTCACTATAATGACGTATCATTGATGGTCCACTCCAACTCCAAGTACTCCATTGTAACTCTAAGTCCTCAATGTAAATCCTAAGTGCTTCATGTTAATTTTCATACCCCAACACTATTACCTATCCAAACAGAAGTATTGACATTTTCAACTCAAAAAACTAGACATGGAGCAAAAAGGAAAAAAAAAAGGGGGGGGGGGTGTCTTTCATACCATCTTCAACTCAAGAAACCATGGAGATGTGTTTTTGTATGTTGGAGATACAAATCATGGATGTATGGAAAAAACATCATGTCTTTGTTGTTAGCCCACAAAAATGGAGATACAATCTACATGGATAGGTGAATATAAAAAAGTATTCATTCAGAGTTTCGAGAATGCAACCTCTTATGGAAAAGATCGAAATGTCAGTAAATAAGGATTTCCAACCTAGCTTCCTCCCTCGCAAGAACTTTTGGTGTGGCTTATACATGTACATGCAAGGAACTTGCACATTGGCATCTGTGTTATGATAGTCATCAACTATATGACCCGACTTTACTGTCCAGACAAGCTAAATCGGCGGCCATTGTTGTATCGGTGTTGACACCTTCTGGAGTAGTTCTTTGCTTGTTAACTTTAGGAATGTCATAGGTTTTCGCCTCAAGTTACCCATAACAACAATCAAATCAATATGGCTATCACCATGAGCATGCACGCTCGCCAAATAAATAATAAAACTAGTCATTAGGGATGTTAGATATGCACATATAATGACAATTAGCTAGTTTACCTTATTAAACTGAATGTGTTTCAACAATCTTGATCGAGGGAGGATTTCTAGTGTACTATTGTAGGTTCTTTATAGCTACTTCTATATCACCGACACCGCTATCTGTAGCATCATATATCCTCCTTCAGTTGGAACTCACCAACAATTTCAGCTAACTTTTCATGGTTGTTTGCCTACAAAGGAACACAAACATCAAATGCCTCGGTACAAACTCTAGCAGCCACCACAAGGAAATCAATATGACTTCTTTTCAGAAACCATAAAACTTAGCGGATGAGGGAAGTGCTTTGGGGCTGACCAAAACGGATTACCATTTATGGTTTTCTTGTATGGAGGAAAATCATATACCAATTGCCTCATGTTGTTGTTGAAGTACTCTTCAAACCTACAAACAAGACAATTGTAGTTATCGATAAGAATAAACCAATTAGAGCTAGGTGGACTAAATGCCTAGTTATCATAACTAAAAATAACTCAATAACTTTTGGAAATTTTTGTTTGTGATTTAGTTTAATAACTTCACATTCAAAAAGCAGTAAAGCAACATTTAAATCGACAAGAGCAACTTTACATCGGTTTATACATGTCTAGGGGCAGCACCCCTAACAGGGTCCAAGGGGCATTGGCAGTGGTTTTGCTGATTTACATCGATTATGACTATCATGCATTTTCCCCGCTAAAATCTCTTGATGACATCATGATGATGCAAACGTTATTTATGTCCATTAACTAGCAGTTTTGACTCCAAATTTGGAGGCAACCGCCATAACCACTTTTTCCTCCGGTATAAGAACATTCTTCATGTTCCAGAAAACGAGCTACAAACCATATACTCTCAAAATCTGATTTTAGGATTTGTTCTATCTCTCAAGAACACATTAACGTGTATTCTGTGTTTCACAATCTGGATTAGGTCTGTCATTCAGATTGGTTCATTCTTGGATTATCCCTCCGGTATAAGAATATTCTTCAAACCGCCTCCATGTACATATTCTTCTACATGCACATACATATTCTTTTAGGTTTGATATAAGGCATTGGCTTCTAAGGGTTTCTTCACTAGCATCTCTTCGAATTCTACTTTTGCGAAGCAACGGTCAATGCTCTTGACATGGGTATCTTATACTTATGTAACATGTCGTTCGAGGTGTGGTAGTTATCAATGGCTTGGGGTTTTACCACTCTGATGTCACACATATTACCCTATTTGCCACATTGTAGCATTGGTTTGTTGAAAACCATGCATTTTGTTTTTATCAACACAGAGCATTGCCTCCTTGTCAACAGAGTTGACAATGACATCTAACTTACCCTGCCAAAAGCTACGACTAAACGGATATTGGTACACAAAATCCACATCAAATAGAAGATGTTTGTCAGGGATGTCGCAGAAGCAACAATTTTTGATTTTAACTGCCCAATGTTACACCCACGATACAAAAACTGTTTGCTTAGTTGCTTGTTGACAACTACATTTGGATATGCAACTATCAACATCCTTTCTCGACCACATGATACCCCCATTAATGCTAGGCTCTTTGCGAACTTGCACCTCAAGGAACCACACCCTGTAAGAAGAATCTTGGAATTGAGTTCCAAACATTACAATTTGTCCCTCATAACGACTATTGATAGGCTTAATGCATGTCATCGGGTACCAAGGGAACCCCAGGAAGAGACATGGTCGAGTGCAAGTAAAAGAGCTGAAAACATTATTATATTAAGTGTCAGATTGAATAAAAACATAACTATGATGCTCTGAAACAGAAAGATAAAAAAAGGAATGTGATGAATTAACCTAGTGAACGAGGCAAAACATTGTAGACAATGTCATTTCCACATCTTGAGTAATGATTCCACCAAAAATGATACATGAGCCCCACAGGCAAAACCACACAGTTGTTTATACTTAAATTTGACACTTGAGATCAAGGCTCTTGTGATATCGCCGCGTACCAAATCTACTGAACTATCATCCAATTCCACTTCTTGAGCACTCTTGTTTAGTTCTTTCAGAATATGAACAAACCTATGTCCACTATCTTCTAATGAAGCCATTGGAAAGCATCCCATACATCTGTATGACAGAAGCGTAAATGGATTCATGGTGATTGAAGTTGGGGTCGCTAAAACCAAATAATTTTGAATGTCTATGGTTCTCTCTTAAAGTCCTAAAATGATACATCTCTGACTTCTTGACCCCTTCCTACATATGGCTCATAGTTCTTGGCGTTTTATTTAATATAGAATGACTTGTTATTAGGTTGACAACTTTTCTTCTCGAAGATCTCTCATCCCTTGGATCATACTAAACTTGATATCGTCACTATATTCAAACTCTAGGATCTCATCGTCTTAACACTATACAAGTGCAAATGCAGGCTCCAAATTTGTAATATTGGTAATCATGTCGAAGCATGGTTCTTTAATTACTTTCAACATCGCGTACAATAACCATATAATTGTTGAATATTGATTAGAACAAACAATCTTGATCGAAGGAGAACAACTTTATTCATGTAATATTGGACCAACAACTATACAACTGATTCTTGCTATATATATATACACACACACACACACACACCAGTTGTATAGTTGTTGGTTCAATATAATTTTACATGAATCAAGATTGTTATCTTTCAATCTAGATTGTTTATTCTATTCAATATTTAACAATTCTATGGTTACTTTATGCAATGTTGATGGTAATTAAGGAACCATGATCCGACATGATTATCATTATTATAAATTTGGAGCCTACACTTGTAGAGTGTTTAGATGATGAGATCCTAGAGTTTAAAAATACAGACCTGGTTTAGTATGATATAAGGGATGAGAGAACTTCATGAAGAAAAATTATCTAACTTGACAACCAAGTCGTTATATATTGAAAGACGCCATGAACTACGAACCATCATGGGGGAGGGGGGGGGGGGTCAAGAGGTAGTATATGTATCATTTTTTTTGAATCTTAGAGATAACCTTAGATATCCCAAAGTATTTTGTTTTAACAACTCCGAATTTGATCACCATGCATCCCATTATGCATCTGACATACAAAGCTTTCGATATATTCATGGGTGATATATATGGGGCGCTTTCACGTGGCTTCATCAGCACAAATATTTGTTGATATCACAGAAGAACTAAACAAGAGTGCTCAAGAAGGAGATGATAGTTCTGAAGATTTGGTGTGCGATGTTATCACATGAGCCTTGATCTTTGAGTGTAGAATTCAAGTATAAGCTCCTACGTGATTTTTCCCTTGGGGTTTGTGCGCCATGTTTGGTGGAATCGTTGCTCAAGAGATGGTAAAGGCGTCGTCTAAAAAGTTTTACCCCATTCGCTAGGTTAATACAACACATTCCTTTTTATCTTTTTGTTTTAGAGCATCATAGTTATGTTTTTATTAAACCTTACACTTAATATACCAATGTTTTAAGCTCTTTTACTTTTACTCGGTCGAGCGTCTTCCTAGGGTTCGCTCGGTATATGATGACATGCATTAAGCTTATGAAGAACCGTTATGATGTACATATCGCCATGAGCCTAGAATTGATGGGTGTGTCATGTTGTCGAGAATGGATATGGATAGTCATATATCCAGATATAGTTGTCAACAAGCAACTAAACAAAAAAATTGTATCATGTGTGGAACAGTGGACAATTAAAATAAAAAATGCTAGTTTTGCGACATCACTGATTAACCTTGGAAAACATCTTCCATTTGATGTGGATCTTGAGTACCAAGATCTGTTTAGTCATAAATTTTGGTAGGGAAGTTAGATGTCATTTTCAACAAGTAGGCAATTCTTTGTGTTGATAAAAAATGCATGATTCCAACAAACCACTACTATAATGTGGCAAGTCGGGTATACATGTGGCATCACAGTGGTAATTCGGTAATTCCCCACATCACTGTACATAAGTATAGAACATTGCTTCGCATAAGTGTGGTCAGGATTCGAAGAGATGCTAATGAAAAAACCCTTAGAAGCAAATGGCTTCATATTATACCCAAAAGAATAGGTATAGCCAATAAGGTCTATATACCTTCTTTGTTGAAAGTTAAGCCAAACTTAATTATTGAATTTAATTTAATTAGTAATTGATGTTGTCTTTGAACCAATGCCATGAAAGGGTGTAACGATTCTGGAAGCTATGTGGCAGTTATACTAGAACCGTTGCTTCTAGTTAATGGTATTTAACAAGTAACCTATGTGTGTGCATAAATCATTTATACATGTTCCGTGGGCTATTTCTCCAACATTCTTAAAATTTGAATCGACTTCAATGTTCTTAAGAATTTTTAGTCGGAAGTTGAAAGTAGCTAGTTTTGACTCTAAATTGTTTTTGCTTTTTTCGTAATTAGTTTAAACGAGTTAATTATTTTTTGGATGTATACATATTTACTAGATATTGCTTTACTGCTTTTTAAGTGTGAAGTCATTATACTAAATCAGGAATGGAAATTTCCAAAAATTAGGGAATTGTTTTTAGCTGTGATAATTAGGTTTTTAGTTCGCCTAACTTTGCTTAGTTTATTCTTGTTGATAATTATGATTGTCCTGTTTCTAGGTTTGAATAGTACTTTAACAACAACATGAGGCAATTGGTATGTGATTTTCCTCAAGATAACAAAACCATAAATGGTAATCCGTTTTGTTCATCCCCAAAGCGCTTCCCTCTTCCGCTAAATTTAATGGTTTTTGAAAATAAGTCATCCTGATTTCCTTGTGGCGGCTGCCAAAGTTTGTGTTGAGGCATTTGATGTCTGTGTCCCTTTGTGGGCAAACAACCATGAAAAATTAGCTGAAATTGTTGGTGAGTTGCAACCGAAGGAGGCTATTGATGCTATAAATAGCGACATTGGTGATATAGAAATAGCTATAGAGAAACTACAAGAGTACACTAGAAATTTTCATCGATCAAGGTTTTTGTAACCCATTCGGTTTAACAAGATAAACTAGCTAATTGTCATTATGTATGCAGTATGCATATCTAACATCCCTAGTGACTAGTGCTATTATTTATTTGGTGAGCGTGCATGCTCATGGTGTAGCCATATGGATTTGATTGTTGTTATCAGTAACTTTAGGCCACAGACCTATGGTATTCCTGAAGTTGACAAGCAGAGAACTACAATCATTGTTCAAAGAACTACTCCAGGAGGTGCCAACACCGGTACAATAATGGTTGTCGGTTTAGTTTGTGTAAAAATTAGTTAAAATTTGACGGTCAAACCATCGCGAACCGATATGTATTAAAGATCAATTGTGTGTAATTTTATGTTTATACTGTATATTAAAGATATTATACTCATCATTACTTTTAGAACGTCTCAAACAGCTCTACAAACCGTCTATCGTTGAGGATCAAATCGAAAATCACCAAAATTTAATTCTATTTGTGACGTTAAAAATAAATTTCTGCATCGAGTATACCTAAGACAGTAAGCAAGCTCTTTCAGAAAAAAATTACGTATCGTGATTTTATAACACGAGATTCGAAAAACGGAATTTATATCACAAAATATATTATACATGTTAGAACCTATAATATTCACCATAAGGTTAACATTGACTTCAATAATGTAGGAAATGGCTTCAAATGAAAGCTAAGAGGACACTTTTATTTTTATTTTATTGGTTTCTCTTCGTTCCTCTATCCTCTCGTCTTTCTCTCATCTCTTTATCCTTGTCGGAAAAACGAAACCAAAGGGAGGATGTTGCTGCCTCCGTTCCAGCCACCACCCCCTCTCCTTATCGACAAGCAAGCCGTACCAGACTTTTTTTTTGTTCAGGCGTCAAAAACAGCTTTACTAGGAGCTTCCTGTTGAGAAAAAAATGCAAGCCGACAACCTCCGCTATATGCCTTGCCCATCCCTTCACGTTTTCTGCCGGCGAAGAGATCAATGAGACCAAGAGGATCATCGGTCTCGATGGCTTCTCCTCCCTTGATGATCTGCCATCATCGTACCAAGCTCCACCATCATTGCCTAGCCATCTTGAGACCAACCTTCTTTTTCCTTTTCCAGTTGAATCCACTACCGGAGTTTCCCATTACTGCTTTCCATTCGTGTTTTTTTTTCTTTCTTGATATTTTGACGACGAAGACCCCACCCCCTTTGTTGGTATTGATTTCCCCAAAAATAACCCCTCACTTTTATTAATTAATCAACATCAGCCCCCATTGGTTTAAGTTCTTACAAATCAACCCCTTGTTGTATTAACATGATCAAAACAACCCTCCATTTGGTAGTTATTGACCAAAACAACCCTTCCAATCATTATATAAGATTTAAAGCAGCCCTTTTGATTAAAATCATTACAAATATAGTCCCAAAAATGTTTCAAAGTTCAAGAATGGTTATTTGGTGGTTTCACATGTAAAGCTTCACAAAAACAAACCTAGATCAAGATCAGACATCGAAAGTGAGTTTCTATGACCTTTCTTTTACAGTTTTAATATTTGAGGAGAATACATGCGGGTTTAATGAAGTTTTGATGATTTGGGGGAGGATGCATATAAATCATTTTTACTAAAATTGTGAAATTTGTCGCATATAATAACAGAATTGATTTTCGGATTTTAAGAATCGTTACCTAAAGAAATTATGTATCGTATCAATTATGTAACTTATCGATTTCTATGGAAATTGTTAGTTTCACATTGGTTGAAACCTGGAAAATGTTACAAAAGCAGTTGTTATGTTGTCCAAATTTTGTCATGACAGACAATAAAATGTGGAAATCCTTTAAGTCTTACAAATCTCAAATACTAAAATACTCCAATCAAATATT
Organism: Lactuca serriola; assembly: GCF_051521515.1. Taxonomy (NCBI): domain Eukaryota; kingdom Viridiplantae; phylum Streptophyta; class Magnoliopsida; order Asterales; family Asteraceae; genus Lactuca; species Lactuca serriola. The sequence continues at coordinate 338,118,834 of NC_136412.1, forward strand.
GTTCCTAAATAATAATAAAATTATAAGTATTCAAAATCTTATAACTAAAAGTTTATGATTAGGATGCGTAGACACATCGTTAGGATCCAACACACACGTGTTTCGTATATGAGATATGTTTGTGTCTGAAATCCACATGAGTTAGGATCATTTCCTAAGCTGCATGGGCTATGTTTATAACCAAATTAAGACTGTATATCGTAGTCAATGTCCTCTGTGTTATAACCGTTAATCCGTATGAAATGTGGAATGTTGGGTATAGATCGACGATATTGATTTATAAGGTTGACATCCCGCCAACAGTTGCTAGCTACAACCATCGTCCGATAAGGCAAAAACGAGCGTTGACGTTCCTACACTATTTACTCCACGACGTTGATAAAGCGTTGGTGTGAAACTTTAAGCACGCCCATATTAGTGCCATTGAATATTCAAATTTAGATGACGTTGATAAAGCGTGGGTGTGGAACTTTTAGCATTGAAGTTTCTACACTATTTACTCCATGAGGTATGAAACCGGTCGTTTTTATTGGCTTGGCGTGATTTAGACCACCATGAATATTTTTGACTTTTTTATTTTTATTGGCTTCACCTAGTTAAAGAACCACATGTATTTTCTATTTTAGATTTTTAAGAAGATACTGCCATTCAATATTCAAATTTAGATGACAATAATGTTTATGTCGTATTTTTGCAAAAATACGATGATTTTACATTATTTTCTTGCATCATTTGTCTTTGTAAGATTACCGGTCTTTTTATTTTTATTGTGTGTAGATTTTATTAATACTTTTAAGAAACATTAAAATAAAATGAACCTAATGAGTTGCTTTGTAGAAAACAATATTTCAATGGTAAAATTGGGTATGGAAAAAGTGATTAATTTGATCTTATTATCTCCCTAAAATCTCGCTAAATTTAATTTATCTCTTTTTCTCTCGATAAATTCTCAGCCACAATCTGTTCTATTTGTTGGCTCTCAATGTTTGCCTTTTCTTGGATAGGGTGGGAATTGGTTAAGTTTATGGGTTCGTCGATTTTTTCGAATTAGTTTCTTCGGTTTGAAATTTTTTTTGTCAATCGAAAACCAAACCGAACAAAATTCAAACCCCTCTAGTTGGAACTGAAAACCAAATTTCGATGTAGTTTGAATTGATTTGAAAACCGATAAACCAAATTGATAAATAGATAAAATGTTTTTTTTTTTTATCTATTAATCAATTTCTGTTGCGTCTTTGGGGCTTTTTAGAAAACTATATATCAAGGGTAAATTGGGTGTGGAAAAAGTGATAATTTGATCAGCTCTGTAACATCTAATTATCTCTCCTAAAATCTCTTAAATTTCACCTCCCTCTTTCTCTCTCGATAAATTCTTGGCCACAATCTGTTCTAGTTGTCGGCTCTTAATATTTGCTTCTTCTATGATAGGGTGGGATGGGTTCGTTGGTTTCTTGGATTTGGTGTCCTCGGTTTGAAATTTTTATAATCACTTGAAAGGGTTTAATGGTTTTTGATGTGTGTAAAACCCACTAGTTTTAAACCTACTTTTAATTATCAAATAACACACAAAAGGCAGTGAACCTATCAATTGTGGTATAGCTAAATAAGCAGGGTATCGAACACAGGGAACGACAAATTAAACTAAAAACTAATTTAATCTAAGTTAATTAAAAAGCAGGGGTTGTTCTCTAGTTTTACAAGACTAGAAACTTACTAATTATTACTAATTTAAAGCTAGAAAATAACAATTTCACTAGATTCAATAATTGGAAAGGAACTTCTGTTTAGTTCAACTTGGTTAACTCTATGGTTGATTTTTAAGGTAATAGTGCAATTGATTAATTCTTTCGTTGGTTACCGATTCAAGTGATTAGGTTCATGTTCACTACCCTAATCCTTAGCAAATAAACTAACTCAAACAGTGGCCAATTGCTTAATTTAATTATATTTACTAGATTAATTATTCGGGTTAAGTTAGACTTGCAATAGTTAACTAATTTAGTCTTTTTAATTAACCTCTTGTTTGATAGTCATCTTACAAGCTTGCACATGAATTTACTCAATTTTCTTATTAATTCTAGTTTCATATTCATTAATCCTAGACCTATAACTATGTGGTCACAATATATCATATGAGGACAATAATCAATAGATGTTCATGCTAATCAATTATCTTCCTATTAACAGAAAATTAATTATAATTCACACACAAGGTTCTTTAGCAAGCTAAAATAACAAAAATTCACCAACTTAAAATTAATCCTACCAATCAATCAAACCATATTGTCAACTTTGTATCCCCAAACAGAAGTCTAAAGGTTTTAGCTCATAATTAAAGTAAATAACAGCAAACAATCAAAGTCAAATTGCTTAGTCATGATGAATAAACAAAAGAATAAATGGAATGATGAAATTTTGCCTTAATTACTCTCCGCAATCGAATTCTAGCTTCCTTCGTCGTCTTCTAGGGTTTTTCAGGCTTCTCAATCGTAGCAAGATACTTCTGAATCGTCCCAGAACTCCCCCTCATCGATCTGTGGAGTTATCTTTAAAAAAGCGATCCGACTCGTCGAGTCAAGTAGTGACTCGTCGAGTCCCTCTCACATTCCCCGTATTGCGATAACTATCTGGGATCCCGAGTCATTATCCTTCTGATTCCTCGACCGGACTCGTCGAGTAGCTATCTGACTCGACGAGTAGAAGCTTTTTTTTAGTGTTTTTCCTTCTTCATTCCACTCTCTAGCTCCTAACTGCTTCTCTTGCTTCCTTTTGCTTCCGAGCTTCATATTTGGACTGAAAAACATAATTTAACACTTTTAAGTACCTTTTGTCCATAATATGCGATAATTTAGCTAATATATGAATAAAAAACTATACTAAATACACACTAAATATGCACATATCAGTTTTAAAACATGAAGTACGTAAAGGTTTAAAAGTGATTAAAGGATTTATTTGATCTCACATATGTAATATATGAATTGGAGCCTCATAACTCCATAATTGGTATTGGAATCATTCATATATGATTAAAAGTAATATAATGTCTTAATTGAAAAAAGAGAATAACATATATGTTTTCAGGTTATATGAATCAATCTAGTAGAGTCTATGCTGTGAAAAATGTCAATGTGGCGACTATCTCTCCATTGTTACTTCTATTGAGCTTTTAGAGTTTCTAGTAACCTAATCTCCACTTTAGGGATTTAAATCATCCTGTTTACCATGTCGATATTTGTATTGGGTGTTTCTTAATCATTATTAAGTGTTGAAGAGTTCATTGAAACCATTCATACAACAAGTAGACCCTTAGTAAAGTATATTGCCCTTATAGGAAAAAGTATGCACTTTCGTTAGCTTTCAATAGATACACAGTTCATGTGGAATTATTTTGTTAATTCACATGGGCTGTCTGAGAGGATTTTACTTTTATCCTTTTATCTTTGTCTTTTGGGTTAAGTTTTTCTTTCAATCACCTCCGTTAGTATTATAATGTTAAGTAGTGAATGTATTAGAGTATTTGTAGCTTAGGAAGTTTGGGAATCATAATTTACTTATTAAGTAGGGTAAAAGAGGAATACTTATGCCTAATTAAACTTGTATAGGTGAAGATTAAGTTTTATATTTGTTGGGAGTTAAAGTAAAAACTTCTTGCAATATTAAGGGGAATATTTCTTACCTTGGAACACTTGTCCCTGCTATAGGATGTACTTTGACTTGTATTTTCTTCCATGTGCAATACTATAACTATATATTGCTTGGATACTATGTGTATACGTTTAACATCCTAAAGTACATTTTTCTTTCTTTCTTTTGTTCTTTTTTTTTTAAATCAATCATGTCATCTAAAATAAGGGTTCAACCCATAACACTCATAAAACCAATGTATCACAAACATAATCGAAATGCGAAAGCTGAGTTTTAATTTTAAAATTCATAACACAAAATATAATATAGATAAGTGTCGTGCCCTCATTTTTTAAAACCGATGGAAACTTTTCTTTACACTTTAAAATAATGAGTTGTCTTTGTTGCGGAAAATACAAGTTTAATAAAACGTTTTGAGATAACAAATATTGTTTCATAATATTAAAATACCAATGATGTCATAATTAATATTCAACATAGATTACAACATAAATACTTAAAGGTCTTGAAAACTATTACAAGCTCATATCTTATTTCACTCGACATCCTATTTAATTTCTAACAGCCTTAGTTTCGATACCTGTTATGCATATAAATTGAGTGGGTCAGGTTTGTGAAAACCTGATGGTGAGATACATAGGGTTTTCAAGCCTATAATAATTTAATGATATTAAATCATATTAATAATCCTTCAAAAATAAACATTACCAAACAATATAGATATACATAAATCCAACGTAAATATCTATAAGACACTCTACCCAGACATACTCATATAAACGATTCTCATAAATCTTATTTCAATGATTATATAGAAGAGTCACCTAACCTGATGAATCTTTTAAGTAACTGTTTGAGTACACAACTAGGGGATTCATTGGCCAGTGTAAGTCATTTAAAGGCAACCAATGTTCAAAGTATTTGATAAATATGGTATTCTATTTTATCTACGTCTCTGGGTTATAAATCTACATTAGCAACGAAATTCACAAGACCGTCTAGGATAATCAAGTGTTGTCAGAGTAAATCTTACTATGGTAGATGACTCAAACATACTTTCCGGTTGTCTGAATCAGACACATCATTTATAGTTGTCTAAAATGTTTATATATATATATATATATATATATATATATATATATATATATATATATATATATATATATATATATATATATATATATATAAAATGTTTAACGAAAATCTTATTCACAATAACGATGACGTTTCAATAATCAAGAAATGGTCTCCTCGTTTCTTTAAGCTTTTTTAATTGTAAATATTATACATTTTCTTTTGTAAATGATTTTTTTGGCTGTAATGTTTTTTTCCCCTTCTTAGCCGTAATTTTCCTTCGTTGCCATATTAGTCACAATTTTCTTTGAGTTTTTATTATATTTTTTTCTTAGTGTTTTTAAATTTTGTATTTGATCGATCATTTTAATACGTGTCTTGAGCTCTTATTCAACGTTTCATTATCTTTGTTTTTTAATATTTTACGTAAGAAAATGAAGTACGAAAGGCTAAACGTTTTATTTATCGTGATTATTATGTTTTTTTTTTTTTAATATTTTTCAGATTTAAGAAAAATAGATTTTTTTATGGAATGGATATCCATTGGGATCCCCAAATCCGACGGAGATTTTTCTACCCGAACCCATTGGGGATTAGGCAGATTGGAGGCGGGTACGAATTTGAGTATCAGAGTTTGGGTGTGGGGATGGGTTTTATAGTATCCGTCAAAATCCGCCCCCGTTTGCATGTCTAGCAACAACATAGTAATTGCCATTTTTTTTAAGAATTGTATGCCATTAAACTGGAATCTGGAAAAACCATTCGTGGCATCTAGTCGTGAGCATCAATATATTTATGCAACAAACATGAAATTAGAGTAATTTGTATTTTCAAAATAGCATGTACCTTATTTACGCCATCATTTTTCCAGTATTAGTGTTGAGTAGTACAAAATCGAATTCATGAACATAGTATGTGTTATAACTAATAAAAAATCGAATTTATCACTAGCTGAGTAATAAAAATGTGATACACATTATCAAAATCATAACCTGGTAAATGTTTTCTTAAGTAGATAAAAGCTAGCACCACCATCGTTTTTTGATGGCGACACCCATGGCAGTGGGTGTGTGAAGGTTGCTCCACCTAGACGTGTCATGTCGTGTCGTCTCGGGTTCGTGTCGTGTCAATACATTAAACGGGTTGAAAGGATTTGACCCTAACCCGACCCGTTTAATTATCGTGTCGTGTCGTGTCAATCCGTTTATTTTCGTGTTGGTTTCGTGTCGGGTTTCGGGTTAAGGTTTAGACCTTGTAAATATGTTGTAACATATCGGGTTGAAGTATTTTAGTGGTTGGAAAGTAGGAGTTGTGGAGGCAAAAAGAAAAAAGTGAAACACTGGAGTTATGAGATGGAATGACAAAATTTATAGTAAGTTTAAAAGGAAAAATGAAAAGAGTTAAAGTTGGGGAGCAAAAAGGATAGGTGGCGAGGATGACTAAAATTAAGTAACTTTGAAAATTTGAATATTACTTCTAATTCTTGAGTTTGGCCCACTACAAGTCTATAACATATAGTATACTTATAAAAATATGAAATTTATTATAAATAATATATAATTAAACGGATCATATTCGAGTCATCTTCGAGTTGAAAGTCTTAACCCTAACCCTACCCGTTTAATTATAGTGTTGTGTCAACCCGTTTACATGAATGTGTCAAAATCTCTACCCCTAACCTGCTAATTTCGTGTCGTGTCATGTTTTGCCAGGTCTAGCTCCACCATCTCTACGTACATTTACATACTTTTTTATATTTTATGAAGAACACGCATAATCGGTTTTAGATCCACGTCACTGAAGTTCTGTTTGGCTACTTCAATTGCAGTAGAGAGAATCACGGGCGGAGGTCGGCAAGCATGAGAGAGAGGATTTAGGGGTTTTAAAGAAATAAGTAGGGTGGAAATAAGTTTCGTGGTTGGTAGTTATGGTTTATGGAGGTGCGATGGTTATGACAGATAGGGTTACTGGAGGTGAGCTAGTGGTCAGATGATGGTGCATTGGCATTGGTTGTAGGAGTGACGGAAAAGAGAACGTTTTTTCTTACCGGTTCCACATACTCCTTTAAGGTTTCCAGAAGAACAACCTACTGAACAATTAAGGAGAGATATGGTGATGGTAAACGGTGGTGATGAAGAGACGAAGATGGATGTGCGATGGTGGTTAAGGCGGCTGTTGAGATCAGGGTTTCTAGAAAAGGGGAGAGAACACATTAATATTTGTGGTTTCTTTCCGGATTTCAATGAGTTTTCAAATTTGAACAATTTTTTTTACATAAAATTCAAGGAATTTGAAAGTCTTTCAGCTAAATTAGATAATACTGAAATATGAGAAAAGATACGAGACGCCGGCACAATAAAATAAGATATATGCATTGCAGTGGATGTTTGTAATTACTGTATTATCATTTGGACGATATAAATTATAATACTATTTTATTAGTGGTTACTTGTATTATTAGTTTAATGGTTTGGACGTCTTAAAAAAAGTATTATTATATTCAACCTAGTGATAGAAATAATTAGATTTCTTTATATATATATATATATATATATATATATATATATATATATTTCTTTTTTTGCACTTAAGAGTTTGGCCACAATTGTTTATGGTACAGTAAGCTTGCCTAGTCATCGACTTCATCACACATATTTCTCTTGCCTATTCCAGCTACTTCAAATGAATGTAGATCGATTTCACCATTCATCTTTCCATCTTTAATAACTTCACATACATTGATTGTTACACTCCACCATCATCGACCACCGTCAACGCCTTTTGCCCGACGGTTTCCTGATTTCCATCCCCAAGTTCCTCAATCATCACAGATGAAGAAAAATTGACCTTCTCACTTTGCTCTTTGGTTGTGGCCTTTGCTGTTAGACAAAAAGTGGTATTGGCACCACCGAAAAAAAATGGTGTTTGTGCGTGTTCTTTTACACCAAGGTGACTTTCAAAAAATCGAAGTGGTGTCTTTATCGTCGCCGATTTCGGAAATTCAATTGAAGTGATAAACATTTGTTTACCATTTTTCGATTAAGGTAAACTTGTGTCTTGCACGTTCTGATTTAAAGTAAAGTTCCCACACCCCATAGTTTATTTACAGACGTTTTAATGTTCTTAGTTGACTTCATATGACTTGTAATGATGTAATTATTTCTGTGATTAGAAAATTGCGTTGTAAGACTTTTTTTTATCCTTGATGTTTTTTTTTTTTTTTTTTTTTTTTTTTTTTTTTTTTTATAAATAAGTTTGAAGGTCATCATGTTGTATTTTGTATGCTTTGAATATTCATCTTATGATATTAATGAATCTGGTGTTTTGTACCCCTCTGATAAGGCATTTATGGACATGGCTGAAAGTGTCATCCGTAACGAAGAAAAACTTCATCTCTCATTTGGGCTTTCAACCTAAAGTTTCTTGAATGTCCGGATTGTTTCATGGTGATAGGTTACCTCATCCTTGAATAAAAAGTAAAAAGTAAGTGTATCTAGCTAGTATAGAGTGATTTTGACACTTTCTTTTCTAAGGTAGCATTTAGAAATCATTTGTATTCCAATTGCAAAAGTATTTTTGAAAAAACATATATTTGTATGTTGAATATGAGAAAAAACTATACATTATAGGAGTAGCCAATGAGGAAAATCATTTCAATTAGAATAGGAGATTACAGTCAATTAATGTATTTGATCTAACAAATGTATGTTACCTTTTTGATCTATGAGAATGTTTGACATATGTTGCCTAGTTAGATAGTTGGTATCATTTAGGGATTTTGAAGCTCACTGATATGTTTCCTTTTTAATGTTTAATTACTTAACTACATTACTCCAACCAAAAAGCTATTAAAGGAAGAGTTGCATCTTTCCATTAGTACTGGAGCAACAATGCTAAGGTAAACCATCAATTTCTAAAAGGTGAATTCTTATGTGTTGCTATTATTCTTCTCTATATTATAAACCTAAATTTTCCTGAAAAAATGGTCAAATTGGTCAACAAGGATATAAGTTCTAGAAGGTGGTGAGTAAAGCTTTGCCCAGTAATGGAAAATCGACTAGAAATGTGTTTCAACTGTGAATGTTTCGGTATGTTATAGGTTAAAAGTTAATTACCTAAAATTGATAAATTATCATATATTATGAGAAGGAGAACGAAACATTCCTTAAAAGGGTGTGGATACCTTCTCTATCACAATGCGTGTTAAAGTCATGAGGGCAGCAGATCCCATAAGAACTCTGCAATTAAACATGCCTGGGCGAGAGCAATCTAGGGATGGGTGATCCGCTGGGAAGTTTTCGTGTCGGGAGCCCAAAGCGGATAATATTCTGATACGTGCTAGAGGGGGATGTAGGCCTGGCAATGGAGCGGGTTTTGACCTTGATCTGATCCAAACCCTTAACAATTATACGGGTTTGGAGCATAGTTTTTGATTCATTTACCCGTTAACGACCCGTACCTGCTAACCCTTTTATTAAAAGGGCCGAGTATGGATCATCACCGATCCGCTCCATTTATAACCCTCATATAAATTTTAGAATTATACATTTATATTTTATATTGCCTAAAATTTACTTTAAATTCCAATCGAAAGTCCAAAGAGAAAAGGCCAAAGACTAAACTATTTATACATAGGACTCGGGGACTCAAATTCTAGACTTTCAGTCTTCTCCCAAGAATCATGATGTCATTTCATTTATATTACATCTTGTAATCACCAATTTCATTTATAAATCAATAAATTCATTTATCAACTAGAAGAAAGTTTGTAATTGTTATTCTCTATCAATGCAATCGAGGGTCAAAACCAATTGGAAGTAACTACAATAATGATTTTAATTCCAATCGAAAGTTTTCGAGTACATAATGTGTTTTCTAAATAAGCATTTGTTTTATTTAACAAATATGATTTTACGATTTAAGTAAAATGTGTTTGATTATTCAAAAAACCTACAGGTTACGGGACGGGTTTGGATATCTGCTGATTCGGTGGATAAGGTTATGAGTTTGATTATTCAAAATCTTGCGGGTTACGGAGCGGGTTTGGATCGGGTTTTTGAATTTGTTAAAAGGGTTTGGATCAAGGTTGACTCACTCCAAACCCGCCCCATTGCCAAGTCTAGGGGGATGTTACAATCCAAGCATCTTTCCTAAAAGCAAGAACAACCAGTTCACAAAATTCTTCTCCTCAACCATCTTCGACTTCATGCTATTAATTAATCTTGTTTATCCATATGGCGGCATGATCAACAATATCATAAATTTCGGGCCTACATTTGTACAATGTATTGATGATGAGATCCTCAAGTTCTAAGATGGTGCTGCGGGCCAATATAGTAATATCCACGGGCAGAATGAAATTCAAGATGAGATGCCTAGAAATATTGTTAAACAAAATGTGCAAATCTTTCTCAATTAGTGAAGACACCTCCAACTACCAACAATATATGGAAGGCAGTCTCATTACGTAGGTGAATAAGCGGACTTCGTGTCATTTTTGGACTTTAAGAGAGAACCTTACACATCCTAAAGTATTTCATATAATTAGTGATCATAACTCTAAGTTTGATAACCATCTTTTATGTACTTGGCTTACATTATAAGGCATTCGATAGATTGATGGGTTATATGAGGTGCGGACATGTGGCGTATTCAAAAAATGATGAAATGAGGTTTGTTAATATCGCAAAAGAGTTGAACGAGACTTTGGTACAAGCTAGCTGATCTCGAGGGCTAAATATGTGAGAAGTGGAACAAGCTAATACAACAAGATGCTTGATCTCGAGGGCTAAATATGTGGAATTGGAAACATAAAAGCTCCAGTGAGATTTTGTTAGTGGGGCTCGTGTCGTGATGCCCTCGTTAGTCCAATGGCTAGCATGTTTGGGGGATCTTGGCTCAAAATATGGTACAAGCAAGCTCTAAAATGCTTTATCCAATTAATCGAGTTATTCATAACATTCCTCTTTAAGCTTCAGATTTTTATTCAACCTAACAACTTATATAAAAATGCTTTCAACTCTTCTCCTTTAATTTGATCGGGTGTCGATTTCCAAGGGTGAGTTACGGTTCTTAAAGCTAACTTTCAGGAGCGTTTAAGATATATTTTGGCTTTCTTTTGTAATGCCTCAAAAATCACAACCAATTTAAACTTTTCAAAACAACCCAATTACTATTAAAAGTGTTTACAAAACCATTGTTTCCAAAATATTATTTAAAATCAGAGTTTCCTAAGATCAACCACATAAAATCAGGATGTGTATGGTCACGTCTTCGCCTTCCCATGATCCTCGGAAGTACCTGAAACCATAACCCAAAAACTGTAAGCCAACGCTTAGTGAGTTTCCCCCAAAGCACCACCACATAAACATAACAAACAACAACATGCATAAATGAGCCTTTAGCATGACTGGACCGCCTCGCAAGGCCTACGACCTATCTGGACTGCTCCCAAGCCTTCGACATGTATGGACCGCCTCGTTGGGCCTACAACCTATCTGGATCTCTCATCGGGCCTTCTGCCTGACTGGACCGCCTTGCAGGGCCTACAACCTATCCGGACCGCCCCGAGTATCTTGGCCTTAAGCACAAAGCAAGACCACCTCAACCTAACCAACTATAACATGTCGACATATACATAATAGATAAACATATAACCAATCAACAAACAAACATGCAGATCTACAGATCACTACTGCATGCTAACATCCTATATACCACGATATAAATCTAACATATCACTACATCATAACAACATCCTATATACCAGGATAAAGATCTAAAAGATCACTACATCATAGCAACATACAGTAAACCAAGATATCAATCCAATGGACCGGGCCTGGTGCCTTCGACCTGTAAGTACAGTGAGGAAAACTCATATCTCAATCTGAACAATAGCTAATGAGGTCCCAACTCCGAGTCTCAGCTCTAAACGTTACCTATCCATCCAAATGACCAATTCTCAAACACAATCCAAAATACCCAAAATACCCCTAGGTCAAACTTGGTCAACCCTGGTCAAAGTCAAAGTCAACAGTTAAGGTCTCAAAAGTCAATATCCCTTCCTAGCGGAGTACGCCCTGTATACCAAGAGAGTACGCCTAGCGTACTCTGATGTTGACAAAAAAGCGGGGCACTGACCGCGTAAGCGCAACGTACCTTCAGCCCAGTTCCAAAACTCTATTAAGAGCTTATTCCATTAAGCCCTTCAGTCTAAAACTTAGATCCAAGCCCAAAATGATGTCCTAAGTCATAAAGTTTCCAACTTTATGACTTTGCATGGCTATTAAATGCTTAATGTCCATAAGCCTATGTTCTTAACCCAATAAGACCATCTAACACATGCATGGGTTACATACAACACTCAAGGTTATATTTTTATGGTTCATAATAGCTCCATAATGGATAAAGTTTCCAACTTTATCTGTTACAATGGTCCCAACAAACAAGATCTAGTCTTTAAGACTCAAAGGGACCCAAAAGCGCATCTTTTCAACTTAATCCATTAAGTCTGTAACATCCCAAAATTCAAGACTAAAAATTTCTTTTAATAAAGTATCACTTAAAGTAAACTCATCATTTCAAAACATAAACAGAGTATTAGTTTTCAAAACACATGTTCATTATCAGAGTAAAACATTCCCAGGCTGACTAATCTATGGTGTGTGTCATGCGATCATCCCGAGCTCCATCATCCCCTACCGGAAGTACCTGAAACCAAAACTGAAAGCCGTAAGCACGAAGCTTAGTGAGTTCCCCAGATACCACATACCATACAAACCATTCATAGCCAAGAACCATACATAACCGACTTATCCATAATCAAGTAAGGTGCTATGTGCCAAACATAGTCTTGCCATTATGCCACGGGCCGCACGTGGTCTTCCTGGTCAAGCCTGGGCCGCTTCCTGGGTCTTACAGACAAGTGCCAAGGGCCACCCCCTGGTCTTACAGACGTGTGCCAAGGGCCACCCCCTGGTCTTCTATGCAAGTATCACAAAGACAACCGTACATACTACTCTACTTAGCTAAACAGCATACAATGTGCCAGAAGCCACCTCCTGGTCTTTCATATATATAGCATACAATGCGCTAGGAGCCACCTCCCGGTCTTTCATACATATTGCCTAGGGCTAACCCCCGGGTCTTCCTATCATCCATAATAACATATTGTATGCCAGGAGCCGCCCCCTAGTCTTTCATGCATATTGCCTAGGGCTAACCCCCGGGTCTTCCTACCATACATAATAACATACTGTGTGCCAGGAGCCGCGCCCCTGGTCTTTCATGCATATTGCCTAGGGCTAACCCCCGGGTCTTCCTACCATACATAATAACATACTGTGTGCCAGGAGCCGCCCCCTGGTCTTTCATGCATATTCTAAATGGGCCGGCATTGGTGCCTTAGACCCATACAAACAGTGAGGAGACTCACCTCGCACTGCTGAACTCTGCTGATAATCCTCTGGTTGCTGACCGACAACTCTCTAAACTCCTGCTCCACTAGCTACCCGAGCTACCAATATCAAAGCAACACTGAGTCTAACTGACCCCCGAAAGATAACCAAGTCAACTCAGGTCAAAGTCAAAGTCCTGGTCAAATTCAACCTTCCAGGTCAACCCTACTCGTCGAGTCACCCTACTGACTCGCCGAGTTCATAAGTCCAGAGTCCTTCCACTCGTGACTCTACTCGCCGAGTCAGTCCATGACTCGCCGAGTCTACCGATTTCCGAGTCCTGACCTGTCCAACTCACCAAGTCTCTAATCGACTCACTGATTCGAGTCTAAGCTCGAAGGGTTTGGGGTTTCGCGACTTGACTCGCCGAGTCCAAGACAATCTTCATCCAACTCGCCGATTTCATGCCCAACTTCATCCGACTCGACGAGCTGTTCATCCCACTCGTCGAGTTCCTCCTCATCTTCAAGCTACTCGCCGAGTCCACTCAAAGGACTCGCCGAGTCCATCAAGTCCTTCATACATGCAAAGGACTTTTGAGTCATGCAGGGACTCAAATCTGTAGATCTACCCTTCCCAAGCCTATTCCTCACGTAAAGTTGCAAACTTTACGTGTAGAGAAAGAGATCTAAGCAAAATACACCATAAACTAGGGTTTAAGGCCAAGGGGATTCAACATTGACTCAAGGGCTGATACTTTAAGCTTCTCTAGTCCATAACACACTTGGATCTGAAGTAGCAACTCCAGATCCGGCTTCTAACTCGAATGGGTGTCAACCATGGATTAAAAGCCCCAAATCTCACAACCATGGAAGACCTAAAGGAGAGAGGGACGACTTATTACCTTCAATATCTCAGAAAGGCTCCACAAACTCCGGATCTATAGTCCCTTCTTGCTCCTCCAAGTTCCTTCTTCCTTCTCCAAGCTTTAATGCACCTTCCAAGGCAACAAATGGCTCAATCAAAGGTTATGACGGCTAGGGTTTGGTATCCAGGGCTGAAGAGGCAGTAAGGGAACCCTAGGAAGAAGATTAAGACGTTTATATAGGCTCTAAGTCCCGAATTTAGGGTTTTCCACGCACAGACCAGACTCGCCGCGTCACCTTGGCCTACTCGCGGAGTCGGTCACTTACTCCTCTGCCTGGATCCCGCTCGGACTCGCCGAGTCCCTCCGTGGACTCGCCGAGTCGACCCCTAAACTTAGTGTTTTCTTTCCTTTCTTGGTCTTCAAAACTTTGGGTGTTACAACTCTCCCCCACTTAAATTAAACTTCGTCCTCGAAGTTTGCCATGGCCCACTTCCTGCGATCCGACTTCAATACCCACCAATTATCCCAACACCAGCTGCCTACCTTCGCTGGTCTTCCACCTGGTCATTCTGACTAACGTAAACCTCGCGGTTAAACCTCGCGTCAAACCTGACCCTGAACAACTCAGAAACACAACTTACTCAACCGATAATCCTTCTGGTACTCACCGAGTACTGCACTGAACCTATAGGGGTTCACCCCTTCTTTCCGTGGGCAAATTTCTTGCCTTCCTGAGGCAAAGCTCCATATCTAACTATTTCCTCTGACACTGTGAAGGTCCTATCCTTCACCAACTTCATCACCCCCGCTATTCCCAAAACGGGTCATCACCGTCTGTAATCACTGACACTCCTCTCTGCCAGAACTTGGTGCCGAGCACCCCTCGACCAACTATCTGAATTTCACCATAGACTGCTTACCAGCACTGCTACTGGCTGGAAATTTCTACTATTCCTTATCTGCCTTCCGGATGAATTGAGATCACCTTGGTCCCTACCAATCTACCAATATCTGGATTACCGGCTCCCACCGGTCGCTAGCCCCAACTCAACTCCTAGTCACTCCCAGCGAATTTCGAAGAAACTTTACCAATAATCGCTCAATCCACTCTGCCACTAAATCATACACCTGACACATTCACTCTAACGAGTAGGGACCGATGAATGCTACGGGCCACCCCGTAGTCTTACAACATTTCCACGCTGCCAGCCAACCAAAGTTACGGTCCGCCCCGCAATCTTGCTAAACCAGTGCTACGGGCCACACCGTAGCCTAACCATACTCACATACGATTGCTGCGGGCCATACCGCAGTCTTGCTAATCTAATGCTACGGACCACACCGCAGTCTTACCAATCTAATGCTACGGACCACACCGCAGTCTTACTAATCTAATGCTACGGACCTCACCGCAGTCTTACTAATCTAATGCTACAGGCCACACCGCAGTCTTACTAATCTAATGCTACGGGCCACACCGTAGTCTTACTATACTTCCCTTACTATCTAGCCACTGGTGAATGCTACGGCCATCCGGTAGTCTGACAACACCTTCCCACACCGTCTAGCTGCTAACGGATGCTACGACTAACCCATAGTTGATCATACAGCACCACCGAGTACTCCCAAGTGGTACTCATGTCCCAAATGGAACTCCCAACCGATTCCTATGAAATCCGCGACCAGAAATTTCGAGAATGAGGTCTCACAGTTGGCAAGTTTTCCAAACTTCCAATTTACACTATCCTCCAATCATACAGTCACCTGAGCCGTCTTTCTTACTAACAAGAGAGCGAACTTATCCCAGTTTCAAGACCCCTTCTACTCCCATAACCTGATTGTTTCTCCCCCACTTAGCCTCAGCTAAGTCTTTACTGCCTGCGAAAACCCGAAGATTTCCATTCCTTCCTTCCTTACACGATAGGCATGATAACCACCATCGCCCTATCCCTGCTAGCGATCCGTCTCTAGCCCACTCCAACTACCGTATGATTACCGAATACTAGATGAACACCGCCCGCATCCCTGATGCTAAAAAAAATCCTCTAAGCTCTGACTACTGTCCTTACAGTCCGAATAACTGGGCACAAACTCCTTGGTGATAAGCCACTTTCCTTGGTGCTTCCGAAAGCCATCCCGAACGCCCAGATTAAAACCATCAAACCCCGATGATGGTGGCTGACCACTTCCCGAATCATTTTCAACCGTAACCGAGATGATACTGAACACTTCGAACCCGAAGTGAAAGATGATCTACACTAGCTACTAATAGCTCCTGGTATGCAATTGGCATATGGCAATTCCAAAATACAATCCAAATACAAGCAGAGAGACAAATCATACATAAAATTGCCTGAGTCCAGGGTAAAAACTTCCCTAATTCACATAGGAATGAAAATAGCCATAGATACGTACCTGCAACATTCCTTTCTGTAATCCAGATCTTCCGCATCTGTCACTGCATGGCACTACCTTCTCGCTCATCCGTAATCCTCATAGTCGTTGGGGCAGGCGCACTCCCTGCTCCTCCCCTCATCGTCGGGCAGTCGGTCCTCTTGTGGCCCACCTGATTGCAGTGAAAACATAATGGGCTTGCCCCCCGTGGGCAGTCCCTGCTGACGTGACCATCACTGCCACACTTGTAGCTGCCGGAACCCCTGGAATGACACACTCCCTCGTGCGGTTTCCCGCACGTGCTGCACTGACTTCGGCCCTGCCGACCCACTAATCGCTGATCTGAAGTCTTAGGTCTCTTCCCGGAACCCTCCAAAGTGAATGTCTGATCTGAATTCCTCTTCGCAATGTGCTCTAGATCGATCTCCCTCTCCCTAGCTCTGGCAATCATAGAGTCCAGGGTCGGGCATGCCGAGAAGCTGACATGCTCCCGAATCTCCGCTCTCAACATGTCATGATAGCGGGTCCTCTGCATCTCATCATCCCCTGCATACTGAGGAACTAATAGGGCCCTCTCCCGAAACTTGGCGGTAATCTCCGCCACCGACTCTGTCGTCTGTCTCATGTCTAGGAATTCTCTAGCCAGCTGCTGAAGCTCCACTGCCGGTGCAAACTCCGCCCTAAACCTGGTCACGAAGTCTGACCAGGTCATAGCCTCGACGACCGAGGCTCCCAATGAGTCCCCAACTGACTCCCACCGATCTCTAGCTCTGTCTCTCAAACATGCCGCCGCAAAGCGGACCTTCGACCCATCCGGGTAGAAGCTCGTCAACTGTGCAGACTCAATGTCTGCGATCCATCTCCTGGCAACAATGGGGTTCTTCACCCCGTGAAAATCTGGCGCACCACACCCTCTGAAGTCCTTGAAGGACAGCGTGTGCGTACTTGCCTGGCCAGACGCCAAATCACTCCTGAAAGCTCGGAGGCGATCCTCCATCAGCTCAATGATCCCCTCCTTGATCGACCCGAAAATGACCGGGGTTGCCTCAAGGATGCTTCTCGTAATCTCAGATGCGATGAACTCGCGCAACCCATCATAAACTGGTTCGGATCCCGCGCCCGAACCTGATCCCGAACCGGATCCTGACCCGCCCACTGGTCTCTCCCGCAACGTCACCATGCTGAAAATATAACACAACCACTATCAGAATACTGATCACCGCTGCGAGGCCAAACACACGCACTACCAGGTTCCCGGTCTTGTCTCGGCCCTTCCCAAATCGAGTACGGATCCTCTGCTTTCAGTAGTACAGGCCCATACTACCTTCCACATCTATCCGTACTTTCCTCAAGAACTGCCTTGACTCCACCAGGTCCCTTTCTACTACTTTTGCTTCCAACACTACCTCATCCTAGGCTGACCCTAGGGAAACCTCTGACTCAACTCAAACCAGTCCTCAGCTACTGAAGGCTTCCTCGCGATGCCAATTAGCCATCACCTGGATACCATCACATGTGACGAGGCTCAGATAATCCTTCGAGTAAAAGACTCGTCCCTACAACGGTTAGACTCAAACGAGAGCTGCGCAATAGGGCCAAGTCCAGCACTCTGAGATTATTCAACCCTGATCACATGTGACGTGGTGTATCCACTTAATGGCTAACTCCCATCACTCAAAATCCCACAATGCACAAAGCAAGCAACATTCAGACGAGGGGAAAATCTAACCACAACATACTCAAGCAATCATACACATATAGCAAAAATCTGAACTAGCATGCGACACAAACTCATAACTCAGGCATAACCTAAACAGGCTATCCTACTACTGTCTAATCAGTACTACTATGCAGCTCAAAAGCACAAATAACAGGCACATAAGGCATCATCCCTAGATCCTTAGTCCTATTCTAGCATGCTGTTCTATTAACTGATAATCAAAACATAGACTTGTATGGGTATTTTGGGGTACTTACTTGAGCTCGGCTGATTGCATGCACCACACCTCTTTTCTCTTTTCAAAGTTCTTTTCTTTCTGAATTCTTTTTGCTTTTCTAAAACCGTTTTCTTCCTCAAAACTCTCTTTTACAAAACTGTCTTTTCGTTTTGAAAACTCTTATACCAATCCCTCAGTTTGAGTTCAGACATGCTCGAGAGCATGTCCGAATCCCTCAAACCAAGGCTCTGATACCAACTTGTAACATCCCAAAATTCAAGACTAAAAATTTCTTTTAATAAAGTATCACTTAAAGTAAAATCATCATTTCAAAACATAAACAGAGTATTAGTTTTCAAAACACATGTTCATTATCAGAGTAAAACATTCCCAGGCTGACTAATCTATGGTGTGTACCATGCGATCATCCCGAGCTCCATCATCCGCTACCGGAAGTACCTGAAACCAAAACTGAAAGCCGTAAGCACGAAGCTTAGTGAGTTCCCCAGATACCACATACCATACAAACCATTCATAGCCAAGAACCATACATAACCGACTTATCCATAATCAAGTAAGGTGCTATGTGCCAAACATAGTCTTGCCATTATGCCACGGGCCGCACGTGGTCTTCCTGGTCAAGCCTGGGCCGCTTCCTGGGTCTTACAGACAAGTGCCAAGGGCCACCCCCTGGTCTTCTATGCAAGTATCACAAAGACAACCGTACATACTACTCTACTTAGCTAAACAGCATACAGTGTGCCAGAAGCCACCTCCTGGTCTTTCATATATATAGCATACAATGCGCTAGGAGCCACCTCCCGGTCTTTCATACATATTGCCTAGGGCTAACCCCCGGGTCTTCCTATCATCCATAATAACATACTGTATGCCAGGAGCCGCCCCCTAGTCTTTCATGCATATTGCCTAGGGCTAACCCCCGGGTCTTCCTACCATACATAATAACATACTGTGTACCAGGAGCCGCCCCCTGGTCTTTCATGCATATTGCCTAAGGCTAACCCCCGGGTCTTCCTACCATACATAATAACATACTGTGTGCCAGGAGCCGCCCCCTGGTCTTTCATGCATATTCTAAATGGGCCGGCATTGGTGCCTTAGACCCATACAAACAGTGAGGAGACTCACCTCGCACTGCTGAACTCTGCTGATAATCCTCTGGTTGCTGACCGACAACTCTCTAAACTCCTGCTCCACTAGCTACCCGAGCTACCAATATCAAAGCAACACTGAGTCTAACTGACCCCCGAAAGACAACCAAGTCAACTCAGGTCAAAGTCAAAGTCCTGGTCAAAGTCAACCTTCCAGGTCAACCCTACTCGTCGAGTCACCCTACTGACTCGCCGAGTTCATAAGTCCAGAGTCCTTCCACTCGCGACTGTACTCGCCGAGTCAGTCCATGACTCACTGAGTCTACCGATTTCCGAGTCCTGACTTGTCCAACTCACCGAGTCTCTAATCGACTCACTGATTCGAGTTTAAGCTCGAAGGGTTTGGGGTTTCGCGACTTGACTCTCTGAGTCCAAGACAATCTTCATCCAACTCGCCGAGTTGTTCTTCCAACTCGCGATTTCATGCCCAACTTCATCCGACTCGACGAGCTGTTCATCCCACTCGTCGAGTTCCTCCTCATCTTCAAGCTACTCGCCGAGTCCACTCAAAGGACTCGCCGAGTCCATCAAGTCCTTCATACATGCAGAGGACTTTTGAGTCATGCAGGGACTCAAATCTGTAGATCTACCCTTCCCAAGCCTATTCCTCACGTAAAGTTGCAAACTTTACGTGTAGAGAAAGAGATCTAAGCAAAATACACCATAAACTAGGGTTTAAGGCCAAGGGGCTTCAACATTGACTCAAGGGCTGATACTTTATGCTTCTCTAGTCCATAACACACTTGGATCTGAAGTAGCAACTCCAGATCCGGCTTCTAACTCGAATGGGTGTCAACCATGGATTAAAAGCCCCAAATCTCACAACCATGGAAGACCTAAAGGAGAGAGGGACGACTTATTACCTTCAATATCTCAGAAAGGCTCCACAAACTCCGGATCTATAGTCCCTTCTTGCTCCTCCAAGTTCCTTCTTCCTTCTCCAAGCTTTAATGCACCTTCCAAGGCAACAAATGGCTCAATCAAAGGTTATGACGGCTAGGGTTTGGTATCCAGGGCTGAAGAGGCAGTAAGGGAACCCTAGGAAGAAGATTAAGACGTTTATATAGGCTCTAAGTCCCGAATTTAGGGTTTTCCACGCACAGACCAGACTCGCCGCGTCACCTTGGCCTACTCGCGGAGTCGGTCACTTACTCCTCTGCCTGGATCCCGCTCGGACTCGCCGAGTCCCTCCGTGGACTCGCCGAGTCGACCCCTAAACTTAGTGTTTTCTTTCCTTTCTTGGTCTTCAAAACTTTGGGTGTTACAACTCTCCCCCACTTAAATTAAACTTCGTCCTCGAAGTTTGCCATGGCCCACTTCCTGCGATCCGCCTTCAATACCCACCAATTATCCCAACACCAGCTGCCTACCTTCGCTGGTCTTCCACCAGCGCCCGCGCCCGCCACTATGAGGATTACTGATGGCCGCCCTAAGGCGAAAGCTCCAGCGGTGAAGAGCCGCGCATTCCAGCTGACTACCGAGGAGGCTCGAGCCGCGCCAGACGTCCTGGCTGGTATGTGTTCGTTATCCTCTGTCTCTTTTATGTTAAATGTCTGTATGTATGCTTATTATGATTTATGTTAAACGTCGAGGTGGATATTGCGGATGATCGCACTGTGAGTGCTGCGAGGGTGTGTCAGGACTGCGTCCTGAATGTGCACGGCGAAAGGTTTCGCGTTGATTTGGTTCCCATACCATGGCGAGGATTGAAAGTGATTATTGGGATGGACTGGCTGGGGGCCAATGAGGCCATGATCGATTGTGAGCGGCAGCTAGTCCGAGTTCGAACCCCAAGGGGGGAGAATTGGTTATCCACGGAAAGAGGACCACGCAGGGCCCGACCCTCTGTTCAGCTGCGAGGGCAAGGAGTTTTCTTCAACAGGGCTGTATGGGATTTTTTGGCCTATGTTTCAGATATGCGAGTGGAGGCAGTGACGGATATCGATAGTGTACCAGTAGTGCTGGATTTTAGGGACGTTTTTCCCGAAGAATTACCCGGAGTGCCTCCGGAGAGGCAGGTGGAGTTTCGTATTGACCTGGTACCAGGTGCCGCCCCGATAGCAAAGACACCATATCGGTTGGCGCCACCCGAGATGCAGGAATTATCTGCACAGCTTCAAGAGCTACTAGACCGAGGGTTCATTCGTCCGAGCAGTTCTTTGTGGGGAGCTCCGATCCTTTTCGTGAAAAAGAAGGACGGGTCGCACAGGATGTACATCGATTACAGAGAAATGAATAAGTTGACGGTGAAGAACCGTTATCCTTTGCCTAGGATTGACGACCTGTTTGATCAGCTTCAGGGAGCATCGTGGTTCTTTAAGATTGATCTTCGGTCAGGGTATCATCAGATGAGGATTCGGGATGAGGATATACCGAAGATAACTTTCAGGACTCGTTATGAGCATTACGAGTTCGTGGTGATGCCATTCGGGCTCACCAATGCTCCGACCGCGTTCATGGATCTCATGAACCGGGTGTGCAGGCCGATGTTGGATCAGTCGGTGATCGTTTTTATTGATGATATCCTGGTCTACTCCAAGACCAGGGAACAGCATGAGCAACATTTGAGAGAGGTGCTGGAGACCTTGAGGACGGAGAAGTTGTATGCGAAGTTCTCCAAGTGTGACTTTTGGTTGCAGGAAGTACAGTTTTTGGGTCATGTCATCAATCAAGAGGGTATTTCGGTTGATCCAGCGAAGGTGGAAGCTGTGATGCGATGGGAAGTACCGAGGAATGCCTCGGAGATTCGTAGTTTCTTGGGATTAGCGGGTTATTATCGGAGATTTATTCAAGATTTCTCCAATACTGCGGTGCCATTGACCCGTTTGACCAAGAAGAATGTGGCTTTTCGATGGAGTGAGGATCAGAAGAGGGCTTTTGAGACCCTGAGGCAGAGGTTATGTGAGGCTCCGATCCTAGTATTGCCCGAGGGATTGGACGATTTCGTGGTATATTGTGATGCATCGATTTTAGGACTGGGTGCGGTACTGATGCAGAGGGGACGCGTGATCGCATATGCCTCGAGGCAGTTGAAGCCTCACGAGGAAAATTACCCCACACATGACTTGGAGTTGGGGGCAGTGGTGTTTGCCCTCAAGATTTGGAGGCACTATTTATATGGGGTGAAATTCGTTGTGTATACCGATCACAAGAGTCTGAAGTATTTGATGGACCAGCAGAACCTAAATATGCGACAGAGGAGATGGTTGAACATGCTAAAGGACTATGACTGCGAGATCCTATACCATCCAGGGAAGGCCAATGTAGTGGCCGATGCATTGAGTCGCAAAGCGACGGGGTCGCCGATCAGGGGTATTTGTATGAGGGTGACGGTAAGTCCACCCTTGATAGACATGATTCGAGAGGCTCAGGTCGAGGGGGTGAAGAAAGAGAACTGGAAATTGGAAAGAATTCGGGGGGCAATATCCTCTATTTGTTAAGGATAGTCGTGGCTTGTTGACGCAGTGCGGCCGGGTATGGGTGCCGATGACAGGGGGAGTGAGGCAGAGATTGTTAGAGGAGGCGCATAACTCCAAATTTTCTATACACCCAGGTGCAACAAAAATGTATAGGGATTTGAGGCTGAGTTATTGGTGGCCCTGCATGAAGCGGGAGATCGCCGGGTATGTGGAGCGATGCTTGACCTGCAGGAAGGTCAAGGCCGAGCACCAGTGACCTCATGGTAAGGTTCAACCACTACCCATTCCCATGTGGAAGTGGGAAGAGATCACTATGGACTTCATCACGAAGCTACCGCTGACAGCGAGGGGAGTAGATGCCATATGGGTGATCGTGGATAGACTGACGAAGAGTGCTCACTTCATTCCGATCTACGAGAGTATATCTGCAGAGAAGCTGGCGGTCATTTATGTTCGAGAGGTGGTGGCTAGGCATGGAGTGCCGGTATCAGTGGTTTCAGATAGGGATGTTTGGTTTACATCCAGGTTTTGGAAGAAGTTCCACGAGGAACTGGGTACTCAGCTGCATTTTAGTACGGCATATCACCCCCAGACCGACGGCCAAAGTGAGAGGACGATCCAGACACTGGAGGATATGCTGCGGGCATGTGTGCTGGATTTCGGAGGGAGTTGGGATACGTACCTCCCACTGGCAGAGTTTTCGTACAATAACAGTTATCATGCCAATATCGACCGAGCACCATTTGAGATGTTATATGGACGGAGGTGCAGGACCCCAGTGTGCTGGGATGAGGTTGGACATCGAGTGTTGGAGAGCACGGAGGTGGTACTTGAGACCACCGGACTGATTCAGCAGGTGTGTGATTGATTGCGAGTCACACAGAGTCTCCAGAAGAGTTATGCGGACCGACGGCGGTCAGATCTCGAATTTCAGGAAGGAGACTTTGTCTTACTGAAGGTGTCACATTGGAAAGGGATTATCCGGTTCCGCAAGAGGGGCAAATTGGGACCTCGGTTCATAGGTCCGTTCAGGATCATAGCCCGGGTGGGCAAGGTGGCATATCGTTTAGAGCTCCCAGAGGAGCTTAGATGGATTCACAACACCTTCCATGTGTCTCAGCTCCAGAAGTGTGTTGCCGATGAATCTTCAGTCATATCCTTGGACGACATTCAGTTGGATGGGAGTCTGAATTATGTCGAGAAACCAGTTGCGATCCTGGACAGGAAGACGAAGAAGCTCTGTAATAAAGAAGTGAAGTTGGTAAAGGTACAATGGCAGCACCGAAAGGGTTCCGAATGGACCTGGGAAGCGGAAGATGAAATGCGAGGTTTCTATCTGGAGTTGTTTGGACCAGCAGGCTTCGAGGACGAAGCCTAATTCAAGCGGGGGAGATTTGTAACACCCTGATCCTCAGGTATTAATAATGATATTTTGGTTTGGTTTTTGAGAACCTACTCGGCGAGTTGGCCTCCCTACTCGTCGAGTAGTAGTGGGTCTGTTCGCGAAGTTTAATGATCTACTCACCGAGTCCATTATGGTACTCGACGAGTAGATTCTGGCAGATGAAACCCTAGATTTTGGGGCCTTGCACCCTATTTAAAGGGTCATTAGCCTCCCTTGGCCTCCCCTTTACAGCTCTTTACCTCCCAAAAACCCTGTTTTGAGTGTGAGTGTGTTTCTTGGTGATTTAAAGCTTGAAGGATGGATTTGGTGAAGGAATCACTTGAGGAATCAAGCTAGAAGAAGCAAAGGACTCGTGGGGATTCAAGATCTACTTCTGTGTAGCACTTTCTGAAGGTATTAAGCTGTCTCTTGGCTCATTTCCACCCAAAACCCTCTTGTGCATGGATTCTAAGAAAGGGCTTTTGTGTTTAAGCCAAGATCTGGAGTTGTAACTTCAGATCTGAACTCCTTTTGGCCTTAAGATGCATAAAGTTATCAGTTGGGCTTAGCATGTGCCTTCCCTCAAGTGTATGACTCCATTCCAAGCTTAGATTTGCTATTTTAGGGCCTTAAAGCCTTGCATGCACGTAAAGCTTGCAACTTTACGTGGAAAGCATGCCTCAGGAGCCTAGATCTGTAGTTTGGAAGCATTGCATGGCTCAAAAGAGTCTGTATGGCTTGAGATCTGTTAGGACTCGGCGAGTCGCAGGGGGAGACTCGACGAGTCATATGAAGGCAGGCATGGACTCGACGAGTTGGACGAACAACTCGGCGAGCCCGATGAATATTGCTATGAACTCGACGAGTTGGATGAACAACCCGGCGAGCCGGATGAAGATTACCTAGAACTCGACGAGTTGAAGGAACAACTCGGCGAGTCGAGTAAGATTCCCCTAATTGTTGGATGTTCGTAGACGTGTCGAGTGGCAAGCAAGGAAACTCGGCGAAGGACCTTAGATTATCAATCAAGACCGTATGAACTCGACGAGTCACCTCAATGACTCGGCGAGTAGATGTTATCCCGGGAAACTCGGCGAGTCACTAGTTGTACTCGGCGAGTTAGGGTCAACATGGACTGTTGACTTAATCTTGGCTATATTTGACCAGGATGGACTTTGGGGAAATGACTTGATATTGTATGACACTTTTTAGGCAGTTGCGTGGAGCAGCCCGTAGGGTATATTTGGTCGCAAAGTATCAGTTCAGCATTCGTGACAGGTGAGTCTTCTCACCATACCTATGGGTCTAAGGCACCAAGGCTGTCCCATTATGTGATTATGATATATATGTTAGACGTTCTGTGTTTTGTTATGTGATTGCATGTTTTGTACGAAGACCCCGGGGGAAGCCCGTGGCATTGGATGTAAGACCATGTGGGGTAGCCCATGGCAGTCCTAGGTGAAGACCATGTGGGGTAGCCCATGGCATTGGATGTAAGGCCATGTGGGGGACCCCATGGCAGTCCTAGGTAAAGACCATGTGGGGTAGCCCATGATAGTCTCACAGGTTTCATGTATGCATGGCTTACATGACATGTGTGTAGCTTTTATAGCTAACATGATATATGATATGTGGTTTGTGTGTGTGTGGTATGCTCTGGGAAACTCACTAAGCAATTCGCTTACAGGTTGTTGATTGTTTCAGGTACTTCAGAGCCTAAGGGCAAAGGCAAGGCGTGATGACGTGGCGTGCACTCTACCTCTCTTTTTGTGTGTTGGGACTCTCTGATGTTTTCAAAAATTACAATGAAATTGTAATAATTGTGAATTGGGAAACAAATGGTTTGGAAATCTATGGATTACGGGAATTGTTTGATTAGTTAAAAATGAAAAATTTCTTGGTAAAAATTGGGTCGTTACACTTCTCCAAGGTGCACCAAGAACACTCCAAAGCACTTAAAAACACTTTTTTTTTTCTCACAAGGCTCAATCTAGGGTTAGGGTTTCAAGGGAAGGTGTTAGAGAGGTGGAGGCTGAGAATGGAATTGGTTGGGGGCAGTTAAGTAGCTTAAATAGTAGGGGTGAGCAAAAACAACACTACAACTAAAATTAACCGCAAAAACAACATAAACCGCAACTGCAATCAAAACCGATTGTGAGGTTTTCGGTTTTTCAAAAACCGCAAATTTGCGGTGCGGTGCGGTTATTAGTTTTCAAAAACCATGCAAAAAAGGATTGCACCGCATTTATTATATATATATATATATATATATATTATTAATATATTAAATATTAAAAATAAGATAAGTTTCATAGATGAAAGAAGGACAAAATTCTAAAAGACGAAAGTGTTGATTTTTTGTTATGTTTAACTTCGGAAAATGGTGAAATTTCATAGTTTTAAGATATTTATTGTTAATTACTAGTGATTTTACGTTTTTAAGATATTAGTTATTTGTGATTTAAGTTAATTGTCTTATACCTTATTCTTTTTTTATTATTACAAGTAATATGTTTGAACTCTTAAAACTGTTTGAACTCTAAACTGCTATTAAAAACCACACAAAATAACCATACCAAATCCACGTGGTTAATAACCGAAACAAAAAAAAACCGCACCAAACGGTTTTGAAAATGGATTAACCGCATTTACAGTTAATGGTGAGGTTTTGGCCAATAACCGCACCGAACCGCACCGCGCTCACCCCTATTAAATATGACTCAAACCACGAAAATAGGGTTTGGGCACTGATTGTGTATGCCCAACGTAATCAATTTACACCCAGCGTACTCACACATACTCGGTATGCCCAGCGTACGCAGCTGGCCCAAAAATTGTCCTGACTTCAAACGACCATAACTTTTTCGTTCCAACTCCTTTTTTGACATTCTTTATATCCACAGAAAGATATTGAAGAGCTCTACAATATAATCTAAATATCTTGGAGTAAAAACTTCTCGAACAAAAATTCATATTTCATGCTAGAACCCGACCTATGACTTTTCCTTTTCTACCCTTCGGCCTAGAACACAATTTAAAGGTAAAATCTCTTAACTATCATTACCTCCTTCCACTAGGACTAAACTTTGTCTCCTTAAGGCCCAAAACCTCTCACAATCAACTTCCGATCCATGGCTCAAAAATGGCAGGAAACATGATGTTACATTTTTTTATAGGATATGTCTTAGGGTGTGAAATGGCCAAGTGTCCATTAATTATACTATTATAGAAGTGTCATATTGAACGAAAGGACAGTTAGCATTCGTAAATGAAAATGTGGTTGTCACCTAAACAAACAATTTCTTGATAGATAATGGAAAATTGGGCATACCCAAGTCAAAAATTGTTGCTTGTGCGGTTTCACTGATACACCCTAACCTTCACACCAATCTTTTGCTGATTGATGTGGGTTATGGATACATAGCCCCATTTGGTCCTAGCTTTTGGGAGAAGGTAGACGTTGTTGTCAGCATCGCAAACAATATGAAAGCCAGGTTATGTGTCATCAGTATCAAACACGAACACGACATGTAATTAATATGTTGTGTGATACATGAAGGTATTCCAACACCGTATTTCAATGCATCACCACCACTCTTCTCTTTCTCTAGAACCACACCTCCGGCGAGAAGGTAAGGTTTTTGGTTTGAATTTGATGTTTCATCATTTTTTTTTTAAATTTCATCGGTTAGATTTTGTTGTTTTCTGTGGTTGCATTACCTTTTTGCCTTCACTTTTCCCCTTCTAATGTAGCTCCTTTACGAGGTTATTCACCACACACCTCCGTCTCAATCGTCATCACCACCGTATATTCCTATTCTTCCCACATTCACCACCATAAGTGTCTCTCTCTAAACCCTTTCTCTAACTATGTGTCTAAACCTTTAAATGGTGTACTCAGATTCATGTTTTGTGTTGCAGATCTAAAACATTGTTCAGATATGTGTTTGGTTTTAGGGACACAGATCGACAAAGATGCAGTTCAAAACAAGCAACATTTCAGATTTAGCAATCCTGGTGAAACAATTTATGGATGGTTTCAGTGCTGAAAGGTGAGTAGTAGACATGAGGCATGGGATGCATAATAATCGTCCACTATAATACTTAACTCTTAATATATAAATTTCTTTATGTTTATATTACATGTAAGGATATGTACTTATGTTGCTTTTGATGCATATATGCACAAGAAAGATGAAGAAGCTTTGTATCAAGACCTTCCCCTTCAATCTCCTGAGTATAAAACTTTTGGATAGAGCGACAAAAACTTGAACATAAAACTAGAAAACATAATATCAATTATGTAAGTTTTTCTATGATTATTATCTTAAAATTGGCTAATTGAAATATGATTTTCTTGGTAGATGTATTTAATTATCTAAAAAAAATCATGGGTTGATGATTTACCATTAAATAAAAGTAGATTGTTATTTCTTGCATTTACCCATATATATACAATTTGATGTATTAGCTACAATATTAGTAAGCGTGATCACATTTAATATGTTTTAGCATTCCACTTTAAGTATTTTATGTTGGGTCAAAAATATGGTTTATACTTTACTTTTTTGGGCAATTATATTTTTGTGTAATATTTTATGAATTTATGGTCTAGTTTACGGCTGAGTTTACGGCCGTAAATACCTTACGGCCGTAAACTCATTTACGGCCCATGTGTGTCCGGCCCATATTCAAGTATAAATAGAGGTGTTAGGGTGAGGAGTAGAGATAAATGAACACAAAGAGAGTTTACGGCCAGAGAGAATAAGGAGCGTATGTGTGTGAATCTTTTGTATCTGGAGCTTTAATTCATATCAATACATACAGAGATTCATAATATTCTTCTTTTCCTTCTCTTCTTTCTTGATCTGACATCATCCGTTTGATTGGGATTCCACACAATCAAACGGATCTGACTGATACACGGGCAGATTAGGGACTTACAATTGGTATCAGAGTCTGGTTGTATCAGTCAAAAGGATTTATTGTTTCATCTGGAATCTGAATAATTGGTGTTTCCAGTCCAAGCTTACGGCCGTAAACACCGATTTCTTGGGCCGTAAACCCTATTTTGGGGCATTATTTGATCTTATTTTCGAAATATTTTTGCGTTTTTGGATAGATCTCGCAAAAATAAGGGGGGTTTATTCTTCGTGCTTTTCATAAAAAAAGGTTTTTGATCGAGTTTTGGAGCTTCAAAGTCGAAAAATCGTTGTTTTTCAAGTAATCGTTGAAGGGTTCACGGCCGAAGTTTACGGCCGGCGGCGGGGTTCACGTTTATGGCTAGGGTGCACCGGAGCTTACAGCCAATCGGAAATAGTTCTCGGCCGGAAATAGTTCTCGGCTCGGATTGCGGCTCCGTTTGCGGCTTGAAGGCTCGGCTCAGTGGCCGGCTAAGCAGCAACTCGCATCGCAGCTTCAAATCAAAAAGAGGGAGCGACTTTGCAACAGACAGGAATCGAACCCGGGACCAGCGACTTACCAACTGAGCTGACTTCCCTCACGTTACTTCCCTTCGAAATTTAGTTCAAAACCTGTCTTTCTCGGTTCCCATTTTCGCAATTTGACAAAATCAGCCCAAAAATTCAAAATTTTATTTTTAAAATCCTTTTTCAACCCAAAAATTTTAGTTTTTAAATTTTGACTTTTAATTTTGACTTTGACTTTGAAAATTTGACCTTTGACTTTAAAAACTTAGACTTTCTCGTTTAACTTTTAAAATTTCAAATTTAGCTTTTCGGTTTGACTTTTCAAGTTTGACTTTTGAGTTTGATTTTTTAAATTTGACTTTTAAGGTTGACTTTAAAAAAAAGGGGCATTTTAAATTTGACGTTTAATTTTTATCTTAGCTTCTAGTTGTGTTTTTTAATTAATTTTAAGGTCTACGAGGGAGTTGAAAACATGAAAGAGAGTCGTCAGGATATGTTAAGACAAAATTTCAACTTTTTCGATTTTATCCCTGGAGAAACCCTTGAAACTCAGTTGCAGCGATTTTCTACACTCACTACTGAGATGAATATAGCTGGGATCTTCTTGACTAAGTCCGAGATCAACAAAAAGCTATTGAATTCACTTCCAAAATCGTGGGATATGAATGTGGCTGACATCAAGAAGACAAAAGATCTCAATCGTCTTAGTCTGGCTGATATAATTGAAGAACTTAATGCTTTGAATTGTCGAGAAACAATGAGTTCAGCAAACCTTCCGGTCAATGAAGTGTCGTGTTCTCATTCATGTGAAGTTTCATGTTCTCAATCATGTGAAGATACGATTAAATTTCTTCGGAATCAAATTGATTTATTTAAAAGAGAAGTTGAGGACCTGAGATATGAAGGATATCAACTCAGGAAAGGACAGAAACCCCTGAAGGCTGAGTTAGAAGCAAAAACCAGGGACTTTAGGAAACTTCAGGAAGACTACAGTAACAAATGTGAAAACTATGATTATGTAGTCAAACAAAATGCTGAGCTAGTGGCTAAAGTTGAATCTTTGAAAGGAAAGTTTGAAACCGCCAAACTTGATGTTAGAAAATATGATTTCTCAAGTGAGGTGGTTGCAAATATGATAGACCAAAGCATGCAGTTTAAAAGGAATCAAAACAAGGGTCTAGGGTATGATAGTGTACCTCCTCCTTACAATCATAACTACACATCCATCCTTATGAAACAAGAAGAAATTGACAGGGAGCCACATCTTCGATATGGCAAACGAGTTGGATTTGTGTCAGGAGGAGTTATTAATGTTGAAAATACTGATGCTTCTGTTACATGTGCAGGTAAAGTAGTAGAGGATGAGAACAAGGGGAGTTCTTCTAAACAAACAAACGACCCCTTGAACTGTAAATATGTTGCTTCTAATCAACCTGTCGTTGGTAAATACAGGCCACCAATTCCAACGCAACAGAGTGCCTATTGCAAGCGTGCATCTGGGAACAATAAGAGACAAGGCAAAGATACGCCACCAGGGGCAGGAAGAGATAACTTCACAGTGAAGAAAAAGACTTGCTTTCACTGTGGAACACCTGGACACATTGCCCGAAACTGTCCTAATCGCGCATACGTTCCATACTGCGCACAAGAATGGCAAAACGCGCCAAGTGGGAGATACTTCAAAAGAAACCCTTCCAGGTCACGTTCAGACAATGGTGACTGGAACGCCCAGAAGGCCAAGAATCAAACCCACAAGGCAAAGAATATGAATCCCAAGGGAAAGACGGAAATGTCGGCCCAGAAGTCTAGTTCAAGACATGCTCCTGTGAAGCCAAGACCAGTTAGGTCAAAGTCATTTAGGCAGACGACTTCAAGTACCGAGCCACCCATCGGATCAAAAAAGAAATGGGTTAAACCCAACTACCAATGGGTACCAAAGGCTCAATCTCCCAAATCAACTAATGACTCTAATATTTCTTCATCTTCTGTTTGTGATAAACAGGATATGTCATGGGAGAGGGTACCGTGCAAGGATGACAAAGGTCGACCCAGTTTCAAAATGGATTGGGTTCCAAAGACCAATTGATCCCGCTCTGTGCTGGAGCAGCTATGGAGGCATATCATCAGACTTCGGTTTGTTGGTAGTGGCTGCTCCTGGCATATGATTGGGGACATCTCTCAACTGTACAACATTCAGAACATTGTTTGAGAGCATGTGTCCTTTTGCGGGAAAGGAAGAAAAGAATGGATCACATGGGGTTAGTGCTTAATGATATGAAGAATTTTCGAATTTGTTCTGAGATTATGCGTGCTGTTCTCAGACCTTCTGGATGCAGATTCAATCGGTGAATTACGGTTTGCGTTTTCTTTTCTATACTCCCAAGTTTTTCTTAACCTGATTCGCTTTAAAGACTAATTTTTGTTTTAGGATAGTTTAAATTTGCGCATTTACTTTCGTGTCTCTCCTATGCACAAATTTAGGGGGAGAAATAAAAACAAAACAAAAATTAGAAAATTTTCAAAAATCCAAAAACATCAGAAAATCAGAAAATAAAAAATATATTGGTTATGAAATGTGTTTGAGGGAGATGTTTTGGGAAGTGATATTATCAAGTGATACCAGGCAACCTGAGTCTGCGTAACGTACCCGAAGTTGAAGGGTCTATGCTCTGGTTTGATGCGTCGGTAGGCACGAAAAATTTTAAATGGACTTGACTAGGGAGAGTTGAACTTAGGAAATTTATAGACTTGAAAAATCTTGAACTAGTTAGATACGTTCAGCCTAACAATACGACGCTCGGATAGGTTGAGCAGGGAGATATATATGGGAATCTACTCGTCACATTAAATGAACCCGTACTTGGAACCGTGGTTTAACTTTTCCTCGATGTGCGGATTTTGTCCTTAATTCCGGTTGGATGGGGCGATTGGTAAATTCCGATAAATTAGGTCTGTAGAATATCATTTTCTTTCTTTTCGTCTGTTAGTCATATGTTGTCTCCTTTGCGTGACTTCCAATCCGACCTGGTACACAACATATGCAACTCTATTTCTCTGCAGGCTATATATAAATGTGTGAAATACTTCTTATCTGTTAGCCATATGCTGTCTCCTTTGCGCGACTTCTAATCCGACCTGGTACACAACATATGCAACCTTCTTCTTCTCAACCCCTCTGAAGTGATAAGTAATAGAATTCTGAATCTCTTCTCTCTCTGAATGGTTGTCTGCTCACCCGGTGTAAGGAGTACTCTGGAAGTTCTTGATGGCTGGGGCATATCAGGAAGCGGGAAACACGTTCCAGTACACTTAAAATTGAACTCATACAGATTGTCTGTAGATCTCACTGCTCAATTTAGGTGGACAACAATATCTCTGGTCGTCGTCAGATGAATGGACCTTAAGATATAGTATCTAAGAAATTAGGATCAGATATAAATTTTAGGTTTTTAAGTTCATCTTGTCTTGTAACAAATAGTATATCCTAAATTTGTCACAATTTTTCGTGTTTAAGTGGACAACAATACCGACGATCGACCAGACAAAGATGTGAATATGAAAGGTACCGACAAGTGGATAAAGGTTGTCTAAAAACTTTGATCCCAAATCACTCTTAAAGTTAGATATCAATTTTAATTTTGTTAAATTTGTCATTGTTTCTTCTAATTTAAAATATTAGGGGAGAATTAAAAATTAAAAATCAAACAAAAAAAAATTAAAAATCCAAAAATAGTGTTATTTCTGTTTTATTTCTTGTTCAGAAAAATCAAAAATCCAAAAATATTTTTGTTTCTATTTTAATTTGTGTGCTAAGTTTTCTTTTAGTTTTGTTTTTGTCTTGAATAGTGATTTCAGGTATAGATAAGACTCATGGAGTTTGTGTTGAAGATTTCTGAGCCAAAGGCTTCGTCCGTGAGCATCGAAGAATTCGCATTCGAAGGAGCAAGAAATGAAGATCATTCTTTCAACATTCAATCCTTCAACCCCAGAAGCAAGGTGAAGCTGCAATTGAAGATTATGTGACGGATTGCATTGAAGCCTCCTCAATCAGTCTGCTGCTATCTTTGTACCTGTTGAAGTGATCCAGAAGATTTGTTCTCTCTGAAGATTCTCAAGTTGAAAGCGCTATCTTTCAAGAATCAGTACATCAAGCCTCCTCACCCAACGTGCGTTCAATGCCAAATTCTGAAGAAAAGCCCAACTGCTCAAGATGAAGTCATTCATTGAAGATTCATCAAGTTCATCTTGAAGTCGTGAAGAATTTGAAGATTAATGCTAAAGCCAAGTTCCCAATGAAGATTATCAAGAAAGCCAGCTACTTTTTAGGAGGAGCTTGTTGGGTTATTAAGAAAAGAAAGCTATAAACCAAGGGGGAGATTGTTGGGTCAAAAATATGGTTTATACTTTACTTTTCTGGGCAATTATATTTTTGTGTAATATTTTATGAATTTATGGTCTAGTTTACGGCCGTAAACACCTTACGGCCGTAAACTCATTTACGACCCATGTGTGTCCGGCCCATATTCAAGTATAAATAGAGGTGTTAGGGTGAGGAGTAGAGATAGATGAACACAAAGAGAGTTTACGGCCAGAGAGAATAAGGAACGTATGTGTGTGAATCTTTTGTATCTGGAGCTTTAATTCATATCAATACATACAGAGATTTATAATATTCTTCTTCTCATTCTCTTCTTTCTTTATCTGACATCATCCGTTTGATTGAGATTCCGCACCATCAAACGGATCTGACTGATACACGGGCAGATTAGAGACTTACATTTTCCTATTATAGCCCTCTACCTTGAAAAACATTTTCAATGTCATCATATAATTGGTTTTGATGTTCAAATCATTTGTTTTGCCAAATTGATTAAACCAACAATTTGTTGGAAGAGATCACATCGATGTTTATCTTTTATATTATTATTGATGTTAATCTTTTATATTGTTTAATTGTGTAACATTTAGAAAACATTATAACTTTACTAAAAATAACTATTATGATAAACTTTTAACTTTTATAAGAGAACTTTAAGATGCTGAATACGGCTAGAAGTTTTAAACACATCCGTGTATCTTTTATAACTTTTACAACTTTTACTTGAAAAAATTTTATGGTAATAATTTTAATAATATATGAATGCTTGGATCTTAATTTCTAGAATACATTTAATTTTTAGGACGAAAATGCTTTAAAAGACTAAAACTTCTTTCAGTTTTAACTAATAATCCTTCATGGTAGTTTTTTTTCGAGATAAAAATTTGAAATATTCATTGCACAAAAACAGTCATATCCCAGTAATGACTTAATTTATTAACAAACGTCCAAATTTACATATAATACTATTATTCCCAACACATTAAAATCATTACAAAATAGTAAGTATGATAACCACAATGACATGTTATTTTTCAACAATCACCGGTTATTCACTATATTTTATTCATCTTTATAAGCAGTTGTTTGTGTAGTAGCTAGAATTGGCATTGTTTTACATCACTTTTGCTTTTAGATTTATTATTGTAGTGAGTTGGTCTCAATGGCTGCATACACTTCACGTTACCCATATGAAGTTGTTCTTAAGCTTGTTATCAGAATTGAAAAAACCGAACCCAAACCGAAAAACCTCAAATTTTTTCAAATTGCAAATTGCTCAGTTAGGTTAATATATTAAGTCATTATACTCCTATTAATAATAATAATAAAATTAATAAAAGAAACAAGTACTTGTGTATTTAACTCTTCAAGTTAAGCTCATTAAATAAAAAAGAAACAATCCTTTAATTTCAAGACCCTCACTAAGTATTTAATTCATTTTATTTCAAATATATAGTTAAAAGTACGCGACCTTATTAAATCTTCTTTCAATTAAACACTATTATATAAAAAATCTCATTACTCATTAGGTTTCACGATAAATTTGAGAAAAAAAATAGAGTCTAACATATCTTATGTTTTTACTAATAATATTGTATTTGGTAAAATTATATGATACTATGAGATACCTTATTATATAGATTTTATTTAGAGACAAAACACTTGGGCCCATACACATGACTAATATTATTGGGTCGGAGTGTAATTATAATTTAGGCCCGAATTTAGGTTAAGGACCGACCTTAAAGTGTATCACGATCAAATTAATTGCTTGTTAATTATGATTAATAAAGATAATAATTTGCTTCTAAAAATAAATATTTTATTTTATTGGCAACAAAAAATCTAATTATTTAACAGTCAACAAGATTAAAAGACCAAGCTCCCGCCTTTTTTTCAAATCAACCCAAACCCAACAAATAAGAGTTATTTACGACCATTTGAATTTGAAATTAGCTAAATTTTCGTAAAATGGCTGATCACAAGTTCAGAAATCAGATCAACAGATAATCAGATAATGATAATAAACAAGTAATCAACAATTTGTAGGAAAACTAAAAGAATGATAAACAATCATTCTTTGTATATATCTCCATTAAAGATCCAAAAAGAAAACTAATTATAATTACTGAAACTTACGAATAATAACCATTCCCTGATTCGCCACGATCGAAAGGTCCATCTGGATCAACTTGTTTGCATAACCCTAAATACGTCAAGAACAGAACCCTATCTTTCGCACCAGTTCGATGGTGTCCAGTGTGTTTACAGAAATACTTCAATTGATCCAAAGTACAGCATCCAAGCATCTGTCCCAAAAGCAAGAACAACCAGTTCACAGACTTCTTCTTCTCAGCCATCTTCGGCTTCACGCAGTTGTCTTGATGACATAACTTGCATGTGGGCAACGTTGGATTCATCCATGTCGCCGGAGCTCGTTCACGGAAACGGTACTTGTTCTCCGCCACGTAATGGGAGACTTCCGAGAACTTTTGAACGAGATTGTATTCGATTTGGTAGCTTTCATCACAACGCTTGCAATGTACGTCGCCGGAGATGGTGGTGATGCCGATTTCAGTTAGGTAGTTCCGGCTGTGTACTTGAGCACGGCGGTCGGTTGCCCATGGGAAAGGTGGTTGGATGGTTGGAGGTTTACCTTGTCGTGGTGCATGTGTAGGGTTTCTACGTTGGCGACGTGTGGCTGGTGGTGCGACCACTACTGATTGCGGTTGTGGGACGTGGGTTGAGGGGAGTTCGTGACGGTTATCATCTGGTTGTGGTGGTGGTGGTTGCTCCGGCTCCGGTGTAGATTGTGGGAAGTAGACGCACATTCTAAGGTCTTTCTGGATATTGAAATCTTGGTTTTCGTTAAGCGGCGGTGGTGGTGGGAACAACGGTGGTTGTTGTGGTTGTTGAGGTTGTTCCGGTGCCAGAGTTGATGGTTCGAAGTAGAAACACAGTCGAAGGTCGGTGTGGATATTCAGGTCTTGATCTTCGGTGAGCGGCGGTGGTGGTGACGGCGGAGGTGGCGATGCCATTTGAATGCCGATCTGTATTGGCTCTATTTCAAGGCGGGGACGAGTTCTTGACGCCATGGATTCAGATTCATCAGGAAAATCTTCATCACGAAGTGAAAGCTTTCTTGTTTTCATGATTGGTTGTTTGTTTTTCATGATTGGTTGTTTGTGATGATTAGAGAGAGATTAAGAGATTAAATAGAAGAATCGTTTCTGTTGTAGGATTCAGGAGATAGACTTCTTTCGAACTTCGAATTCTTCTTTCCAAATTCTATCTTTTTCCTATTTTGGTGGACAGTTTTACAATACACAATTAAAATATTATTAAATAAAATTTTATCTTTTAAAAACATTATCATGTAAACAAACTGTAATCCGCTTCCTTTTCAAATACAACTGTATTTAATTTATTATTAATAAAATACAATTTAATCAACCCGATATTACATATTTTTTTGTTTAATAATATGATGTCTAGCTAGTATTTACAGAAAATCAAAATGTTCCTAGCTTGTTAACATTTACTTTTCCAGTTCCTTAAAATAAAATATTTCTTTTAGTCTCTCGGGTGTGGGCAACGCCATTCAGGCGTTATCTGATGTGGCAGCGCCATAACGACGCCATAATAGGGGAACACCGCCCCGAGTAGCCGTTATTACGTGTTATGTTACCATACGTTATCACGATCACGGGCTATAACGCGTTGAATAAATCAAACGGTTGAATTTTCGACCGTTTTTCAAACGGTAATATTAAAAAAAAAAAATTTACACTATAAAATATATACAACTTATATCATTTTTAACTACAAAAAACATAAATCTCTCTCAACTACATAATTCTTTCAATATTTCAAAACCGAAAATATGAATCGTCTTGATCCGGCTCATTCGTTCAATGATGATAACGACGATGACGATTTGTACGTGACTATGATGTTACCAGTATTATATGGATAACGTACTACAGTCAGATCCAGCTCACTACTCACGCGACGTGCGACGTTAAATAGAGATCATGAGGAAGGGCATAGACGTCTAGTTAACGATTACTTTGCGGAAAATTGTGTCTACCAGCCAAGCGATTTCAAAAAAAGATTTCGTTTGCGAAAAAATGTTTTCCAAAGGATAGCCAACGCTATGGAAGCAAGGTATCATTTGACTCAGCTTTTATAATTTACAAAATGTCACTTTTAGATAAAATAAATAAAACTTTTGCATGTTTAATATTTAATTAGGTATGAATTTTTCCAAATGAGATATGATGCTAAAGGCAAACGAGGCTTCACAGGGTTGCAAAAATGTGTAGCTGCAATTAAACTTATGGCAATGGGGGAGTCGCCCGATTCTGTTGACGATTATATGAGAATGTCTGAGAGGACCGCACGAGAAAATGTCAAGGTATCATTTGACTCAGCTTTTATAATTTACAAAATGTCACTTTTAGATAAAATAAATAAAACTTTTGCATGTTTAATATTTAATTAGGTATGAATTTTTCCAAATGAGATATGATGCTAGAGGCAAACGAGGCTTCATAGGGTTGCAAAAATATGTAGCTGCAATTAAACTTATGGCAATGGGGGAGTCGCCCGATTCTGTTGACGATTATATGAGAATGTCTGAGAGGACCGCACGAGAAAGTTTTTATTTATTGGCAAGAGATGTTGTCGAAACCTTCGGTGACCAATACTTGCGCAAACCTTCGTTGTATGATATGCAACAACTATATGCGGCGCATGAAGAAAGACATGGTTTTCCGGGTATGCTTGGGAGCATTGACTGCACACACTGGAAATGGAGAAATTGCCCCGTGGCGTGGAAAGGCCAGTATTCGAGCGGTCATCATGGAGCGCCTTCGTTGGTATTAGAGGCCGTTGCTTCACAAGATTTATGGATTTGACATGCTTTTTTCGGGGTTGTGGGTTCTAACAACGACGTCAACGTTCTCGATCAATCATCAATATTTGACGACCTTTTGTCAGGAAAAGCACCGGATGCTCCTTTCACAGTGAATGGAAATGAATATAAGTTTGAGTATTATCTTACAGACGGAATATATCCACAATATTCCACGTTTGTGAAGGCGTTTCGACACCCAATATATCCAAGAGACAAATATTTCAAGAGACGACAAGAAGGAGCACGTAAGGACGTTGAACGTGCTTTTGGGGTTTTGAAATCAAAATGACACATAGTTGAACATGCAGCGAGACCTTATGAGTTAGATACTCTATGATATATCATGTATGCATGTATCATAATGCATAACATGGTTGTCGAAGATAAAGGACGCAATATTGCAACGTATTCGCCTACGGAACCAAGACATGTGCAATTTCAACCAGGGACATCAGAATATTTACATAGAGTGGTTGATATTCAAGATCAGCGAAAACACAAGCAACTTCGTGAAGACTTGGCGGATTACATCTATGTTGGTCATGAAGATGAAGATGAATAGTTTTAGGGCAAAAAATGTAGGTTTTATCATTTTTTTTTGTTTTTTTTGTTTTTTTAGGTTTTTAAATGTGTTTGTGTTTTGTTGTAATTTTGTTATGTTGTTTTTAATTTAAGATTTATTAAAATTTTATTTTTACGTTTCAAATATAACGCGTTAAATAAAAAAAAAAGAAATTCGAAATATAGAAAAAAAACATAAAAAATAAATAAAAAATAAAATAGAAAATAATTGGTGTTATCACATATTATTAGATGTTGCCTATTTCCACAGTGGGTGTTATAACACCACGTATGAGGAGGATGCTGACATGACACCTTTTGGGTGTGGTAACATGTGATAATATGTTGCCCACACCTAGTAGTCTTAAGAACTAGTTAAATAGTTAAATCAGTTTTGTTTTCGCCTATTAAATCCAAAATGTGTGATGTATTTTTGTCAATGGTAAAAAGATGTCATCTAGGCATCACATCTGTTTTTATATTTTTTATAAAATTTACCTACCATTTAGGGTATGGTAATGGTTTTATCTATGAACTTTTTTTTATTTTCATTTTTTTAATAAAAAACATACTAAAATTTAAAATAATGTAAAAATAAAAATTACATTTTAGAAATCCTAAAAATAAAAAATAACATGAAATTAAAAATTACAATAAAAACCTAAAAAATAAAAAAATAAATAAAAACATGAAGTGAAATTTAAAAAACAAGAAAAACATATCATCCAAATTTCACTTGCGTTTGAGCTTATATTTTTCACGAATCGAAACCTTTACCACTTTAGCCATCTCCAAATCTTCGGCGTTGAGGTGCCTCACATCTTGCATCAACAATGAATATTTTGTGAGTCGGACACTTTCAGCCATACACTTCTCTAAAGTTGTATTCAATTGTGCCATTTGTGCCGTCATTTCCGCCGATTTAGCTGACCACTCGGTTCAAACCGACGAATTTGAAGACGTCGTTTTCCTTTTTTCTTTTTCTCGAGTTTTTGTTTTGTCCATTCCCATGGGACGAGGAGGCGGGTCTATTTCTTCGATGTTGTCATTATCATCATTAAGAGTAACGCCTACGTGACCATTCGACGAAACTTGTTGTGAGCTCGAATATGAAGATGTTCAACTTTTTTTTTGGCAGATTAGCAATTTCTTCATGTGTTGCAAGTTCCTTCCACCTAACACTTTTTTTTTGACAACTTCCCACATATGAATAAACTTAAAAGACTTTAGCATGTCATCTTGGAATGTAGCGTGCGTTTTTTCAACAAACTCGCCTCATTTTCTCCGCTAGCCCATTGCTTTTCAAAGTTTGTGTAACTTCCGTTCCAATGTGTCATGAGTTTGTTAACAAGATTCAATTTTGAGTTACATTGGTCGGACGTCCGGTAATCTGGATCTTGACCCATTCTCTTACAAAACCGCTCTGTAATACATAACCAAAATTGATCACATGATTGACCCTTTCTTGTGTCGCCGTCTTCGGATATGTCGACCCATGCATTTGCTAACTCGGTTTCTTCTTTTTGTGTCCATCTTCTCGGATCGGTTTTCCCTTTTTTTTATTGAGGTTGTTTTTCACTTTTTCTTAGTGTTCAGAATCGGAAAGAATTTTGGTTGAAGGTGTGAAAGACGATTGTGATTGAAATTGGAATTGGGTTTGGGATGGTTGGGTTTGCGGTTGAGATTTGAATTAGAATTGTTATGACATTTGGAATTGTGAATAATAGCTAGGAATATCATCCATTTGTGGTTGGTAAGGTGTTGGTGATATCGGATCGTAACTGAAAAGTGCGAACGGGTTAAAAACATTTTGGTTTGGAGCATTTTGATTGGAAGAGTTTGGATTGTTGGAAAACATTTTAATTAAAAAATGTGTAAATTGATAATGTGTTGAAAGAATGGTATGTAGATATATAATAGTAAATTTGTTTTAAAAAACATGCAAAACTATCCATTGCCAACGTTCATTTCCTTCCAACGGTCATATTTTCAAACATTTCACCCATATAGAAACCTACCGCCGGTATTATACCGGCGGTAAAAGAGATGTTGCGGCCCGGTGTTTACCGGCGGTAAACCATCTATATCAACATACCTCCGGTGAAATATTTTTTATGATACCGTTTAGCCTTAATTAAATATTATAATATCTGATAAGTGTTTGATTATTTGAATTTTGGAGGATTTAACTAATAATGGATATTAACAGTGAATTATAACCGTGGATATTAACAGTGAATTATAACCGAGGATAAGTTCATGTAGATATATGATCATAAAGATATGCTTATACGCATGTATGTAAATATCCATTATTTGAATTTTTTGTACAACATGCTAATCAACACTATAAAAATATATATTTTCATTAACTAGATAATAAAACGGGAATTGTAAAATAGATGATGGACATAAATGTCAAATATCAGACAAACTATTTTCAATTCTAAATCTAATGTTAAAGTGTATAATATATTGAAAAATCATAAATTCATAATGATGGTGTCAAACAATGAATTTTACTAGCTAGTTAGGAATAAGGTTGTTTGTGTTTGGAATATGAGGTGAAATTACGGAAATGCCCATAATCATAATATGGCAAATGAGGAGCAAATAGGTGTTTTAAAAAAACTTATTTACCTAATAGGTATACTTTTAAACTTATTTACCAAAATGGGTTATTTAACACTTTTTTTTAAAAGGTTCCATGTTTCTTTTATTTCTTTCAACCAAAAAAAAGCCAATATTTATAACATACAAAAATCGTAGTTATTGTTTGTTTTATTTTTAGTATAAATTTTTTGGTTTTTTTTGTTAGTTTTTGCTATAAATGTTTATCAATTTTTTTACAATTTGTGATGGATTTTTTGGCACCAAAATATACAATAACTTAGAAAACAACTAATATTTCCCTGCAATAATACCCTCCAATACCTCCTCAATATTTATACAAGAAAATTATTTCGTTAAAAAAGGAACACAAACCCAAAATAAAATTGATACATGGAAGTCTAAGCCAACAAACCCGAGAGGGGATTTGAAACGACCCAAAAATACGACCCAAAAATTTTCATTTTTCAATATAATCAAAACCATAATATGAGCATCATAACATAAAAACATACACGATTGTATCCCAATCATAATAAAATACTGTGCGGAAAACTGGATCATACTATATCAAATCCAAAACAACTGAAACCATCCCCAGGATAAAAGCTAAGCTGTGGTGTGTGCGATGCTGTCACCCCGAGCTCTTCCCTTTGCTTGCGGAAGTACCTGAAACCAAAACTGAAACTGTAAGCACGAAGCTTAGTGAGCTCCCCCAAAATACCACATACCATACAATAACATATAACACATATTGGGCCTTGCCCACTGCATCGGGCCGAAGCCCGGAAACTGCATCGGACCGAAGTCCGGAACTGACTGGGACCTTGTCCCCTGCACCAGACCAAAGTCCAGAACTAACTGCATCGGACCGTAGTCCGGAACTAACTGGGACCTTGTCCCCTGCATCGGACCGAAGTCCGGAACTAACTGGGACCTTGTCCCCTGCATCGGACCGAAGTCCGGAACTAACTGCATCGGACCGAAGTCCGGAACTAACTGGGACCTTGTCCCCTGCATCGGACCGGAGTCCGGAACTAACTGACTGAACATATCATAGCATATCAACTAGCATGAACACATATACTGCATACTGCATCGAGCCGTAGCCCGGAACACATAACACGTAACACATAAAACATAGCCCATAAATCCTGTCTGAGCCACGAAGGCATCAAACATACTAGCTGCTACATCGGACTGCAGTCCGGAAACTACTGCTAACTGGACGGGCCGGCATTGTGGCCTTAGACCCGTCCCTACTTGAAGGAAACTCACCTCGTAAGCTGGCTGCTGAGTGTGTGGCTCGGGAAGCTAACGGCTGCTGCTCCTGAATCTCCTCGGCTACAAGTCCATAAGCACACTCAATCAAATACTAAACACTGCACTTGGGGTAAAATGACTCTTTTACCCTTGGTCAAAGTCAACTCTCTTTGGGCTGACTCGCCGAGTTGGGCCACCCAACTCGCCGAGTCCTACTCTCACTTCTCAGTTCTACACGCTGCTACTCGTCGAGTGTGGCATC
Source organism: Lactuca serriola (assembly GCF_051521515.1). Taxonomy (NCBI): domain Eukaryota; kingdom Viridiplantae; phylum Streptophyta; class Magnoliopsida; order Asterales; family Asteraceae; genus Lactuca; species Lactuca serriola. The sequence continues at coordinate 338,162,550 of NC_136412.1, forward strand.
GACTCGACGAGTACCCTCTTGATCCAAGAACTCAGACAATCTTCATCCGACTCGCCGAGCCGTATGAACAAACTCGACGAGTTGTTCATGATCCTAAGAAGATTGCCTTGGACTCGCCGAGTTGTATGAACAACTCGCCGAGTCCCTCCATCACTGAGTCTACCCTCAACTCGCTGAGTCCACTCTCTAACTCACTGGATTCACTCGACACTGACCAAAATGAAGGACTCGGGAACTCGCGACCCAACTCGCCGAGTCGTTCTTCCCGACTCGCCGAGTTGCCGCCATGCAACTGATTTTTACTCGATTTTGTTTGAATCCAACACATACAATTGATAGAGCTGAGTCCATTAAGCTGATTTACCACGTAAAGTTTCCAACTTTACGTGCACAACCTCATGAATAAGGGAATTAAGGCTAAAAGATGCATAAAATGGGTAGATCTATGATTAATATGCAAAGTAACTCCAAAAAGACAGTAAATCTGGGCTCTGCAACACCCCATCATTCAGATCTAAAGATATCTCGACTTATTAAGGCATTCATGCAAACATAAGGCTTGGAACAAGCATCAACTAGCTCTTAGGAGAGCCCTAATGGAAGTTTAAAGCATATAACAAGAGGGAACTCCGAAAATACCTCAAATAACTCAGATTTGCCCTTGGATCTTTGCACTACAACTCTTCTCCTTGCTTCTTTCTTCTTCTCCTTCTTCACACCTTCACAAAATGGCACCAAAAACACTTATAAGCTCTCAAAGGGGGATCAGGGTTTTCTCACTGTGTTCTCAGGGTGAGGGAGGCGAGAATGGGGTTATAAGGTGGTTTAAATAGTGGGCAACCCGGGGATTTAGGGTTTCACCCAGACGGATGGACTCGCCGAGTCCAGGATATGGACTCGCCGAGTCCCCGGCTCACGCGTGCTCGCAGCCGCGACCCTACTCGGCGAGTCAGGCTATGAACTCGCCGAGTCCCTCTTGCAAAACTTACAACAATTACCAATGAATTAACATACCGGGAACGGGTCGTTACAGGATTTTGTTTTGATAATAAGTCATAAAAGGAACACATACTAAACTTTCAACAAACCTTTACCCGAGTTTAAGTAAAGGCAAGAAAAGAAAGGGAAAGAAAATATGGAGAGAAAAGAAAGAGAGTGGAATGAAATAAATAACTTTTTTCATGTTCCTAAGTTAGAAGGAAATGGAAGGAAACTTTAAAAAAAAATATGTTCCTGAGTTAAAAGAAAAGGGAAAGAAAAGAAAACAACATTGCAATTTTACCATTGCTTTTTAAGCAATCATATTAAATACATAGTTATAACCGGTAAAAGAATGTTGATCTATATCCTAATAGGAGCATCACACATCCAAAAGAAGCAAAATTATAGATGAAAGAAGCAGAACAAACTCCAAAATGAGCATCAACTAATAATCAAAAGTTGCAGCCAACCAAAGTAGAAACAAGGGCAAAAAAGTCCAACAAACCGGAAGAAGACTTGAAAACATAATACAGAAAACAAAAAGCACCATTACATACTTGATACAATGTTTACTTTCACACTTTTTTTTTGCTAATTAAAGGCTTTATATAAATTTACTTATTTACTAAATTACATAAAATTTTCTTTATGATTGTTGTTCAAAAAAAGGCCACGGTGAGCATATATACAAATTTCATGTTTTCTTAAATTTAATCGACACCTCTGCTGTATTCAATGCAATAAGAAATCAATCCTAATTTCATTTGATTCTCAAAAATTAGTAAACACAATTCAAAAATCAGAATTCTCAGAAAATCTAACATAAGCAATCTAATCTAAGAAAACTTCTACACCAAAATTCGAAGGTGGAGTCTTGTATGACCGAAAGTTGAATGGTGGTCGGCTGGAGCTGTGGCCGGCGATGGAGGTGCAGCCGGAGAGACGAATGAGAGATGGCATCGTGCGTAGTTGGTAATTTCTTCCCGCTTGCAGCTTCCGTCGTTTAGGGCACGTTTAGTTTTTTTTTATTAAATGGAAAAAATCACTTTATTTGGTAAATAATTTGAAAACTATACTCATTGTGGAAATAAGTTTTTTCAAAAACACTTTTTTAGTCAAAAATTCGGAGACTTGAGAGAAAGTCCTTCGATTGGATAGTAAACTTTGTAAAAGCTATATGACGGACTGATTGATTTGGAAGTAATATTTCCCATATTTAGCCCTCTCCCATGATTCTTCATTTCTTTGTTATTGCCGTTTTAAAAATATGGTTTTGGTGAGAAATTACAAGGTTAATGACTTATTTCTATAACAAAGGTCTAATACGGTTTTTTTCTTTACCCAATCTATAAAGAAAATGAGAATTGGTTTCAACGGAACGAACTAGATAAAGTCCTATCAAAAACTAGAAACTAAATAAGGGTAAACATAAAAAATAATATTTTTATTAATTTCTTCATTCGCCTTAGAGACGGAGCATGAAGATCTCAAAAGCCCATCTTGCCAAGTAGTATATGGAATCGATCTCGGACGAATCAGTCAAAAAATTCGTGAAACATCCCAAAAACACGGTCCAAAAATTTCGTTTTTAAACCATGAATATCATCATCATATAAAAATCATAAACCATGTATTTTAACATAAAGTAATATATGTCACATATCAAAATCTTCTATCAAAAGCGTGAAGATCTCAAAAGCCCATCTTGCCAAGTAGTAAATGGAATCAATCTCGGACGAATCAGTCAAAAAATTCGTGAGACATCCCAAAAACACGGTCCAAAAATTTCGTTTTTAAACCATTAATAAAACCATGAATATCATCATCATATAAAAATCATAAACCATGTATTTTAACATAAAGTAATATATGTCACATATCAAAATCTCCTATCAAATATCAGAGTAAATCTTCCAGGCTAGAAAGTTGTGGTGTGTGTCATGCTATTATTCTGAGCCCTTCTCTTTGCTAACTGAAGTACCTGAAACCAAAACTGAAACTGTAAGAATCGCAAAGACATCATACGTAACTACTTCTCGGGACCGCCCCGACATCGGACCGAAGTCCGGAACACATAAGCTGCATCGGGCTAACCCCGACATCAGACCGGAGTCCGGCATGCTATGACTACATAAACGGGTCGGCATTGGTGCCTTAGACCCGTTCTTACTGAAGGAAAACTCACCTTGCACTGTTGGAGTCCTGCTGATACCCATCTGGTTGCTATCTGGAAATTCCCTGAACTGCTAATCCTTCGGCTTACCGAGCTACCAGTATCAAAATAACGCTTAGACCAAAATACCCTCCAAAAGTCAAACTAAACCCTGGTCAAAGTCAAAGTCAACGGTCATCGATCAAACTCAACGCTCCGAGTTGACTCAAATCGCCGAGTTGCTCCATCAACTCGTCAAGTGCTAAAACTCTGAACATTGAAATCGTGAACCAACTCGTCGAGTCGACCTCTGACTCCCCGAGTTCCCGGGCTAACCATACTCGTGACAAATCGAGTCAACTCGTCGAGTTCACCCAAAACCGGAAAAAGGGACAACTCACTTAAACTCATCGAGTCCCTCCCTGGACTCGCCGAGTTCCTCAGTCTATTGGACTATCTTAAAGGATTAAGCTCCCATACTTCAGATCTGAACTCCAAACTTCATAAACACTCTAGAAATTACTTATTAAGGGTAAAGTTTCCAGCTTTACCCATCCTAAGTCCTTCCTAATGGGTTTAGACAAAACCCCAACTCATTAAGACATAACTCCATGGTCCAAAAACCCTTATTACACCAAACCAAGACATGGAAATCACGATCTAGACTCTAGACATCCAATAGCCACGTAAAGTCTTGGACTTTACTTCCTTGCATGGCCTTTAGGGCTCCAAGAGGACATAATAATCTCTTTAAGCTTGCATGGGACTTCCTAATGGCATAAAGCTCGCACCTTTATGCCTTAACCACCCCAAATACTTCCAGATCTGAAAGGATCATGCTTGGGGGACGTCCAAAACCCAAAGACAACCATTCTTGGACCAAAAACCTTCCAAAAAGGGACTATAAGGAGATCTAATAAACCAAAAGCCAAGATGAAGACTTGACTACCAAGAAATGCAGCAAATGGAGTGTATCTTTTGGATCTACTTCCTCCTTCTTGAACCTCCAACTTCCTTCTTCTTCTTCTTCTTCCTCTTCAAGAGCACACAAATCACACCAAGGTGGCTCAAACACTCACAAGGTGCACTAGGGTTTTGTGGGTAAGGGTTTAGGGTCTGAGGGTTGAAGATGAGGCTGAGAGAATGAGAATATGATGCTTAAATAGGGCACCAAGTCCCGAAATTAGGGTTTCCCAACCTAGACCAGACTCGTCGAGTCGGCCAACTAATTCGTGACACGGAACTCGCTCCGACTCGTCGAGTTATTCCTTGGACTCGACGAGTTGACTCATTGACTTAGGGTTTTTCCTTCCCCAACTTGGCCTCCTGGATTCCGGGTGTTACAACTCTCCCCCACTTAAACTGTACTTTGTCCTCGAAGTCCATAATGGCTAACTTCCTTACAATCCGCTTATAACTTCCCTACACGATACGCACTTCCCTCTCCCGGTCCAATCCTCGGTAGTCCACCCTTCGGAGAACCGCTTTCGGTGGTCTTCTGCCTGGTTATTCCGCAAAACAAATCCTTGGAGATAAAAGCCTCGAGAGCACTTCCATCACCAACAATCCTGAGAACATGCTTCTTATCCAACCTACAATCCCTCTGGTACTCCTCGAGTACTCATGCTGAACATCCTAGGGGTTCACCGCTTCTTTTCCTGCGCGTTAACTGGCCTTCCCAGGGCAACTTCCCATAATCAACAACCTTCTCTGTCTCTGTGTGGGACATCCATAATCTGAGTTACCGGACTCCTACTGGTTACTAAACCCAAGGTCAAACTCTTAGTCGCTCCCAGCGACTTCCGAAGAAACTTCGGCTATCTAGAACTGCTCTATCTACCTTGACACTTTGGCTCCATAAGTCCTGGGATCCTCGATCCCCTATCTTGACCCTAAGGTCTCTACCAGGTCCCTCCTGCACTGCTATAATCACACCGGCCTTGCCCACGAGTCTCACCCAAACTATATCTCGGAGTGGCCTCCCCCATAGGTCTCACCTATCTAGAGTTATGCAGGACCAACTTCATCCTGAAACTCAACGAACTATCCTTTCTCGATCTCTATCATGCTAAGTAGGAGATACGGGCCTTGCCCACACTCCTTAACTAGGAGATACGGGCCCCCGCCCACACTCCTCTAACTAAACTGCTAATGAATGATACGACTATATTGCAGTCTTACACACCTTCTCACACTGTCTAACTGTAGGCTACCTTCCTGAAAACATCCAACAACATGCGTTCCATAGTCTAACATCCTGACTAACTTGCGAGCTCCCAGGAGAAACCCCAACCTGATTTCCAAAACCAATCATGAACTACTGCGAATACATGAATCTAGCATTGGGAAGTTTTCCAAACTCCCGACTTCCACGCTGCTCTATCCAGACAGCTACACAGGCTGCTTTCTTTCTCAACAAGGATGTGAACACATCCAAGTTGCGCCCTTACTTTAGTTCCTGACTACTAGGTGGTTCTCCCCCACTTCGATTTGACTAGATCCCTATAACTCCCAGCTTGGAAAGGATTCCCAGTCCTTCTCTCCACCTAAAGGGTCGATTTGCTGACAACCAATGCTTACCACTGTTGGTGCTCCAAAACTAACCAATACTAAATCTGAACCACTCTAGAAGACTGACAGAACACCTCCCGATCTCCACTCACACTTGCTACGGTGACTGCATCCTGAGATCCCGCTCTAAAGGGAAACATCTTCGAACTACTACTTTAACATTCATGGTATGCAGATGGCATATAACTTAATCATAAGCAGGAAACATAATATTCTAAAAAACCTACCAATATCGATGTAGTACCTTAACAATAAAATCATAAACATAAGCTGAATTGGAGATACATACCAACGATCTATTGCGGCTCGATCTTGACTTCCTACGGAACCATGGGCGTTGGAACTTGAACCCCTCTCTCTGCCGAAGTATCCGTGAAGAAACCTAAATTGCCTTAACCACTATACGGGGGCAATTTGTTCTGAAATGACCAGGTTGATGGCAACGGAGGCACCATTCTTCCTTCAATGTGCATTCTCGGTGGAAGTGACCCTTCCATCCGCACCTACCGCACTGCGACCTGCTGTGAGCATTCTCATGTGCCCCATTACCCCTTTCACATCCATTACGACCACTCAGGTCTCTGGCGTCAGCTATGGCAGTGTCCGACTGCTCAGCTTGTTGATCCTAACTAGAAGTCCGCTTCCTCTTCCCTAACTGCATATCTAACCCAATTTCTTGCTCCCGATTTACTCCGACTACCCCATCAACCGTCTGAACAGTCGATGTCTGACCCTGAAACCTAGAGGCTACCCTATCAGTAACACGCTTAGTAATGTCGGGTAACTCCTCACGTACGACTCACGAAACCTCCACAGCGATCCAATCATGTAGTGAACCCTCCTGGAGACAAGGTGTGTAACCCACCTCTGATCCCTGATGATAAGGGCTAATAACGGGATCCACCCTACCGAGGGATCCCAGAGATCCATAAACATCGGGCCCTAGAGGAGCCCCTAACTTCCCCGCAGAAATCTCGGCCCGGAAGGCCTCGAAGAGGCTATCCAAAAGCTCCAAAATCCCATCCTTGACTGTACCGAAGATCAAAGGAGTATGATCCAATAGGTTGTGCATAATCTCTGCTGATATAAACTCTCTCATCTGCTCCCCGAGCTGCTCGACTCCTGAACCCGAACCCGATCCCTCCCTGGCACCTGAACTACCCACTGGTCTACCACGTAGTGTCACCATACTGCAATATAGCATGACTATCATCAGAATACTCATCATTATCGAGGGATCACACACGCACCATAAGTTCCCAAGTTTTATCTCAGCCCTCCTTGACTCAAGTACGGATCCTCTGCTTTTAGTAGTATGGACCCATACTACCTTCCACATCTATCCATACTTTCCTCAAGGATTGCCTCGACCCCACCAAGTCCCTTACCACTACTACTGCTCTCAGCACTACTCTCATCCTAGGCTTACCCTAAGGTAACCACCAGTCCACCCTCTGCCATCAGTTGCATAAGGAGTCCCTACTATCTTCCTGTAACTAGCTCGCGAATACTATTACATATCACTAAGACTAGATAATTCTTCGAATGAGAGATCCTGCCCTACAACGGTTGGACACATACAAGAGTTGCGAAATAAGGCTAAACCTAACCTTCTGAAATTATTTAGTCCTCGCAATATGTAACTTAATATATTCATTCACTAGTTAGTAAAAGATAACTAGAACTCCTAATAGCACAAAGCAAGCAACATTCAGGCGTTGGGAAAACTAACCACATAATCCAATCAAGTTGTTCTATTCTCTAATCAGGAATTTGTACTAGCATGCAACTCATAAAGCTCATACACATATAACAAGCACATAAGGCATCCTCCTATATCCTTACTCCTAATCTAGCATGTAATTCTCATAAGCATATCATATCTAAACAAAAATGTATGAGTAATTTGGGAAAACTTACTTGAGCTCGGTTGATTGCATGCATCGCACCCTTTTTCTCTTTTCGAAATTCTTTTCTTTCTCAAAACTTCTTTTCGCTTTTTCTAAAACTCTTTTCTTTTCTCAAAATTCCTTTTTACAAAAATTGATTTTCCTTTTGAAAATTTCTATGCCAATCCCTTAGTTTGAGTTCAGACATACCCGAAAGTGTGCCCGAATCCCTCAAACCAAGGCTCTGATACCAAATTGAAACATCCCAAAAACACGGTCCAAAATTTTCGCTTTTAAACCATTTATAAAACCATGAATATCATCATCATATAAAAATCATAAACCATGTATCTTAACATAAAGTAATATATGTCATTATATCAAAATCTCCTATCAAATATCAGAGTAAATCTCCCAGGCTAGAAAGTTGTGGTCTGTGTCATGCGATCATTCCGAGCCCTTCTTTTTGCTAACTGAAGTACCTGAAACCAAAACTGAAACTGTAAGCACAAAGCCTAGTGAGCTCCCCCAATCTACCACATACCATACACATAACATATCACAAATAACAATATTTTGGGACTACTCCCAACTGCATCGGGACGAACCCTGGCATCGGCTTACCCGACATTGGGTTCACCCCAGCATCCGACCGCATCGGGCATCGGGCTCACCCCGGCATCGGGCTTAACCCGACACATACACAGCATAACGTTTATCATAAACACATAACATAATCACATAGTCTGCATCGGGCTTGCCCCGACATCAGACCAAAGCCCGGAACATATAACATATAACATTCAAACAAGCATACATCGGGCATGCCCCGGAACACTTAAGTCATAGCATATAAACTAACATACATCGGGCTTTCCCCGGAACACATAACTCATAGCATATAAACTAACATACATTGGGCTTGCCCCGAAGCACATAACTCATAGCATATAAACTAACATACATCGGGCTGAAGCTCGGTACACATAACACATAACATATAACATACAACATAAAACATGCATGAATCACAAAGACATCACGCACATGTAACTACTTCTCGGGACCTCCCCGGCATCGGACCGAAGTCCGGAACACATAAGCTACATCGGGTAACCCCGACATCAGACCGGAATCCGACATGCTATGACTACCTAAACGGGGCGACATTGGTGCCTTAGACCCGTTTCTACTGAAGGAAAACTCACCTTGCACTGTTGGAGTCCTGCCGATACCCCTCTGGCTGCTATCTGGAAATTTCCTGAACTACTAATCCTTCTACTTCCCGTGCTACCAATATCAAAATAACACTTAGACCAAAATACCCTCCAAAAGTCAAACTAAACCCTGGTCAAAGTCAAAGTCAATGGTCATCGATCAAAGTCAACGCTCCGAGTTGACTCAACTCGCCGAGTTGCTCCATCAACTCGTCGAGTGCTAAAACTCTAAACACTGAAATCATGAACCAACTTGTCGAGTCGACCCCTGACTCCCCGAGTTCCCGGGCTAACCAGACTCGTGACAAACCGAGTCAACTCGCTGTGACAACCCGAAATTCCCGTTTGTTTTAACGTCGTAATTAAGCACGTCAAAAATTAGCCAAATTTATCCCAAAATATTTTTGGCCGGATTTAAGCCCGTTGGAATATTTTAAATAATATTCGTAAAGAGAACCAAAATCAAGGAAGTAAAATTTAGAATTTGCCATGTTTAGCGTAAGTCGCGGAACTCCAAAAATTTAGAATTTACGGACAAAAACTCGGAGTTTTTGACCGCGAACCCCCGAGAGTATAAATATGACACTTAGTCATTTTCTCTTATTTTTCCAACTTCCACCTCAAGAACACCCAAGGATTCTCTCTCAACTATCATAAATTCATCCCGTCAAATCCGCCAAAATCGATCATTCAAGCTTCCTATACGTAAGTATACTTCTCCTAGCTAGTTGTTTGATTTGAACACATGTCAAAACCTTGAAGAACACCAAGAACAAGGTGTTTACGGTCCAAGGTGTTCTTGGACCGTAAACTCCAAATTGGGTGCCAAAGTGTGCCTTGGTTCATTCTAAGCCTTGAAAACTAGCATATACCCCTTCCCAGATGAGCTTAGTATTCGAAAATTATCTTTTCCCCATGATCTTATGAGTTTACGGTTTGGGGAGATCATCCCAAAAACCGTAAACACCTCCTAGAGGTGTTTAGATGCCCCTAATGCCTTCTAATGGTCGTGAGATGGAGTAGAACCTTACTTGCATGAATTAGGGACCCCAAGAACATGAATGGAAGGTAAAAACATGAGTTTACGGTTTGGGAAGGCCTCCCAAAACCGTAAACGCCTCTTAAGGGTGTTTAAGTGCCCTTAACACCTTCCGAGGCTTGTATAAATGACTAGAACCTTGCATGCATGACCTAGAACCACAAAAACACAAAAGAGATGGACTAACATGAGTTTACGACCGTAAACTCATGTGTTTACGACCGTAAACTCCCAAGGGAGTGGTCCAAGGACCGTAAACTCCAAAGAGTGTCCATTTTGAGCCCCAATCACTTCCTTAGCCCTTGAATCAACCCTAAAACCTTTCCTTGTGAAGCATGAAGCCTTAAAGCACACAAATACACCATTCCCCTGAGTTTACAACCGTAAACTCATGGGGGACATGGTTCCAAAACCGTAAACACCCCTAGATATTACCATTTGAGGAGTAAACTCTAATGTGAGTCCATACTCTCCTTATACGCAATCCTTGGTACTCCTAACACTTGTAGCAAAGTGTTTTCATGTATTAGGACATCCTTACTTGCTTAATTAGTTATTAATTGAATAATTAGATACTTAAATGTATCATTACATGTTAAATAGGATTCGCGTGTGTGGTCAAGTCCTCACTTGACACTTAGCATCCTATACCATCTGTTCATCAGAATCACCCACGTCAGGTGAGTTCATACCCCTGAATTAACCTTTTAAATGATTTCAACTGCTTTTATAGGGGGGAATACAAGTTGATCTGTACAGTTATTAGATAAATCACATGTGATTGATAACTGTATAGCAAAATGGATTTTTGCATGTTAAACTGTTTTATCCAGCTTAACATTTTCCAATCTCGCTTTCAACTCTTGGTAAAATATGAGTTTCTCTTTTAGATTATCATAAGTATTCGAAAGGTTTTCCGAAGGTTTTTCAAAGGTTTTCAAAGTTTGTTTTTTAGAATGACATCAAGTCGAACTTTCTTGTTAAAGGTTTTCCAAAGGTTTTCTTCACTTAAACTGTTTATTAAAAATCACTTTCAAAGCTGTTTATGAATGGTTTTTCAAAGGATTCCAAAGATTTTCAAAACTTGTTTTACAAAATAACATCAATTCGTAAATTTCTTATGTATGAAAGTTTTCCAAAGGTTTCATCAAAGTTTCCTTCTATGCTTTTATTTCGTTAAATGCATGCCTATATTTGTATAGTTATATAAATAATGTTTAAAGGACTTGGGAAGGCTACTTCTCCCTATTTCCTTTTCCTCGTTGGGATGTGGTCTGGTGGGTATCGGTTATCCATCCGAAGGTCGTTTAAACATTAGTTATATATCATGTATACATGTATAGACATAAAGGTTTACATCGACCAGTTCATTTCCCTTGGGTAGCAAGGGCATCCTTTCATTCATCATTCATAGATCAGAAACACTAGTAACTATTATAGGAATAGTTAGGGGATTCTATTTACTCTTTCTAGTACGGAGAATTCCAAAGGAGTCAGTTCATTCGTGAGTCTATATCTTTATTCCAGTACTTATAATAGAATTCAAAATACGACATGCATCTTCTAGACACGGATCTCCCCGTTGTCAAGTTGGTAACCAGAGTCTCCTGGAGGGAGAGCAGACATTATGTGTATAGATTTATACGGGACTGCCACTCCCACATCCTGACTGCTAGCTACAGTCCCCGGCCTACCATGCCAAAGGGGTGACAAATGTCACATTTATTCCGACGCTTGCAGGGCGTCAAGTACTCTATTGTCAATCAGTATGGTTACGAGTATCTCCATGTTTACCTTATAATTCATGGCCTTAAGGTAACAAGAATTAACACGGTATTTTTGAAACAACCCACTTAGGGTTACCGGATGTTTTAGACTTTGCTAGCTGTGTCGTTCATTTGATACTGTCTGGAGTCTGTATTTCCAAGTTTTAGACTTTGCTAGCTGTGTCGTTCATTTGATACTGTCTGGAGTCTGTATTTCCTTGTTTTAGACTTTGCTAGCTGTGTCGTTCATTCGATACTGTCTGGAGTCTGTATTTCCTTGTTTTAGACTTTGCTAGCTGTGTCGTTCATTCGATACTGTCTGGAGTCTGTGCTTCCTCTTGTTAGACTGAGCCAGGCGTATCATTCATTTGATACTCTCCTGGAATCTATGATTTCTTTTGCCTTAGTCAGCAGTATTACTGCTGAGGCATATGTTATTTTTCCCCTAGTATTTTTACTAGAGATATTCTCATATTTTCTTTAAAGTCAATACCGTATTTTGGTAATGATAGTATTTCGGGGAAAATTACTCCTTAAAACATAAGTCTGTCGGGTCTTGGTAGAAGACTGCTTTTATTTAGAAAATATAGGATTTTCTGGAAAGGACGTTAATGCACCGTAGATTCTAAACTACTATCTTTCATAAAGTTATTTTGAATAAAAATGCGTACTTATACAAATGACACTAAATACTTATGGACTCACCAGCATAATAAAAATGCTGATACTCGCTTTCAAAATAACTTGTATTCTCAGGTCAGCGATAGACAGATACACCCCGGGAGCTTTTGTGGAGACAGCCTAGCACCGAGCTGTATCTATGTTATGTTATGTAATTACTTTGATATTAGTATGACATGTAAACTACGTAAAATTATTACTATTAATGCAATGGTTGTTGTACTTTGATTACTATACTGCATATGTTGTAATACTTGACATGACATCATCCACCCCAGAACGTTTTCGTCGTTCCGGTTTTGGGGTGTGACACTCGCCGAGTTCACCCAAAACCGGAAAAGAAGGCAACTCACTTAAACTCATCGAGTCCCTCCCTAGACTCACCAAGTTCCTCGGTCTATTGGACTATCTTAAAGGATTAAGCCCCCATATTTCAGATCTGAACTCCAAACTTCATAAACACTCTAGAAATGACTTATTAAGGGTAAAGTTTCCAGCTTTACCCATCCTAAGTACTTTCCTAATGGGTTTAGACAAAACCCCAACTCATTAAGACATAACTCCATGGTCCAATAACCCTTATTACACCAAACCAAGACAGGAAAATCACGATCTAGACTCTAGACATCCAATAGCCATGTAAAGTCTTGGACTTTACTTCCTTGCATGGCCTTTAGGGCTCCAAGAGGCCATAACAATCTCTTTAAGCTTGCATGGACTTCCTAATGACATAAAGCTTGCACCTTTATGCCTTAACCACCCTAAATACTTCCAGATCTGAAAGGATCATGCTTGGGGGACATCCAAAACCCAAAGACAACCATTCTTGGACCAAAAACCTTCCAAAAAGGGGCTATAAGGAGATCTAATAAACCAAAAGCCAAGATGAAGACTTGACTACCAAGAAATGCAGCAAATGGCGTGTATCTTCTGGATCTACTTCCTCCTTCTTGAACCTCCAACTTCCTTCTTCTTCTTCTTCTTCTTCCTCCTCAAGAGCACACAAATCACACCATGGTGGCTCAAACACTCACAAGATGCACTAGGGTTTCGTGGGTGAGGGTTTGGGGTCTAGGGGCTAAATATGAGGCTGAGGGAATGAGAATATGATACTTAAATAGGGCACCAAGTCCCGAAATTAGGGTTTTCCAACCCAGACCAGACTCGTCGAGTGAGTCCCCCGACTCGCCGAGTCGGCCACTTAATCCGTGTCACGGAACTCGCTCCGACTCGTCGAGTTCTTCCTTGGACTTGACGAGTTGACTCATTGACTTAGGGTTTTTCCTTCCCCAACTTGGCCTCCTGGATTCCGGGTGTTACAATCTGTGTGAGATTTTTTCATAAAACAAGAATGATGGAGATTACAAGGCAAACATGTAGGTATGTCTTCCTAGGGTTTCACAAATATATTGAGAGAGAGAGAGAGAGAATAACAACTTATGATAACGACATCTATCCCGACGATAATTTTCACCTATTGCAACAAAGCTATGCAGACGCCGCTGAGCTGATGACTTGTCGTCGGTATAGGCTGTGTCGACGACTTGTCATCGCCATAGGATCAAAATTTATCGTCGTCATAGTGATTGATTCTTGGAGAAAGAGAGAGAGAGAGAGAGAGAGAGAGAGAGAGAGAGAGAGAGAGAGAGAGAGAGAGAGAGAGAAAGAGAGGGGGGGGGTTAGCATGGAATCGTTGAGTCCATCTGTAAGAAGGGTTTGCAGCGATGGTGGTCAACCATTGTAGAAAAAGTACATAGAAACTCTTTTGAACATCTTTTTTTTGTAATTAAATTATATGCGGATGCTACATCATGCCATATGAAAGAATTTTGTCAGAGTTAGCTTACTTGACATGTCACTAGGACGATAACCTATTGAACCTGTCTTAATGGATAAATGGTGTGGAAATTAGAAGTTTAAGGACTTAATTAGCACTATTAAAACTTTGGTGGCTAAATAGGATCAATTTTGAGACTTCCATGGTAAAAAAATCAATACTTTTTATAAATATAGTTAATTAGTTTGTGCTTAAAAAACATCTCTAATACCACTCTGTAAACATAGTAACTCTATATTTGATATAAAAATAAAATGAGTTTGGGTCCCAAACTCTACTTTGTTACATCAAATATAGAATCAAATATAGAGTTTGAATAGTAAATTCTATATTTAAAGTTAGGGAAAAGGACATATATGTCATATGAACTTTCTAGGGTTAACCCTTTTAGTCATTCAAGTTTTCATGGCTTTATGAAGGAACAAAATGGGTGGAACCTAGTGGCTTTATGAAGGAACAAAATGGGTAGAACCTAGCAATTTAGTCTCTTTTACAGTTCCCTTAACAATGACTCTAAAAAGTCAAAAACATTCCTCTTCTACAAACAAGCATCCACAATTTCATGATCCAACTCACCAAAATCATAAACAAAAACGGATCTCCAGTCATTGTAAACATCTACCCCTTCATAAGCCTCTACATCGACTCCAATATTCCAATGGAATACTCGTTCTTCGATGGAAACGCAACTCCGATGAACGAAGGTGGCGCCATGTACACAAACATGTTTGATGCCAACTACGATATCCTCATTTCCATCTCTCTCTCTCTCTCTCCCTCTCTCTCTCTCTCACACACACATACTCACAACTTAATCACAAATCAGAAACAAAAGTTCATGAGAAATTGATTGGTGGGTTTTATTTTACTTTAATATGAAGTTTCGATTCTTCATTGCAAATCAGAAGCGAGAGTTCATCAGAACCGATTTTATGGGTTTCGGTTTAGATTTCTATTGTACAGGTGGGTTTCAAAATGTTTGTGTTCATCAAAGTTTTGAAATGTTTGACATAAACGAGGTTTCAATTTCTATAAACCAAGTAGGTTTCAGTTTCAATAAATCAGGTAGGTTTCAATTTGAGGAATTGATTTTGAACAGTTCGTAATCAACAAACGATTTTTGAAATTGATTTTCTTCACATACGAGATCGGTGCGTTCTTTGCACATGTCTTTCTGAAAATAGATCCTTGCTTGATTGCTTGAGGAAACTAATTCTTTAGATTTCGATTCTATTATAAACGATTCCTCTAGGGTTTCAATTTATGTAGAATCCACTTCAGAAAACAAATTTACCTTGTAGGCTTGAACGCCGCGTTGTTCCTCCATGAATTTCTTAATCAAAGCAGCAACAGCATATGAACAGTTAAATATTTCTTGAAAAAATACACTCTCGACAATGTCTTTTGTTAACAAATTTAGTAGTTAAACATAGTTGGATTTGTGAATGGGTGTCTCCGATTCGAGGAGAGGATAGGAGGATACATGCTTTCTTTTCTTCTCCTGCTATGTATTTTTTTTTTTCACATAAATGGGCATTGGCCACGTGGTATCGACTGAGCAGCCACATAATCTTTAATGGATTATGTGGCATGGTAACCGGCCATAATAAGTAAAATGGACTAAATTGCTAGGTTTCCATCAATTTCGTTGCCTCGTAAAACCATGAAAAAACTTGAATGACTAAAAGAGTCAACTCTAGAACGTTTATAGGACATATTTGTTATTCCCTTAAAGTTAGAATATTCATAAACTCTTTAAATATAACTGAAATTCCATATATATATATATATATATATATATATATATATATATATATATATATATATATATATATATATATATATATATATATATATATATATATATATATTAAATGTATGCGTTATTTTTTGTAAACATATTTATAATATTTTTTATAAATAAGTGTATATATTTATTTTAAAGTGTTAGGAAATGAAATTCTTTATTTTATAAAATCTTTGTTTAATTAATATCATAATCAATGTATATATTATTTTATACAAATTATTTACTTGATTATATTTTGTTTAATAAAACTAATTTTAAAGTTCTTAAAACAAACAAATAATAGACAAATTAAAAAAAAGCAAATTTTTGACAAATTGTAAAATGTGCTTTAAATTGAAAGGGTATTAATAAAAGTAGAGAAAAATATTTTTTAATATACAAAATAAAATAGAAAATATAATAAGATTGTAGAGTAAATCATACGAATCGTTCATTGTGTAGGTACCAAATTGCACATTCAATCCTTATTTTTAAAAATTAACTTGGATCGTCCTTTATTTAGTTAAAAGTTGCACGTTTCGTCCCTCTTTAGTTTAAATTTGCACACTTAATTCGTTGTGAGACATGAAATGACTATAATGCATTTTTTTAAAATTTTTTTCCTTTATTTTTAATATATTTGATAGTTTATATATATATATATATATATATATATATATATATATATATATATATATATATATATATATCTTTTTTGTTGAATAGTTAACCACCAGATGTGCACAACCACCACCAGAAACCTTTTTTGATCACCACTGGTGACTACCACATTATTTTCCTTTCTCTATTCACAAAACCCAAAAAAATGCATTATCGAAACAAACTCCCAAATCCTAAATCTTTCTGTAAACCCATAAATTACATCAAACAAATTTTAAAATTCTTAACATTTTTGTAAACTCATAGAAATTCTAGATTCAAGGTAGGTACAAAAAATTTAAAAACAACGAGATTTTAAACTGAATTTGTCATCATCACCATTGAAATTGTGTTGTAGAAGATGATGAACATTATGTCAGGTTTGCTCAAAGAAAAAAAAAAGAAACAAAGAACGTTAGTTGCGGTGGACATTGGTCAAGATAGAGGGGTAGCCCAAATCTGACCATTGACCACGAAATCAGCAGCATCATCACCTCCAAGTGCCTCCACCATGTGATCACTTCAAACACCGAGGGATTGCTTTTTAGGCTAAAAAGTTCTTTTTGACAAAAAGACTTTTTAACTTTTAGCTTTTTACAAAAGAAGGTTTTAAAAAATGTTTGATTTATCTTTTGAAGAACTAAAAGTTAAAAATCCAAAAGTCACAAAAAATCATTAATTCATGACTTTTGAACCAACCCTTTTTTGTTCTTGCCAAAAAGTTGATCTAAAAGGACTTTTTAAATTACGAAACATCTTTTTAGACTTTTAGCTTTTTGAAAAAGCCAAAAGTCCTAAAAATCATTTTCAAAAGATATCCCAAACACCCTCCGACTATAGAACCTCGAACCACCACCATTACCACCCAAATACCACCTTCGTATACAACCACCCTCTAAAAAAATAAGTACAACCCCTGCATGTCGACCTCCTTATGCAGATATGCTACCCACTCGTCGGAAAATAAAGAGGCGACTAGGGTTTAGTGCATAGGTGGTGGTTAGCATGTTGGCGATGGCAGATTTGTAATGGTGGTCGGAGGTGAACATATCATAGGTAGTCTGGTGTCCGAGGTTGTAGTTGCAGGTGCGCCGGTGGCGATGGAGCGGAGTTGTAGGAGGTTTTAGAGGGGAGAATAAAACGATCGAAGTTGCAGGTTTCAACATCAACGAGCCCTTTTATGTTGATCTGTGATGGCAGTATACTGTTTTCCAGGTGGCAAACGGAGAAAAGAAAAGACAGGCAAGATAGAGCAGTGGTGGATAGAGTTGAATATATCGGAGGTGGTTTGGTGACTTAGTTTCCAGGGAGGCAAAAGGAAAGGGGGAAAGGGAAAGAGAAAGAGTAGGGTTGGATGTGTGGTAGAGGACTTGGATGGGGGTGAGGGGGTTGTATTTATTATATTTTCCTTTTTTTTTTTAATTCTAAAAAATGATAAACAAATAATAAAAATGTAAAAAATAGATTATTAATGGAAAAATAGTAATTTTATGTTTGCATGATTGAAAAAAAAAAACATAATACAAAGACTGTCCAAACTAATTTTTGAAAATAAAGACTAAACGTGCAATTTCACATTTGGACAAGAACGTGTAATTTACTCTAAGATTGTAATTTGTAAAATAGAAAAATGATGGTATATGAATCACTTTCATTCTAAAAATAGATTGAAAAATAGAATAGCATTGAGAAGATCTCTCAGTGGTGTTTGCCAGGATTGTGTAGAGCCGCAAAGGAAAAGAAAAAACAAAACTCATAATTCCTTTGGGTTGTCATTTCTTAGATCGGTTTATAACTTTTATTATACTGTTTATTTTTAATTCCTTTTTTTTCCTATAAATTTGATGCCAAATAAAAATGAATATTAACATCGTGTGTGATTACATCGGTTCATATGTAATTTGAGTATCAGACTAAAATGAGAATGAAAATTAATCGGTGGTTTTGGTAGTTAATATGATCATAATTTCAAGTTAGATTAAATTGGAGCCAGAATTCATGTTCCAATATCTAGGTTAAACCCATGGGTTCATCCAGCCAACGAGACATATCGTGGCCAAGGTACTTAGGAGGTGTTTGGATAGGAAAAAAAGAGGTGTTTATTGCTTATTCCCACAATAAGTTAATTTAAGTGTTTGGATAAAATCCAGCTTATTAGGCTAAATAAGCTAATTTTAATAAGCATCCCTCCCCATACTTATTGCTTATTGCTTATTCCCACCATAAATAAGCTATAAGCAATAAGCTAAAAATCTAATCCAAACACCCCCTTAATAGATCACGTTCGAGAGGATCAATCTCCCAAGATTATAATGAAAAAGGACAGGGGTAATTTGGGACAATTTTCTGAATAATATTTTCAACCAAAGCAAATACATCGAATTTAAATAACATCTACCCCTAACGCTTAGAGCTAAAATTGCCAAAATAAAAGGAAACTTGAGAAAGTGGAGATACTTTAGAACCTAACTCCTAATTTATTTCTCCTGTGGTTGCTTTGATTTCCTTTGGGTTGGGCTCTTATTCTTCAGAACGGATGGGTTCATTTGTGGGTTCCTTTGGGTTGGGCTCTTATCCGGTAGCATTAATTATGGTGTTTTCTCTAGCTACCATTCGAATTATTAGTAAGCCCATGTCAAACACTAGTCGATGTTATGTGGGAAATAAACATATAAAGGCTGTTTGACATGGGTTTGGTCGGATTAAAGCCTTTTTAGAGATAACACCATTTGAAGTTGAGGTCTTTCAAATCTAACGGAATACTTTCAATTAAAGTATCATTTGATGGTGATTCCAAGAAGTTGGAAACCCTTCTTAGATCGAAAGATGCACCATATTCCAAAATTGTATCACTTGGGCTTTTATAAAATAATCATTCTCTTGATTGTCTGGCATTTCAACGGTTCCTCATAACTCGATTTATTTTTGTTTGTAATAAACCGTTTGATAGGTAAAGTTCAAGTCTTTATGTTTATAAAGACTTGAACTTTCTGCATCAATAGTTGTATTTTGCACCTATGTTTATTGAGAAAAAGATTCATACAAGAAGGCTTTGGGTGTAAAATTCTTTATATTTGACAATATTTTGGTCCACTGTTAAGGTGTTCTTACATGAAAACATTCATATAATCATTCTGCTTATTGTTTTATATTCGTGGCCTACAACTACAAGTCTTGATATTGTATTATAACATCATACTTTCATTTCTTCTATTACAATATTATCTTCATTTTTTTTACTAAAACATTGTACTTTAGAAGAAACAAAAATGAGATGCCATAATAAACAAATCAATAAAAGTGCGAGATTTTTGGGGATCTCAGGTATCCTACCAATATTTCTATGATCTGCGATGTGCAAAACTAGCTAGGAGTTACGGACATCAGAAGACCTAATTTGGTCTTATATTTCAAATTGATACTTTTCTGTTCGACTTTTATTTGGCTCGATGTATTCAATCTATACTTTTCAACATTTGAGGATGATCATCTCAAGTTGTTAAATAAGGAACTCCTTATTATGAAATGACATTAGATTTTGTTTACATATTATGCTGTCAATTTTAGTGTGTAGGCTCAAAAATTTAATAAACTTTTTAAATAACCTAAGGGATTATCGTTGCTAAATGCTTTCATATTTTGTTCACATGATATTGCCAACCATTTAAGTTTGAGTCTTTAAAATTTTAATGAACTAACTTGAAAAAAAAAAATTGAAAATTTGGTTTTCATAGTTTGCAAATTTCTTTAGATACATGCTGATAATTTTAGTAGTGTTGGTCTTTTTAGCCTACATTTTATCGTGGATTTAGTCCCTGTCAAACTTGAAAATATCAAAAAGACTATTGTTTTCCTTTGATTTTTATTTTATTGTTTTGTTTAGTTTAAAAACAAGAAATGGACCCACACATAGCCCCATGTATGATTGTAATCATTTCTTCCAATATCACCTATTAGAAACAAGGAATGTCCATTAGAAACAAGGAATGTCGAACCAAGGAGGAGAAGGAAGGTGCTTTCTCTGTCATGATCGCATAAGATGAATCTATGGGCAATGCGAGTTATGTTCAAGAACACAATTGTATGGATCATCATGGAACAAACTCACTGAACGCATGAATACATCATATCACATCATAAAATATTTTAGATAAACAAAACAATTAAAAAAAATAGAAAAAAGAATTCAAATGGATAAAACAATATTTTCAAATTTGAGAGAAACCCTTTTCAAATTTGAAAGAAACCAAATTCACAATAAAAATAGGCTAAAAGGATTATATCCTTAATTTTAAAATTTTTGGACTGTATCCAAAGAAATAAAAAACCCTACCACCAAATTTGCAATTTTCTTGAACTAATTAACTTTGACCTAGAGAATTCTTATTGTTGTGAAATTATTTCACGTGTGGCGATGCGTGCACAACATTGTTCCCTTTTGATAAATAATGTCTTGATAATTACATTTGCCTTCAAAGATTTGATATATCCTAAAAGACAAAACCTTCAACAATGGTTTTCCCATCATTGAACACGAACCATAAACATTATTAAAATGAATAAAATGGCATATTATGTTTTTTTTCGTGATTATACCAAGGTTGTCAAGATTGGGATCCTACCTAAGATCGTTTTTCGGTTTGCAAGATCGGGATCGTAAGATCCGGATCGAGATCCTAAGATCCCATAAAATAAAATATAATTTTAATTTATAATATTTAATCATAAAAAATATTCCAAACATTTAATTTTTCGTTTAAAAGTTATAAAAACTTCAAAATATTAATCATAAGTCACAATAAAAAATGATAAATGGTAGATTGGTAAAGGGTAAAAAACATAAAGTGGTAAAAAAAAATCAAGGGAAGGTAGGATCGGATCGGATCGGATCTCGATCCTACGATCCTACCTACGATCTTACGATCCTACCCCAAATACGATCCTTTTACGATCCGGACCGTTTTTCATACCTAGGATCGTAGGATCGTACGATTCTACGATCATGATCTCGATTTTGACAACCATGGATTATACGTCCAAAACAAAATTAATATGAATAATAATTAATTCTTGAATGAGATAGTTTGATAAGAAAAAAAGGTTTATAAATAGAAAATGTGTAACATCCATAGGTAAATGACTTATTTATGTTTTTGGTCAATTAAAGATGTAAAATCATGGATTTTGAGATGATCACGATGTGACCATCGATGCAGAAACATGCATCCATTTTCGTGGGTCACGATGTGACGAGCAAATGATCACTACATGACGGTCACTTTGGGGTTAACCTTAATTTTGGTTTTGCACCCTATTTAAGGGAAATAAGGGGCTAGGGTTTGCACACCCTTAGCCTCCATCACCTCCCTTCACCCTCAAGAAAATCCTAATCCTCCATTGTTGATTGTGAGCTTCTTTTGGTGATTTCTAGCTTAGAAGAAGAAGAGAATGAGCTTTGGTGCATCATCTCAGCTAGCAAGCCTTTCCCTCGTCATCTTGAGCTGCTTTAGGACCCCTATAAGTCCTCAAGTTCATGTATTTTTAGCTCAAGCATGTTTGATCTAGAGTTTTGTCAACCTTTTTCAATGTTTGAGGAAGTTTAAGTGTTGGGATCTCATAAAGTTGGCAACTTTATGAGTTCTAGAGGCTCTTTTATGATCCTTTGTCCCAAATCTGGAGAATTAGTGAGTTATAAGTTTGGAGAATTAGTGAGTTATAAGTTCATGCATGAGATTAGATCTCATTTTCCCTTCATTTTGACCTAGCTTGTATCCAAGACATGCATTGGACATGCATGTCTAAAAAGCAATGATTTTATGGTGTATCGGGATGGAGAAAACGTTCTCGAAAGTTTGAGTGCTTGGCTTGAATGATTAAGAGCTGAAGGCATTAATTTGTCCATAGCGATTCTCACGACGTGACGGGCTAGTTTTCACAATGTGACGATGGTCATTTCCGCGACTGTTTTGGCTAAACATTGTCATGAAGTGACCAATGGCTGGCCACAACTTGACAATCAACTAAGGTTGACTGTGACCATTGACTTTGACCATAGTTGACTTTTGGTCATATTTAAGGTTTTA
This sequence comes from Lactuca serriola, assembly GCF_051521515.1. Classification (NCBI taxonomy): domain Eukaryota; kingdom Viridiplantae; phylum Streptophyta; class Magnoliopsida; order Asterales; family Asteraceae; genus Lactuca; species Lactuca serriola. The sequence continues at coordinate 338,185,215 of NC_136412.1, forward strand.
GGGTGTAGACTGAGAGGGTACTTATTTATTGTTGTTAGGTGTCTCATTGTACCTGTCTTTTCTGTGTGTGAGCTGTTGTGTCTAGCTGTTATCTGCAATGTGAACTTTCTCACTGTATTACTTATGTCATAGTGTGTGTGCATGTTGACCAGTTGGGTCTTATTTGTTGAATGTTGTTATGTATTATTGAGATTCTGATAGCTTTAAGGAGTGTTGTTAGCCCATCGGGACTGCTGATAGTCCCCATGGTTGCTAATAACCTATATCTGTTTATTTTAATGTGTTGCATGTGATACTTTGTGGAACTCACTAAGCTTTGCGCTTATAGTTGTAGATTTAAATGTGTTTCAGGTACTTCACATGATTGCGGGAAGGTGAAGGCTTAACTTTAAACTCCCATCAGAAGCTTTTCATGATTCCGCATTTTGTGATACTCTGATTTTGGGATGATTGTATTTTGATACTTATGATTTTCTGACTTGGCTTTCCTGGAAAACTATGATTTTATATAATTAAAAATGAAAATTTTGGTTGTGATTTTCAGGACGTTACAAAAGGTTTCTAAGCCTTCTAATACTTTTAAAACCAATGTTATCTCTTTCGCAAGGGTGGTGCAAATGTGAACCGAAATAACTTTGTTTCACTAAACTGGTGTGCGAGTGCGTCTCTCCTGCAAGTATGAATGCACCACCAGCCGACAAGAATATTTTAGGTATTTATTTTTCATAATTAAAAATTTATTAAATCTTCAATTACAAACCTATATTAATCACATATTGTTGGTTATAGTTTCATGGTTAATAACTACGCCTATGTTACATACAATGTTGTAAAACCGGCATAGGCGGTCGGTTAATTGGTCCCTATGGGTTAGGCGGCCTTGACCCGTCGACGATAAGTGCTAGGCGGCCTTCTTATGAAGTCGTGGTCATATCGGTCTTAAGCAGAGCTAGGCGTTCCTAAGCGGTCCAAGGGGAGGCGATTGAAATTTTTAAAATTTTCAATTTCCAAATTTTCTAGTTTTCTAATATTATACCAAAATTTTCAAATTTTCAAAATTTTAAATAGTCAAATTGTCAAATTTTCTTATATTATACCAAAAATTTATTTTTCAAAATTTTAAAATCTTAAAATTTCAAGTTTTCATATTTTCAAACTTTTAAATAATTATTTTCTTATGATGTATTAATTTTTGAATAATTTATTTAATATGTTATGTTCCCCGATTAATCATCACCTAAACGATTATCCCTTAACTCACTTGTCCAACTAGGTAATGTCAACATTTTTTTACAACCTTGGTTACGACCTTACGAGTATGAATGCACCAACGGTCAATTAAAATAGTTTAGATATTTCTTTTTCATAACTAAAAATTTATTATATGTTCAATTACAAAACTTGTATAATTACATATTTTCGGTTATGGTTTCATGATTAATGACTGGCAATTAGTTCTACTCGTTACAAAATTCATAACAACAAGTCAATTACAAATGTGTCTTAGTATAAATATTACACTATGTGATAGATAAAGACGCACCAATTACTACAGAAACCTCTCATCCTCCATTGTTACTTCATTTTCTAGAGCATAAGAAAGGTTTGGAGGCCTTAAAGAACCATAGGCATTGATCTTTTTCTTGTAATCTGTAACATCCGGAATCCTAAGGTACTAAATTTATTTAATTATTGCATTTTGAGGGTCCTCACGACGTGAGATCTTAGGGGCCATGTCGTGAGACATAAGGTCTCACGATGTGAGCATGGCTTAATGACCCCAACCCTAATTTTCGGGTATTTAAGGGAATGAGAGGTTAGGGTTTCCCCATCCTCAGCCTCTCTCACCCTCTAAGCCTCTGGAACCCTAATTTTCATATCACCTTGATTTATTGAGCATTTTGCTTATAGAAAGGAAGGAAGAAGGAAGGAGAAGAAGTATCTTGGGAAGGAAGTTGATTGGGATCATCATCATCATCAACTTTCATCTTGCTTAGACCCTTGTAAGTATCAAGACTCAAGCTTTATTGCATTTCATGGCTAGATCTAGGCTTTTGGTCCATTTTCTTTTGATTTGGCTTGGTTGGAGTGGAGTAAATCCATAAAGTAAGCAACTTTATGGATTTAAATGGCCTTTTGAGTCTTATATCCTTCAGATCTAGGTTATGGTGGAGTAATAGAGTTTGCATGAGAACTTGATGCCATATTTGCATCTTTTGACCCTAAATGGTGAAGGTACATGCATGGTGTATGCATGTCCATAAAGCAAGAATTTTCATGGACCATTAGGGTCCCCTTTAGCTTCTGGAAGGAGTGAGGTTAATGGATGAATGGATTAAAACCGTTGAAATAGTGGTTTTGGCTTCAGACCATGCCCACGATGTGAGGATGGGTCACTGTTCCCACTGAGTCGTTTGAGTTAGGAGTGAGACACGGACTTGGACCAGACACGTCTCATAACGTGACCAAGGATTGGTCATGGAGTGAGGTGCTGTTTTGCGCTTTTGGTCCACTAGTTTCTGACTTTGGGCCTTACCATGTTTGGGCCCATTTTGAGCCTTGTGTGTCATTCAGGGAATTGGGCCTTTTGGGGATTAGGCCCATGATCATGCCCATTTAGGAAGATGATCGCTAGTGGGATTTTTGTGTTAATGGACCGGGCCTTGGATTAGGACCAAGGGAGGAGGAGGAGGGTAAAAGGGCCTTTTACCCTAAACATTGGGCCAATAACTTAGATTCATGATTATTGGTTAAGATCCAGTTATTAGTTGGATATTTATTTGATGATGTCAATGTGGGGTGTTTTCAGACCAGCAGTCTGAAATTTTCTCTGTGTGATTTTATAGCTGAGATGAGTTTCCTCACTGTATTTAGCGGGTTGAAGGCACCAATGCCCATCCATGATTTGTTATGTTTAGGATGCTAGATGTCTGCGTGACTCTCGCATGTGATATATGTTTATATGTATACCGGGCGGGGCCCAATGACCATTATGTATGTTATGTATCTTTGTGATGATTTCATGTGTTATGTGTTTATGTGTGTACATGTGCTTATGTATACCAGGTGGGGCCCGATGACTGACATATCTATATACCGGGCGGGGGTCGATGTCGGGAGGGGACCGATGACGGGCGGGGCCCATTATGTGATTATTATGTATGGTATGTGGTATTTTGGGGAACTCACTAAGGCCCTGTTTGATATGTGTCTGACCGAGTCAGGTCAGCCATTTTTATCTGACTCGGTCAGCTATAAGGTGTTTGATAAACAAATTTTGGGCTTCTGACTTGGAAAAAAAGATATGATTGAGAAAGAACTGGGCAAGTGGTTGACCGAGATAGGAAGAAAGTTTTCCGATCATACCCTTGCTCTAATGTATCTCTTCGAGCGCTTCCTTTTCTTCTCCTCTTTCAGCAGCTCGTTTCTCCCACACCTACCATCGATTCCTTCCACTCCATAGTAACACTAACGAAGGCACATATCATTACTTTCTTCCTTGACCATTTCTATAGTCCATCTTCTTCATTGCTTCTTTCTCATCGGTATATCTCTACTCTTCCCAATCACAAACCCAATTCAAGTAGATGTTGCAATAGCTTTATTATTCAGAAAGCCATTAATATTTTGATGATACTATTCTCAAGATATTATGTCGATTATATGCTCTATTCTTAATGATGTCCTTGTTAAATACTATGTCAATTATTGTTTCATCAAATATGTAGTCCAGATGTTTGATGAAAAGCCTAAATGAAAATGACTTCTCTTTTATCAAGCTTCACTTACAATCATTTCTTCTTTAAAATCAGTAGGTTCGAGTTGCTTATGAATTTTTGTGTGTATATGAAATTTTCTACATTGTTAGACATTTATTTTTATTGTTGGTGGTTTGTAGAAAACGCATTACATGTGTTTCATCTTAAAGTCATGCAATTGTTATGCATATGCAGGAACAAACAAGCTATTTGAAATTGATTTGTATATGTAGGAACAAAGATTTTCACTCCATATATTTGAATTAATGTGCAATTGTTATGTAAATGCAGGAACAAAGAATCATTTGTATTCATATGCAGGAACAAATATTTAGGTTTCAGTGGCTGCATTGATCAAGAGAATGGAAAGAACATATCAGATTGTGAGCTTAAAAAAGATAGATCTTGGAGCTATGAGCATCTTATCACGTTGGTGAAGCAACATCAAATTGATGAAGATAGGTTTTCATGAAATTACTGATGTGAATCTCATTAGAAAATCAATGTCTTTGTTTTGGATTACCATCGTATTCGTGTATAAATAGCCAAAAATTGTAAAATATCAAACCCAAAAAACTTGTGGATCTTTCCTTGTTAAAATTACTAAAATACCATTTTCGTTATAATTTCACAAATAAATGTTATTTTCTTCTCTAGTTGTCATACCATGCCTGTTTTTTCTTCTCCTTTCCAATTTTACAGATTACTAAAATATTTGTATGACAATTTGTATATTTTTATAATTTTTCAGCAACATCATCCATTAATATAGAGTAACAAGGGTAAAATGGTCATTTTTTATCGGTCAACACATTCAGTCAGATGTACAATCAAACAACATGCTTTCTTACTAAATCAAAAATTTATTAGTCAGACAGACCTTTCCCAGTCAGCACTTTTTCAGTCAGCAACTATCAAACGGGACCTTAGCTTTGTGCTTACAGTTTTCAGTTTATGTTTCAGGTACTTATGGTTTAAAAGGGAAGAGTCTGGGATGAATTTCAGTGCACACACCACCTTGTTCTGCATTTTATGATTACTCTGATGTTTCATGGTGTATTTGTTACACTTTTTTCTATCTTGACTTTATGATGATGCTTGGATTACAGCTTTAATAATTTTAAAAAGAAAATTTTTTGTCTAAATTTTTGGGACGTTATAAGTTGGTATCAGAGTCTTAGTTTGAGGGATTCAGACGTACTCTCGGGTATGTTTGAACTAAAATTGAGGGTTTGGTAAAAAAAAATTCAAAAAGAAGTATTTTATAAAAAGAGTTTTTAATAAAAGAAAAGGATGTGGTGCATGCAATCGACCGATCTCAAGTAAGTTTCCCCAAAATACCCATACATGATTTATGATATGCTTTGATTTATGAATCTGTGAATCACATGCTAGTTGGGGCTAAGGATATGCTCAGGATTTACATGACATAATGCTAGGAGAGATGCCTTTTATGCCTACTATATGAGCTTGTAGACTTGCATGTTAGTACTGATCAGTCGATTATAGGGCGGACTGATTAGATTTTTCTTGATTCTGATTACTCGATGCTCAAATGCTGCTTGCTTTGTGATTTTTAGGAGTTCTCACTAACATTAGCTAACTAGTAAGCGAATATGCTAAGTTACATATCTCAGAAACTAAATAATTTTAGAAGGTTAGGTTTTAACTCTATTACGCAGCTCTTGTTTGAGTCCAACCATTGTAGTGTGAGACCTTTCATTCAATGAATTATCTGGTTTCGGTGATATGTAATTGTATTCATAAGCTAGTTAGAGGGTGTGGGTAGGAGTTCCTTCTACAGCTGATGGCGGAGAGTGGTATGTTTTTTACCCTAGGGAAAGCCTAGGAAGAGATTTAGTGTTGGGAGCCTTCTTTTGTTAAGGGTTGTATATAGGGAGTGACTTAGAGGATTCAAAAAGACCCTTGAGGAAAGTACAGATAGATGTGGAAGGTAGTATGTATTGGGTTATGAGCATAACATCAATCTTATGGTGTTCATGCAACCCTAATTGCTTTGATCTAGATTTTTCTAAGTAAACATACACTATTGAATACCAAAGTAATAAAACCTAATTGACTAGCATACAAATATGAAATTGACTTGGGTACTCGTCCAGTTCACTTCTAGATTTTGTAAGAGGTTCAATGAGGATTTGGGTACTCGTCTCCATTTCAGCACGACATTCCATCCACAGACTGACGAGCAGAGCGAGCGGACTATCCATTCCTTAGAGGATATGCTTCGGGCGTGTGTTTTGGATTTTGATGGGAGTTGGAATACGTATCTTCCACTAGCGGAATTTTCGTATAACAACTGCTATCACGCCAGCATTGATCAACCTCCTCTTGATGCATGACCCTGATTTGTTGGGGTGAGGTCGTTCAACTATTCATAGGGAGTACCGAGGTGGTACTCAAGACCACTGAGTTAATACAATAGGTTTGGAGTAGACTCCAGATAGCTCAGAGTCGGCAGAAGAGTTATGCCGACAGACATTGATCAGATCTAGAGTTCCAGGTTGGGGATATGGTTCTCCTGAAGGTGTCACATTGCAAAAGTGTTATTCAATTTAGGAAGAGGGGCAAATCGGGCTCCATATATTTCGATCCTTCTAGGGTTTTTGCCCAGGTGGGACGAGTTGTATATCGTTTGGATCTTCTCGAGGAGCTCAGCCAAATCCATAAAACATTCCACGTCTCTCAGTTGCGGAAATGTTTAGTGGATGATTCCGTAGTGGTTCCATTGGAGGATATTTAGGCGGATGACCTCCTGAATTATACTGAGAGGCTAGTGGCGATTCTTGACCGGAAAATGAAAACCTTGAGGAATAAGGTTGTAGAGCTGGCGAAGGTCCAATGGCAGCATCGCAAGGTCTTGGAATGGACGTGGGAGCCGGATGATGAGATAAGAGAGCTCTACCCGAATTTATTTGTGGTAGCGGACTTCGAGGATGAAGTTTGATTCAAGTGGGGGAGAATTGTAACATCCGGAACCCTAAGGTACTAAATTTATTCAAATATTGCAGTTTGAGGGTCCTCACGACGTGAGATCTTAGGGGCCACGTCGTGACTGGCCGTTGACTCGTTGACCCATGTTTTAGGGAGTTATTTGGGGTAGCGGACTTCGAGGATGAAGTCTGATTCAAGTTGGGGATAATTGTAACATCCGGAACCCTAAGGTACTAAATTTATTCAAATATTGCAGTTTGAGGGTCCTCACGACGTGAGATCTTAGGGGCCACGTCGTGAGTGGCCGTTGACTTGTTGACATGTGTTTTGGAGTCTCATGACGTGAGACATAAGGTCTCACGACATGAGCGTGGCTTAATGGCCCAACCCTAATTTTCAGGTATTTAAGGGAATGAGAGGTTAGGGTTTACCCATCCTCGTCGTCTCTCACCCTCTAAGCCTCTAGAACCCTAGTTTTCATATCATCTTGAGTTATTGAGCATTTTGCTTGTAGAAAGGAAGGAAACAGGAAGAATAAGAAGTATCTTGGGAAGGAAGTTGCTTGGGATCATCATCATCATCAACTTTCATCTTGCTTGGACCATTGTAAGTATCAAGACTCAAGCTTTATTGCATTTCATGGCTAGATCTAGGATTTTGGTCCATTTTCTTATGATTTTGCTTGGTTGGAGTGGAGTAAATCCATAAAGGTAGCAACTTTATGGATTTAAATGGCTTTTTGAGTCTTATATAGGTTTTGATGGATTAATAGAGTTTGCATGCGAACTTGAGGCCATATTTGCACCTTTTGACTCTAAATGGTGAAAGGACATGCATGGTGCATGCATATCCATAAAGCAAGTATTTTTATGGACCATTAGGTTCCCTTTTAGCTTCTGGAAGTGGTGAGGTTATGGGATGAATGGATTAAGACTATTGAAATAGTGGTTTTGGCTTCAGACTGTGCTCACGACGTGAGGATGGGTCACCGTCCCTGCTGAGTCGTCTGAGTTAGGAGTGAGGCACGAACTTGGATCAGACACATTTCATGACGTGACCAAGGATTGGTCATGGTGTGAGGTGTTGTTTTGGGCTTTTAGGCCTTATTGGGCAACTAGTTTCTGACTTAGGGCCTTATCGACTCCATGTTTGGGCCCATTTGGATCCTTGTGTGACATTCAGGGAATTAGGCCTTTTTGGAATTAGGCCCATGATTAGTTCCAGACCCATTTAGAAGATGGGTCGCTAGTAGGCTTTTTTGTTAATGTACTGGGCCTTAGATTGGGACTAAGTGAGGAGGAGGAGGGTAAAAGGGTCTTTTACCCTAAGCATTGGGCCGGTAATTTAGATTCTTGATTATTGGTTGAGATCTAATTATTAATTGGATATTTATTTGATGATGTCAGCACGGGGATTTTCCGGACCAACAGTCTGAGATTTTATTTGTGTGATTCTACAGCTGAGGTGAGTTTCCTCACTATGTTTAGCGGGTCAAAGGCACTAATGTCGGCCCATGATATGTTAGGTTTAGGATGCTAGATGTTTGCGTGACTCTCGCATGTGATATATATATATATATATATATATATATATATATATATATATATATATATATATATACCGGGCGGGGCCCGACGACCATTATATATGCTATGTATCTGTGTGATTATTGGATGTGTTATGTGTTTGTGTGTTTATATGTTTTTATGTATGTCGGGAGAGGCCCGATGACGGGCGGGCCCATTATGTGATTATTATTTATCGTATGTGGTATTTTGGGGGAACTCACTAAGCTTTGTGCTTTGGGTCTTCAGTTTATGTTTCATGTACTTCTGGTTCAAAAGGGAAGAGCCCGGGAAGATTGCAGTGCACACACCACCTCGTTCCGTATTTTATGATTACTCTGTTGTTTCATGATGTATTTGACACACTTTTGTTCTATCTTGACTTTATGATGGTGTTTGGATTACAATTTTATTAATTTAAAAATGAAATTTTTTTGTCTTAATTTGTGGGACATTACATAATCATCTTTACTAACATTTTGCAATTCATAGATCCTATGTCGTACTTTAATTGGAAAGATATTAAATACGTTAGATGAGATACCACGAGACATGTGCAGACATTATATATTTTAAATAGGTTATCATGTACGAATATGCAATAGAGGTCAACTTACTTCGATATGCCAAAGTGTTTCTAGCCCAACGGTATCATGTGTTTTCCTCTCTTTTGAAGTTGATAGTTCAAGTCTCGTATGTTACTAAGTGAAATTATGAATAATTTAGGAGCATATAATATTTTCCATTTAAAAAAAACTTACTTCAATATATATGATGATATCTGGAGTATCACCGTCTTCGTCGACTATTTCCAACGACATTTTTTTGAAAAGTAAATAACAGAGATAACCGTAAACCAAAATGGGTTCTCTAATTAAAATAAATAGTAAATAAACTAACATTAATATGCATTTGCAAGTATAGTTCCATTAATCATGATTTAGTTGAATATATAATCATAGGCTTGTAGTCACGAAGTTGGTATTTATTTTCTTAAAAAAGTTTAAAAAAATTATGTAAACATGTAACATATGGATTCTTGGAGGTATTTAAATTTAATGTATTTTGGATTTTGGACGGGACCACGTCGTAGTGAAGACATCCCACGACGTGGTGATGATCAATGTATCGCAGATTTTAAATGACCGCCACGGTGTGGCAGCATATGGCCACGATGTGGCTACTGTTTAATGAGAAACCCTAATATATGGGGTTTGTGCCCCTGTAAGGTCACACCTTATGACCTGATGTGTCAAACACCTTACACGCTGACTGCCAACGTCAACGCCAACATCACCATCAGCACCAACGCCTCAAGACCTTATCAGTGTCAGTGCCTAGATAGTGATCTTATGTAATCTTTGTATATTAGGCAGTTACTGATATGTATAGAATAGATATCAGATCCGATATCTTTGTGATAATGATCATTTCTTATTATAAATTAGATATAATCCCTTAATTCAAGGGATATAATTGTATAGTTTAGTATATATTCAACATTAGGGTAAAATCCTAATATACGTCTTGGTGACTGTTTTTGTGACCTCGTTCTCTTGGTGAGAACAACTCCTTTCTTGGTGAAAAACATCTTTGTGATTCATTCATGTTCTTTACCTTTTTTGCTCTTTATTTGTTTAAGTTGGTTTGTTCTTTGTTAATTATACTTAAAGTGTATCTGATCGATAAAAAACCTTCAATTGGTATCAAAGCGAGTTTTTGATACACTAAAGTTATCATGTCGACCTCTTACAATCCTAAATATTTTGGTCTCAACAAGATTCCTCCTTTCGATGAACACAACTTCACCATGTAGATAACTAAGTCTATGGTTGTTCTTGAAACCATGGAGTATGAGATTATTAAGATTTTTGAGGATGGTCCTCATGTTCCCATGTATCAACCTATGGTTAACAATGCTCCCATTAGTCCCTTGAAGAAAAAGCCAGAGACTAGTTATGACGATGATGACAAGAAACTGATTAGCTTTGATGTGAAAGCTATAGTAGCCATAGGAAACTCTCTTACCTACCATGTGTATCATTTAGTTGATAACTATGAATCAGTTAAAGAGATTATGGAGACTCTGACGGTGGCTTATGAAGGGACTGTAGAAGTTCAAGCCACAACCATCAACAACCTCAATCGGAGATACGAACATTTCTTTTCTCAACAAGGCGAGTCTCTACCCCAAACCTTTAACAAGTTTAACTGTTTGGTAAATGATATGTGCAGGCTGGGAATTTTCAAGTATTCCTCTCAGTTGGTTCTGAAGTTCATGGATTCCCTTGGAAAAAGCTAGGAACATCATGCTGATGTTCTTAAAAACAGTGAGAAGATTAATCTCATGGATCTCAACTCCCTATTTGGAAATCTAAGAAATTGCGATGAGACCAAAGCTCTTCGTAAAGACATCATGAGGGAATCAAGCAAAGAAAATTATGTAGCTTTGGTTTCCTGGAAGGAGGCAACGAATCTCATCAACGACTCATATGACTCTGATTAGGGTGAAGCAAGTAGTGAAGAAATTTCTGATGAACGTATTGCTAGCGCTGCACTTATCAATGTTAGGAAGAAATCAGATCAAATAGATTCTGAAGAGCTCATTTTAAGGGTGGCAGTTTAGCAAGGAGATCGGCTTCAGAGAAAATAAAATCAGGAAAATGTTTTAACTATGGAAGTCCGAACCATTTTTCCAGGGACTGTAAAGAGAAGAAACAAGCTCAAATCCCACAGAGTTATGAAGTCTTGTACACGAAGCTGTTGGTTCATATGAAGAAGGAGAATATCTCTCTGCCGAAAGCCTTCATTTCAAAACAAGAGGATCGCGAAGAATGGGTGGAAGATGAGGAAACATCTAAATACGATGGGCTAAATGTTAAGGGTCTTATGGCTCTTATCAATGATTCCCCTGATGGTGATCTCAACATGTGTGACGCTGATACCTCTCAAGCTATCCAAGAGTCAAGTCAGATTCTAGAACATACTTGGTTCCTTGATATTGAATGCTCTAGACACATGATTGGTCTCAAATCCCTCTTAACAAATTTTGTGGAGAAAGATGGTCTGATTGTAGTTTTTGGTGACAGTAATGAAGAAGTTGTCATGGGCATTGGAACACTTGAGTGCAAGGTGTTTAAGATGAAGAATATATTCTATGTCAAGAGTCTAAAAAGAAATCTTATCTCCATCATTCAACTTTGTGACAATGGTTACAAGGTTCTCTTTGATTGCAATGAAGGAAAGGTTTTTTACTCTAAGAACAAAATATGCCCACTGAAATTAGCGACAACAACATTTATATGCTTTGATTTTATTTGTTTAGAAAAGGCTGCTTTCTGTTTTTAACTTTATGCTTCGCTACCTTAAAACTTCTGAACATAATCTGCTAAAATTTTAGTTTACTATGATTTTTTTTGCTTCAAAAACTTTTTTAACTTTCATTTTACAAAAGAAGTATACATTGTACATTTTGCTACTAACATTGCCAATGTGTGTTCTTCTCTCTCGCCTTATGAAGACTCAGGATCCTCTGTCTTTATCTCAACATTGATCTTAACTGATTTGGATCAGCATATCATTCCTTTGGTGAAACATCTTCAGAGTAGAGCTAGTTGAAGTTGGATCTGCATCTTTTCTTCAGCTCTAACTGCTCACTCCCTAATGATGATGCTCACACTAATTGACTTCAAGCATCCTGTTGTTGAAACTAAATATGAGAGAACTATGCCAAAATTTGTTCTTTTGGGCACATATATCTTCCTTCTTGGACAACCTATCTCTGTTGAAATGGGATAAAGTGAAGCTAAGTAACCTAGCATGCCTAATTTCCGTAGATGATGTCACTGTTATATCGATTCCCATCTTAAATCCAAAGACCTATTCAACAACGGTGCTCCTCATCTCTTTTATCACAAATCATAACTATCTTGAACCCTAATTCGTTCCCTATGATCATAAACCTCAGAGAAGCCGTTTTGAGGGTCTAGAAGGTAGTCAGAGGGTCGTTACACCAATATGGAGCGAAGATCTGAAGGATTAGAGTGCGGATTCATGCCAAAAATCATTTGGTTTGTTGTTCTGATCATGATTAGCATTCCAATGTGATTCCATATGTGTTTACTTTCTGATTTGGGTGTTAGAACCCTTTACTTTGTGTTTATGACTAGATGAATCTTTGAGATTATGGATTAATTCCTATTTGGATTGTTTATTCTTTTTTAATTTATTTTGTCAAGTTTGATTGCAAGATCCATATGTGTTAAAGATTGTTACTTTATCCCTTATTACTGAATTAATAAAGTTTAGAAGATCATTCTGACTATGTTAACTTGAATCATAATGGTCAATGATCATTGGTAATTATGACTAGAGTTATATAAAACCCTAGGGTTAGGAAATAAAGCGATGAACTTTAATGTGTGTGCATGAGTAGATGATCATTCTATGTATGATTTAATTCCTATGATTATTAGGATAAAATGATAAATAAAGATCAAATTTTACTTGATACAAACTGAACACTGATTTGCATAATTGTTTGTTCACTTGATCACTGAATTAATATATTTGTTAAGGATTAGTAGCCTGATCATGATCCTAGTCATATTAGGAATCGGTGAATAATGAATAAATATCCATTGCACTTAGTAGTTAGCCAGTATTTTGAGATAAAATCCAGTTTAAACCAAAGTACATAAAGAGATTTGTCTTTAGTTAGTTTATTGATATTTGTTGTTTAATTGTTTATTTGAGATTTAACATAAAACCCCTCTTACTATTTTTGTGTGTTTAGTGTAGCCTATAATTGAAAACTCCAAAATAATTCACCATTGTTCCCCTTGAGTTCGACACCTGATCTTACCACAAGTATACTATTGCACGATTAGGTACACTGTCTTATGTGTTTATTAGTCCGGTTGCGATAAAATCAGTTTTGTAAATTTAAAACTTAAGCAACTAATATATATATATATATATATATATATATATATATATATATATATATATATATTTAAACATCAGAGCTCAAGACATGCATGTCTATAAAACAACAATTTTTATGGTCTATTGGATGAGAGAATGTCATCTGGGAAGATTAAATGGTTGGTTTTATGAATTAAGAGCTTATTGGATTAAGGTGCTCTGAACTGTCCCCACATCGTGGCGAATGGGTCACCATGACGTGGAAGATGGCTGCCTTGCGACTGTTTTGTCCTATAGTCCCCACGGCGTGGGTAGAGGGTAGCCACGACGTGGCGACTGATTAAGTTGACTTTTGACCAGGATTTTGACCATGTTTGACCTAGGGGTATATTGGGTATCTTGATCTATTTTTTATACTAAGCCATTGTTTGTTGTATAGATGATTTTTAGATATAACAGTTGGAGTTATGATATGTTCAAGTATCATTTTCAGACTGTGAGGTGAGTCTTCCTCACTAAACCCTGTGGGTAGAAGTCATGAATGTCGGCTCACTGGATTATGTATCCTGGTATATAGGATGTTGTTATGTTGTAGTGATATGTTAGATCTATATCCTGGATGATATGATGTTGTTATGTTGTGGTGATATGTAGATCTGTCTGCATGCCTTTTGCCTGGTTATGTGTTTATGGGAAAATGACACAAATGTTTTACGAACTTTCTAGGGTTTACCCGTTGAGTCCCTAAAGTTTTTGTTGGGCTTTCTGGGTCCCTAAAGTAGGATATGACCTGCTCTTTTAGTCCCTGTCAACCTGTAGTAGCCGGTTCAATGACCTTTTAAACCAAAAAAACTCACATTGTGCCCCTATAAAGCCAAAAAATAAGTTCAGGGATTAATTCGTACAAAAAAACTCTCATTTTCTTCTAAAGACGATTCACACTCAATTCGTATTGATCCCCAAACTTATTTTTTTGGTTGTATAAGGGCATAATGTGAGTTTCTTTTGGTCTAAAAGGTCACTAAACCGGCTATTACAGGTTGATAGAGACTAAAAGAGCAGGTCATATCCTAGTTTAAGGACCCATAAAGCCTGAAAAAAACTTTAAGGACTCAAAGGGTAAACCCTAGAAAATTCGTAGGGAATTTGTATCATTTTCCCTATGTTTATTTGTTGCATATGTCGACATAGTACGGTTTTAGGTTGAGGCTTTACTGCTATGTGTGTGAGCCATCAGATCGAGAGTAAGCCAACCCGATGGCTATGGACCCGAGGGTATACCAGTCCGATGACTGATTGGACTTGTTGCATATTGGCATTCCATTCCGATGACTGATTGGGTTGGGAGTAAGCCAGCTCGTTGATTGGGCCGAGGGTATTCCAGTCTGATGACTGATTGGACCTAGCATACATAATCATATATTTGTTTGGTTGTGTGTGGTACTTTAGGGGAACTCACTAAGCTTTGTCTTCGGGTTTAATTTTTATGTTTCAAGTACTTCAGATGATTGGTGAAAGACAAATGTGTGATCGTGCACATCCTTATGATTTTATAACATTTGATTCTGGTAAACTCTGATATGTGACTATTATCTTTGGAAACGATGTTTTGTAAACTATTATGGTTTTGGTTGGATTTTTAAAAGTAAAAATTTTATTTTGATTTTTTTTGGATGTTATAAAACATGTCATATGATTTTTAATGAATAACTCAAATTTTAAACTACACTTATATTTAGGGATAGAAAAAAATCATCATATCCAATGGGAAACCTAAAACTCACATCCAGTGATCGAAGAATCCCCAAGTTGACCAGGGATGAGGAATCCTTAAATAAAAAAGCAGGGATGAGGATGAGGATGATCATAGTCAAATTAATTATAGAATATATATATATATATATATATATATATATATATATATAAATTTTACAATACCTAAAAATTGATCGAAATAACCATACTTATTAATAATTACTTGATTGAAATTATATTTTTCTTCTTTTATCTAATTTAATTTCATATATCATTTTTTTCTCTGATTTATCAATTTTTACTTCAAATATCACTCTGAATTTTTTTTCTACTTGATTTTCATATACGTATATAAATTTAGATAGAAAAATTATTTTATACAATCTATGAATGTTTTTATATTTTGTAAAATCTTTAAACTTATCTTTGTAAAATTGGAATTCAGAGTTTTTATTTGCATAATAGTTTTTATATGAAAAAAGAAAAAAGAAAACTCAGTTCCATGCAGCTGAACATCTCCAATTTTTGTCGGAGTGGGAATTGGGATCCATATATATTACCGGATAGGGATGACGATTAAAATGAAAATTCAGGAATAGAAATGGGGATTGAGTCATTAGGTCCTCAGTATTCTCCGGTGATGAAAATCTATTCGTATTTGAATAAATATGTCTATCGATTATTTTTCAAAATGAAAGTTTGAACAATCAATCCAACCATCAAATTAAATAATATACCTAATTAGTACAACAATAATCAATATTGATGTCAATATATGTTATTATTTTATCTTAAATGACAATAATTAAAATTACCAGCAAATAACATAGATATCTATCAAAAGGCGTTCGACTTAACAATATAAATATGTAAAATTAAGAGTTGAGAAGACAACCCGCTTACAATCAAATTTGTTGATATTATTATTATTATTATTATTATTATTTAGTTATAAAAGTATATTTTTACTACTAAATAATAATAATAATAATAATAATAATAATAATAATAATAATAGTAAATTACAGTTTCAGTCCCTATAGTTTGGTCAAATTCAAACTCTTGGTCCAACATTTGAAAATTTGACAAAACATGTCATCGTGGTTTAAAAAATTACACTATACATCTCTGGTCTATATAAAAGATCACATTATCCTTTTCTAATTTCTTTTTTCTTTTCCTCACCTATATTAATTATTAATATAAAATAAAAAGGCTCATCTTTACCACCCCACCCCATCGTCTGTATCTCTCCCTAATTAGACCTTCTCCTCTCTAGTTAATCTGATTGAAGAAATGATCATCAATCTCCCAAAATCATATTGTTTCTCCCGCTTCTAAGGAAGCTCTCTCTGACTCCTTACATAACTTCCACGTTTTGGCTCTCTCCGACTCCTTCCATGATATCCGCTTTTGGATCCTCTTCTCTAACCAGCCAGACATATGGCATGATCACAACATCTCCTATTTCGTCCATCTCCTACTCTTTTTAGCTACTTTACGATACTTCAATGGAGATTTACTCTCCTTTGAGGCCACCTGCAATCTGAATTCATAATTGAAGTCAAGAATTCTTTGAGACATTTTGGTTTTAAATTTCTTCATCAAATGTACCATGCTCATGTTTTAGTGGTGAAAATTTCTTTCAATCTTTCATAGGAGCTTGAATTCAAGCAGAAATCGAAGAAGACCATTCTTGGAAATCAGTCGGGTTTCACTTAATTCACGATATTTAGAGATAATTTGTTGGATTTTCTCACCATGGTAAGTGTTTTTCAATTAATTAATGATGTTATCGAGATGTAATTATGTTAGAAATTGTACAACTCTCTGCATCTGTCTTATGTAACACCAAAACTTCTATGGCCGAATTTTTAACCCTTATTCTCAAAACATGAATAATGGGTGTAACATCCGAAAATCCAGGTTCCCTTTATTTATTTTTTTCTTATTATTGAATTTTGGCAAAGGACCCTCCCCTCGTACGCTGGGCATACACGCGTGTACGCTTACCGTACGAGGGCACGCATCATCGAGCATCGGAGCCTAGTACGTGGGGCGTACGTGGCCTAGATTGGAAACCCTAAGTTTGTGGTATTGTGTCCTATTTAAACCCTCTTATAACCTTTGGAACTCATTTGTATCAGCCTCCATTGCCTCTTAACGTCCCTATAAACCCTAATTGCCATTGGAAGTGAGTTTGAGCTTGGCTTGTCAAAAGGAAGACATATTTGGGTGTGTTTGCAAGGAGAAAAGCTTGTGGTGCAATCCTTGGACGTGGTAAAGCTTCTAGATCCAACATCTCATTCATCTTAAGAAGCTTCTGGAGGTATAAAGTTTATACCTTGATCATCTATTGTTTAGATCTCCTCTTGAGCTTGTTTTGTCTTTTTGGTCCCTTTTGGAAGGTCTTGATAAGTCAAGACCATTTGAGATGCCAAAGCTTATAGATCTAGATGTCTAGTGGCCTCTTTCAGCTTAAAGGTGCAAACTTTATGGTGTTTGTGACCTCCATGCAAGCATTAAGTCATTTATTTAGCTCCTTTTGTCTTTTGGACTTCATTAAGCCATGCATACATGTAAAGTTGGCAACTTTACGTGATTATCTACTTCAAGGAGGTTAGATCTGGGTTTTTGAACAAGGGTCTTAACCAAATAAGTGCTTAATGCAAATTTGGCAAGTCATAGGAGTAACTTGGGCGTATAAGCTCGTACTCGCAGCGTACAGGCCCTTAAGTGTGTACGCTTAGTGTACAAGCTGAGTACACCCCTCTTACTCAACAGTGAGATGAAGTATTATGGGCCTTCGGTGATGGGCTTTGTTTTTGGACTCTAGGAGTGTTGGGCAGTATCGTGGGCCTTAGTCTGGTTAGGCTAGGTGGACCGGTCTCCTTTATGGGATTATAGTGTCATGGGTTGGACCTCTTGGGCCCTAGGCCCATTATTATAAATGGGCTAAATATATGGTTGGGCCCATTAAAAAGGAAAATGCTTTGGGGCCCTATTTGAGGAGTTTGGACTAAGAGATTTTTGGCCTAGGTTGGGTTTCTATCATAATCTTAATTAGGGTATTTGGTGTATTTATACAGTGAGATATTTTTGGATTGGTAGCTGAGAAATTATTATTTTCAACAGACCAAGGTGAGTCTATTCCCGGTATTATGGGTTGAAGGAACTAAGGCCGACCCATATCTATTTATGCCTTATGTTTGTTGTAATTTATTACATGTGTGATCGGGTTGAAATACACCCCAAGGCGGGGCCTAATATGATATGTCGGGTTGAAATATACCCCAGGGGGGGCACCACCGTGACATGTTGGGTTGAAATATACCCTAGGACGAGGCCCCATGGAGGGGGATCATACTTGTGATCGGGTTGGAATGAACCCCAAGGCGGGGCCCATTGGTTTAACTAGTATGTGTTAATTTGGGAAAACTCACTAAGCGTTACCTTACAGTCTGTATTGTGATTTCAGGTACTTCCAGTTCTAAAGGGAAGGGCTCGGCATGATGGCGCAACATTCACTCTCCACTATTTTCCACATTCTCAGTTATTGACACTCTGATGATTCTAAATGATGATTATGTAATGGATTTTGGTATTGAACCTATGATTGTAACCTTATTTCAAAAATGAAATTTTTTCTCTCGTTTTAGGTTGTTACATTGACGGGGAAGGAGAACTAAACATTCCTTATAAGGGGTGTGGATACCTTCCCTATCACAATGCATTTTAAAGCCGTGAGGGCAACATATCCCATAAGAAATTTATAGTTAAGCGTGTCCGGGCGAGAGCAATCCAGGGATGGGTGACCCCCTGAGAAGTTTTCGCGTCGGGAGACAAAGCGGACAATATTGTGATATGTGCTGGAGGGGGATGTTACAAATGGTATCAGAGTCAGGGCACAGGTTGATGTATTTGACGGGGACGTCGAAACCTATAATAGGGGGTGAAGGTGGGTTGCACCTGATCCTACATTGATTGGGAAGGAGAACTAAGCATTCCTTATGATGGGTGTGGATACCTTCCCTATCACAATGCATTTTCAAGTCATGAGGGCAGCAGATCCCATAAGAACTTTGGAGTTAAACATGCCCGAGCGAGAGCAATCCAGGGATGGGTGACCCCCTGGGTAGTTTTCGCGCCGGGAGTTCAAAGCGGTCAATGTTGTGATACGTGCTGGAGGGGGATGTTACAATGGGACATGAAATTAAGATGAAAACATTCCTAGTTTTAAGGGAAGTGAAAATGTTGTCTAAGAGATTTATTGTGACATCCTTATTTTCACGGTCAAAAAGTACATTTTTATTTATGCTTATATTAAAACGAAATTTATTATAACTGCAGAATTTGTCTCATAAAAGTATTTCTGAATAAATGTTTTTCGTTGATTATTAAAAAATATAGGATGTCATAACTGATACAAGAAACATAAGCATAAACATATTCATTATTGGCCTTAAAACATCTAATTGCCTATATTTCCTCGAATCTCTCATCAGATCCAAACATTAAATACCTTCGTATCGATACCTATGATACAAAGAAATTGAGTGGGTCAGGTTGGGAAACATGGTTAGTACATAGAGTTTTCAACTCATAATATTGTAATTAAATTATTACATTTATATATTTCGCATAAGACAAATAACCCGATTACCCATTCCCATCATTCTTACTCCCTAATCCTAAAACGATGATCTTAAGGGATCTATCCTAAAGGATCTCTAAGTGAATAATACTGTTTCGGGGATTCCTTAGCAATATATGCTAATAAGACAACCATGGGTAGAGTACCCACATGAACAATTCATTCATACCTACAGTTCGTAGTATTGTCCGTATGAAGTTCCTTAACATCTACAGACCGAGAACTTGTCCATATATAGTTCAGTAACACCTATATGTTGTAGACCTATCTGTGTACGATTCATCAATGCCTATAGGTCATAGACATGTTCGCATACAATTCATTTAACATCTACATGTTACAAACCTGCCCATGTACGATCGATTAACACCTACAGGTTGTATACCTTCCCATGTACGATCTATTAACACCTATAGGTTGTATATTTGCCTGTGTATGGCTTATAAACATCTACATGTTACAGGCTTGTCAATGTTTGACCCCACTTGTCAAAAATAGTCTATGGTCATCATCAATACACTACTAGGTGTCTACAATGCTAGTATGGTATTACTATAAAAATCTCTTCCTCTCATCATTATATTAATCTTTTTTTACCCTTCACTACCCCATATATTATTTGTATAAAAATAAATATATGGTTAAATAAAATCATCTCATATAGTTTCATCTAACACAGAAGGTCTTAATCACAGATAATAGGCACATATAACACTTAATTATCTAAATACTTCATATCTATGTGTAAGATGAAAGTAACTATGCAGTCACTTGCTGAAAGTGGATGATTGGTGAATCCAGCAACACTCCACCTAACACCTTGACTCTTCCTTTGATGTGAGAGGAATTTTAGCGAAAACCAGGAAATTACGTGGGCAGAACTCCAAAACCGAAGTCTCTATTTCTCCGGGCTCTATAGCACTCCAAAGCCTTGTTAATAATCCCTAAAAATAACTAAAATCGGCAATTGAGGGTTTGGGGTTGTTTGAGAGTGTTTTGGAAGAGAAGTGTGTGGAATAAGTGCAAAAATCGTAACATATATATATATATATATATATATATATATATATATATATATATATATATATATTCCGGGAGAGCAAAAGGGGGGGGGGGGGGGGGTTGAGGTGCCCAGAAAAGAGGCGCGTTGCGCCTTAAGGGTGATGTGTCTCCACCAATCGTTTGCTACGTATCGTCGCGTCATCGCTTCTAGAATATGCCTCATGTCCTCTTTCGGTGGTGCGACATGTCATGCCAATGTTGCGCCATGTCACCTTGTCTCTTGTAAGAGGCAGTCTCTCGACTGCCACATAGCGCACTCTGATGCTGCCACGTTACCCTCAATAGGTACTTTCACGAATCTTCGAACTACCATAACTTTTGCATACGAGCTCCATTTTCGACGTTCCTTATATCCTCAGAATTCTCTCGACGAGCTCTAAAACTTTCATTTAGGTCTCAACATCTAATTGTTTCTCTAACTAAAATCCATATTTAGAACGATTTAGAATGTTAAAGTCCTTGCGAAATTCATAACTCCTTCATACTAACTCTGTTCTCGACTGTCTTTATATTGACGAGTTCATATTCACAAGATCTTTAACTCTTGTTTAGATTGTTTCGACTAACAATCAACCGATTTGAATTTCGATATATGTGTCCGCACTGCTGCGCTGAAACTTCAAAAAATCATAATATGCTCATATGAAGTCAGATTTGGACGTTCTCTATATGCCCGATCTCGGTTTTATGATTATTACAACTTTAATTTAGATTACATAAACTAATAAGCAACCTATCTTAAATTCATTTTTTTACGACGCACATAGTTGTATCGGTTTAATTGCGAAACTTCGAAAAAACATAAATTCTTCATACGAAGTCAATTTTCAGAGTTCTTTATATGTAAGGAATCCTTGTTATATCTACTATAACTTTGGTTAAAATTATTTTTCCTAAATAATCTTCTATCAAAATATCGTTTTACCGCTTATTATATCTTAATTGTCTAGCCCGAATCTACGAACATTACATTCATGACATCAACTTTAGTGAGAGAATTTGATGAGTCTAGTTCTAGTTTATTAATTTAAATTATATGACCAAATCCATTTCAATAAATTAAGCCATGTAAGATACTCGAATCGTCAAGCTCTTGAATGTTTTTATGATCATGATTCTCCAGTGGTTATTTACACCATACAATGGAATCATAAACTAGTAAATATTGATCTTTATAAAGCTGAGAGAAAGGGGTGGCTTAATCAGGGCATGTAGAATGCTGAAGAAGCTTGAATCGCAAGTGGTAGGAGAAGAATATGGAGGGACGGCGACGTAGTTTTTCGGTTTGGGTGGTATAGATAACAAAGAGGCTAGAAAAAAGAGAAAATGCATGGAAAATTAGGGGGTGAGATGGGGGTAGATTGAGGTCTTTTCTTTTTTCTATTATTCAAAATCATAAATAGGTAAAAGAAAAAAAATGAGAAAGGGTAAAGTGGTCTCTTTATATGGACTAAATATGTGCAATGTAATTTCTTTAAACTATATAGATGCATTTTGTCGATTTTTAAAAAGTCAAACCAAAAATCTGAATTTAATCAAACCATAGGGACTGAATCTTTAATTTACTATAATAATAATAATACAAGTCACAAGAAAGATATAAATATAGTTATAAAATATGAAAAGATTAAAAAAAAAAAAGCGAGAGCAAGATACGGAGAGAGAGAACGGTAGGGACGTCAGGATGGTGAATAGTAATATTGTCTCGTGGGTTGGGACCACCACGTGAAGGTTCCGCTCCCTTGGATACTCTTCTTTTGTTTTTTCAAACAAAAATTGTCTTTTTTAAATTTAAGCTTAATTTCTCATCATTTGACCAATTGAATTTTCTGGTTTGAGTTAATCTATTTATATACATTTAAAACAAACAAAAGTATCATTCATAAAATATTCATCTAACTCATACATAAAAACTACGTACCTAACACAAATATTTCCCTTATACACGATTTATTCGCTAACGAAATTTTGTGAATTAAATTTAGGTAATTTTGTGTTAGATTTTACAAAACCTAAACATTTCACATTGTGTTTAATGTTTTATTATTTATCTTCAAAAGCACTTATAGAAATGTAAAACAAATTTTCTTGATGATATTCTGAATATAAATATTCCATACAAGAAATATTTATTAAAGTAAGAAAAAAGGGTAGTAAAAGTCTTGATTTGGATGGATGGAGTTGATAGACCGGATGGCATTTAATTTTAAACAGGATAACCGATCTGGACACTTCCTTTGAAATTTTGGTTTGGTTAGGACAAACAGATACGAAGCACTAGTTATATAGTTTGTTCTTTTTATGCATATATGTATTTAGTTCACAAAATGGCCTTTTTGAATATTATCCATCTATGTTAAGTAAAAAACGATATGTATTATAATACGATCGGTTTTGTAATAAGATCAAATTTTAGATTTTAGGATTGTAAAATCGGTTAACAATCTTATTCATTCTATTATTTTTATGTTAATTTGGGTTTAAGTATTTAAAAATGTAAACTCTAAAGTTTTTACTAACATTATAAAATTAATCACATATTAGTTTATTGATACAATCCATAGTTTTATAAATTTGTCCTTTTTATTTGAAATGGAACTCCAAAATTTGTCCATCGAGCTCAAAAATTGGACATCAAATATCACAAAAGTACATGTAGTCTCACAACTTGCTATATTATTATTTATTTACTCCCTAATTTAATGATTGTTGACAAATATAAATATTTTTCTGCATCATTTTTGTTTTCGTTGCATCTCGTAGAGGTAACAAAGTTTTTAGACAAAAATAATAGATTAAAAATGAAAGAAATGATATCAATGCTTCGTTTGTCATATATAATTATGTTTGATATTACATTCAAAGTTTATATGTTAAATTTAAGTTTGTTCCAAACTTTATATAACTTGCAATAGATAAATAGAAATTTCTTTTAAGTTTTAAACTTATTAATATTATCAATTCCATAAGATCTTCCGATTTTACGATCTTGGTCGTGCAAATTAAAAAACAATTCTAGGTTGTGTAGGTGTGGAATATTTCCCTTTAATTTTCATTCTCTTAATTAAGGTGCAAATAGAATAGAATACAATACATGCGGTAAGTACATAAGGCTATATAATATAAAATACAACATAAATAACATGTACTAATACACCCTTGTAGTTTGAGTTGGAAATTACTGTTGAATGCAAGAACTGTCTCTAAAATTCATAAGGAGAGATGAAGGTATGCCTGATGTCAACATACTATAAGCTGGAAGGGACACGAAGAACACAAAGCTAACTAGTTGTGACTTTATCGCACACAAAGTGTATGTCAATTTCAATGTGCATGGTTGTTGGATAGGTTTACTATGTTGTTACAAACAAATAGTTGCCTTACGTAGTGGAGAGTGAAGTTCATGAAGAAGGTTGTAGAACATGTTTTGGCTATAGCATTTACAACACCACAATACTTAGGTTCAATACTTGATCGAGAAATTATTCCTGATGCTTAGATGACCATTAAGTGATGTTAACACCTAGAAAAATATAGTAACCACTTATTGACCTATGTGAGACGAGACACCCCTAGTTGGCGTCAGAATAAGGAAAAAGTTTTATGGTGTTGGAGGCATGAAGTTGCAAGCCGAAACTGAGAGTGCCCTCGATGTAACATGATACATTTAAGAGCATTAAAGTGGGGCTCACTTAGGTCATACATAAAGAGATATATTTGCTTAAAAACATATGTTATTTATGGACAAGTAAATGTTAAATACATTAGAGCACCCATAAGGCTCATGTAAAGTGTGGATAGAATGGTCAAGCTTGAATTGAGTACCTGCAGGGGTGCGTCATGGATTACAATTCATCATGTTGGCTCGCTCAAGGATAACGATGGTGTATTTTTGTTGCGAGAGAAATAGACCATGGAGTTCCCCTACTGATGTATGAACAAAGAAAAGTCATTTTTGTTGTGAATAAAATTGATGCTTGTGATAAAAGAAGCAAAGCATTGAAACCAAGCACAATAGGTTTGTATAAAGCCATATAGAGACTTCCACAGGTAACACACATGGTTTGGGTGAGCTTTGTCATGAAATCCAGATGGTTGATGAATGTAGACCGTCTTATTAAGATGACCATGAAGAAAGACATGCTTGACATCCAATTGATGAATTGACCATTGACGGGATACTGCAAGACTTATAATGGTGCCTACGGTGGCTAATTTGACAACTAAAATAAACATTTCATCTCAATATTATGTCGGGTCTTTGACTTTTGTCATTGGCTACAACTCGAGCCTTGTAGCGATCCAATGAACCATTCATGTTATAATTATTCCTAAAGAGTGACATATAACGAACATTATTAACTCTAAAGGGTTTAGGAACAAGTTCACATGTAAGAACCTACAATTTAAAAAGATTTGACTTTTAGTCAAATATTGACCAAAAGGGAAAAATAAATTTAATGGTTTTTCTTAACAACATTTGTTGAAAAAAATTTCTTAACACTATTAAAATTATTAACAAATTTTTTGTAACATTATTAACATTTGTTCAAAACATTATTAACATTATTTTTCTTAACAACATTTGTTGTGAATTTTGCTTGATTTGTGTTTTGAAAAGATTTTGGAGATCTTTGTAGAAAATGATTTTGATATTTTTTTCGAAAACAATTTTGAGAACCTTGTTGAAAATGAGTTTGGGAATTATTTTGAAAACCTTGTTGATATTGATTTTTATTTTGAAACGATTTGAGAACTTTGTTGACAATGTGTTTGAGAATTATTAATTTTTTTTTTAAAACCTTGTTGATGTTGATTTTTATTTTGAAAACGACTTTGAGAACTTTGTTGAAATCGATTTTGAGAATTATTTTGAAAACGATTTTGTTTCTGAAGGTTACATTTATTCTTCCAATAAGAATTATATTTAAAATATCTATTGTTTTGAGACTTTAAAAATGATTTTTGTGAATTTTGTTTCGAACATTGAACTTTTGATTCATCTAGAATAGTCACATTAATTGGTTTTGAGATGTCATTAATAGAAGACTCGGTTCCTTTTACAACCTAAACTCCAGACTTCTCTTTCTTGTTGATTTTATAACTCGAATGTTGTCTTTAATTTTCTATTCAAGATATTTTCAATGACATTTTGATTTGCATAAAAACCCTCATCAGTTACTTTCGCATTATCTTTTTCCAACAAATCCTTCAACTTCAAATTATCATTCTCTCCATTTCATGATGCCACAAAAACTTGGTTTGAATAATCTTTGAATTGTGGATATAACACATCATTTTGTTCAAGATAATGCTTTCTTTTTTCATTCAAAATCTTAGTATACTCATTTGTATGCTAAAATACCTGTGCTTCAACAACACGAGGAATTTCCTCTTCATTAGAAATATTATCAAAGTCACTTTCATTGTTAGTTATATCTTTGATATAAATTGAATCATGAATGTCATTTTACAAATTGTCGAAGAAGAATCATTATTAGTCTTCGACGTTGAACCAATAGTTTCATCACTTTTAGATAATGAATTAATTTTTATAAAAGACAATTTTAAACAATCAACACACTCTTATTCTTCAATTTCACTGATATTTCCATAGTCATCTTCGATAGCAACAAAATTTTCTTGAGAACAATGTGTCGAAGATTTAGTTTTATTCAAAATTTTCATTTGTTCATTTTTGTTAAAAGTATCATTAACAATATTCACTAAATCATCAACATCCAAATATTCATTAATATTGACACTTCCATAAGCATACGAATCATTTAGTACGTGATCGAACATCAAAACTCTACTCTTACATTCAAAAGATATTTCATCAACCTATTCATTTTTAAATTTGATAAATGGTAAAAGTTTCCTATGTTGTTCTTTGCAAACTTTAGATGAGTGATATAACAAAGTGAGTTTCCCATACAATCCTTTTACAGTGTTACAGTAGATATTCCTTTGTTTGATTAATATTATATTGCCCATCCTAACAAAATCTCTGTATATAGTAACATAATTTAGCTTCTTGTTCAAATTCTATATCTTAGAGTTTTCTCTCTCACCTTATTCTTAAGGAAATCAACAACTCATTTAAGTAAGAACAAGCTGTTGGATTTAAGTGTCTAATGTCCTAGCTAAATTGACACAATGTTGATGAATAAAAGTAAAGTCATTTTTGAGTTGCCCTCATAACTAGGAAATAACTTGGATTGATCAAGGGAGAGATATTGTCACACCCCAAAACCGGAACGGCGGAAACGTTCTGGGGTAGATGACGTCATGTCAAGTATCACAACACATGCATTATAGTAATCAAAGTACAACAAAACATTGCATTAATAGTAATAGTTTTACATGATTCACATTACAATACAACAAAGTAATACAAGTAAATATAATAAGTATAGCATGGTGCTAAGCTATCTTCATCAATAGCTCCGGGGATGTACCTGTCTAATGCTGACCTGAGAATACAAGTTATTTGAAAAGCGAGTATCAGCATTTTTACAAATGTTGGTGAGTTCATAAGCATTTAGTGACTTTTTATCCAAATAACTTTATAATGTACTAGTTTAAGAATTTATAGTGTATTAGAGTTCTTTCCAGAAAATCCTATATTTTCTTTAAATAAAGCAGTCTTCTACCAAGACTGGACGGAGGTAGTGTGGTAAAAAGTAGTCTTCCCTTAATCGCTATCATTATCAAAATACTGAATTTGATTATTAAAGAAAGCAAGAGAAGTCAGGGAAATAACATATGCCTCAGCAGTGAGGACTGCTGACTAAGGCAAAGGAATCATAGACTCCAGGAGAGTATCGAACGAACGACACACCTGGTTCCGTCTAACAAATGGAGACACAGACCCTAGAGGGTACCAAATGAAAGGTACAGCTGGTAAGGTCTAAAACAGTGAATACAGAACGCATACATTATCAAATGAAAGATACATCTTGCAAGGTCAAAACAGAGAATACAGACCGCAGACAGTATCAAATGAAAGATACATCTCGCAAGGTCAAAACAGAGAATACAGACCGCAGACAGTATCAAATGAAAGATACATCTCGCAAGGTCAAAACAGTGTGACTCTGGAAATGAGTTACCGGCATACAGTGTAAATTGCCGGTGAAATACCGTTACCTTAAGACCATGAATTATAAGGTAACCCGGGATACTCGTAACCATACTAACCGACACTAGAGTACTAGACGCCCTACGAGCGTCTTGAGAATATGACATTTGTCACCCCTTGGCTTGGTAGGCCGTGGACTGTAGCTAGTAGTCAGGGTTCGGGGGTGTCAATCCCATATAGATCTATACACAAAATGTCCGCTCTCCCTACAGGAGACTCTGGTTACCAACTAGACGACGGAGAAGGCCGTGTCCTGAAGATGCATCCCAAATAGTGGGTTTCTAATGTAAGTGCTGAACTAGAGGTAGAGACTCATAACTGAACTGACTGAAGTAAACCCATATGTCTATGCTTGTGTACATAATATATAACTAATGAATCAAACGACCTTCGGATGGACATCCGATCCCTCCCGACCACATCTCAACGAAGAAAAGGAAATAGGGCGGACAAGCCTTCCTAAGTCCTTCAATCATTATTTATATGCATCTATACAAACACATACATACATCTAACTACGCTTGAGTGTGTATCAAGTGGAATCATATCGTGAAGTATAAGTGTAAGTGTGGGATAACCGACTTGTGAAGTATAAGCGTACAGTGGAATATCCGAGTTGTGAAGTATAAGCGTACAGTGTGGGATAATTGAATCGTGAAGTATAAGTGTACCAAGTATAAGTGTATCACGAAGTGGAAACGACAACTGGTGAAGTAAAAGCGTCTATCAAGTATAAGTGGCTACAAGTATAAGCCGATATAGAGACAATAACCGGTATAAGCGTATCACGAAGGAAATGCGTTATCAAGTAGGAGTTTTAAATAAGTAAAAGAGAAGCAGCATTAACTAACAAGTAAAAGTATAAGACGTGAAAGGGAAACTTTGATGAAAACCTTGGAAAACCTTTATACTTAGGAAAATCACATTTTGGGTATTCTTGGGTAAAATAAGTTTGAAAACCTGTAGAATATTTGGAACCTTTATAAACCAGTTTGAAATGATTTTAGATACAGCAGTATAAGTAAGAGTTTTGAAACAATTGAAAACCTTTTTGAAAACCATTATAGTATCCTACTCGGTAAAACAGTGTACAATGTGGTAAAATCTTGTGCATGCGGGTTATCAATCACATGTGATTGATATGATAACTGGCATGTTTAACTTTTATTCCCCCCTATAAAACGTATAAAACATTTAAAAGGTTCATTCAGGTTTATGAACTCACCTGGCGTAAGTGGATCCGACAAAGGCGTCGGTTGGGTGCTCGGTGTCAAGTAAAGACTTGGACACACTTAGTGACCTATTTAACATATGATAACATA
This sequence comes from Lactuca serriola, assembly GCF_051521515.1. NCBI lineage: Eukaryota > Viridiplantae > Streptophyta > Magnoliopsida > Asterales > Asteraceae > Lactuca > Lactuca serriola. Next base: position 338,214,353 of record NC_136412.1, read on the forward strand.
TGTTTACATACAATTAGTACATATAATACTAATTAAACAAGTATACGCACCCTAAAGAGCAGAAAACACTTTGGTCAAGTGTTTGGGGTGTCCCGGGTAGCATCTAAGGGCTCAAATGGATTAGGAATTGAGTTTACTCTCCGAGAGTAAACTCTTAATACCATGTTTACGGCCCAGGGACTACTCACCATGAGTTTATGGCCGTAAACTCATGGTGATGGGTTCTAGTGTGTTTTAAGGCTTCAATCTTGATAGTGGGATTTTTCTAGGTCCAATTCCAAAAGGCATGAGTGAGTTTAAGGTCTTTAAGGGCATCATAATGGAGTTTACGGCCCAAGGAAAACTCCTAAGGGAGTTTACGGCCGTAAACTCTCATTCTTTGAGTTTTGTGAAGTTTCAAGCCCCTAATACCTTGCTAGTAATTTATAATGAAGTGTGAGGCCATTTGGGGGGGATTAAAACTATCATTTGGGTATGTTTAGGGGTGTTTACGGCCCTGGTACATGCCTGGGCCGTAAACTCCTTTTTGTCCCTCCATTTTGATGTGTGGTTTAAACCCGAAATGATAAGCCCCTAATTTATGTATTAAGTCCAAGGGTGGTTTGGGAGTGTTTTTGGGGCTTTTTGACATGTTTAAGAGGTGTTTACGGCCTTGGCATATGCCTGGGCCGTAAACTCTCTTTTACCCCCTAAAATCATGTGTTTTAATGTTTAAACATTCCTAAGCTAAATCCCTAATTTATTTCCAAGCCTTTAGGGACATTTTGGGGTCTTTTTGGCCTCATTTAAGGTGTTTATGGCCTAAGGAGAATCTTCGGCCATAAACTCCTTTTCAGCAGCTTCTATGTCCGATTTTTAAGCTATAAACATGAATCATAATGTTTGGAATAAGCTAGGATAAGCGGACTTACGATTTGGAAGTGTTTGGTTGCGGTTTTGAGTCGAAAACGAGTCTAGAGAGAGAGTATAGAGAGAGAGGGTTGGACCAAATCTCCATGAGGATTCTCAGATGGTCCTAAGCTCTCGGAAGGGTAGAGCTTTTCAGTACTTAGAACATAGTGTACCTCTATGGCAAGATCATCACTGGCGTGATCGCCATTTCGAAGTTCCTAACGTTCTCCCTCGTACTGGATGTGTTGTCCTTCAGGTTGGTTCTTAGAAAGCTCGAGTGGTCTTTGGTTTCGTGTTTCCTGTCAACTGGCTGTTAGAGACTTTCTAGGTCGTCGAGAGGGTTGCGTGACTATGGTTTTCTGTTTGCTGAAGAGTGTCTATCTCAAGCTCGTGCAAAATGAACCTGCACTAATGATTCTTGAGATACGGAAACCCTGAGGGTCAGGGAGATAGGGTTTCACCAGTCGAGTGTTGGACTATCTCGGGAGGTGGTGCTACTATCTCTTTGTGAGATAGTATTCGTGGAACACCTAATAGTCCAATGGATCTCTAAGACTTTGGTTTATTCTAGTGTGGAAAGCGCACGTTCCTGTATAACCCCTCGACTAACACCAAGGCTGGTGTAAAGTCTATAATCTCTTCGGGGTATGGGTCATGAGGCTTCACGCAACTCCTTTCGCACTTTGATCAAGTATTCCTGGCTGCGGAGGTTATCCTGTGGTTCTCGGTATTCTAGTGTTCACTTCGGAGAATGAAGTCTATCGTCTACAGGGCGACGACGATTTTCCTCCGTACAAGAGGGTGGAGGATCCTAGGCACTACTTTTCGGTAGCAGGGTGGACGAAGTGCCTGAGTAGTGCTAGCATCTACTGCAACTACTCTTCCGAAGGTTCTGAGTTTTCTCGGTCTAGGTCGAATCTAGTGAGTATAGGTTTCCATCACTCGGAATTTTAGTCTTTTCATCCACTCTTCTTAGTGCTTAACTCATCGCAGCTTTCAGATTTCTGGGACACCCGCTGCGATGCATCAAATCGGAGATCTGAGAGTGAATGGATGGTCGTAGTCAATGTCCTTGACTCTTACGACTTAGGTTTCTTTATCAACCGATGGTGTTAGCTACTATGTTGGCTTAACCGGGATGACAACAAATTTCGGATTCGTGGTCATTATAGTAGCTCAATCCGTAGGGTTCTCTTGACTCTAGCTCCCGTTCCATGGGATAGGATGAAGGGTCTCACTAAGAGGTTCGTGGTAGAGCTCATACTTAGCCTAACCACTAATACTGGGCGTATGCAAGCAGTATATAATTGAGGTAGGTAGGATGTTCAGCTGTGCGACTCCACCCCAAACCCACAACCCAACAAGGAACAGGGAGTATGGAGGAAACACACACCTTAAATCTTTTTGATCTCAATTATATACCACCATTGCGCATATACTTGGTTATAGTGGTCATTCCTTATGAGTTCTAATCTCTATGATTACGAACCTGACGTGCGAGGTGTGAAGGGTCTTTCTGGGGAATCTACGGAGTATGCTTCGGTTGGTGGTCTTCTTCTAGAGTATCTGCAGTGTCTTTCACTTCAGTGTCCATCTGACTACGAGGGGTCGGTCAATAGTGTACGGTACCCTCTCTTGGGTACTTCGGAAGGTTTGAGATAAGAGGGACGATTGACAGATCACATTAGGTTTGATTATTTGTGTTAGGTTTAGGTTCGGAAGAACCTTTATTTGCCGACGAGGCTACAGAGAAAGTTCTTTTTACACAGCACTTAGGAATGAACACATGGTTGAACGGAGTCAAACCATGATCGGTAGAGGCGTCGAAGTTGGCATACCTCGACATGATATATAATGAAGATCAATAGAGTCATGTGCCGAACAGGAACACAAGTTCTAGGCGTCTACAGTTTCGTCCTGTGTATCACTATCACGGACACTTGGACCGATAGAGTCGACGTGGAACTATAGAGTGTTCTAAGGGTTTCTGAGTGGTGTACCTTATCATGAATGGATTCTCACGAGGCATTTCTATAATCGCCTAACATATACTAGTCATGTATATTTAAGGTGGGGAGGACTATTGACTGAGCGACTCCGCCCTACATCCACAACCAAACGAGGAACAGGAAATGAGGCGGCATTCACTCACTCTAGGTCTATCCATCTTAACTATACATGGCCGTAACGCATACGTTTAGCCATTATAGTTTTACCTAATGAATTTAAATTTTATAACAGTACTGCGACTTTCGCCTTAATGGGGAAGTATTTACATTTTGAATTAGTCTTTTAATGTTCTCAGTTAGTTATCTAGGATCGAGAGACGTACCAAAAATCTACCAGGTTCCTTGATTCTTCTCCCTAAGCATTAGAGTTAGACTCCTCCTGTATCTTTGTCTTTACCTTCGGTTGGACAGTCATTCTTGAAGTGTCCCACTTCACCACATAGGTGGCAAACTGTACGGGTCGCCACATTGGTGGTTGATGTAATGAACTCAACCGGGGTTCTGCAGACGCGAGCAGTATGCCCCAACATGTGGCACCTAGCACAATAGAGCTCCCGGCAGACACCATGATGATGGTAGCTGCACTTGATGCAATGGGGAAGGTTTCCTAAGTATGGTCTCCTAGGCGTAGGGATGGGAGGGTTGGCAGGGATACTGATTGTCTTAGCTCGTTGCCTTTCGGAAGGTCCTTGAGCCGAGGTACTTCCCTCCTCGATCTTGAGTTTTCTCTTTAGTGGGTTCGGTTGAGGTTCTTGGGTGACTGGGTATGAGGGTGTTGGTTGCTGCTGTCCATTGCTAGGATCGGAATTCCCGATAGGGCTCTTACTAACATTGGCGTTGTTAGCATTCAGGTGAGCCATGACAGCTGCTACGGCTGCCGAGACTGCAGCTTGGAACGTAGCTTCATCGAATAAGAGAGTAGGTTTCTTGCTTGTGGACTGGTTACGCTTCTTCGGTGGCATGGTTTCTCCTACATGGAAAGGAATACAAGGTAATGAGAGACGATGGCTAACCCTGGACATATCTGTTCTGACTGTATTAGGTATCAATTCTTCCCGTGCCTCGGGTACTGGTTGTCTGAGTGTCGACCTACATCCCTATGATGTAGTCCTGGTAATCAAGGTAGGAGTGTGAGTATCGGAAAAGGCCATAAGATGCGATTCGTTCCTACTAAGTTACCTTTATACTGGGAAAGGTTTCACTCTCCGACCTGGAAAGATTTTGAGAACAGTTCGGAACGAAACTGCGGAAAGAGAGGCTCATGAGGGCTTATGGCTAGATAATTTCAATAGAGGTGCGGGGATCCGCTCTAATCGTGTAACAGGCAACGGGAAACGACGATTCACCTAACACATAGCGTGAGTAGTGTAACCACTAACTCACTAAATTGTATTATTTTACGGGTTTATTTGTGTGACGAACACGAGGAAAAGACAATTCTTGGGTTCCATGCACTGGCTCCCTCTGTCTGCCTCGTATCTTTGGCTGGTATCAGCGTTGGTTTCCTTCGGGTAGTTACCTAGGGTTCTCTCCTCGTATGGACATATTGAATTTCTACTCCGCCTTCCTCCTGATTCTGACTCTAGGTGTCATCACTTCATGATGGATGACCGGGAATCTCCGAAGTTTAGGCGAATTTCTCACCGATGTCCCTAAAAGATATAGGCACTTGGTGAATTCAATAGTCTCGACCTAGTTCATTCGTTTCCGAGCTGGAAATCTTCTCAATGAACTTCTTCGGGGTCGGACTCAACTCTTCTGTCAAGCACTGGAGTGGATAGGGTTTTCTACGGGGTTCGTGCGAGAATGGAAATGTCTAAAGAATCCTAAGAGATTATTAACATTTCACTGGATGATCCATATCGAGTCCTGCTACGATTACACAGACAAATCATATATAGCTTAGATCCGATAGGCCTTCGAATATGTGATACTAGTCTAGATCTACATCCCAACGAGGAAAAGGAAATAGGGCGAAACCACACATTCTTAGCCTATGGGATCCTTATTATATATTACCTTGGGAGTGTACCCTCTCTAGTTGTAGGTATATCAATAAGGATCTTTTTAGTTCTTCACACAAGGTTAGTTATGGATTCTAAAATACCCCTATGGTATTTTAATTCTTATTTGATTTCTTATCTTCTGGATATGATTCTGGGATTAGTGTGAATCTTTTAGTGTTCCAAAATACTCCTATAGTATTTTAACTTTATGTTTGGCTCTAACATTCCTAGTTGGTAAGTTTCAGACCTGTTGCAACACCACTATCACTCCCAAGCACACGTTCATCGCATCTCGAATAAATGTAGTTGACTAGGTTACATTTATTCCAGCTTACGATTACACAACTGCCCAGGTTTGACGGTAATGCTCAACATCCGAAGACTTTTATTCTTGTTCTTCTTGTGATACTTTTGTTCAAGTGTTTAGATTCTGGATGTTATTATACTTTGGTAAAATATGGTTATATTTTAAAGTATAATTCTTGGTCAGAGTGTTTTATCCCATTGTATTTATAGGCTGTATATCTTTTATGAATTGATATACTTAGCTCACTATAAACAATGCTCTGATACCAATCTGTCACACCCCAAAATCGGAACGGCGGAAACGTTCTGGGGTGGATGACGTCATGTCAAGTATCACAACACATGCATTATAGTAATCAAAGTACAACAAAACATTGCATTAATAGTAATAATTTTACATGATTCACATTACAATACAACAAAGTAATACAAGTAAATATAATAAGTACAGCATGGTACTAAGCTATCTTCATCAACAGCTCCGGGGATGTACCTGTCTAATGCTGACCTGAGAATACAAATTATTTGAAAAGCGAGTATCAACATTTTTACAAATGCTGGTGAGTTTATAAGCATTTAATGACTTTTTATCCAAATAAATTTATAATGTAGTAGTTTAAGAATTTACAGTGTATTAGAGTTCTTTCCAGAAAATCCTATATTTTCTTTAAATAAAGCAGTCTTCTACCAAGACTGGACGGAGGTAGTGTGGTAAAAAGTAGTCTTCCCTTAATCGCTATCATTATCAAAATACTGAATTTGATTATTAAAGAAAGCAAGAGAAGTCAAGGAAATAACATATGCCTTAGCAGTGAGGACTGCTGACTAAGGCAAAGGAATCATAGACTCCAGGAAAGTATCGAACGAACGACACACCTGGTTCCGTCTAACAAATGGAGACACAGACCCTAGAGGGTACCAAATGAAAGGTACAGCTAGTAAGGTCTAAAACTGTGAATACAGACCGCAAACAGTATCAAATGAAAGATACATCTTGCAAGGTCAAAACAAAGAATACAGACCGCAGACAATATCAAATGAAAGATACATCTCGCAAGGTTTGATATGACATAATCACTTTAAAAGTATAATGTATGAAACACTAGAACATTCTATAAAATCTCACTATAGTTACTTTAGTAAAATATGAAATTTTATGCTAATCCATGAAAATGCACATCATTTATTTGTACGTCGTTAGTGAGCGTGTGTGGTTAACCGGTACTCTAACGTTGTACTACAAAGATGAAATGATGGCACATTCTCGAAAATGCACATCATTTATATGTGGAAGCAAGCACCACATATGTTGTGCCTCTAATGGTTCACACCCAAACCCTAGCAACCAAGCAGCTTGAAGAAGGAGAGAGAGAGAGAGAGAGAGAGAGAGAGAGAGAGAAGAGGTTATAATTTCGTCCTTAAGCCTCTAAAGGAATGTCATGGACAGAATTCTAAGGCTAATGTCACAACTAGGAATTTTGATGCTTTGTAAACACTTAACAAGGAAAACATTGTAACTAAAACTTGAAAGCATGTATGATGCTTATTCAATGACAAAAAAATTCCATCAAACACTCTATAAAAACACTCAAATTGTCAACAAAAGGTTGGAAACCCTAGAAATCCCGGTTTAAGTCCAACATGGACTAGGATTTCCTTATTGGGCCTAATGGGCCAATAAACTTCCAATTTGACTATTTTGGGCTTAGAACTCTTAAATGGGCTCTCATTGGACCCACTTTCATGAAACTTAACCTTTTGGGCCATAATGGGCCTAAAATGGATTAGTTTACCTTAATGGGCCTTGTTGGGCCATAACAATCCAATAAGCCCTAAGGAGCCACAAATCCATTCTTTCATGCAAGATTGGGCCGTAATCCACTCCAAAGGCCCAATGGGCTGAAAACTATCAATTTGGGCTTCACATTACGAAACTCAAACACTAAGGCCCAAATATTTTCTCTTCCTTCCACCTCCTTATTACACCCCATATTTCCATGCAAAGATCCAACATATATCCATGATAGTCATTTCATCACCTCTCTCTTCCCTTCTCTTTTTCTTCTTCGGCTGAGAGCACAAGGAAAACACACACACAACATTAAACTTCTTCCAAACTCTCTCAAGTATTCTCCTCCTCCTCACTCCAAAATCTCGAAATTTTGCTTGTGCATCAATAGGATTTCAAGAGAATATCATAACTTCTAGGTAAGTTATACATATTCAAGGATTATATAACTCTTTTCTCATGATTACATCCCTTCTCTTAAACATTTGTGGTAATCATACTCTTAGAATCACCTCAAGTTCGAGATCCACATCAAGTGTTGCTAGGACCAAAAGTCTTCTTCGTATATTCTTCAAAAACCGAAACAACTAAGCAAGGTGAGTTCATACCCCCTCTATTTTTGGTTTTCACATGTTTTATGGGAGAGAATACAAGTAAAATGTGTAGATCTATGTGTATTTGTATGTTATGTGTGATATCTTGTGTTTATGTGTTAAATATGTGCCAAAGATAAAAGATATTTCGAGATCTATAGTTCAAGGACGAAAAATATGTGATCTAGGATGTATTACACTTAACAAGTTAAGAAAAATTATCATCTAAGGTTATAATAAGCATGTTACAACATAAAACTCATTTTTGGACTATTTTTGTCAAATAAACAAAAGCTAGGAAAATGTTGTCATTTATGGCTTTTACAAGGATCAAAAGGGTCAAAACAGTTAAAATAGAAGTTTTTATGAACATTATGCTTTTCAAAGGACTAAAAATGTAAATTGTAGCCTATTGGGCTAAAATTTTGGGCTTTTCGGCCCATAGGCCCAAATTTGCAAAAAATATGGGTTTTAAGGGTCTAAAAAGGTAAATTTCTCAAAACAGTGGGTAGAAAAGTAAATAAATCTATTTCAGGGGTTAAAATGACCCTTTTTGCCAAAAAGGATTAAAAATGTAAAGTTTTTGGATTTTGGGTCCAATTTGTAAAAGTTGTGAAAAGTTTGGATTATAAATGAAAATCTTTTTACTAAAGGGGCTGAAACTGTCAAAAAGTGAACATTGGGCTGAAAACATTATTTAAATAAGTCTTGGGCCAAAATGTCAAGAAAAATAGTTTAAGGACCTAAAATGTCATTTTTTTTATAAAAAGGGACTAAATATGTCATTTTTATTAAAGATGGGCTGAATAGGCCAAACCAATATTTTTGAGCCAATTATTTTATTATGAAGATATTGGGTCAAAAATATCAAATTATAACTTATGAATTTAGAATGAAAAATATACATATATTTTCATAAATTTAAATATCGTTATAAAACAATTGACAAACTTCGTGCTTTGCGATTTAACAATTGTTCAATCAGACTTTCCGATAATTATACTATACCTAAAACAAGTAAATATTCAAATTGTTGGGCTTGAAAGATTCAAATCATGCTTATTGGGGCTTCGTGACCCATTAACATGACTTATTGGCTTAACAATAATAATACATGTTTTTGGGCCTTCTATGACCCAAATACATGCTTAAGGGACCCTCAATGGCTTTTACATGCTATTGGGCCTTAGTGGCCCATTAGCATTGCTAGTAAGGTCCAAATAAATCCTATGCGAAATGGACCAACGCGCCTTTCGTATACTCGATAGCCTTAAATAACATACGTAATTAGTAGGGCCTAGTAGTCCTCTTCTCCTCGTCTGTTAGGCTTGTCTTATCTTCAAGTAAACTAAAATCAGGACATTAATCAAGGTTAATCAAATTCATTTGAATTAAGTGAGTAATAACGGACGACACCAATAAGTGTCGGTCGTAGTCTGTAGTTGTAATCAAAGTCTCCTGGAGGGAGAGCGAGAATTTGTGTATAGATCTATACGGGGGTGACTCCCCCACACCTAAGTTGTTCGCTACAGTTAGACTCGTCCAGTCTAGGGTGATAAAATCTTAAGATCAATTTCGGTGTTCATTAAAATGCGAAGACAGATGAAATAGTCATTATCATGCATGGTTATAACGACTCACATAGAGATCCAATGTCATCTAAGTAAATAATGGGAAATCATATTCATTCGCTGTGACGATACAATAATACAAAACAATCATAATATTTTATCGAAAAACATCGAGTTTTCCAGGGAAACCAATTCTATTCACTTGTACTTTCAATAACTAATATGTAAAACTTCTCATTTATACACGTTCTGAAATCATTCATGCATATACTTACAGGATCATCACAACATTTTCATGAAAAGTCTTATTACAGAAAATATCAAATTTTTTGGGTTTTACGAACAACATAAACTATTTTACACCAAACATACTTATGAACTCACCAACATTATATATGTTGACCGTTTTCAAAATAACTTGTATTCTCAGGTAATCGTTAGAACGAAGAAGCATCCAGTGTTTTGAAAGTTTCTTATGTAGTTTCTAATCATCAAACATTTTATATTTTGGGATCATGTAATTTAAACCAAATACTTGATGTAAACAATATCGGTTGTACTATGTAATGTTTGGTGATGAATGTGTTATGTTTCATGTATATTCATTGTGATGATATTTCAATTTAAGCCACGCGAGCCCTCAGACGTTTCCGCCGTCTCGTTCAGGGGTGTGACAGCTAAGGGTCTTTTTGTAGCTAAGGTAGCTTGGTGTCAAAGCTAGGGTTTAAGGTGGAAACCCTAATCCCTTTGCTTGGTGACCAAGCAACCCATTCCCCTTTTTCAAGGGGCTTGGACGAAATTCCTTGGGCTTGACCAAGTGATTTTCATCCACCTCATCCAATGACCTTCGTGGGCTCCTTTCCTCAACTTTCAATAAATAACCAAACATACCCCATACTTTTAATTAATCCAATTAATCTCAAAATTAATTCCAATTAATTACTGATTAATGGTTAATTAATTAATAATATTTCCAATTAATATATTATTCTCATAATATATTAACAAATTATTTATTTTGATTTCTAATTAATTTATTAACCATATATTAAATTAATAAATCAATATCTCTCTAAAAGTTATCATATTCAATTGCTAGGTTTGAGGGCAACCTAAAAGGATTGTGCTACTATCAATTCAAGTATATACCAATTATAGTTATTGGCTTAGACACCGAATCCAATAGTCTCCCACTGGATAAGTCTAGTAACTATAATTGTCAGTATAACTTCCAAACTAATCAGCAAATTGTAGCTTCCAAAGGCCGTTGTCGAACTCTGACCCAGTCAGTTACGTGTCCTTAAATAAGTGATCGGATATTCTTTCGTTCTACAAGATATCGTATAGACATGAGACATGGATTATAATCAATCTCATTTTCCAGGTTTTGTTTCCCGATTTTTGATTTATGACAACTGAATTAAGACTACTAATTGAACACATTAATTCAGTCCAGGCTTGGCCATGCACTTTAGATGTCGACAACAAATCATCGAGGGGCCCAATGATATCTCTTCTCCTGTTAGGGAAAAAGGAACGAATAAACTTTGACTTATATGCTTGTACTATTTACTCATCAAATCATGGATAACAATACATTTTATAACATCAATTAACTGATGTGTTTACGTACTATCAATGAACAACTGGCTTGTAAACAACAACTTATATATATATATATATATATATATATATATATATATATATATATATATATATATATATATATATTGTTTCAAGAATATAAGATATTATCGTCTCTTAATTACTCGTAATAACATCCATGAAGTAATTCTCTGAGCGTGTGTTTATCTGTCACACCCCGAAACCGAAGGCGGAAACGTCTCGGGGTGGAGGTGACTTCATGGGAATATCATAACCAATGTACATAGTAAGCAAAGTAAAACACAAAACATTACATTACATAGATTTCATTACATTAGTTGAAAAGTAAAGTAGTACAAGATTCATAGATACATAGTTTATATAAACAATATGAGACGAATCTTCTACGCACTCCGTCTTCGCCAAAAGAGATCATCGGGTACCTGTCTAATGTAAACCTGAGAATACAAGCGGTTTAAAAATCAGCATAAAGCTGGTGAGTTCATAAGCGGTTTTGTTTTCCGAAAATGTACAAGTTCCCTTAGTTTTCTGAAAACGTGGTTATCCAAGAAAATCCCATATTTTCTTATGTAAATTTAGTTTCCAAATCCGAAAAGTAAAGTAAACGATGTACAATGAAAACATGATTGTTCTTGTGAATTGTAGTTCAGTTATTTAACTTGTTATACTTTTCTAGTTACGTACTACTGTTACTCAGGAAGAACCCCATGTTCTCCTGACTGTGTGTGTGAACTATTACCAATTCTGATTATGTTCAGTGTTTTCCCTAGGAAAACCCCATGTTTTCCTGACTGTGTGTGTAGTGTTACCAATCCTGTGTGTGCTAACTATTACCGATTCCGATTATGTTCAGTGTTCTCCCCAGGAAAACCCCATGTTTTCCTGATTGTGTGTATGTGTGTGCCTGTCATGCTTGAACGTACATTAGTTTTATTACGTACATAAAACTAATAAATACTCATAAAGTGTTAATAATCCTGATTGCGAGTCCTTAACCATACTCAGACTAGATATGACTTGGGCCAGGGCCAGTATCCTTTTTTTGACTTTCGTCACCCTTGAACCTTTCGGTTCGGCTGTAGCTAGCAGCCAGGTGTGGGATTGTCAGTCCCGTATAGATCTATACACTCAAGCCACACTCTCCTACGTTCGGAGATTCTGGTTACAGGGGCAGTCCTCCACTATCTCGTGCCAAGGAAGTGTTACAAGGACGTGTCTCCGATCTTTAAGATTACTCTTTACTTTTCGACTAGGAAAGTAGTATCTACGACTAGCTAAGTTTTAACGTACCTATCCTTTACACTCGAGCCTAGGTGTTTTATTAAGGACATTACACTCGAGCCTAGGTGTTATCTAATGATGACTGTCCTTTACACTCGATCCTAGGTGTATTATTAAGGACGTTACAAATGATATATGTGTTATCTTATGGTGATTGTCCTTTACACTCGATCCTAGGTGTAATATTAAGGACATTACAATTGATTTGAGTATTATGATGGTATTTATCTATCACACTCGAGCCTAGGTGTATTGTTAAGGACATACATATGTTTTATGTTTTCTGATGGTGTCTGTCTTTTACACTCGAACCTTAGTGTTTTGTTACAGACATTACAATGGTTTATGTGTTCTATCAGTTTAAATGTGAACAATCAAATATAAAGTATACAATACATCAATGTATAATAAGAATTGAAAATCGGGTTAAAACAAATAACTCTGCAAGTTAAAACAGTTTGTTAAAAGGTTTTCAATTCTTAAAAATGTACAATTATGAAACCATTTAACTGAAATCATGTGTTTAAGTACAAGATATTCTTGTACTTTTTCTTGTATTCCCCCCTGAAAAAATTGAAAAACCAATGAAAAAGGGTAGGGGTATGAACTCACCGGACGCAGAAATGTGTCGATTTCGGATGCTAAACGTCGAATCGAGGCCTGATAACACGCGAGGTTCCTATGTAAAATGAAATGGCATACAAATATATTGAATTAGATTCATAAACTCTAATTAGATATGAAGTTACACTCCAATGAACGAAAACACCTCAAAACGGGTGTTTGGAGGGACCCGGGTGACATCTACGGACTTGAAATGAAGCGAGGGACTTGGGATTTGAGTTTACTCCCCAAGAGTAAACTTCCTAATGAGTTTACAGCCTCTTAACCCATAATCACATGAGTTCACGGCCGTGAACTCATGGCCGGGTGTTTTATGGTGCTAAATGGGTTAACAACACTTGGGAATGGCTGGAACAATTTTTCCTAAGGCCTGGGGTTAATTTAAAACATCAAATAACAACAATTAGGGGAGTTTACGGCCTTAGCATGGAGCTTATGGCCGTAAACTCTCATACTCCCTTGAATATGTGTTTTTAATGTCTCAAAGTTAATCACATGTGATTCTAAAAATTCCTACAAGCCTTGAAATGAATTTGGGGCACCAATTGACATACTTTTAGGAGTGTACGGCCCTGGAGCATGTTCTATGGCCGTAAACTCTCATATGTGAGGTTTTTTATGTTTAAGGTCCCTAAACTATTTTTGGTTGGTTCTATGATTTATTCCAAGGCTTTTGGTGGTATTGGATGACTTTCTAACACATTGAAAATGAGTTTACACCCATGTTTGAGGAGTTTACGGCCCAAGCACACGCCTTGGCCATAAAATCATACAAATCCCCCAAAATTCATGTTTAAAGTGTTCTAAGTCCATAACCAAATTTCTAAAAGTCATATCTAGGTCTAGTTTGAGTCATGGAAGGGTTTAAGGGCTTAAAAACCCTTTAAATATGGGTTTATGGCCTAAGCACCATCCTAGGCCGTAAACTCATATACAAGCCTCTAAATCATGAATAAATCTCGAATTTGAAGGTCGAATATGATGCAAAATGAGTATAGGAAGGTACCTTGAAGATTTGAGACCTTAAACTCTAGATTTGGACCTTTAAATCTAGTTTGAGGAGAGAGGTTGGAGTGATAGTTGTAGAATGGAGCAAAAGCTTCAAAATGAAGAATTGGATCACTTTAAATAGTGTCCAAGTTTGGGACACGGTAGAATTCTACCCGATACCGGCGTTAGACGGGGCTTTTGGTCGCACCCGGCCAATTTGTCGTAACCCGATATGGTTGATTCTAGAAATGTTCCGATCACTAATACGAGGCGTTAGAATGAGTTCTAAGGGTATTTGGGCACTCATTAAGTCATAAAATAAAATCCACATTAATGACTTAATAAAATGTCGGAATCGGAAACGAAATCGGAAACAGCGATTGGATGATCAGAACGAGTCGTGAGAAGGGTTACATTTAGGGATATGAATTTCGGGTTGTTACATTATCCCACCGTTAGAGGGAATTTCGTCCCGAAATTCAAAGATTCGATCACAGATCACGAAGTGAAAAGAGATATAAGGATGAATCTACTGCTTCAGGTCTTCAAGCTCCTAAGTGGAATCGGGTCTCTGCTTGACATTCCAGCGAACCCTCACTATCAGGATGTGGCTTTGTTAAGCATGGTTAACCTCTCAAGCCACGATCTCAATTGATTCATCCATGAAGGTTCGGATTTTCGTTGGTTTTGACCTCGTCAAAGGGTGGCTAAGGTTTTTCGTCAGGTTTGCACTTCTCACAAACAACGATGTGGAATACCGGATGCTCGCTGCTGAGTTTCCTGAAGATAGCTCGGAGAAGGCTATGGAATCGATTCCTATCGAGGATCTCGAAGAGTCTAAGGTTCCACAAGTTAAGTTTTCCGCACTTCTCAAGGCGTAGTATGTCTTTCCAGAGTAAGACCTCTAACAAGTGGGTACATTTTTACATAGCAGAGTAACTAAGAGTCCGATGGTTCTAAGGGAAACTTCTACATGAGTCTACGATTATAGCCGGCGGAATCCAAGAATCGACAGGTTTCCATGGGTGTTCCCGGTGCCGACTAATTCTTTATTGCCTTTGCTTTTTTGGAAGGGTTTACGAGTATGACTGCTTTGCTTATCTACGGACCAAGAAAATGGTTTGACCGAAGGGCGCCAATACTACCTTGTAGTGATCTCATCAAGCCTTGATTGCTGACTTGCACACATCGTGGTCACTGAGGTTTGGCTACGAGGAAATTCTTGGGATTAGGTCGATGCGAGACTGGACTATGCGTTTGGAAAGAATTCTCAAGAATTCTTTGGAAATAGTATCGGGGAAAGAATCATAGACTTCTCGTTTCTCGATGATTACTCGGACGAGGGATACACGGGAAAACTTTTTAAGCTTTAATGCACGAAGATCATGAGAGTTGGGTTGGAGGGAAGTTAGAACGAACGACTTTCTCGAATCCAAGAATGACAGCATGAATGAGGCTCGGTCATTACATGCTAAGGGTGACATCAAATCATTTCATAAAAAGTTTGACAATAGATCGAATGGAAAAGAATAATTGTTCGGATTGAGGATACAATCTACGGATACGACACAAGCGTTCTCGTTCTCACGTGATAACCATCTCGAAGGTATAAATTTTCGGTTACTCGCAAACGACGGGGTTAGAAAATGTTCCAATGGATGGTTAGCAAATTTCTTTCGGTGCTAGAATCGAAAAGAATCACAGGCATATAATTTAACAAGGAGAAATATACATGTGGCAACGGTGGGATCGGTGGCTATCTCCTCTTGTCCTGTCGCTAGAACTCTTCTGGTGTTGCCAGGTGTTATAGCTTTGGGGCAGTTTCGCTTGAGATGCCCCACTTCTCCACAACCATAGCAGACCTGACCAATGCCCACTCCAGAAGTTTGACTCGTTGATTGAGTTGGTGTCTTATAGTTTTTCGCCATGTGACCCTTTATGCCACATTTGTTGCAAATTATCTCTATACATGGACCGGAAGGAAGATGATGATAGTTGCACTTGCCACAACTAGGAAGGGTTCCAGCATACCTATTGACAGGTTTTCGAGTTGAGGATTCAACAATAGAAACAGTTGCAGGGGAAGTGGCAGCGTGAACTGCCACCGTTTGCTGTCTCTTTGAAGACTCGTGCGTTGTCTGACTTTTCTCTTTCTTCCCAAGTTTTCTTTTCTCCCCACTCCTCACTATCGGCTCAGGAGTAGTAGTTTCCTCTTCAAGGTCTTCACTATGATCGATTAGGATCTGTGCTAAGAGTTTGGCGTTGTCGTATGTATCCGGCCTCGCGGCTAAGACGTTTCCTTTCGTTGGCTGGGTCAGTCCGCAGATGAATCTTTCTATCTTCTTACTCTCCGGGGTAACCATTCCCAGGTAGAGTAGTGCCAAGTCGTCGAACCTGGAAGTGTAAGCATCGATATCGGAACCTTTCATCTTCAGGTTCCACAGTTCGTGTTCTAACTTCTGCATTTCTCCCCGATGGCAGTACTCAGCCAGCAGAAGTTCCTTCATGGCTTCCCAACCTATGGCGTTGGCTACAGGTAAGGTTAGGGATTTGACTCGGTTATTCCACCAAGTCAAGGCTTTGTCGATAAAGGTGCAGGCGTCAAACTTCACCTTGTCTGAATCTGAACAGGCGCAAATTTCAAAGATGGATTCGATCTTCTCGAACCATCGGGTGAGGGAAATGACACCTCTAGTGCCATCAAAGGACGGGGGTTTCGCGTTCATGAAATCCTTATAGGAACCCTCTTTCCGGCGTCCCTGACTGCTTTCTTGGTTTTGGGTTTGGGTACCACCTCCCGAACTACCAGAACCGCCAGAGTTCCGTTGAGACATGGCAGCTGCCACTGCAGCTGTAACAGCTGCCTGGAATACTACAGGGTCGATTTGAGGAGGAGGTGGTGGCGGAGGGTTGTTTGTCTTGGAGTTGGGTCTCTTTCTTGGAGGCACCTTGATCTAATAAGATCAAGAAAGAGAGGATGATAAGTCCTCTGAATTGAATCAAGAGATATAACGGATATATGCTGAATAAGCGATAAAGCAGGGTAGATTTATCAAGACAAGAAAATTATCGCTAAGAGAATGATCAAAGAACAATGTATGAACGAGGATTTCTACCAAGGATTGGCTCGAGAAATACTCCCATAGTATTTCATGATTCGTTACGACACTAGCTCGATGTTTGTGGTATTAGGGTAAGTTTTAGGCATGCCGCATACCACAGTCACTCCCAAGCACATGTGGGCCGTGTCTCGAATGAATATAGTTGGCCAGGCTATATTGATCCTAGACACGACTACATAACTGCCCAGGTTTAAACATAGCGTACAACACCCATTTACTTATGTTCTGTTCTACTTGTAGTTACGGATCTCGACGGTTCGGTATACTTATATACTTTTGAAAATACTTATATTTTGAAGGATACTTTTAGTTCAGAGCACTTAGGCCCCTTAATGTTTATAGTTTTATACCATGTAAGGTTTGGTATACTTCATTCACTATAAACAAGGGCTCTGATACCAATCTGTCACACCCCGAAACCGAAGGCGGAAACGTCTCGGGGTGGAGGTGACTTCATGGGAATATCATAACCAATGTACATAGTAAGCAAAGTAAAACACAAAACATTACATTACATAGATTTCATTACATTAGTTGAAAATTAAAGTAGTACAAGTTTCATAGATACATAGTTTATATAAACAATATGAGACGAATCTTCTACGCACTCCGTCTTCGCCAAAAGAGATCATCGGGTACCTATCTAATGTGAACCTGAGAATACAAGTGATTTAAAAATCAGCATAAAGCTGGTGAGTTCATAAGCGGTTTTTTTTCCAAAAATGTACAAGTTCCCTTAGTTTTCTGAAAACGTGGTTATCCAAGAAAATCCCATATTTTCTTATGTAAAGTTAGTTTCTAAATCCGAAAAGTAAAGTAAACGATGTACAATGAAAACATGATTGTTCTTGTGAATTGTAGTTCAGTTATTTAACTTGTTATACTTTTCTAGTTACGTACTACTGTTACTCAGGAAGAACCCCATGTTCTCCTGACTGTGTGTGTGTGAACTATTACCAATTCTGATTATGTTCAGTGTTCTCCCCAGGAAACCCCATGTTTTCCTGACTGTGTGTGTACTGTTACCAATCCTGTGTGTGCTAACTATTACCGATTCCGATTATGTTCAGTGTTCTCCCCAGGAAAACCCCATGTTTTCCTGACTGTGTGTATGTGTGTGCCTGTCATCCTTGAACATACATTAGTTTTATTACGTACATAAAACTAATAAATACTCATGAAGTGTTAATAATCCTGATTGCGAGTCCTTAACCATACTCAGACTAGATATGACTCGGACCAGGGCCAGTATCCTTTTTATGACTTTCGTCACCCTTGAACCTTTCGGTTCGGCTGTAGCTAGCAGCCAGGTGTGGGATTGTCAGTCCCGTATAGATCTATACACTCAAGCCACGCTCTCCTACGTTCGGAGATTCTGGTTACAGGGGCAGTCCTCCACTATCTCGTGCCAAGGAAGTGTTACAAGGACGTGTCTCCGATCTTTAAGATTACTCTTTACTTTTCGACTAGGAAAGTAGTATCTACGACTAGCTAAGTTTTAACGTACCTATCCTTTACACTCGAGCCTAGGTGTTTTATTAAGGACATTACACTCGAGCCTAGGTGTTATCTAATGATGACTGTCCTTTACACTCGATCCTAGGTGTATTATTAAGGACGTTACAAATGATATATGTGTTATCTTATGGTGATTGTCCTTTACACTCGATCCTAGGTGTAATATTAAGGACATTACAATTGATTTGAGTATTATGATGGTATTTATCTATCACACTCGAGCCTAGGTGTATTGTTAAGGACATACATATGTTTTATGTTTTCTGATGGTGTCTGTCTTTTACACTCGAACCTTAGTGTTTTGTTACAGACATTACAATGGTTTATGTGTTCTATCAGTTTAAATGTGAACAATCAAATATAAAGTATACAATACATCAATGTATAATAAGAATTGAAAATCGGGTTAAAACAAATAACTCTGCAAGTTAAAACAGTTTGTTAAAAGGTTTTCAATTCTTAAAAATGTACAATTATGAAACCATTTAACTGAAATCATGTGTTTAAGTACAAGATATTCTTGTACTTTTTCTTGTATTCCCCCCTGAAAAAATTGAAAAACCAATGAAAAAGGGTAGGGGTATGAACTCACCGGACGCAGAAATGTGTCGATTTCGGATGCTAAACGTCGAATCGAGGCCTGATAACACGCGAGGTTCCTATGTAAAATGAAATGGCATACAAATATATTGAATTAGATTCATAAACTCTAATTAGATATGAAGTTACACTCCAATGAACGAAAACACCTCAAAACGGGTGTTTGGAGGGACCCGGGTGACATCTACGGACTTGAAATGAAGCGAGGGACTTGGGATTTGAGTTTACTCCCCAAGAGTAAACTTCCTAATGAGTTTACAGCCTCTTAACCCATAATCACATGAGTTCACGGCCGTGAACTCATGGCCGGGTGTTTTATGGTGCTAAATGGGTTAACAACACTTGGGAATGGCTGGAACAATTTTTCCTAAGGCCTGGGGTTAATTTAAAACATCAAATAACAACAATTAGGGGAGTTTACGGCCTTAGCATGGAGCTTATGGCCGTAAACTCTCATACTCCCTTGAATATGTGTTTTTAATGTCTCAAAGTTAATCACATGTGATTCTAAAAATTCCTACAAGCCTTGAAATGAATTTGGGGCACCAATTGACATACTTTTAGGAGTGTACGGCCCTGGAGCATGTTCTATGGCCGTAAACTCTCATATGTGAGGTTTTTTATGTTTAAGGTCCCTAAACTATTTTTGGTTGGTTCTATGATTTATTCCAAGGCTTTTGGTGGTATTGGATGGCTTTCTAACACATTGAAAATGAGTTTACACCCATGTTTGAGGAGTTTACGGCCCAAGCACACGCCTTGGCCATAAAATCATACAAATCCCCCAAAATTCATGTTTAAAGTGTTCTAAGTCCATAACCAAATTTCTAAAAGTCATATCTAGGTCTAGTTTGAGTCATGGAAGGGTTTAAGGGCTTAAAAACCCTTTAAATATGGGTTTATGGCCTAAGCACCATCCTAGGCCGTAAAATCATATACAAGCCTCTAAATCATGAATAAATCTCGAATTTGAAGGTCGAATATGATGCAAAATGAGTATAGGAAGGTACCTTGAAGATTTGAGACCTTAAACTCTAGATTTGGACCTTTAAATCTAGTTTGAGGAGAGAGGTTGGAGTGATAGTTGTAGAATGAAGCAAAAGCTTCAAAATGAAGACTTGGATCACTTTAAATAATGTCCAAGTTCGGGACACGGTAGAATTCTACTCGATACCAGCGTTAGACGGGGCTTTTGGTCGCACCCGGCCAATTTGCCGTAACCCGATATGGTTGATTCTAGAAATATTCCGATCACTAATACGAGGCGTTAGAATGAGTTCTAAGGGTATTTGGGCACTCATTAAGTCATAAAATAAAATCCACATTAATGACTTAATAAAATGTCGGAATCGGAAACGAAATCGGAAACGAAATCGGAAACGGCGATTGGATGATCAGAACGAGTCGCGAGAAGGGTTACATTTAGGGATATGAATTTCGGGTTGTTACATTATCCAATACTCAAAATCCCCATTTTCAAAGTACTCATGAACATTGCAGCAAAACTATGGTTATGTCTAATCTCCATAGACAATCTACAATTCGATTCATGACAATCTTAATTCTCTAATTACATCCAAAAGTACGAGTGACTGTGGAATTTCGAATAATCAAATTATTCAGGAAGTACAACATGCAAAGTGAAACATAATAATAACCTAATTAACTATGGTCTCAAAACTATTGAATATAAATAAAACTCTTATAATTAATCACCATATTAATTAAGACTTTATTCATTGTATAATGTTTCATGTAATCTACTAAACACTTGAATTAAAATCAGTCATGACATGTTATGAACATGCATACTATGTTTCTCTATGGTCCTTCCTTTGTCAACGGAACGACTGGACACTATTCCAACGATGCTCATTTCATAATTCCAAAATCTTGTGTAACGCCCGCAGATCCGAGCTAGCCAATTTAGAGATAATAGGGGTCGAAAATGACTTTTTGACAAAAAGATTATTTAGAATAAATAATCTTAAACATGTTTTAGAATATGTCTCAAGGGTTACGTACATATAAAGAACGCCGAAATCTGAGTTATAACGAAGAAGTTATGACCCGTTGAAGTTTCGCGACTGAACCGGCACGGCACCGGGAAGACGTAAATAGTAAATTTATGATAGAGCGACTTTTAGCCTTAGTGGCCTAAATGAAAGTCGTCGAATATGTTAACCTGAGAGCATCCATAAAAAGAACGCCCAAATCTGACTTCGTATGAGGAAGTTATGATTTTTCTAAGATTTGGCATAGTAGTGAACAACCCGAAACTCGAATTTTAGTTCGAGCGGTTTTTGGCCTACATGACCTAAATGAGAGTTGAAGATCTCATTAATAGGAACTCAACGGTAAAAAGACAGACGATAGTTATGAATTCTTTGCGGTCATTTAACTATTTAATCTCCTCCTATTGTTAAATTTAAGAACGGTCGAGAATTAGCCGACAGAGTCTAAATGAAAGTTGTAGATTTTGCTTTTACCTACGCATGAATATAAAGAACGTCGAAAATGGAGTTCGTATGCGAAGGTTATGAATTTTTGAAAATCGGCTGATTTCTACCCTGTGTGCGATGCCATGTGTCAGCACCAGGTTGTGTCTGGATGTACCCAGCTGGCCACGACGTGGGCATCAAATGGCCACGATGTGGGAGCCTCTTCAGCCTCCTATAAATAGAGATGCCCCTCTCCTTCATTCTTCACACCTTAACCCATCATTCCTCTCTCTATACTCTCTCTCTAGGCCCCAAAACCCCCAAAAAGCCTAGGGAACCCCCCTAGCACGAGGCGGAAGCCCCAGAGTGCCCGATGGCCCCGAGAAGAAGAGTCTTTCGGCTTGGAAACGCTGCTCCAGCGAAGCCCGGTTTTGCGAAAACCCGCTGTAAGTGAGCTATGTCTACCCTATCTTTAGTATAGCTTATGTTTTAATATAGTAACGTTATTAGGACCTTAAAATAATTATTTGGGCTATTATTATGAGTTATATAAGAGTGTTGCTTAACTCTTATATAATAGTAATAATAGCTAGACTATTAATTAGTCGCGGTTAAAGTTAGACTAAACCCTAGTGGTATTGATACTAGGTTTTGTTCGAGGGAAATTGTTTTAACAATAACAAAGTGTTGTCCGAGTGCCGAGTCAACACCTTATCAAGTGAGTGCATGGTTACTTTCATTTTACACATAGATATGAAGTATTTTATATAAATTACGTCTTAGGTGTGCATATTATCTGAGTACTTGCTGTCTATGCTAGATGAACGATTTTATACATGTTTTAAATGATTTAAACTATATATATATTTTATATCTACGATAATTTTGGGGTAAAACATAGGTAGATGTAATAGATGGAATATGAGTTGGATGATGAGTTGAGAGGTGTTATAGACCACGAGATGAGGGTGAGAGGTGGACGATGTGAGAAGCCTTTTCCAAATGATGGCACCGTCATTCAGCAGAGTATGGATGACAACCACGGACTATTCTAGACAGTCCAGTGGAACACTAGCAGGCTCGCAACCGGTAGGTGTTGTGAACGATGTGTTCACCCGATGTACTCTAAACCCTAGCGTCCATGCAGACTTGGTTCCTAAACCTTGGTGATCATGCAGACTTGATGCCTAAACCTTGGTGATCATGCAGACTTGATACCTAAACCTTGGTGATCATGCATACTTGATGCCTAAACCCTGGCGACTATGCAGAATTAGTGCCTAAACCTTGGCGACTATGCAGACTTAGTGCCTAAGCCCTGACGACTATGCAAACTTAGTGCCCGTTGTGTAAACCGTGGCAATGATGGACTTCTTGCTGATTCCTTAGGATGATCCTTAGGAATGAATGAACGAGGAATAGCTGATTCTTAGGGTAAATCCTTAAGACTAAAGAAGATAATGGGGATGGGTAATTGGGTTGATTGTTTGATTATTTAAACATAATAATTATATTATTGTGGGTTGAAAACCCTATGTACTCACCAGGTTTCCCAACCTGACCCACTCAGTTTATATATATCACAGGTGTCGATATGAAGTGACATTACACTGAGAGATTAAGGAGATATAGATCACTAGTGTAAATGAATATTGTAAGTTCTGTTTATGATTATGTTTATGTATTGACGATGACATCCCAAATGTTTTAAAATGAATAAAATATGTTTCTTCGGAAATGCTTTGATAATGTATTTATCGTGTTTTTCTGGGAATAAATTCCACAACATTTTTATTAAAAGAGGTACTCTGATTTTTAAACAAATCATAAACAAAATCAGTCTTTT
Source organism: Lactuca serriola (assembly GCF_051521515.1). Lineage (NCBI taxonomy): Eukaryota > Viridiplantae > Streptophyta > Magnoliopsida > Asterales > Asteraceae > Lactuca > Lactuca serriola. The sequence continues at coordinate 338,237,566 of NC_136412.1, forward strand.
CTGGCCGTAAAAATGGGGATGTCACATCTTGTCACTATTAGATTGTGTTAGAGTTCCAAACTTACACACATTGTCCTTCTATGATGTCGAAGCTTCAAAGTCATAGAGACTTAGCCAACGATATTATAGAATGTTCCATTGGAGCTTTGTTACTAAAAACAATTCCAAAGTAATGAAGTTTCAAATTCAAGGAACAATCCTTGAACACCTTCCTTGCATTAAAGTTTCTGACTCACATGTAGATTTTAATCATCAACTCCCTCTATGGAAACATTTCCATATTCCCATATGATCATCAATTTTGACCAAGAATCATCCCAATCTAAAACATGTCAATATGGTTATTCCAAACCATACCATACTTCCAACTGTCCACAAGTAACCGATCATTTGGTAAGCCTTAGAATGTTCCTGACAATTGTCATAAAGACCTGATATCTGATCATTTGGTAAACCATACCATACTCACATGTAGATTTTAATCATCAACTCCCTCTATAGCATATGTAATCGATCCTATATTCGAAACGTATGAGACTCGATTCATTATGTCTTACATAAAGACCTGATATCTGATCAATCTCTTGTTATAATATTTCCATATATCAAATTTCCTATGTTGAAGCGTTTCAATATGATATTCATATATGTCCAAGACTAAGTTCTTTTAAACCCTTTAATCTAACCTTTTAGATTTGAAACAAAGTATGAGTGCCCTCTCCCTTAATCCTTACTATAGCAAAACAATTTCCAAACTTTGCAACTTGCAAATCTATAAGATTTTTTACTACAAATATTATTGCCAACTTGCAACACTTAGCATAACAATTATGCTCCCACTATCATAACAATTATGCTCCTAATAGCACAACAATTATGCTCCCACTAGCTTTGACATGTATCCAAAAATCAATTGGACTTCTAGAAATCAATACTGTTGACTTTCTTACAAAAGTTCAAATTTCTGATACTTGGTGCTTCGACAAGTCTCTAACTAGACTTCTCAAGCTTATACACCTACATTAGATAGAATGTATGTGTTTAAACCCTTTCAAAACTTATAGCTATATGTATTGAAAACTCAAATAATTCCTTGCTATTTCTCACAATTCGAGCTATGAAAAGGGATGTCATAATCATATTGCGAATTTGAGAATACAATTATCACAACTACTAACTATAATGATATTTATCAGATCTTTAAAATCTACTAGCGAAAGTGTTTCCTCATAATCATTCTTATGAATTAGAGTGAAACCTTTTTCCACCTAGTTTTTATGGTGTACATGTTCCCATCCATGCGAATCTATCATTTCCAACCTACAATCATAAGATAAGGTTTAGGACAAAAACCAAACTCAAATTTAGCTTTCCTTTATAGACTGAACTTCGCTCATTCTAAATTTCTTGTCTTCTGGTAGCTTAAGGGCCTACCAGTGCTTTCGTGTTGTTAAGTAGTTCACCTATATTGGTCAATGCACTTTAATAGACCAACATGCTTTGCCTTTTGTGGTCAAATGAGAACCATAGAACTCAAAATCATTGCCAACCCAACTGGAAGGTGCATAGAAACAAGAATGTGTCAACTTAACATGATAGGTTATCAACCTCAGGTCGTGTGCTAGTGACAACTAAAAGGTTTATTCTTGATTGACTCCTTAATTTTTCAAGATCAATAAGGCTCCCACTAACTTCTTGACATCTAAGTTTCTCTCTCAAGGAACATTCCTTGACGAGCAAAAAAAATATTCAAAAGTTAGTGTGGATTCTCGACAAGAAACACTTTGTGGAACCAGCCTTAGTTCATCCTTTGTTTTAACCAAAACATCACAACTTCCAATTCCAAATGTGTCAGAGTAAGAAAACATTATTACTCCACATTTCATGAGGTGTTATAAAACTACTTAGTATAAAATGAGTTTCAAGATATGATGTGTAGTAACTAGTGCATGACTCTAAAAATTGATTAGAAACGAAGTATGACCCATCTCTCGATTGAACCATTTCAACAATATTTGATTCCTCTTCTTAGTCAAACAATTTCACTAAGATGTTCTTTGAGGATTAATTGAGATATAGTTCCATAATCATTAAGATAATTATAAAACACGATACTAAAGTACTCTCCTTTCCTTTCAAATTGGAGAAACTTTTATCTTTATGCCTAATAGATTCTTCTTATTCGTTCTGCCACTCTTTGAAACTTCTCAAAGAATCATAATTATGATTAATCTTATAAACACGAGCACACTTACTGAAACATCAGTAAATCATGACGAATAAAATTTTCATCCTTTGTGGTAGATTTGAATCGTCCATATCATTGGACTAGATTCATTAGTCCTCCGCTTTGACTCACATAAAACATGTGATCAATGAATTAGTCATAATCTTCCAAAGAGCAAGATTCTCATACACCACATAATTCGAATTGTATGTCTCCAAGTTTCTATCCAATGGGAACTTGGGTGATGAGAATTCTTTATCACTTAGTCAAATTATGACATTTACCACAAGTGAAATAAGAATCAAATCCACAATTAGTATAGCTAATAATATAAATGTAACCAACACTTTCATAGATGCTATTGCAATGAAATATAACGTAAACCAACTTCATAAACCAAAATTTCACTTTTATTGATAATAAAGAAAAATTGGAACTTGTCCTTACAATGCATAATTGAAAACAATGTTTCTAAACGCTTCCTAAGCAATCTATTAAATTATCATAACTCCTAAGTAGCAGCTTCAAAATCTGATCATCGAACCATGTGATTGTAATCCATATCTCACGATCATATTCAAATCACTCTTCTTAAGCTTCCTTCTTTCTCTTAGATCATGCAATACCATCAAAATGTGATCATCACATCATGTTTTAAGAGTCTACGAATATGGACTTATTAAAATAATGGAGTTAGATAATGGATGTACCTGAAGTAGAGTCACACGACTTGACTTTACCGTCTCTAAGATCTTTCAGGTAGTGTGCGCACCTTCATAACCAATGTCCCTTCAATTGACAATAGAAACATATGGACTCTTTAGGATTAGCACATGGAACTATCTCAAAACTAACCTTTCTCTTTACCATACGATCAAACGGTTTGACCTTGTATGATTCCTTTCCATTGGGAAGAGAAATATTTTCGGGACCACCATTATCAATTTCCATGGAAATTTTGGAATCAGATTCTTCAAACACTTTTGCTTCACTTGTGCTCTTAAGCATTTCTGCTTCAGCAACAATCAACATATGTGTCAGATCAATAAGGGTCACATCGAGGTTCCTCATATAAAAGTTCTCAATGAACTGACTGTATGAATCAGGAAGAGAAACAAGAACTAAATCAATGCCTTGCTCCCTTGGGAAAACGACACCATTCTATTCAATTTGTCAATGTATGATTTCATTTCCAGAACATGCGTACACATAGAATTTCCATCTCGATGCTTGCATGCCAATAGGGCTTGAGTAGTTTCATATCTTTCAACTCATGAAATGTGGAGAGTCACTGGAGGAGAATGAGGAAGATTTGGAGAAGCATGATATCCATTCCCACCATTGCTTGAAGAAGGAAACATACTATCACCTTGATCAGAATGTGGAAGATCATCTTCAGAAGGTAGAAGAAAACCATTTGTAAAAGAATGAGGAAGACCATTGTTATCTTGACTTGACATCTATAATAGGAGAAAAGAGAATTCAAGCTAGTTGATTTTAATCCTTAATTATTAACCCATAAATTTAAATTAAGGCTAGGATCTATATTTTTTATTCAAACTTTGAAGAAGGTTGTCGTAATCAAATTCGAATCTATTTTTGGTAGGTAAGGCTTTTACCGGTTTCAATCTTATGAAACTCCTAGATCATTTGAGATTCATTGAATCTAATCAATGTCATGTTTAATCTTAAATTATGCTCTCACTTTGTGACTAGGATGCCGAGGATCACAAACAAGATGTGAATAACCATGCAAATTAGCTTGGTACTCTCCATGTTATTTATCATCTTGTTTATGTTGGTTAACCACACGCGCTCCATTAATCAACGATAATTTTTGAGACACCCACTACCACTCTTTATTAGCCCCCCATTAGTTTGCCGATTAGCCACACATTCTCCACTAATGAATTATAAAGTGTAGTCCACAATTTCATGGATTAGCATACAAACTCACATTTTCATAAAGTTACTAAGAGTGGGATTTTAGAAAATAGTTTAGTTACTTTATATCATTATAATTTTAATGAGATTATGTCCTATCAAACCCATTCGGCTAACAACCCTCCACCATACAATAGAATGGTGGGTAAGAATCGATACCCAATGTTAGTCATTTTATAGGTTGCTTCCTTAAACTCACCTTATAGTATGGCTTCGTAAATGAGGCGTACTGGTGATTTGACTGACTATTCTTATACATATTATATATATTAAGCCTTAAGTATATATACATAGTATAAGGTTATTTAAAAACATTTTAAAATTGCAAGGGTTTCGTCTCTTAATAAATTAAACTTTTAATTTAATTGAGTTTAAACCTTTTATGAATTTATTAATTATCTTTTCATTAATCACTTAATTAAATTAATAATAAGATCCATAGGGATATATTTTAAACCTTTTCAAAATACCAAATATTATTTGACATTACTTATTTAATTCAATTAATATCTAGATTTATTATTTATACACTTAAAAGATCAATCATATTAATCACAAAACAATTAATAAAGTTAAATAATTATCTCCTAAATTCTTAGGCTTTTATTTTATCATCATAGATACAACAAAATTGGATTTGGAGGATAAGCATAGCAAGTAAATATCAAACATAAGCAGATTAGGTAGAAAAGCACAAAAAATCAGGATCTGTCATGGGCGTACGTAGTGAGCATGCAAGCTCACAACATGAGCTGCGATAAACCCAAAAAACAAGTCTCTTTCTTTCTTTGATCGATTCATCAATGTGAAAATATATGAAAGATATCCCCAACCTATGATACCACTAATGGGCTATTCGGGTTACAACTACATTCCCTTAAGCGGAAAACAATCAAACGATTCAATTGATTAGGGCACATGCAACCTAATTGGATCTATGTCTTTTACATATAGCAACATACTATCAACACTAGCATAAAAAACTTTCTTATGAACAAACTAATTCACAAGACAAGAAAACTAACCTTTAAGATTGTTATTGTAAACAATCTTGGATTCCTCCTTGAAAGACCCTTGGAAACAAACACCACAAGTGTCTTGCCTCTAATGGTTCACACCCAAACCGTAAAAACCAATGAGCTTCAAGAGAGAGAGAGAGAGAGAGAGAGAGAGAGAGAGGAGAGAGGAGAGGTGAGAATTTCGGCCTTAAGCCTCTAAAGGAATGTCATGGCCGAAATGCCAAGGCTAAGGATCTTTTTATAGCTAAGGTAGCTTGGTGCCAAAGCTAGGATTTAAGGAGGAAACCCTAATCCCTTTGCTTGGTGACCATGCAGCCCATTCCTCTATTTCAAGGAGCTTGGACGAAATTCCTTGGGCTTACCCAGGTGATTTTTGTCCACCTCCTCCAATGAGATCCATGGGATCCTTTCCTCAACTTTCAATAAATAACCAAACAGACCCTATACTTTTAATTAATCCAATTAATCCCAAAATTAATTCCAATTAATTTCTGATTAATGATTAATTAAGTCATACTGTTTCCAATTCATATATTATTCTCAAAAGATATTAACAAATTATTTATTTTGATTTCTAATTAATTTATTAACCATATAATAAATTAATAAATCTCTCTCTCTCTCTCTCTCTCTCTAAAAGCTATCATATTCAATTGTTAGGTTTGAAGGCAATCCAAAATGACTGTGCTACTATCAATGCAAGTATATATCAATTATAGTTATGGGATTAGACACCTAATCCAACACGTATGTGGTTAACTGCCACATCAATGTGAGATTATGAATGACCTCGAGCATGTCATGGGGGGTTTGCATGGTTATTCACATCTTATTTGTGGTCCTCGACAAACTGGCCACAAATTGAATAGCATAATTTAAGATTAAACATGTCATTGAATAGTCCAGTGAACCTCAAATGATCTAGTAATTTCATATTAGGTTCAAATGCGTAAAATGCTTTACCTACCTAAAAAAATTTCACAATTAAATTATGGCATCCATCTTCATAATTTCGAATTGTATTTATGGATCCTAACCTTGAATATTAATTTGGGTTAAAGTATTAAGGAAACAAATCAACTAACAAAAATCTTATCTCTTATTTTAGATATCTGGAAATGGTGATCTTCCTCCTCCTCCTCCAACTACTCACAACTCCACTCTTTTGCCTATCCTCTTAAAAGATAAGCTTATCGGTCCTAACTATATGGACTGGTTGTGAAAATTGAAGATGATGTTGAGATACAAGAACAAAAAATATGTTCTTGAGAATCCAATCCCATCAATTGACAAAGAATCTACTACTCCTTAATAATTGGCTGATTATAACCAGCACTTTGACGACGCTACAAAAGTTGCTTGCATTATGATTGCAACCATGACACCTGAGTTCCAAAAGATCTATTATGACTATTGGCCATATGACATGAACTTGGCTCTTTCCAAGATGTTTCTCAAGAAAGCTAGACAAAAGCGTTTTGAAGTCATTAAGGCCCTTATGGCATGCAAGTTGAAAGATGGAGAATTTGTGTGTGCTCATGTACAGAAAATGAAGAGACATGCGGAAACATTGGAGAAGCTCAATAGAAATACGACAATGAGTTTTTCATTGACATGGTGCTCAACTTCTTTCCTGGTAGTTATCGTCAATTTATCTTGACTATGATTTGAACAATACTGAAACCACATTGACTGAGCTTCATAATCTATTGCAAACAACTGAAGCAGGAATGAAGAAGTCTCACTCCAACAGTGTTGCAACTACCCCAATCATGACTATCCAACAAGGAAAGGGTAAGAAGAGAAAGGTGATGAAATTTTAAGGTTATAAAGTCAGAGTACTTGTGTAAATTCTCTAAACACTTAAGAATGCATTCAACCTAAGGATCTATGTCTCTCTAATTAATAGCAACATACTATGAAACTTCTAGAACCCTGGGCTATAATAAAAAATTATAAGATTAGGGTTAACTACCTTTGTATTGTTATAGTAAACAATACTTTTGAATCTTTCCTTGAACTTCAGAAAGGAAGCGCCAAAAATATGATGCCTCTAATGACTCACACCCAAAACCTAGAAACTCTAGAATGAAGAGAAGAGAGAGGAGGGAGGAAGAAATTTTGGCTATGAGACTCTTGGAAAGGTATGAACGAAATTTGGTTCCCTATGGGTCTTATTTATGGTGTAGATAACATATGGGAAAGCTTAGATTTGAATAATAAAATAATATTATTTTATCTATTCAAATATGATAATCCTTGTCATCTTTTCTTGCCTTCCAAGAACCCATAAAATCATCCACCGCCATAAGAGTTCTAGAATTATCTTTCCTTGCTCAATTAAGAAAAATTACAATTCAACTCATGGACCTTTAATTAATTATAATTAATCTAGAAATTAATTCCAATTAAATAAGATTAATTCTTATTGATTTCATATTAATTTATTAATTATATGAATTAACAAATCAATTATTTATTGATCTCATATTAGTTTATGAATCACATAATAAATTAACAAATTAATTATCTATTTCTAATTAATATATTAATCATATAATATATTAACATATCATTTCCTCTCTCTCTCTCTATCTCTCTCTATCTCTATCTCTCTCTCTCTCTCTCTCTCTCACACACACACACACTCTCTCTCTCTCTCTCTCACACACACACACACACTCTCTCTCTCTCTCTCTCACTCTTTCTCTCCTAATATCATTTCTAGCTATTTCTGGTTATGAGGGCAACCCAAAAAGGACTTTTCTTTTAATTACGAGAATATGTCAATTTAGTTATGAGCTTAGACGCCTTAATTCAATAGCTTCCCACTTGGATAAGTCTATAACTACAATATCAAATATAACCTTGATCCAAACAGCAAAGTGTGCTTTACAAAGCCACTGTCGAACTATGATTCAAATTGAATGTTGGTCCTAAGATAAATGATTAGCTATTCCCTCATCCTACAAGATATCATATGAACAGATTCATGGATTAAATGATCAACCTTATGTTCATTTGTTTGTTTCTCGATCCCTGATTTTATGATCAAATGTAGACTACAAATCGAACACGTCAATTTAGTCCGGACTAGGCTAGTTTTAAATAGATTAACTCAAATCAGCGAGGGTCCCAATGATATCGCTTTTCCTGTTAAGGCAAAATGAATGAATAAACTTTGACTAGATAGTTATAATCTTTACTCATCAAATCACACATGACACTATGTTTTATAACTTCAAGTTACTAATGCGTTTACATAATACCAATGCAAACCAGAATTGCAAATTACAACCTATGTATCACCGTTTGAAGAATAGTAGATGTTATCGTCTTAGAATTACTCATGATAGAATCTATGAAGCAAACTTTATGCATGGGTTTTACCAATACTTAAAATCTCCACTTTGTAAGTACTCATGAATATTGCAGCAATCCCTATGCAATGTCTAATCTCCATAGACAATCTACAAACGATTGATGATAGTCTTAATTCACTACATACTTCCAAAAGTGTGAAAGATTGCAGTATTTGAATAATAAAATTATTTAGGAAGTAAAACAATGAACTACAATAATAAACTAATTAACTATGGTATCATACATATTGAATATAAATAAATCCCTATTATTTAATCATCATAACAATTACAAATTTATTCATTGTAAATTGTTTTGTGTAATCAACTATCCACTTGAATTTAATAACTTCAGTCATTCCATGTTATAAACATCCATAATATGCCTCTTTATGGTTCTCCTTTGTGACAGATCGATTGGACATTACTCCAATGATGCTCAACTTTCAATTTCTAATTCGTATCGTTATTTAAGATGTAATGGAATTTTATCTTTATATCCATTAACCTTCTGTGATGTCGAGTTTGTAAAGTCAGAGAGATTAAGCCTTCAATATTATAGAATGTTCCACTGGAACTTGTTACTTAAAACAATTTCATGGTAATGAAGTTTCAAATTCAAGGTACACTCCTTGAACAACTCTCTTGCATTGAAGTTTCCAACACATATGTAGATTTTATAACCATCTCCCATTACGAAAATATTTCCATATTCGCATATGACCATCAATTCTTACCAAGTATCATCTTAATCCAAAATGTGTCACTATGGTCCGTCAAAAATAGTATTTTACTTCCAACTGTCCACAAGCAAATGATCATTAGTAAAACCTTAGAAAGTTCATGACAATCGTTTAACAACTTTAGTCACATAAAATTCTAATCCTTTTCCCACAAAGCTTAAGGCATTTGAAAAAATAGAATAAGTGAATATTATAGCATATATTATTGATCCTATATCCAAAACATATGGGACCGACTCATTATTACCTGTACGAGGATTTATTATATGTTCAACTTCTTGCTATAATATTTCTATATATGGAATCTTTTATGTTGAACCATTTCAACATGCGATTCACATATGTTTTTGACTAAGTTCTATTAAACCATACGATCCAAACCTTTAGATTTGAAACGAAGTATGAGTGCCCTCTCCCTTAAGTCCATTATAGCAAAACAGTTTCCAAACTTTGCAATTTGCAAACTGGAGACATTGTTCCCTACAAATAGTATTGCCATCATGCAATACAAGCATAACAATTATGCTCCCACTTGCTTTGACATGCACCCATAAATCAACTGGACTTCTAGAAATCAATACCCTTTGACTTTCTTGTGGAAGTGTAGATTTTTTTACACGCTGCTTCGTTAAGTCTCTAAGTAAACTTCTCAAGCTTATACGCCTTATTTGGATACTGTAGGTGCTCAAACCCTTCAAGATGTGATAAACATATCATTTAAAAATGTAAACAATTCCTTCCTATTGCTTACAATTCGAAATATGAATAGGGCTTGTAACATCCGGTATTCCAGAGTATAATTTTCATTTTTAAAATTGAATAAATAACCACTTTATTATACTTACATTCAAGTCAAACCAATTGTTCATAAACCATTATTCAAAAATCAGAGTTATAAGGAAGACAATGTGGAATCTCGAATCATAAAAATATTGATATGTGTGTATAGTCCCACCTTCACAAATTGATAAGTACCTAAAAAACATATAATCCACATTTATAAGCATGAAGCTTAGTGAGTTCCCCAAAGTATCACATACAACATAGAAAATGAACATCTTGATGTTATCAACAACCCTGGGGACTATCAACAGTCCCAATGGGCTAACAGCACGCCCTATGGGTTATCAGCAACCATGGGGACTATCAGTAGTCCCAATGGGCTAACAATATGCCTTGTGGGCTAACAGCACGCCCTGTGGGTTATCAACAACCTTAAGGAGTATTATCAATCATAATGGGCTAACAACACGCCCTAGAGCTATCAACAACTCAATAACACATAACAACAATCACCACATAATACCTAGCTGGTCAGCATGGAGACACACTTTGGAGTAAGTAATACAGTGAGAAGACTCACCTAAATGAAGAGCTAAAATCCACTACTCAAAGTCCCTCATAAATAACTACACGAACCTCCTAAACCATACACAAATTAACCTCGGACAATAGCTTAACACCCCTCTAAGTTTGACTAGAAGTCAAACTGGTCAAAGTAAACGGTCGACGGCCAAAGTCAACTCCACGACAACTCCCATGTCGTGTCCAATCATTGGTTATGTCGTGGAATCCTCACGGAAAAATAGTCATGGTGGCACCATCCGTCACATCCTGGCAAGCAAACTACCACGTTGTGAAAGCTGAACTCTCAGCGCTTAATGGGTTAGCTCTTAATCCTTCAAGCCACCGATTCATACTTTCTAGAAGGCTTTCTTACTTCTATTCCAACATAAAAATCGTCGATTTACAGACATGCATGCCCAATGAAAGTCTAGAACTCAAACTAAGTCAAAAATGGTGAAATAAGATCAAAATTTCATGCATGGAGCTCAATACACAATCAAACTTCAGATCCGTAAGATATAGATACCAAGGTGCCAAGATGAGCTATAAAGTTGCAAACTTTATCTGATCTAACCAACCCGAACTTGAAAATGAGGCAAGAAATACAATAAATCCTAGATCTATGGGGAGACAACCAAAAAGGTGGAAGCTTTTACTTACCATGGTCTAGAAACGAAGTCTCTTTGCTAGATCAACAATTAATCTCTTCATCAAAACATTTTCCAAGAAGCTTGGTCTTTAAGAACTACACCAAAATATGAGAAAGGAGATTTCAATGGCCAAACACCAAGAACACTCAAAGGGTTTGGGTTTTTGAAATGGGGAAGTTGGAGGATGAGAATGATGCCCTAACTTGAAGTTAAGGTGTTTAAATGTGGGGAAAACCCTAAAAATGTTGCAACTGTTGTCATGTCATGATCTCCCTTTCATTACGTCGTGACAACCATCCTGAATATGCATTCTTCCTTTGGGATGCCATGTCCTGACACCCTTCATGTCACATCATGGCATATGGTTTTCCTAAAAAACCATGACTTTGACACCATCCACTAATCCATTCTTGAAAACGGTAGTACAGGGATGCCGTAATCATACTATAAATGAGAGAATGCAATTAATACAATCAATATCCATATTGATTTTTATCAGATCTTAAAATCTATTAGCAAAAGTATTTACTCATAACCATATTCATGAATTAGAGCGAAACTTTTTTCCACTTAGATTTCAAGGTGCATGCGTTCCCATCTATGTGAATCTACCATTTCTAACCTACAGTCATATGAAAAGGTTTAGGACTAATCAAGCACAAACTTAGTTTTCCCTCATGGACTGAACTTCGCTATTCTTAATTCTTTGGCTTTTGGCAGCATAAGGGCCTATCAGTGCTTCCATGTTGTTAGCAGCTCACCCATATTGATTAGTTTACCTTCATTGAGTAAAACGATTTCCTTTTGCATTTAAATGAAAAAAATAGAAATAAAATGCATTGCTAACTTAACTGGAGGTTCACAAAAATAAGAATATGTCAATCAGAACACAACACGTTTATAACCTTAGGTCGCATACTAGTGATAACTGAAAGGATTATTGTTGGATGACTCCTGAAATTATCAAGGATACTACGAATCCTACTGAATTCGCATGATTCTCCATCATGTGTGTTACGGATGAATCATGTTTTATATGCCATGAATGAATGCTCTAGAAGATACTGCATGGCGGATTATGATTGGTTGACACCATTGGCCCATTATGGTTTTAGTTCTGACCCCTTCAGTATAAACAGGGATGCATGCTAAGTCATTTGTGTTTCTTTTGTATCCTTAGTGAGTAGGAAGAATCTCTAGTGGTATACTTGTAATTATTGTTTGGGAACTTTGTGAATAAAGAATCTCTAGTGAGTAGGAAGAATCATGTAAATATTGTGTTTTTTTTGTGCTTTTAGTTTTGCTTTTTCTCTGCTTTTCTTCCTAACCTATAGAATCCCTAACCTTGGTTAGCTAATATAAGGAAGGAAGGTATTGTCCAAGGGTGTCACACCCCCAAAACGGAACGACGGAAACGTTCGAAGGCGGATGATGTCATGTATAATATGATAACAATGAATAATAGTAATCAAAGTAACAACAACCATCATATTAATAATATAGTATTTACATCATATTCGAATTACAGTTTGATTGACTCCAAAAGTAAATTGCAAAAAAAGACTTAAAGCTACTATGCTCCATCTTCTCAGACCTTGTGCGTGTACCTGTCTACTAGTTTCCTGAGAATACAAGTGGTTATGAAAAAGTGTCAACATTTAAGTTGGTGAGTTCATAATCTTTTTGTTTTAGAAAGTAAGTTCTTTGTTCTTTGAAAATGTTCATGTGTTTCTCCAGAAAATCCTATATTTTCTTATGAAGTAATGACCATACAAGTTCCTTCTACAATTACCTAGTGTATACAAGTTATATATGAATCAGATCTGATGGACAGTAGAATGGGTGGATCTGCCCTAAGTCCACAACCAAACAAGGAACAGGAAATGAGGCGAAAGTCAGACATTCCACTGTCTATTGGATCCTTATTATATATAGCCCTAATGTATCCGCTAAGTAATCGTAGAGTTAAAAATAAAGGTCGTTTTAGACATGATGAGTGTGTTCCTTTAGAAAATCCTATATTTTCTTAGTAAAATGGAATATAGTCTTAGTCCTTAAGACCAAAATATATTTGTTTCTTATGCTTAAAGAAAGACATATAATGCTTTAAGTTCATATAAGTAAAGTGATAAATACTAGTTCCTACCATGATTACATAGTGCATACAAGTTATATGTAATCAAAGATCGAACGGACAGTCGAATGTGTGGATCTGCCTTAAGCCCACAACCAAACAAGGAACAGGAAGTAAGGCGGAAACCACACATTCCACTGCATATCAGATCTTCACTGTATATAACCCAAACGTATCCACTAAGTAATCACACCGACATGTAATTTAATCGTATTTGTTTCCATAAATTTAAATTGTAAAACAATGATGTTTATCCCGGAAAATCCTATATTTTCCATAAAAGTGAGTTGTAGTCTTTAATGTTCCAAGACTGAAAATACAAGTATTTTACCATACTTAGATTAATAACATGTATTTTATTATTAAGTAAAACTAGTTGAATACGTGTTTGCCCTGTAAACTGGATGTGATGTTAATTCCCTACAATGATTACTTAGTATATACGAGATATATATAATCGAGATCGAACAGACAGTTGATTAGGTGATTCTGCCCTAAGCCTACAACCAAAAAAAGAATAGGAAATAAGGCGAAAATCACACATTCCACTGCCTATCGGATCTTAACTATATATAACCCTGATGTATATACGAAGTAATCATATAATTACTGTCCCTTAAGATTGTTTGAAAATCTTATTACTACGTAAATGAGTCGTTGTTTTCTCTATGTGAGTTCTTATAACCATACTAATATGACGGATATCCTGATATGACGTTCTTCAGATGTCAGTACCGTTAATGACATTTGTCATCCCAGAATAACTGTATCTAACAGTTAGGGAGCGGGATTGTCAGTCCCGTATAGATCTATATACAAACTCACGCTCTCCCTCCAGGAGACTCTGGTTCATAAGCCGAGAATTCAGTTGGTACTTAGGTAAGTATGTGAAGATGTGTCTCACAAATTTATTGCTTCAACGAGTTCACAAATAATACAGTGAAAAACATTTTACTAAATAAAAATGTAATTTTTATTTATACAAGTTTATGATGATAAATTTTGTGAACTAACCCATAAATTATACCTATTATAATTTATGATTGTTTTCATAACGTTTTTCCTACTTAGAAACAGTCTGTAATTTCCATAAACTATGTCTATTATAGTTTATATGCGTATAAATTATGTAATAAAAACCATGGTAATTTAACAACTTTAAAATTTATAAGTTTGCTAATAATGTTTATTTAGTATTTTCGCGTAAAGTATTTATAAAGTATAAGAGAAGGTAATAAATGATTTATAGGTTTAAACACAATATTTCTTGTGTTTTACTTGTATCCCCCCTAAAAAATAGAAAAAATTGGAAAAGTATAGGGGTATGAACTCACCTTAAGTGTGATTATGATTAGAATCTAGCTAGAAACTGACATCGGTTCGTGATCGTCGGCTCGGGAAAACGGCTCGAGTTCAACAAAACGAGAGAGGGATGAAAGATTTTTGGTGTGTGAAGTGAAATGGTCAAGATTTCTATTTATAGGCTGATTTTTGATCTCTCACGTCGTGAGCCTCACATGCTCACGTCGTGAGCTTCCATGACTCACCTTGTAGGCTTCCTAAGTGTTTTCTAGAATCAATTAGTGGTGTTTTGACTCCTCACGTCGTGCGAATTAATGATCACGTCATGAGATTTAAATGTAGACTTGCTATATGCGTTCTATGCTTGAAAAGCGGCGATGTGACTCCTCATGTCGTGAGAAATAATGCTCACGTCGTGAGTCCAATCAAATTAGGGTTTCTGACATGTGTCATGCTCTTAGACATCTATATCTTTGGAAGGTCATAACTTTTGCATACGAGCTCTGTTTTTGACATTATTTATATCCACGCGTAGGTATTTCCAAGTACTACAACTCTCTTTTAGACTCCAATAGCTAATTCCATGTCTATTTTAAATTCAACTTTTTATAAAGGATATAGTGATAGAATTTATCATAACTTCTTCATGTGAAGTTAGATTTAGACATTGTATATATTTTAGGAATCGTAGAGACTTGTAGTATTGAATGAAAACTTCATTTAAAGATTAAAGTAAATAGGTGTTTTTTTTATATTTATGGGAATTATCTTTGACCTAATTTTGACTTTTGTTACAAAGGGAACTCATCTAAACGAAAAAGTATCTCCCTTTTGAGTCGTGATCTGTAGGGGAACTTTTTAGGACTTGACGAGAAGTACCAGTATTCAATTTGAGAACCACATGATGATAACCAAAAGTTTTGAGTTTATTAATGTTGGCTATTTCGGATAACCTAAGTTTCAAACTTTCAGTTTTGATAAGATGGTGGACCCAAAACAAAATATGCCAAATAACTGGCATGACTTGGGCGTAAGAGAGTTTGGTGACATGAAAAAATTTAGAAATTAACGAAGGGAAAGGAAATGATTGACCAATGGAAAAAGGAAATTTGTATAAAGAAACCCAAGAAGGAGAAAGATAATCTAGTCTTAACTTTAGCTCAAGGGTCCTAAAGATTGTACCTTGTGGAAACTTACCTGATGATCTAAGAAAATCGATGTTGGTGTTCGAAAAATTAGTGAACTTACTTTCGTTTTCAGGTAAAAAACCTAAATCTTTGAAATCCTCGACGACGAGTTTCTTTGATCTAGCCCTAGCTCAAACGAGTCTTTTCCCATGATTAAATAAACAAGAATGATGCAAAAAGTGAAGAAAAAAGCGATTACCTAAGAAGAAAACCTTGATGATAATGGAGTAACAAAAGGAAGAAAGAATGCAATGGGTTTATAAGAGTTTTTTCAAGCATAAATCACGGCTTTCAAAATTCAAACTTCCCTGGATAATCGATGGATAATACTGATATGAGAAGTATAGGCAATGTCATATCAACATAATTCGTTTTCAATGTCTATAAATCTTGAATCGTACAGGATCTTGGATTGAAGATTTCTAGGGAAATTGTTGCGGGTAGAAATTTTGGCTTATTACTTCTATATCTTGAACTTGAAATAATATCTTAGGCAATCCCAAGATCTAGGATTCAATTAATATCTTGGTCTGCCATTGTATTTCTGATGATATCTAATGGAATAACTTAAAGCTTGAATAAAAAGGAATAGACCAAGTCAACTGCACATGGTCAATGCCTAATGAACGTTGAAGACTTTCGAGAAAGTCGGGTCAAGAAAAGATCAAGGAAAATCCCAAGAGTGTCAAAATTTTAGTTATTTTTGTTATATATATATATATATATATATATATATATATATATATATATATATATATATATATATAAGACTAGTTGATCGATGCACGTATAGAAACTTCCACTACTTTTTCTCTGATTCTTTCGACAGTTGAGCATATTCACATTATTTCTAAGATCATCTAGCACCTACTATTTTATTTCGTTTTAACACAATTTTTAAGATAGGTGATTTCATCACCTCCCAACATTTTATGTCGAAGTTCCAAAAGGATTAAGGGCTTTCCTCATAATTCTATGTGTTCTTTCACTTATTTTTGTTTACTTATTGTTGTTTGATCAACATACACTTATTTTGTTGTTTGATGATCTTTTTTCATATCAAATTATCAAGATACTTTATGGTATCTTGGTACCTTTTTTAGTATCTTAAAGCTTCATTATGCATATTCATTTACTATCAGTTTAACACTATTTTTTCCCAAAACATTCATTTTCATCTCAAAAATACTATACAACAATTTAATAGATCTTCAAATACCATTATTTTCGACCCTGAAATACCAGTATTTCCCACCACAGATCTTGGGTATTGCCAAGATCTTTGACATATTTCAAAATCTTAAGTACTTCAGTTTTTAACATCTTATTTCCAACATCACACCACACTTACTAATTTTGTTACAAAATGAGATTGTTAATTTTTTACCAAAATACTTGGTTTATCTGAAATAGCTAGTGTCTATAATCTTCAAAATTTTGGTTATTATGATGTGCTTCTCAAAGTGAAGACTATTAGATCTCATCTAGTCCTAAAACGTTCTCCTACAGATCATGAACGGAAAGGGAGGTACTTTTATGTAAGTACTAGTTCTCTTGGACAAGACATTCTGTAGGATTCTATAGAAATGACGTTGTGAAATTAAGAACATCAAACATGAATCAAACGATAATGGAAAGAACACAAAGTGGAAATAATTATGTTTAAGCTCAATTAGTCTACAAGGTAATCTCAAGTGTACAAATATGGAAACGTAAGAACTCTCTATTTCTAACACTTAAGACCACAACACTATATACATAGTAGTGTGATCACAAAATCAAAATGTATAGTGTGATTAAGGCATGAAGTACAACTTCAATGTAATCACTAAAATATATAGATATATTAAAGGTACAACCTTTGATACATAGTACAAACCACTTTTTTTTTTTATCTATTTATCCAAGGTCTTCTATTTTAGAAATGCCACATCATCAGATTCAATATTTATTGACTCAACGTTCTCCCCCTAAATGTTGGATCTAATTAAGAACACCCATTTCTCCAGTGGCATTCTTCCCCTAAAAGTGTGATATTCGTTAGCATTTGGGAACTTCAAAGAGAGAGGAACATATATGAAATATATCATCATCAAACCACATAGATCTAAAAAATCAAACTCCCCCTTGAAAAAAATATTGAAAATATTCTCAGATCTCAAAACTTTGACTATCTGAATGGTTCAGAGGAAAAGTCGAATGCGAAGCAAGTCGAAGGTCTGAATGGAAACAATAACCTCTGAATGATTTAGATTCAACTTTGACTATTCTTTTCCAAGCAAACTCTGACCCCTATATCAGACTCGAAGAATGAACAATATCTTCGACTTTTAGGCTTCTTCAAGCAAACTTCAACCATTAAACCTTTCAAGAAAACATCGACACTCAAGAGCATTGAGCAAACTCCTACACTCAAGGTCTTGGAGTAAACTTCGACACTCAAAATTTCAGATCTTTGACCTTGGGACCTTTGCTATCGAAGAGGGTTGAAATAACAACGATAGAAACATCAAACAAGAAGATATGAACAAACTTCAATACTCAAAATCTTTGACCAATGTTTGACATTCAAAATCTTCAATCTTCGACCTTCAAATTTTCAAGAACAAACTAAAACACAATATTTTTGGGTTTTTCAAGTTTTTCTGAGGATTCAAACACAAAGAAGAACAAAAAAAAATCTTTTGGGTTTTCAGCGTTTTTTAAGGCTTCAAAGAAAAAAGAACAAAAACGAAAATCTTTTTCGGAGAAATTAGTTTGACTAAAAATATTTTTAGGAGAAAAAGATGAAAAGATTTAGTCTTTGAATAAAAAAAATGGTGAATGATAAGGCCTTGGTGAGTGAATAATAAATTTTCAATTGAAGGTTTTGGGTTAAAAACAAAATATTTTCAGAGGATGAGGATTCATGATTGCAAGTTTGTAATAGGTTCAAGAAAAACAATAATAAATAGAAGGTAATATTAAACATGAATCCAAAGATATTTGAAGGATAGTGTACCTCATGTCTATGAGGACTAAGTTATCTTGTGCAAAGTATTTCTCAGATACTATCTTGGAATGATATCTACGAACGATATCTTTAAATAGATGATACTTAATTTGATGTCTTAAGATGCCCCCATTTTTTTAAGTCTCTGATTTTGATTTTGTATCTTAGATTAAGATAATCGGATGTCCTTGTATTTCTTAGCTTGGTGAACATGATTATCTACAAACAAAGTGAGAACATAAACATGTAGCATGTATTGGTATAACCTCATCCTAGGATTGTTCCCTTCTGACTTTCCACATCCTAGGGATGTTCAGTTATGCTTAAGTTTAACATCTCAATGTTAAATATGTGGGTATAAGTTCCTCGCTGTATGATACGCCTGCGTCGTTCCATTTATTCTTGATTAATTTCTAATAAATAGTTAGTAACATGGAGGTTGACGGACACTAAAGCTAAATTCGATCCCCATATCCTTTGACTATTGCTAGAATTCGTGCGTCCAATCGAAGTGTCTCAACCTAATCTCGTAGAAAGACGTTAGTCTTTAAACCATAGAAGGTGTCTTGGATACCTTGGATCTTAGGATGGATGATCAATACATAATTTCTTGGTCAAGATCTTTGATGTCTACTAAACAAAGATCTTGGGTAAAGGGTGGGTGCGAGCTTAACTAACACCCACTAATGCTTAAGTCATTATCAAGAATGAGAATATATAAATGATAAGTGAAATCGAAAAGGAAAACATACCTGAATATCTGGGACAAAGATCTTGGGCTTAGGAAAAATATTTCTTAAGATGTATAACATTCCAGGGTCTTGGTAACACTTGACCATCTTGGGTATATAACTAATATGCTGCCTTTCCATCCTCTAAATCTTTGAGGTAAGGACCTTCCTATTTCAGAGCAAGTTTCCCTACACTATGTTCAACTGTATTTTGGAAAAAAAATTCTAAGGGAAATATCTCCTACCTGAAACCTTCTTATCCTGATATTCTTGTCATAAGATTTGGCAATCCTTTGCTGATATGCTTGTATACTTATCTAGGTAAGATCCCTAAGTTTGTCCACCATGTCAAGATCATCAGCAATGATCTAGTCATTTTCTTCTTGGTTGAAAAATTTTGTCCTAGCTGTAAGGACCATAACTTCTGGGTGAATCAGAGCCTCAATCCCAAATAACAAAGAATATGGTGTTTGTCATTTTGAATTCTTGGTTGTGGTTGTATCTGCCCAAAGAACCCAGGGTAATTCTTCAGCCCATCTTCACCTATTTTATGCGAGTCTTTTCTTTTAGTTATTGACTATGATCTTGTTGCTTGACTCATCTTGACCATTCTCTTGAGGATGAATAGGTGTATAAGTAATCATCTTGATTCTCCAACTAGCATAAAAGTTTTATGTTCCTTTACCTATAAATTGAGATCCATGGATACCAAACCTGGTTAGGATGTTATGCTTGATGAAGGATATCACTTATTTTTCTCTAACTTAGACAAATGCCTTAGCTTCTATCCATTTGGAGATGCAATCAAGTATTGCTAACATGAAAAATTTACCACCTAGTGCTACATGAAGTTTTCGAATGATGTAAATGCCCCATTTCATGAAGGGCCATTGAGACATAACTGGACGTAGAGGTTCACATGGTTGTTCTGGAATATTGTTATGTATTTGGTATGTATCACATTTTTGTGCATACTCTATTATATATTTCTTCATTTTTGGCTAGTAGTATCATCTCCTCAAGATAATGGAGAAGAGTGCCCTACCCCTATATGGTTGCCACATTCTACTTCATGAATTTCTTTGAGGATGAACTTGGCTACATTATCTTCAAGACACCTAAGATAGGGACATGCTACCTGTTTTATAAACATGATATCTTCCTTGGTGTTGAACATGGAGGCTTTTATTTTGAAGTTTCATGGGGTTTTTCTCATTTTCAGGGATGGATCCATCTTTAGATCCAAAATCTTCAATATGTGCCACTTTTTCTTTTATGTCTACTATTACGGGTGTAATGACATAAGATATCGGAAACTTAATTTTAGGATGAATCTTGAAAGCAGAAACAATATTGGTTAATGTGTTTGCTTCTATGTTATCCTCTCTAAGTACTTGGTATATGTCAAAATCTTGAAACTTGGATGCCAAGTTCTTTACTATCTTCAAATATTAAGCTATTTCTGTGTTTTTTTATTGTATATTCTCCATTAAATTGGTTAGAAACTAATAATAAATCCACATTAACTTGAAGTTTTTTGATCCAAAGATCTTGAGCGATTTGTAAACCCAAGATTAGTTCTTCATATTCTACCCCGTTATTAGTTGCTTGAAAATCACAACTTACTGCATGGGTTATAATTTTCTCTTGTGGAAATTTTAGTACAACTGGAGACCCGATCCTTTAGAATTAGAAGCTCCATATATAGAGAGCATCCAATTTTTTGGTTCTTCTATATCTAGAAGCCAATGAACTTCTATTTTGGCTTCAGGTTGAAGATCCCGACAAACATCAGCCATAAAGTTTGCCAATGTCTATGATTTTATTTCTAATCTTGGCACATTTCTTAAGTGGTATGTGCTTAATTGTACAAACCACTTAGACATTCTCCCTTTCTCTCATGTTTTCTCATCGCATTCTTAATCGGATAGTTAGTTTTCACCCAAATAGGATGAGTTTCAAAATAATAACGTGGTGTAATTAAAGCATAAAGAAGAGATAAGATTAGTTTTTCAGGATGTGAGTACCTGGTTTTAGTATATAAGAAACTATTGCTTTTATAATATATAGGATGTTGACCACCATATTTTTCCTTAAACATGATTGTGCTTGCTGCTTTCTTAGATACAGCTAAGTATTGGAACAAGGGTTCGCAATCTTCATGCGGGGTTGAGGATAGATAATTCTTTAAATCTTGAAATGCTTTTTCATGTTCTAATGTCCATTAAAACCTTTTGTTCTTCCTAAAGTCTTCGTAAAATGGTTTGCATCTTTTAGATGCCTTGTAGACAAACTTGTTTATGGTTGTAACTCTATCTGCCAATCTTTTGATATATTTGGTAGAAAATGGGGGTTGTAAATTCAAGATAGCCTTAATTTGTTCTGGGCTACTTTCAACCTCCCTATTTGTTACCATGTATCCCAATATTTTCCCAGATTTGACACCAACATATCATTTGGAAGGGTTAAGCTTCATGTTGAACAGGTCCAAGATATTGAATGCTTTTTCAAGGTCTTGGAGACGCTTTATAGCTTTCTTGGACATTACTACCACGTCATCTCTTTTGACTTCTATGCTTTTCCCCAATTTTTTTATCAAACATCTTGTTCACTAGTATTTGGTATGTAGCACTTACATTTTTTAAACCAAAAGGCATTTTTTTTATAACAATATCTACCTATTGAGATTACGAAAACAATGTCTTCTTAGTCTGAAGGCTCCATTTGGATCCGTTGAAATCTGGTTGAAGCGTCCATGAAGGTAAGGATTTCATGATGTGTAGATGAATCCACCAAAGAGTTTATGTGTAAAAGAGGAAATGGATCTTTAGGCAGGCTTTATTGAGATACATGAAGTCCACACATACTTTCCATTTTCCATTCTTCTTTTCAACCATCACTACATTGGCCAGTCATCTTGGGAATTGATCTTCTTTAATCGTTATGGATTTGAGTAATCTTTCAACCTCATCTAAGATGATCAAGTTTCTTTCATGTGCGAATTTCTTTTTTTGGTTTTGATTTGGCCTAAAACTTGGACTAATATTTAATTGATGCATTATTATATCTCTAGATATACCTGCCATATCTTTTCGTTTCCATGTGATGGTTAATTTCTTATTCTTTAGGAACTTGGTAAGTCTTGCCCAAGATCTTGGTCAAGAGCAGCGCCCTATAGCACCTAGATGTTAGGATCCTCAAGATCTCGTAAGACTTCTTTGACTTAGCTTTCCTTGGCTTCCATAACATCTTGTGCCTTTTCTTACATTTCTATCTTTTCCTAAGAGTAGTCGAGATTTTCATTGAGGTGGTATAACAATATTTAGCTTCTTGTTGTTTTGTTTTTTATTTTTACCACTCTCCATGGTGTAGGCATCTATACACATTAGTGGAAAGTTGAGGGGACATCTTTCATGTCATGGATCGAGGGAAGCTTAAATATTATATTATAACAAGAGAAAGAATCATCAACATAAAAACGTAGGATTGAATTTAACTCTCTTTATGTATATTGGCAGTTTGATTTCTCTAATGGTGTTCTTGGTTTCGCCACTGAATTGTACTAGGAATGAGGATCTTTAGAATATCTCAAATTCTGGGATGTTCATCTTGTTGAGTGTTTCGAATAGGATGTTGTTGACTGAGTTGCCACTATCTATCAAGATCCTTCACAAAAAGTGGTTAGATACATATAATTCTATTACTAAAAAATCATGATGAGGACCTAAGACATTCTACCTACCATCTTTATCAAATAGATCTCCTTTTTTTTGGTCAAGAATGTATTCTTTATTTTGTTTATCTTCCTTTTTCAGTCTTGGAACTTTTGCATGTCTTTTAGTTGCAGAACAAAAAGTTCTATAGATGTCAAATCCACCAGAGATAAATTTAATTACCTTAGCACTTAAGGATAACATGTTATTCTCTGTGGAAGTATTTCAGGATCTTAAGATTCCAGTCCATTATTGTCTTTTCTTCTTCCCACGAGTTCTTTCAAATGTACTTTTCTCAACAAGTAACTAGTCTCATTTTAGAGAGCGAAACAATCTTCATTGAGATGTCCAAAGTCTTTGTGATAAGCACATCATTTGTATATGTCTTTCGATCATGGGGTTTTCATATTTCTTGGACCATCTTCTATTGTCCCCAAGATCCTGCATTACATAGAGCAACCCTTAAACATTAACAAAAAAACAATAGTCAAAGATCTTATGACAATCTTCGTCCTCCTCTTCATCTTCCAGAGCATTAACCCTATGATTCTCAAACTTTGAGTAGGGTTTAGCTCTGTAATATTTTTGGGAGGAAGACTCATTCTTCCCTTTAGGATAATCGTATGATGTGTTTTTCCTCTTCTGGATTTTCATGTCTTCTTCCAGTCAGATGAATCTTAGTGCTCTATTTTAAACTTCCTTCAATTTTTTGCATGGGGTCATAACAAAATCCTCATAGAATGGAGAACCTTTCTTTAGTCACTCTGTAAAAGCCACTTGCTAGTTTCTCAAAAGTTCTACTACAATAAAATTTATTATTAAATAAGTCAACCGATTGTGTAAAAGAAGTAATAAAGTAAGGATGGACATTTACGAGACACTTTAGTATGGATTCTATAAGGGTTGAACCAAAACCCTTGCATAGACAAGCCTCCTTGAGATTTTATGGTATTAGGATTATCTTCATGTGTTCTCTGATTTGGGGGACATGCTCCTCTAGATCCGTGGTCCCATCACACATCTTGGTGTTTAGCGTCTGAAATCTATTTGGAACTTCAATTTCGCATATCGGGGGTGAAATCATGAAATCCTGTGTCTGACAGGTGAAACCTTTGGTATTGATTGGATGACACCTTGTGTAACACCTGTTTTCCATCATAGATCGGTTGAGGACCTGGAGGGATCAAAGGTACTATTTTTAAGAAAAATCTAGTGTCACGGCATGGTGAAAGGAGCACCACAATGTGACATTCCAAATGCATGGAATGCATATCTGATGGCCGCCACGACATGGCAAGAGGAATGCCACGATGTGACAGCAGCTAGTGCTCAAGCCCATGATTTTTAGGGTTTCTTCCATATTTAAGCACCTAACCTCATGGATTAAGGCATCTTCTTCAACCTCCAACCCCTCAACATGAAACCCGAGCCTCCATGGATGCTTGAGAGCCTCTATTCTTGATTTGGTCCTTTTTAGTCTCCATGCTTTAATTCAGACAAGAGCCATGGTTAGAGTTACATTCTATCCATTTTCAAGATTTGGCTTCATTAAGGACTTATTGGACTTAGAATTGTAGATCTTGCCTTGTGTTGAAGTCCTAATGGATAAAGTTGGGAACACTATCCAATAATTCATTGAAAAGGACTAGATATGAAGTTATGGGTTTAGATTTTTAAGGGTTAAGCTCTTAATGAAAAATATGGAAACCTCCCAGTTTCCACGACGTGACAATAGGCTTGTCACGACATGGTGGTTCTCTGCTTCACGAATGCTTTGTCATGATGTGCCCATGACATTGCCAAGAGGTATCCACTTCGTGGTGATTGTTGAATTGGTTGACCATTGACTTTTGGTGACTGTTGAATTTTGACATGTTTGAATTCGAATCAAACTTGAAGGACCTGGGTTATTGATTAAGGATTTATTTGTATTTGGTACCAGCCGGTTCGCGGAAGTGATCAATCCAGGGAGTGAGGGTAAGGCCGGATTAGAGCATAGGCAAACAGGAGAATTGAACATGGCCCACTTTTTTAGGGCCCCATTTTTTTATTAATAAATTTTATACAGCGGCCTAACAAGTAACAAGAGAAGGACTAGTGCAGAACTGTAGATCCCTACAAATACCTATCTTCAAGAAAATCTGAAATAGAACTAGGTTGTTCAGATAACAACAACAATAATCCTTGGATCTACTGCAAATCTCCTTTTCCTTCAGATCTCTAACTCAAAAATCGATATGTTTCAGCTTTCCAACTTCATCATCAACCTCCATTTTACATCTTCCACCTTAGTTTGCTTGATTATAGATAGATTTTTTGTTTTTGAAAAAAATAAAACATATGAGATAGAGAAAAGAGTATTCTGTAGTTGGTTTCAATTTATTTTTGCATGGAGATGAGATGCTTCTTTTAAAGAAATCCATTTTCGAGACTATTGGTGAAGTTTAGTTGACTCATGGCGTCTTATTTCACCTTACTTCCAAAATTAGAGCAACAATAGTAGTTAGAAGAAATTTTTTTCATAACTAATCCTTATATTTAAGCTATATGGCATTATCAGTCCTTGTTACGTTAATTGTATTGTTTGATTGTTTGAATTTAATATTGTGGATGTTTGAGATATAATTGTCAATTTTGGTTGCTTTATATAAAAATGAGTTAATTTTGGATAGTAACTTATAGACAAGATAAAGAGCTTTACACAATATAAATAAAAAATTAGGTATAAGAGGTAGAAATAGGTTAAAAATTAAAATGTATTTACATATTTTGAATATTATACTTCATTTTATAAAAAAATGTGAAGTTAATTCACTTTAGGTCTTATATAGAATTCTTATGCAATAAGTAATTACCATTAAAGTTATACCTAGTTATTATTATCGTGTCGCTCTGACACTTTATATTATCATACAAGTCATAAGAGAAAGCTCAATGATCATTTGTTGAATTGTTGTCATGATCACGAGGCTATTTTCAAATTGGGGTAGGGTTTCTATGGTAGTGTATAAATAAGCTTGAGTGGAATTTGCACAATAACCATTTTAAATAAAATTAAATACAAACTTAAAACTAGATTGTTCGATATTTTTTCTTTGAAATCATATGTTAAAACATATTATGTTTATTGTTATAAAGTTTATCTTCGTTTTGAAAATACTTTATTTTATATAATTTAAATCGTTACACGTTAGGGTAAAGGGGCCTTTTTTCCGGCTCGTCCTGGGCATTTAAATCCTCAGGACCGACCCTGAGTGAGGGCATTGTTGAGTTCCCTTGGGTCTTTGATTCATGTGATTTTCCTCACAATACTATGTGTTAGTGCATATCATTGTATGTTAGGATAAAGGAGTAGTGGTATGTTGGTTAGAGTACCGGTAGGTGCACAATATACTAATGGAGAGACCTAGGGGTTGTATGTAGTCACGTGGGATAGCCTGAGAACAATTGATATAACACACCATTTTCTAATTCCAATAGAATACAATATAAACTATCATTAATAAAATTCGAAGTAGAGATATATTGTAGCACCTGGTTCCTGGTATGTATGATTTATCTGAGTATTTTACTTTTTAGCCTTGGACTCGGCGAGTCGTAGGCTAGACTCGCCGAGTAGGGATGGGATTTTGAGCACGTTTAAGTTGAAGACTCGGCGAGTCCATCGGTCTGGAAAAAACCCTAATTTCAGGGGTTTGCACCCTATTTAAACCCCCTTTATGCGCCCCAAGTTAGTCTCCATCACCCTCAGAGCATCATATCCCGAACCCTAACCCTCTCCTTGTGATTTGAACTGATCTTGTGCTTGTTCCTTGGAGTTTGAAGAAGAGAAGGAAGGAAAGACCAAAAGAGAAGGTGAAGAGCAAGAATCTAGGACTTAATCCAAAGTTCATTGAGGTACAATTCGGATCTATTATGTTTCTATGCTCAAATCCCCAATAGAACACCATTAAGCTATCTTTGACCCATTTCCAAGCTTGTCAGTGGTATAGGGATCATAATGGGATGAATAACTGCTAGATCTGTCTATGTTCGAGTTCCATAAGCCTAGATCTAATACCTTTATGGGGCCATATTGCATGAAAGCCCTAGATCTACTACTTTTTGTGTGTTCTGGGATCGTACTCATATTTTTCTTGTTTCCGATGATATCGTTTTGAGACATGACCTTATGTTTTATAATTAATGTAACTTTGACAATGTTATAGTAACACGCCTTAACATGCTAAATTCTAAAAATGAAATTTTTGGCCTCGAAATTTGTGACAACTCGAAATTTTCATCGGTCAAACCCTAGCAGTCAATCACTTCATATTATAAGTCAAGTTCACTTTTACTTGTTTTTGGGAAAAATAAGTTCAATTGATTATTTTAATATTATTCTTTAAACGAACGGGTGAAAGAAAGTGTTGTCTTGGGTTTTGATTTTTAGAAACCGCAAACACCTCGTGTCTTAGAAATTCCCAACCAAACTTTTATGTTTGGGTCGAAAAATCATCCCAAAAATCCATGAACTCATGCTTATCCATGATTTTACTCCCCAAGTCTAGCCATTTGTGTTTACTCCCCAAATACCCAAAAGAGTAAACTCCAAAATATCCTTTCAAGTATCATCCTAGATTTTGTTCTAGATCTTCAAACTAGTAAGTGTTCTAACCATTTCAAGTTGGTTTAATACTAAATCTAGTGATTGTACATCCTTTAATCCATCCATTTTTGTGTTTTGATTAGTTTTTCCAAAACACCAAGAACACCAAGAACACATACTAGTGTTCTTGGACTTAAAGTTCATTTCAAGCTTCCACAATGTAAGTACTTCTATCCTAGAGTCATTTAAAGCTAGATATACATGTTTATTCCAAGGAAAAGTCCCAAGAACACCAAGATAAAGGTGTTCATGGTTTTGGGAGGTCCTAAAACCGTAAACACCAAGAATAGGGCCAAAGTGGTGTGTTAGGGTGCCTAGATGCTTCACAATGCCTTAGGGACTTGTCTAGATTCATCCTTGATGAGTTTATCACACAAAAAGCACCAAAATCATACATTTTTATGTGTTTACGGTTTGGGGATCTCCCAAAACCGTAAACACCCCAAATGATGTGTAAAATCCCCATAAATGTCCCACGATTGTTCCTTATGTCTAAATCTAACCTAGACTATTGCCATGTTTGAGCTAAGGACTTGAAAACCGCCAAATACCAAACTTATGAGTTTAAGGTAGTAAACTCATAGAGAAATGGTCCTTAGGCCGTAAACTCCATTTAGGAGTGTTTTGATGCCACACAACACTTCCTAAGGCTAAATCATGAAGTAGGAATGCTTGGAACAGCTTAGAAGACTTCAAAACAACAAATGGTCAAAAGGTTAGGAGTTTATGACCGTAAAATCTAGAGTTTACGACCGTAAACTCAAGGGGTGTTGGTCCTTAGGGAGTAAAATCATTTTAGGAGTGTTCCTTGAACCCCAAACACACTAGCCTTTCCCTACAACACTTAGATGCACTCATATGTAATTGGGATCTTTGTGCGTGTATAAGTCTTCACTTGACACCAAGCACTTATCCGACACTTCCATCCGATCTTCTCGCAACAGGTGAGTTCATACCCCTTAATCAATGTTTTAAATGTTTTTAAATACGTTATGGGGGGGGATACAAGTAGAATCATGCTAGTTACTATAGCAATCACATGTGATTCGTAAGCGGCATTCAAATGATTGGCTACTCATTAGCCGTTTTACCAAACAGTTTCCTTCAAATGTTTTTCATAAACACTTATTACGTTTAAAAACTCCTTATTAAACTGTACATTTTACTCTGTATGATTCATTCAAACTCATTTACAATTGTGTTTCAAACAAATGCTTCTTTATACTTAAACTGTTTTATCAAACCCATGTCTTCAAACCATTTTATAGATTGACATCAAGTCGATCTTTTCTTAGATAATAATTATGTTCAAAGGTTTTAAAAAACTTATTTTATGCTTTTATATTATCAATTGTATGCCTATATATGTATAGATATATAAGAAATGTTTAAAAGACTTAGGAAGGCTATCCACCCTATTTCCTTTTCGCGCTTGAGATGTGGTCTGGTGGGAGATTGTGTATCCGTCCGAAGGTTGTTTAAATATTAGTTATATATCATATGTACATATATAGTCATAAAGGTCCTTCTAGTTCACCCAATCCCCTTGGGTAGCAAGGGTATACATCCATGTTCATACGTACCAGTTACATTACTAGTAAGCTACCATATGGGTAGTTTAGGAAAATACTAGAAGTATAACTATAACACGATATCATACAATGAGTCAGTTCATTCATGACTCAATACTTGCTAGATAGAGAGAGAACACACATTACAGCTAGTACACACAATACATTACTATACATGCTAGATAGAGAGAGAACACACGTTACAACTAGTACACGCAGAACATTACAGTACATTTACATAGATACATCTACATGAGTACATTTACATGAATACGTTTACATATATATGATTACATGACTACATTTACATAGATACATCTACATGAGTACATTTACATGAATACGTTTACATATATACACTTACATGACTACATTTACATAAATACATTTACATGAGTACACTTACATGAATTACTAGTACATTTTATATGTATAGATTCTGTTATATAATCCTCATTCTTATCTTTAACTTATGATTCAATCACATAATCGACGAGATAGATTGGATTTAATATCCTAGTACCAAAGGATACGTTGTGGGATTAACCATTCCTAGAATCTCTGTTAGCTACAGAGGTAAAAGCACATCCACGGATGTCAACGGTTGATACCATTACAGGTATACTTTAAGGGACTAACTATTCCTATACCCAGCTGTTAGCAACAGAGGTAAATGTACATCTACGGATGTCTTCAGTTAACATTGTTAGTTACCCTAGTACCAAAGGGTAATACTAAGGCTACATTCAGAACAGTCGGGTCTTGTAGAAGGCTACGTTCAGAGCAGTTAGGTCTTGGTAGAAGGCTACATTAAGAGCAATTTGGTCTTGGTAGAAGGCTACACTCAGAACAGTTAGGTCTTGGTAGAAGACTCCCTTTTATAGTAGTAGGAATCATAGGGATTTCTAGGGTTTTTCAAACGTTTACATTTGTTCTACAAACATTTTCATACTTATACGAGTTTCCTTTCAAAACAATTTCAAGTCTTTCATTACAAGTTTTACAAATTTAGACACACTAATACTTATGATCTCACCAGCTTTAAAGCTGATACTCTCTTTCAAAATAACTTGTATCCTCAGGTCAACAATAGACAGGTACCGATGTAAGGTTTAGAGAAGATGGAACTCGATCAAGACTCATCTTTCATTTTGTTTATACTTTAGTGTCTATTATAATTTGACAGAACACTTGTATTAAAATTATATTATTAATGCAATGGATGATGTTGTTGCTTGTTTACTACTTTTCATTGTTGTGATACTGTACATGACGTCCTCCGCCCCAGAACGTTTCCACCGTTCTTGGTTTTGGGGTGTGACAGATTGGTATTAGAGCATTGTTTATAGTGAATTAAGTATATCAACCCATAAAAGATATACTAACTATAATTACAATGGGATTAAAAATACTATGACCAAGAGTATATACTTTAAATAATAAAATATTTAAATAAGTATACGTGCCTGCATTCATACTAAAATCAGTGTCACTAGGATAGTACAAAAGAATTTCGATTGTTGGGCAACACAGGTGGACTTAGAGACATATAGTCAAAACTGGGAAGATATAGCCTGATCAACTATATTATCCGAAGGATGACTAGCATGTGCCTAAGTTTAATTGTGTGGTTGCAACAAGTCTAAAATCTTACCAACCCTACCATAATGAGAACAGTAGAACATAACATTAAACTTAAAATACTATAGGGGTATTTGGTGTTACTATAAATACTTTATACTTGAGAACTAAATTGGGATCTTCATTACTAAGTTGATAGTTGCTAAGTGGATACACTAAGGCTATATGTAATTTGGATGTTATAGACTTAGAATCTGTGAAAATTTTACTTTACCCCTATTCTGTGTGAATTTGGATTTAAGGTCACTTATTCGAAGGCCTATCCTGTTTCGATTACATATAACTGGTATGCACTTCACAAATAGAAATGTAACTAATGAAGATTTTCTAAATAATTATCTAGATAGTTCGTCTAATAATTATTTTCTTACCCCAATTCTCGCGTAGATAACATGGCTGGACTCCATCCCCACGACAACTAGTATCTCCCGAACGAAGTCATTGCTGGTTGGTTTGGAGAAGAACCAGTTAATGATCATCCTATCCCTTTGAATGATCACCATGATGAAGACATCTCGGACGATGCTAACTCCGAACCCGAGGTTGAGAACCTACCCCAGGCAGCTCCTTTTCCAATTCCTAACCCTCTTCCGGCTTTTCATGGCCCAACGCCTGAGTGGGTGGAATGCTTGGAAACATGGAGCCAAGGACAAGATCAACCCATGCCATTTAATGGGGACCGAAGCGTTTATGAACTGAGCAATGGGGGCTCAGCAGACAGAATCTTGCCAATCTTGGTCTGCAGAGTGGCCCGAAATGAGATTCAAGGCAGGACAACCCTACATCAGATCACTGAGGTTGTCGCCGATGCGAGACTGCATACCCTCTGCACCATTCGTCTAGAAGATACTCGTGAGAGATCAGAGAGAAACCATGAAACCCTGCTGCAAGCACTGGCTGAATCACGAGCCGATGTCATAGAACTCCGCGCACGCCAGAGGGTGTACGGAAGACACCTATTAGATGTGGAACGTCAACTGGCTGAACTGAGAGTTCACCAGAGGGATGATCGTCCCCAGTCGTAGACGCTTTACTTTATTTTCTTGGTTAAAAAGGAATCGTTTTTCTATCTATGCCTGAAGTGGCATTTTCTATGAAATTATCTGGTACCGTAAGTACTTTTGGTTAGGTCTTTATGCTGTCAAGTACTCTCATCATACTTTCATTCGAGTATACCTGAAACATGCTTTAGTCAAGTCACTGGACTATAGCAAGTTAGCTCCGGAGACATTTCCAAGTCTCTTTTAGTGGTTGGATTATGTTCTTCACCAACCAACGATGCCTCGGCTTGAACGACAAACGTCTTGAGACCATCCTACAAACTCACTTCCATTCCGTACTAGGACTGCATCAGAGGGATGTAGGTCAAACCTTCGCGATCATACCTCCAATCCGTACTAGGACTACATCATAGGGATGTAGGTCAAACTTTCGAGAACATGCTCTTACTCTTTACTTGAACAAATTGAAGTACACCTAGGGTCAACCAGAATCGCTCACAAAATCATTATCTTGCGTGTTACAGAATCATGTCGTCATCAGGAAGCAATCAGTCGGACAACGAAACCTCCGCTTTCCTTATGGGCGCCGCTACTTTCAAAACCGATGTTACAGCTGCTATAATGCCTGCCGTGACAGCTGTCCTTGCACACCGTAGCACTATCAGCACAATCAATGCTGATGATGGGGTTGAAGTTTCCAATCGTGGTAGCCATCCAGGAAGTTGTCAAACGGTAACAGCCATGGGCTCGCAAAGCCGAAAAACAGAGAACACGAAACGAAAGCGTCAAGCCCAGAAAGAACGCAAGAAATTCCAAAGGCTGGCCATACAACAGCAGCAAGTGGAAACCCCTGCCATCCCCGTACTAAGCAGGCCATACGAGGGAAAACTCCCGAAATGTGATAAGTGTAGTTTCCATCATCATGGGGCTTGCCATGAGATGCAATGTTGCAATTGCCTAAAAATATGGCACCATGCTCGTAGCTGTGGAGCACCGACACAATCTATCACTCAAGTTCCTGTCATCGGGACCAACCCTACACACAAAAGTAGTGATAAAGCCGAACACTTTAGGAAGCAATTTACAAGGTGGAGTAATGAGGAAGGCACTCGTGTCCACATAGCACTGGCTAAACACCTCACTTCCACCACCAATGTTGGTGCTGTCCAGATATGTCACCAATGCGGTGAAATTGGACACCTCAAGAAGGATTGCCCGATAGCGAAGAACTCGGGTGCTGATGGGAAGACTTTCAGGATCACAGTTGCAAGAGAAACTATGTCGGACCCTCGTTAATGTAATTAAGGCGTTTTGTTCTAACAGACTTATAAACTATCCAGAACTAGTGCAACTAGAGTCTTATCTTTTGCGAGATCCTATCAGTTTGGGGATGCTCGTGCTGCGTATACTTGTCTTTTGTAGTATACCTCATTCGCAACAATGGTGTTGTAGTAGTCTAAAGTACTGTAACTCTGTTGATGGTTGCACGGTTGTGTTTTGTCTGTAAACGCCTTATGTTCAAATCTAATGTCTTTAAGTTTCCGTATGATTCCGACATCATCATACAACTCGATTCAATTTGATCCTCACAACAACAGCTTCATACGTACATCTCTTTGTCAGTAAACGTCTTTTTAGCGAAACCGTCATTTCAGAACACCAAAGTACTCATGCATCGAGTACCTCATAGTTCTTTTCCTTTCCCAAGAAATCCCCGAAGTACCACTCGTACAGTACGTCAAGTTCAAATCCAAAGATTCATACGGTTGATCTATCACTGAGGAATGTATACATAAGAGTAATATATAATCAAGGTTCTACAGGTTTAGAATTAATGATTCCACTTTAACTTCTTTTTCCCCGATGGGATATGAGCTTAAAGAAGAATCAGTTATTCGACTACCTTTTCAATCTTAATTATATACGGCTCGTATACACGATATAGTGATCGTTGAACCAAGTATGAATGCTAATATGAACTTCAGGACATAGAAATGCCCAAGTCTACGAGTAATCGCATCGTCATGTGAACAAACTTAGAACCCAGTATGACTCCTATAAACAGATCGCACTATAGTCTAAACACCTACGAAGATAGAAGAATAGCCCGGACAACTTAGCGAACTGCACAGAAATAGAATTGGAAGACTAGGCTTCTCACCCTAGAGAACTTCGGTCATATTCTTCCAGAGATCGACGAATTGCATCATATGTACCTCGGCTATCGAGGACTCCATCAAGGTTTTCCATTAGAAATCGTTGTCTCTGCCTCGCATAGATGAATCGGTTGAGCAAACGCAAGGAACGAGTTACTTTTCAGAAATGGACCGAGATCCGAATATCAGCAGTTTCGAGTGTTAGTGAAGGATGTCTCAAAGACTACCTTCCGAACTCGATGCGGACACTTCGAGTCTGTAGTGATACCCCTCGGATAGGACCAATACGCCCGAAGCATTCATGAGTTTAATGAATAGAGTCCGTCTTTCTTACTTGGATCAGTTCGTCATTCTCCATGTAACGACTTACTTATCTACCCTCGTAGTGAGAAGGAACCCACAGAAACATTACCGTCGGAGGAACTTACGCAAAGTTCTCTAAACACGAGTTTTGAAATTGAAGAGTCAACTTTCCTATGCCACACTATTAGTGATGTGGGAAATTTTGTGTACTCTGTCAATTTATCAAAACCGTTGACAATTTGTCGACACCAGACACGCCGACAGGAATTTGCCAAATTCTAGGCCTTACAGACCTACTGTCATAGTTCATCCAGAACTCCTCGCAAGTCACAGAAACCCTTACGACTTTGACCCAGCAAGGGGTGGCCCTTGACTGGGAAGTTAAGCAAGAGAAAGAAACCTGGGAGATTCCAAGTGAGAGACCAAGTTCTTTAGGAAAACTCACTTTGGGAATGGCATAATGCGCTTCGCTTTGCGTGGAAAGCTAAATCCAAGATAGTCAGGACCTTCGAGATTCTTACCAGAATCGGTCCTGTACCTCACAAACTAGACCTACTCCGCGAACTCAGTAACATACATTTTACCCTTTGCGTCTCGATCGTGAAACCGTACCTTTCCGTTAGGACTTTTGTAAGTTCACTCGTCGAGATCCTCGCCTTCGTATTAGAACCGTAGTGACCCTCGACAAAGAGGTCAAGCGGACGAAGCAACGCCGTCGCCATTTAGTAAAGGTTCGTTGGGATACCAACCGAGGACCCGATTTCACTTAGGAGCGTGGGAACCAATCGATTAGGAAGTTTCCCACCTCTCGACTCGATCATTCATACCTACTTCCTTACCTAAATTCTAATTTTGGGACGAAATTCCCTTTAATAGGGGATGATGTGACAACTCGAAATTTTCATTCGGTCAAACCCTAGAAGTCAATCACTTCATATTATAAGTCAAGTTCACTTTTACTTGTTTTTGGGAAAAATAAGTTCAATTGATTGTTTTAATATTATTCTTTAAACGAACGGGTGAAAGAAAGTGTCATCTCGGGTTTTGATTTTTAGAAACCGCAAACACCTCGTGTCTTAGAAATTACCGGCCAAACTATTATGTTTGGGTCGAAAAATCATCCCAAAAATCCATAAACTCATGCTTATCCATGAGTTTACTCCCCAGGTCTAGCCATTTGTGTTTACTCCCCAAATACCCAAAAGAGTAAACTCCAAAATATCCTTTCAAGTATCATCCTAGATTTTGTTCTAGATCTTCAAACTAGTAAGTGTTCTAACCATTTCAAGTTGGTTTAATACTTAATCTAGTGATTGTACATCCTTTAATCCATCCATTTTTGTGTTTTGATTAGTTTTTCCAAAACACCAAGAACACCAAGAACACATACTAGTGTTCTTGGACTTAAAGTTCATTTCAAGCTTCCACAATGTAAGTACTTCTATCCTAGAGTCATTTAAAGCTAGCTATACATGTTTATTCCAAGGAAAAGTCCCAAGAACACCAAGATAAAGGTGTTACGGTTTTGGGAGGTCCCAAAACCGTAAACACCAAGAATAGGGCCAAAGTGGTGTGTTAAGGTGCCTAGATGCTTCACAATGCCTTAGGGACTTGTCTAGATTCATCCTTGATGATTTTATCACACAAAAAGCACCAAAATCATACATTTTTATGTGTTTACGGTTTGGGGATCTCCCAAAACCGTAAACACCCCAAATGATGTGTAAAATCCCCATAAATGTCCCACGGTTGTTCCTTATGTCTAAATCTAACCTAGACTATTGCCATGTTTGAGCTAAGGACTTGAAAACTGCCAAATACCAAACTTATGAGTTTAAGGTAGTAAACTCATGAGTTTAAGGTAGTAAACTCTAGGGTTGTTCATTATTTGGATAAAACCGAATTATCCAATTGGACAATTTGGATTGGACTATTTGGTTCGGATAGTTCGGATTTTTGGATTGGATTTCACCAAAACCGAATTATTATTTTGGATTTTGGATTGGTTTTAGTTTATAAAATAAGAATCGAATAGTCCAAAAAACCGAATAAAAAATTATTATTTATTTATTTTTAATATATTTATAATTTTTTATTAATTTTATAAATTTTTTTTTTCAAAAAAGCTCAAAAAGTTTCACCTAATAAAAAAAATTAATAAGATTTTCTCTCAAAAGCGTTTTATCTAATAAATATTAAATTATAGTATACCTTCTTAGTAGTTGTTTATAAATTATAAATTACAACTAAATAATATGTTTTTACTTCTCTTATAAAAATTGGATAATATTATAATTATATATCGTTTTAAAATGTTATGCCTTTTGAAAACCGAATTATAAAAACCAATCCAACCGAATTGTAATTGAATTGGATCGGATTGGATTTGAATTTAGTTTGGACAATTCAGATCTATATTTTGAAAACCGATATCAATTTGGATTTACTTAATTGGATCGGATCGAACCAATCCATCCAAACGAACTCCCCGAGTAAACTTATGAGTTTAAGGTAGTAAACTCATGGAGAAATGGTCCTTAGGCCGTAAACTCCATTTAGGAGTGTTTTGATGCCACACAACACTTCCTAAGGCTAAATCATGAAGTAGGAATGCTTGGAATAGCTTAGAAGACTTCAAAACAACAAATGGTCAAAAGGTTAGGAGTTTACGATGGTAAAATCTAGAGTTTACGAACGTAAACTGAAGGGGTGTTGTTCCTTAGGGAGTAAACTCATTTTAGGAGTGTTCCTTGAACCCCAAACACACTAGCCTTTCCCTACAACACTTAGATGCACTCCTTAGCACTTATAACACTTATACAAAGTGTTTGTTATGTCCTAGAGTGTCTTGACTTGTTTATTAGTTGCTTAAAGACTAATTTTTTATATACATTTGTCCTCATATGTAATTAGGATCTTTGTGCGTGTCTAGGTCTTCACTTAACACCAAGCACTTATCCGACACTTCCATCCGATCCACTCGCAACAGGTGAGTTCATACCCCTTAATCAATTTTTTAAATGTTTTTAAATACATTATGGGGGGGATACAAGTAGAATCATGCTAGTTACTATAGCAATCACATGTGATTAGTAAGCAGCATTCAAATGATTGGCTACTCATTAGCCGTTTTAGCAAACAATTTCCTTCAAATGTTTTTCATAAACACTTATTACGTTAAAAAACTCCTTATTAAACTGTACATTTTACTCTGTATGATTCATTCAAACTCATTTACAATTGTGTTTCAAACAAATGCTTCTTTATACTTAAACTGTTTTATCAAACCCATGCCTTTAAACCGTTTTATAGATTGACATCAATTCGATCTTTTCTTAGATAATAATTATGTTCAAAGGTTTTAAAAAACTTATTTTATGCTTTTATATTATCAATTGCATGCCTATATATGTATAGATATATAAGAAATGTTTAAAAGACTTAGGAAGGCTATCCACCCTATTTCCTTTTCGCGCTTGAGATGTGGTCTGGTGGGAGATTGGGTATCCGTCCGAAGGTTGTTTAAATATTAGTTATATATCATATGTACATATATAGTCATAAAGGTCCTTCCAGTTCACCCAATGCCCTTGGGTAGCAAGGGTATACATCCATGTTCATACGTACCAGTTACATTACTAGTAAGCTACCATATGGGTTGTTTAGGAAGATACTAGAACTATTACTAGAACACGATATCATACAATGAGTCAGTTCATTCATGAGTCAATACTTGCTAGATAGAGAGAGAACACACATTACAGCTAGTACACACAGTACATTACTATACATGCTAGATAGAGAGAGAACACACGTTACAACTAGTACACGCAGAACATTACAGTAAATTTACATACATACATCTACATGAGTACATTTAGATGAATACGTTTACATATATACGATTACATGACTACATTTACATAGATACATCTACACGAGTACATTTACATGAATACATTTACATATATATGCTTACATGACTACATTTACATAGATACTTTGCGGGATTAACCATTCCTAGAATCTCTATTAGCTACAAAGGTAAAAGCACATCCATGGATGTCAACGGTTGATACCATTACAAGTATACTTTAAGGGACTAACTATTCCTATACCCAGTTGTTAGCAACAGAGGTAAAAGTACATCTACGGATGTCTTCAGTTAACATTGTTAGTTACCCTAGTACCAAAGGGTAATACTAAGGGTACATTCAGAACAATCGGGTCTTGGTAGAAGGCTACATTCAGAACAGTCGATTCTTGGTAGAAGGCTACATTCAGAGCAGTTAGGTCCTGGTAGAAGGCTACATTCAGAGCAGTTAGGTCTTGGTAGAAGGCTACATTCAGAACAGTTAGGTCTTGGTAGAAGACTCCCTTTTATATTAGTAGGAATCATAGGGATTTCTAGGATTTTTCAAACGTTTACATTTGTTCTACAAACATTTTCATACTTATACGAGTTTCCTTTCAAAACAATTTCAAGTCTTTCATTACAAGTTTTACAAATTTAGACACACTAATACTTTTGATCTCACCAGCTTTAAAGCTGATACTCTCTTTCAAAATAACTTGTATCCTCAGGTCAACGATAGACAGGTACCGATGCAAGGTTTAGAGAAGATGAAGCTCGATCAAGACTCATCTTTCATTTTGTTTATACTTTAGTGTCTATTATAATTTGACAGAACACTTGTATTAAAATTATATTATTAATGCAATGGATGATGTTGTTTCTTGTTTACTACTTTTCATTGTTGTGATACTGTACATGACGTCCTCCGCCCCAGAAAATTTCCGCCGTTCTTGGTTTTGGGGTGTGACAAAATTTGGGACGTTGCAAGTTGGTATCAGAGCCCTGGTTTAAGGGATTCGGACACACCCTCGGGGGTGTCTGGACTCAAACCGAGGGACTAAAAGATTTTTTTTAAGGAAAATGGTTTTCTAAAATCCAAAGTGGGAAGTTTTAAGAAAGACGAAGCGTGTGATGCGTGCGATCGGCCGGGCTCAAGTAAGTTTTCCCCGAGACACCCATACTTGTTATGTTATGTTGTATGGTTTTGATTCATAAAATTGCATGCTAGAATAGGACTAAGGATCTAGGAGGATGCCTTGTGCGCCTGATGTATGATTCTCAGAATTGCATGCTAGCTAGGGCTAAGGATCTAGGAAGGATGCCTTACATGCCTGTTGTATGAGCTGTATGCTAGGACTGTTTAGTCTGTAGGATGGCCTGTGTGGGTTATGCCTGGTTTGGTTACTCAACGCACGAATGCTGCTTGCTTTGCGCTATAGGGGTTCTGGCCAACTTCGACTAACTGGTGAACGGATATGTAACGGTATTCACAAGCTAGTTAGGGGGACGCGGTAAGGACTCCTAATGTAGCAGATGGCGGGGAGTAGGTCTGAGAGTGCCCTAGGGAATCCTAGGATGTGATTAGTGGAAAGAGCATCGGTGAAAGGGACCTGTTGAAGTCGAGGCAATCCTTGGGGAAAGTACGGATAGATGTGGAAGGTAGTATGGGCCCGTACTACTGAAAGCAGAGGATCCGTACTCGATTCAAGGAGGGCTGGGATGGAACCTGGAAACTTGGTGAGTGTGTGAGACCCTTCGGGGCTATATATGATCCTAAAAATTGCACTATTATTTTTCAGAATGGTGGTCACACGTCATGGAGCAGGGGGATCAGGATCTGGTTCGAGATGGGGTTCGGGACAGGGACCCGAGCATGTTGATGATGGGTTGCGCGAGTTCATCGCGTCTGAGATTACGAGAGGTATCCTTGAGGTGACCCCAGTCATTTTCGAGTCGATCAAGGAAGGGATTATCGAGCTGATGGAGGATCGCCTCTGGGCATTCAGGAGTGATCTGGCGTCTAGCCAGGTGGGTACCCGTACGCTGTCCTTTAAGGACTTCCGTGGGAGTGGTGCACCGGATTTCCATGGGGTGAAGGACCCCATTGCTGCTAGGAGAAGGATCACAGACATCGAGTCTGCGCAGCTGATGAGCTTCTGCCCGGAAAGGTCGAAGGTCCGTTTCGCTGCAGGTTGTTTGAGGGAGAGAGCCAGGGATTGGTGGGAGTTGATTGGCGATACGTTGGGAGCCCCAGCCATTGAGGCTATGACATGGTCAAATTTCGTGACCCAATTCTGGGCTGAGTTTGCACCAGCTGTGAAGCTTCAGCAGCTGACCAGAGAGTTTTTGGATATGAGACAGACTGCGGAGACTATGGCGGAGATCACCACCAAGTACCGGGAGAGGGCCTTGTTGGTACCCCAGTATGCGGTGAATGAGGATATGAGGAGGACCCGATACCATGACATGTTACGGGCTGATATTCGGGAGCATGTTAGTTTCTCTGCTTGCCCTACCCTGGAGTCCATGATTGCCAGAGCTAGGGAGAGAGAGATTGATTCGGAGCACATATGGAAGAGGAAGGCCGCTGAGGGGCACACGTTGGGGGCTACGAGGAAGAAGCCCAAGGGACCCGATAGTAGGCCGAAAGGCCAGACGGGGTGGGACCGCTGTGGGAAATACGGTCGGGCACATGAGGGAGTTTGTCACACTGGGCTGGGTTCAGGCTGCTATAAGTGCGGCAAGGTTGGGCATTTTGGTAGAGATTGTACTGCCCCTGCTTCTGTGATTCAGTCATCAGACCTGATTTGCTTCCATTGCAATCAGAAGGGCCATAAAAAGGCCAATTGTCCCAGGTTAACTGCACCAGTAGCAGCAGCGCCGGCAGTGGCGCCAGCATCAGCGACAGTATGGGTTATGGATGGCCGGAAGGTCAAGTCGGAGGCTCCAGTGGTTCGGAGCCGAGCTTTTTAGCTAACAGTCGGGGAGGCACGCGCTGCACCCGATGTGGTGACGAGTATGATTCTTTCCCTCTGATTTATTTGTATGATGTTATGATATTGATATGTGCCCTGTGTATATGTGTTAAGGATCATTCTATGTGAACGGTATCCCAGTTCAGGTATTGTTTGATTTGGGTGCTACCCGATCATTTGTTTCTCTTGCTCTTAGCAAGAAATTTCCTAAGTCTTTGGGCATGTTGGACTGCCATCTAGAGGTCGAGATTGCAGACGACCGATCAGTGCGACCATCGGAGGTCTACCGAGATTGCGTCTTGAGGCTGTTCAAGGAACGTTACCCGGTAGACCTGGTTTCCATACCGTTGTAGGGGAACAAGGTTATTATAGGCATGGATTGGTTGAGCCCCTAATGGGGCAGTGATAGATTGTGCACATCAGCTGGTACGGATTAGGACCCCAAGTGGGGGAGAGTTGGTAGTTCAGGGCGAGAGGCCACAGCGAGTACCAGCTGTATGTTCAACAACGAGAGCCAGACGCTACCTTCAGTAGGGTTGCGCAGGGTATATCGCATATGTTATTGACACCCGGGAGTCGGGTAAGGCGACAGTGGGCGATGTACCCGTGGTGTGGGAGTTTATGGATGTATTCCCCGAGGAGTTGCTTGGGATACCTCCGGAGAGGCAGGTGGAGTTTAGGATCGACCTGGTCCCTGGCGCGGATCTGATAGCCAAGGCACTGTATCGGTTGGCTCCTCCTGAGATGCAAGAGTTGTCTACACAGCTGCAGGAGTTGTTAGACAAGGATTCATTAGACCGAGCAGTTCACCCTGGGGAGCCCCAATTCTGTTTGTAAAGAAGAAGGATGAGTCGCATCGGATGTGTATAGACTACCGGGAGCTGAACAAGGTAACGGTGAAGAACCGTTACCCACTCCCGAGGATCGATGACCTTTTCGACCAGCTTCAGGGAGCATCTTGGTTCTCCAAGATTGATTTGCAGTCAAGGTATCATCAGATGAGGATCAGAGAGGAGGATGTGCAGAAGACTGCTTTTCGTACACGCTATGGTCATTATGAGTTTGTGGTGATGCCTTTCGGGGTCACCAATGCTCCTGCCGCATTCATGGATCTCATGAATCGCGTGTGTCAGCCGATGTTGGATCGGTCCGTGATTGTTTTCATTGACGATATCTTGGTTTATTTCAAGACGAGA
Source organism: Lactuca serriola (assembly GCF_051521515.1). Classification (NCBI taxonomy): domain Eukaryota; kingdom Viridiplantae; phylum Streptophyta; class Magnoliopsida; order Asterales; family Asteraceae; genus Lactuca; species Lactuca serriola. Next base: position 338,280,264 of record NC_136412.1, read on the forward strand.
GAGTAGCATGAGGAGCACTTGCATGAGGTTCTGAGTACTTTGAGGAGGGAGAGCTTATATGCTAAGTTCTCCAAGTGTGAGTTCTGGTTGCGCAAGGTGCAGTTTCTGGGGCACCTTGTCAACCAGGACGGGATATCAGTGGATCCGGTCAAGGTGGAGGCCGTGATGAGATGGGAGGTCCCGAGGTCTCCATCCGAGATTCGGAGCTTCCTAGGATTGGTGGGCTACTATCGGAGATTTATTCAGGACTTCTCCAAGTTAGCCGTACCTCTGATCAGGTTGAGGAGGAAAGTCGTGGTTTTTCATTGGGGGCCCGAGCAGCAGGCCGCATTCGAGATATTGAGACAGAGATTGTGCGAGGCACCAATCTTAGCCCTGCCAGAGGGCATGGAGGATTTTGTTGTGTATTGTGATGCATCCATCTCGGGTTTGGGCGCAGTGTTGATGCAGAGAGGGCACGTTATTGCTTACACTTCGAAGCAACTGAAGCCTTACGAGGCGAACTACCCGACGCATGATTTGGAGTTGGGGGCTGTTGTGTTCGCCCTCAAGATTTGGCGTCATTACCTCTATGGGGTTCGTTGTACCATTTACACGGACCACAAGAGCCTGAGGTATCTCATGGACCAGCCAAATCTGAACATGAGGCAGCGTCGGTGGCTTGACGTGGTAAAGGATTATGATTATGAGATCCTCTACCATCTGAGGAAAGCCAATGTGGTGGCTGACGTGCTTAGCCGCAAGGCAGTGCCGATTCGAGATATCTGCCTGAGGATGACAGTGGTGACTCCGCTTTTGAAGCGGATTCGGGAGGCCCAACATGAGGCTATGAAGGAGGAACATCGGAAGAGTGAGCGGATTGTGGGGCAGGTTTCCTCCTTTGACTATGATAGCCGAGGGTTGTTGACTCTTCACCGTAGGGTGTAGGTCCCTTATCATGGAGGTGTGCGCCAGGTTCTGGACTATTGGTGGCCCTGCATGAAGCGGTATATCGCTTGGTACGTGGAGCGGTGCTTGACCTGCAGGAAGGTCAAGGCCGAGCACCAGAGGCCCCATGGCAAGATGCAGCCGTTAGAGAAATGAGAAGACATCACGATGGATTTTATCACCAAGCTTCCTAGGACCGTGCGGGGAGTGGATTCGGTTTGGGTCATCATCGATCGATTGACCAAGAGCGCCCACTATATCCCGATTCAGGAGAGCATCTCAGCCGAGAAATTGGCCGATATTTACATCAAGGAGGTGGTGGCGCGGCACGGAGTGCCAGTTTTGGTGATTTCGGAAAGAGATGTACGTTTTACTTCCAGGTTCTAGAAGAAGTTCCATGATGAGCTGGGTACTCGTCTGCATTTTAGAAATGCTTTTCACCCGCAGACAGATGGTTAGAGTGAGAGGAGCATCAAGAATCTAGAGGATATGTTGTGGGCATGCGTGCTAGACTTCGGTGGTAGCTGGGATACCTATCTTCCTTTGGCTGAGTTCTCATACAACAATAGCTACCAGGCGAGTATTAACCATCCTCCTTTTGAGATGTTATATGGAAGGAGGTGTAAGACCCCGATATGTTGGGGTGAGGTAGGCCAAAGGGTCATGGGGAGCACCGAAGTGGTGCTCAAGATGACCGAGAGGATTCAACAGGTTCGGAGCAGGCTTCAGACTACTCAGAGTCGGCAGAAGAGTTACGCCGACAAGCGTCGATCAGACCTGGAATAACAGGTCCGGGATATGGTTCTCCTGAAGCTTTCGCCATGGAAGGGCATCATCTGATTCAGGAAGCGGGGCAAGTTGGGCCCCAGATACATTGGACCTTTCAGGGTTCTGGCCCAGGTGGGCAAGGTCGCGTATAGGCTGGATCTGCCAACTGAACTCAGTCAGATACACAACACCTTCCATGTTTCTCAGTTGCGAAAGTGTCTGGTGGACGACTCAGCGATGGTACCCCTGGAGGATATTCAGGACGATGGCACCCTGAATTAGATTGAGCGACCAGTGGCAATCCTTGACCGGAAGTCGAGGGATTCGAGGAACAAGAGGGTGGAACTTGTGAAGGTGCAATGGCAACACCGGAAGGGTTCGGATGGACTTGGGATCCGGTGAAGGAAATGATGGAGCATTACCCCGAGCTATTTCAGGATCGAGCAACAGACTTCGAGAACGTAGTCTAAAATAAGCGGGTGAGATTTGTAGCACTTGGTTCCTGGTATGTATGATTTATCTAAGTATTTTACTTTTTAGCCTTGGACTCGGCGAGTCGTAGGCTAGACTCGCCGAGTAGGGACGGGATTTTGAGCACGTTTAAGTTGGAGACTCGGCGAGTCCATATTCTGGATTTGGCGAGTCCATCAGTCTGGAAGAAACCCTAATTTCAGGGGTTTGCACCCTATTTAAACCCCTTTATGCGCCCCAAGTTAGCCTCCATCACCCTTAGAGCATCATATACCGAACCCTAACCCTCTCCTTGTGATTTGAAGTGATCTTGTGCTTGTTCCTTGGAGTTTGAAGAAGAGAAGGAAGGAAAGACCAAAAGAGAAGGTGAAGAGCAAGAATCTAGGACTTAATCCAGAGTTCATTGAGGTACAATTCGGATCTATTCTGTTTCTATGCTCAAATCCGCATTAGAACACCATTAAGCTATCTTTGACCCATTTCCAAGCTTGTCAGTGGTATAGGGATCATAATGGGTTGAATAGCTGCTAGATCTGGCTATGTTCGAGTTCCAGAAGCCTAGATCTAATACCTTTATGGGTCCATATTGCATGAAAGCCCTAGATCTACCCCTTTTTATGTGTTTTGAGCTTTATAATCCCCATGGATGATTATATACACATAAAGTTGGAAACTTTACTTGTTAACCAAGTCCTAGGAACCCATATCTATGAGTGGAATGCACTGGATTCAAGGAGAATCGAGTGTAGAGAGATTGCATGGATGGGACTCGGCGAGTTGTTCTTCGTACTCGGCGATTCGAGTCGCGAGTCCCCGATTTTGTCCCCTTTTCGAGTAGGCTAATAGAGCAGTGAGCCATAGGTGGACTCAGTGAGTCGGAAGCCAGACTCATCAATGGAGGGACTCGACGAGTCAGTGCCCTGACTCGGCGGGTCCAAGGCAATCTTCATAAAACTCTGCGAGTTGTTCATCAACTCGGCGAGTCGAGGACAGAACGTCTTCATCGGATCAAGATTAACTCGACGAGTTGTTCATACAACTCAACGAGTTGGATGAAGGACCATTGTGTATTCAGTTAGGAAGAGAACTCGTCGAGTCAATGCCTAACTCGACGAGTAGAGACGGGAGTAAGGTCAATCGGCTGGATATGAACTCGACGAGTTGGCAAGCCAACTCGGCGAGTCGGGTCAACTGGAAGTTGACTTTGACTTGACTTTGGTTTGGAATCGGTCAGTGGTAAAATCATCATTTTACCCTGGGATTAGTATCAATGTCTGATGAAGTGTTTTATGGGAATATAGCCAGGGGATCACCAGAGCAGCTGTCAGACATTTGCGGATCAGCTTTTTAGCAGTCAGCCTTTTGAGGTGAGTTACCTTCTAATAAGGGTGGGTCTAAGGCCACAATGTTGGCCCACCAAGTAGGAGTATTTTAGATGATGATTGTCTTCGTGATAATTATCTTGGTATGGATGCGTGTTTGGTTACGAGATATTTCTGTATGATATGTTATGTGTATGATAGGGATAGTTTTTCCCTGACAATGGTCTTTAGGACCGAAGAGTATGTCAGTACTCGGATATGCCTGATTGTATGCTTATACCTTGTTATTGTATGCTAGTAGTAGTAGGGGTGGAATAGAGCACAGTTACCGGTTGAACGATACCGATGATGATTACCGGTTGTAAGATACTGATGATGATTACCGGTTGAAAGATAACGAAGATGATTACCGGTTGAAAGATACCGATGACATTCAATGGTATGTGGTATGATCGGGGAAATCACTAAGCTTCGTGCTTATAGTTTTAATTTTGGTTTCAGGTACCTCTTCGTCAAAGGGGAAAGAGCCGGCGGGGTAGCGGCGCATCACACACATGATTTCCGCACTGGATTTTCTGGGATCGTACTCTAATTTTTCTTTTTTCCGATGATATCGTTTTGAGACATGACCTTATGTTTTATAATTAATGTAACTTTGACAATGTTTTAGTAACACGCCTTATTACATGCTAAATTCTAAAAATGAAATTTTTGGCCTCGAAATTTGGGATGTTACATATATAACTTTTTATAAAAAGTAATTAATTAACATAAACATGTAGAAAATATCAATATGATTTTTGTGTGTGTGTGTGTGTGTGTGTATATATATATATATATATATAGAGAGAGAGAGAGAGAGAGAGAGAGAACACACGGATTCGACTTCTTATAAAGAAGTTTTGCTTCTTCAAAGTTTCGTGATTAAACCGATATGACTATGTGCGTCATAAAATACGAATCATAGATAGATCACTTAATAGCATAAGAAATCAAAATGAAAGTTGTCGAAATCGTAAAACCGAAAGTGTGCATAAAGAGAACGTCCAAATCTTACTTCACATGAGGAAGTTATCATTTTAGAAATTTCAGCCACTAGTATGCAACATAGAAACCGTAATTTAAATATGTCGATTGTTAGAAAAAACCTAAACGAGATCCAAAGATCTTGTCGATATCATTTCGTCGATATAGAGAGTGTCGAGAACGGAATTCGTATGAATAAGTTATGATTTTTATACGGACAAGTCTGTTAAAAATATAGCTTTAAAAATAAATTAAGAACTAGCCAACATAGTCTAAATGAACGTTCTAAATCTCGTCGATAGCTACACGTGGATATAAGGAAAGTTGAAAACGGAGCTTGTATGAAAAAGATATGAATTTTTGAAAAAAACTGAAAATATGGGCGTGCACGGCGCTCTCTGACAAAAGGCGTTGCGTGCTATGACACTCCACCAGCTTGCTGACACGTGTTAGCACTCAGATGATGCCATGTGACACCCTCCGGTACCACAAAAGAGCGCGGTGTGCCTCTCCCAGAAATTGCCTATAAATGTTGATTCCAATCCCCATTTATTCCCACACAATTTCCAAACTCTCTATAGTTCTTAGGCATGAAAATGGGTTTTTTTCTTCTGGATTTCAATGTATTTTAGTTTAGCGATCATGTAGAACATTAGAGAGCTCAGGAATTAGAAGCTCTTGGGGTCAGAGTTCTACCATTGCAATCTCCCATTTTTCACAAGAATATCTCTGTAAGTTAAGTTATACTCATATTTTTTTAAGTGTAACTTTTATTTATATCCATAGTCATTGTTATGCGTATCTAAATAAGATTTATCAATAATTCCAGTTATAATGCTGATTAATCTTGTTGGTCCTAAACCCTTTGTAGATTCCTAGATCAAATATAAACAAGAAAGAACAATAAAAGAAAAAAGGATTATCACTAAGATGTTTTCACTATGAAAAGGTTCTTACAAAGAGAATGAGATCACATAGACGGTCACACAGACGTAATTTGGGTGTTTACCTAGTACATGAATATATACTAATCTATTCTAGTGAATTCCTTCTATAAATGGATTATATCTAATCTACATATGTGCTAATTTGGTACATAAGGAATGGATCAGATCATATCTTCTCTAGATTAGGATATCAACACCAACACATCAGATGCTGATGATTAGAGCATCAACATCAGCGTCAGGGAGATCAACTTCAGCTTGAGCTGAGTATAACCATCAGCTTGTGACATTAGTGTATTACCTAATTAGTGTGTCATAAGTGTATAACCATCAATGTATGGACACACTTATTAGTCTTTAGTAGATGGTGTCTTCATGCCTTTGGTGCTGGTAGAGTCTTCAGGGTCTTTCTGTCATCAGGGGATGTTCTTCAATCTTCGACATATGAACTTCCATCAGCATATCATAAGCTATAACTATGATTTATATATTTTGCATCATCAAATCTAAACAAGTATGTGACCCAACAATCTCCCTATTGGATGATGTCAAAACTAAACTAATAAAAAAAATGAACTAATAGATAAATACAACTGAAGTGATATGCTAATTTCTGCTCCCCATTAGATGTATAACCTTCTTCTTTCAATAGTACCTACTATTATCTAGTTGATCAAATAACATCATAGCACAACTTAACATTTCTCCCCCTTTTTGACAACATCAATAAAAACCATGTCACACCCATGGCTGACGGCGAAAGCGCCAGACTGTGCGACGTTAGGATGTTGGGATCTCAGGCCAAGATACATATTGAATAATACACATGATGTACTAAACAACATAGCTATTTATTCATTAGATAACATATATGTCATAATATTTCTAGGTATAGATAGGTTACGAAAGAAAATTACAGAAGCAAAGCACATAAGTTCTGGGCTGCATCACCGAGGTTATCTCCTTCTTGAGGCGGGTTCATTATCCTGAAAATACATGTGGTTTGAGAGGTCAAACATACTTTTGATGAGTCCATAGGTTTTATTTTTATAAAACATGTGTGGGTATTTTAGTTGCTTTTTATCCTAAAATCACTTCCTTGAGTTTGTGAGGACTATCACTACTGCCATAGGTAGATTCCTAGTGGGAGTCTAAGATATTTGAGTGTTGGTTAATCTAAACTCGCTTCCTTGAGTTTGTGAGTACTATCAGTACTTAGTTAGATTAATCCTAATAGTAGTTTATGATAGATGGTTTTAGCTTGAAAAATTTACGATGAGTTCCTACAATCAAGCTATGATTATTGATCCCGAAAGAAATAACGTGACGCTTCATCGGACGTCACTGTGGTAAGAAAGTTATGCTTGCTTCAACTTGTCATCAGGTTGTAGCTAGCAACCACAGGTGGGAGTGTCAATCTTGCATATATATATATATATATATATATATATATATATATATATATATATATATATATATCCCTCGCTCATTTAAGAATTAACGATTATAGGTCGGGCGCTAGCTGAATATCAATCAGCGTGTTGATGAATCGTCTCTCATCTAACTCTTCTCATGGGGGCCTCCCCTAGTCGGTTGTGTTGTTATTTGCATTGTGACAACTAGTTATGATCTTATCCATCATATCGGTTTTGCATAACAACTAGGCATAATATTAGCTAAAGAGTTTAGGCAGAATAACTACCGGCCTAATATTATCCGAATGCTATGGGCATAATTATCAAATTATCGTTAGTGATAACTATGTAAAGTTGTATTTTAGACATGTATCCCCCTGAAACAGTTGAAAATGGGGCAGTGAACTCACCTGTGACTATGAAAAAAGTTGGTGTAGGGTAGAAACCACAAGTTAGCGCTTCAAAGGGGATTAGGGAGATGGCACACAAGGAGACATTAAAGAGCGGATTTGTGAATGGTGAGAGGAAAATGAACTATCGAGACCTTCTATTTATATCAGGTTTAGAGTGCGCACAAACCACACAAGCGTGCCATGTGTCCTCATCTCAGTGTGTCACATCATCCCTTATCACAACGCAATTGGGTGTCAGTACGCGCGATGCGCTGCGCGCGAGCACGTGTGACAATGAAAATTCAAACTTGATATTCCCTAATTCTCGCATACAAACTCCATTCCTAACGAATCCTATATATTCGTGTAGGTATCGATATTCTCTACAACTTTCCTTTTGGTCGTTTTTCTAGTTTTGACTCTCTTTTTTGATGTGTTTTTATTACCATTATAATCTTATAAAATCTCACGAATGATATTTGTTTTAGGCGTTCCTTTCCTCATAATTCCTACTTTAAGTAGTACTACGATTGTCTAGTTGGCGACTTGCTCTAAAATTTAACCAATCTCCTTGTAGTTCTCATCGTTGTAACTTTTTAATTATGGTAAATATAAATTTACCGTAACTACCATATCTTCTCCATAGTATGTCGGATTCTTACGAAATTTATATGTATGGAATCGTGGTAGCTTAAGGAGTCAAAATGTGCAAACCTGCTCTCAATGTGTCGTGACTTTTGCACACTTATTTTTGAGCCTAATGGTGTTTGGTGACGTATATATTAAAAAATATCAGGTGGTTACAAGGTTTCCCTTTTACATTCTTACGTCTTATCCTTAAGTGTTAATAGTGTTTCGTGATGTTTTATCTGGGTTGTCACATCCTCCCCCTTTAAAAGAAAATTTGTCCTGAAATTTAGCGTGTGGTTAGGAACTTCTCAAACATATGGGGATACTTGCATCCTATCCTTAAGTGTTAATGGTGTTTGGTGACTATGCAAATTCGGATTTGCTTAAGCCTCTTGACTACGCGATCCATGATCTCGACTGGCTCCTCAACGAAGTTGAGTTTTGGTATGTGCATATTTAACTATATAATTCATGCATATTTATAATACTTTTAGCTACAATTATATTTATTTTGGGACAAAAGATGCTTATTATGTTTGAAATATGTTTTGTAGCAACGAAGACTTGCTCAGCACAAAAAGGAAACATACGAGGAGCTGGAAGCAAGAAACGGGAGCTAAAACATAAAAAGAAGGAAAGAAGACTGACGACCACGTCGTGGTGATCTCCAACACGAGGTGGTAAATGGAATGTTCATGATTAATCAGATGACTTGGTGATTATGGGATAAACACAAGGACCACATCGTGGTGGTGGTCAACCATGACATGGTGATTAAGATTTTACAATTATAAAAACCCAAACATTAGGTCGAATCAAAGAGGCTGCAATCGGTTTTTTGAGGTGAATTTCAACTAAAAACCCTTAGAAACCTATAATAAGATCAAAATTCAAGTGAAGCTCAAGGATTAAAGAAGATTTAGATGAATTCAACATTGATTTAGATTAACAGTGTTTTTATGCTACAACGAGAGGTTGAATACCTTTTACCTCTATTTGGTGAAGACGAACTTGATCCATATATGTTGATTTTGGTATTTGGATTATTATATTTGATTTTACTTGTTTTTGATGAATCCAAACCCGAACATCTTTAGTTCTAGCTTATAGTGCTTTTAAATCTGATTATGTGTGTTAATTAATCATATTAATTTCATGAATTTGTCTCCTAATTGTTTATGATCATTAAATAGTTAGAGCTAGGATTAATCACATCTTAGATTAAGTAACTAAAGCTAGTAACTTTAATTGTATTAAAGAGCATAACCAGTCTTAATTGTGCTTGGTTGCTTAACTTGATCATAGGAGAGTGACTATTATCATTCATTGTGCAATTTGTGCTTAATATCGATTTGGTGTTTAACTATTGCATGATCATTGCTTGTTAATTCATAAGTTGGTAGGCCTATATAATTGATCATAATATCTTGAAAATTGGTAATCAATATAATCCATTCATTAGAAATGAACCATAGGAGAAAGTGAAATCAGATCTAGGTAGAAGTAATCTTTTAAATTCTTGAAGTTAACTTGTTTTCTTTGCTTAATTGTTAGTTGATAATTTAAGTTCTTCTGACCTTGAAAAATCAGTAAAACTCCCAATCATAGTTTGTTTCTTAGTTTAATTAGAAGTAGTTAATTTATTTAATTGAATTTTCTTCCTTGTGATCGACACCCGACATACCTGAGCTATTCTATAATCTGACTAGGTACACTACCTATAAGTGCATGGTTAGCAAATTAAGTTATGTTTATAAATTTAAAACTAGTAGGTACAATTGTGCACATCAAATTTTTTGACGTCGTTTCCTGGGAACGGCTTATATGATTTATAATTCTATTGCTTTCAGTTATTCAATCCTTTTTGTGGGGTAAAAAAACGCAAAAAGTTACTTTGGTTGCATTTAGCTTGTTTTATTTTTCTTTGAGAAACAAGCATGTCGTAGTCATCTTAACCACGTCGTGGTCACGTCCCAGTTAATTTTTATTTTATTTGATATTTATTCCTTTTACGCGTTTCTGCTTTGTTTTGTTTTTTATTACAGTGATTAATGACCCGGGGATCTAAAACTCCAATAGTTCCACCACCTCAAGACCCAGAATCCGCTTTTCATAAAAAGAAGAACAAGAAAGCCAACAAGTCAACAAGCACTTTTCAATCGGGAAAGGGATTCGAAAGTTTCGAGAGGACACTTGATAAGATGGGAACTGGATATGATCAAGAAACATCTACCGAAGAAAGTTCAGACCTACCTTCAAATATTTTACAATTGGATTACGACATCCCTCTTCCGAATTGTAGAATATTGTGTTGGGTCCTAGACTTAATATTTCATTTGGGTGTTATATTAAGGACTTAAACCAACTAACTTCAATATCTCCCCTTATAGATGTCTAGGTCAGACAACTATGGTCTGCCTTATCCTATTGGAAAAAGCTTTCCACATGAAGATGATATTCCACAATATTATACTTCACTTCCTCCACCTCCTCCAATAATTCTCCCTAACTCACATGTTCATCGACTTGAAAAAGTTCAAGGTCACTCGAAGTCTATTGGCAAGAAAACACTAAGATGGAAGGTCTGTTTGTGAACATGTCTTCGAGATGAAGTCACACATTGACATACTGGGAATGTTAAGAGTCGTTGTTTCAAGGAAGTTGACTGTTGACTTGGTTCTTCAGTCACTTCCCGAGTCGTATGGCCGATTCATTAAAGATTACTATATGATAGACCGCGACGTGATCCTTATTGATCTTACATATTTGCTAATTGCAGCTGAATCTACAATGATTTGGCCCACTGGTAAAGCAAATTTGATTGGAAGATCTGTTTCCCAAACTTCCATGGACATTGACAATGGAAACATTGGAACCCCAGAAAAGTCTTTGCTTCCTAATGGAAAGGGAAAAACTAATTATGAGATTGTCCTGTGTGCCATTCCAAAAGAATCTGTTTGCTTCTATTGCCAAGAGAAGGAGCATTGGTTGCAAAGCTGCCTTATCTACCTGAAAAACCACAAGGATGGTAAAGTCAAAATGTTTGACTCTACTTCTGGTAAGCCCACTATCTAACTCTATTAAGTACCTATTTGTAGATTCTTAATACATGATGTGATAAGATCGTATTTTGATGTTTTTTAGGATCGAAGAAGAGAAAGGAAGCTTAAAGGAAGAATAAGTTGAATCTGATCGTGAAGAAATAGATTTCGATCGCATGGTTCGATGATCAGATTTTTGAGCCGCTGCTTAGGAGTTATGATAGATTGCTTGGGAATATATTTAGAAACATAGTTTTCAATTGTATTTGCAATTTAAGGACAAGATTTTCCGCAATTTTATAAATAAATAAAAATTTTGATTTTATCTTATATTTCCTTACAATGGAATTTGTGAAAATTAATGTTTGTATGTATCTATTCTTTAGCAATATGGATTTGATTCTTTCGTTTGTGGTAGTGTCTAAATTTACCAAATAAGGAAAGATTTTCATCAACCAAGTTTCAATTGAAAAGAAACTTGGAATCATGCAACTTGTATTCTATGATAAATGAGAACCTTCTTCTTTGGGAAATTAAGACTAATTCCTTGTTCGCATATAGATGTGAGTCAAGCGAAGGACAAGGGATCTAGTACACATTGTTCTGCACTGATCAGGTCCACCACAAAGAACAATAAGATCATTCGTCATGATTTACTTAGAGTTTAGTGAATATGATTATGCTTACAAGATTAAGTGTAATTCTGAATCATTGAAACAGTTTCAATATATAGCAGAACAAATAAGAAGAATCAATTAGGCAGAAAGATAAAAGTTTCTCCAATCTGAAAGGAAATGAGAGTACTTTAGTATCATGTTTTATGATCATCCTATTGATTATGGAACCATGTCACAATTGATCCTCTAAGGACATCTTAGTGCATTTGTATCGATAAGAAGAGGAATCCGGAATTGTTGAAATGGTGAAATCAATTAAGGTGAATCAAACTTCGTTCCAAAATCAAATCTTAGAGTCATACTCCAAGATTGTAAATTGAGTAACATATCCTAAGTAGACTCATAACACATCATAAGATATGGAGTAGAAAATCTTTCTTGGTCATGCATATTTGGAATTGGTAGTTGTGCTGTTTTGGCTAAAACAAAGACCAACTAAGACCAATTGTATGAAGTGTTTTTTCATTGATAAGAATCTATAGTAACTCTTGAATATTTGTTTGTCAATGAGTGTTTTCTTGACAGAGAATCTTACATGTCAAGAGGTCAGTGGGAGTCTTAAAGATCTTGAAAAGTTTCAAGAACTAATCAAGAGTAAACCTATTGTTAATCACTAGCACACGACTTGAGGTTTGTAACCTATCGTTTTGACACACTCTTGTTTCTGTACTCATTCCAGTTAAAGTTGACTATGAATGTGAGTTCTATGAGTTCTCAATTGTTTGCATAAGGTAAAGCACCTTGATCAGTGAAAGTTCATTGATCAGTAAGGGGCATCTCTCAACAACTCGGAAGACATGGTAGGCCCTTGTGCTGCCAAGTGGAAAGAAATTGAGATTGAACAAGTTCAGTCCATATGAGTTTGAGTTTTTCAGAGACCTTATCTTATGGTAATGGTTGGAAATGACAGATTCACATGGATAGGAACACATACACCATAAAATCTTAGTGTCATAAGGTTTCTCTCCAATTCATAAAAATGATTATGAGGAAAGGCTTTCACTAAGTAGATTTTAAAGAGATAGTAGTTGTGTTAATTGCGTTCTCAAATTCGATTATGATTACAACATCCTTCTTCATAGTTCGAATTGTAAGAAATGGGAAATAGTTTGAACATTTAGAACTTATTGTTGTAAGTTCTGAATAGTTTAGACACACATATGAGCTTTCTAATAAAAGGTGTATGAGCTTAGATAAAGGCTTATTGAAGCATCTCATATCAGAAATCTAAACTTTGGTAAGAAGGTCAATAAGTATTGATTTCTAGAAGCCCAACTGATTTCTGAGTACATGTCAAAACTAGTGGGAGCATAAGTGTTATGCTAGTAGGAATATAATTATCATGATAGTGGGAGCATGATTATTATGTGAAGTGTTCCAAGTTAGCAATACTAGTTATAGGAAACAAAGATTACAAAGTTGAAAAGTTGAAAAGTTTGAAAAGTTGTTTTGCTATAATAAGGGAGAGGATACTTATAATTTGTTTCAAATCTAAAAGTTTAGATTGAAGTATTAATCAAACTTAGTCATAGATATATGAATACCATATTGAAATATTTCAACATTGAAAATTCTATATATAGAAATATTATAGTAAGAGACTGGTCTGGTATCATGTCTTTATGTGAGACATTATGAATCGTATTCTATATGCTTCAGGTATAGGATGGATTGTGTATGCTACAATATTCACAAGTTCTAATTTTCCAAATGCCTAGGGCGTGGAGAGGGAAAAGGGACCGAAACTGGTTATGACTGCGAGTCATTAAACAACTGTCAAGGACAATCTGAGGTTTACCAAGGATTGGTTGCTTGTGGATAGTTGGAAGTATAGTAATGAATGGACCATATTGATATAATTCTGAATAGATAGGATTCTATTAAGAATGGATAGTCATATGGAAATTATGGAAAATTTTCCATAATGGGAGTTGGATATCAAGAATCTATGTGTAAGTTAGAAACTTTTATACAAGAAGGATGTTCAAAGGAATATGCTTTGAATATGACACTTCGTGTCTATGGAATTGTCTTGTAACAATTTCCAATGGAAAGTTTCGTAATTGGAAAAGTCTTTGTGACTTGTGTATATAGTCATTACAAAAGGATCACTGCATATAAGCTTAGAATCTAACAAATTACAGTAAGTGGCAAGGACTTGGTATTCTCACACTTACGATAAGGATTTGGAATTGTGAAATGAGTGTCACTGGAAATGATTACAATTGATCTATTTCACTGTTAGGTGTATTTTATGCACCTTTTTGCATAACTTTTAGTCCCTTTTATGGATGTATTTAGATTAGTTATATTTCATTATTCTTTCATTATTATCATATTCATGTTAGTCTCTAGAACGACCTTATTTGCACACTTTCATGTCTCTTTCAGGTAAATCAGAGGTTGGAACACGCTTTTGGAGGTGCCGGAGGGCATTGGTGAAGATTGCGGGATGATCGGGCGTAGAACGGAAGAATTGAGAAAATGAAGTTTGGATTCGGAGTCAGAGGGCTACACGGGGTGTGTTAGGTTTGGCCTAGAAATCGAACACGGGGCGTGATTGACCATTCCAGGCATTTTGACTTCACTGAACACGACCCGTATCCATTTATCCTATTTGGACACGGGGCGTGTTGGTCGAGATGAACACTTTTGAGCATCATACTTTGGAGCTGGAATCGAGGATTGATGGCTATGTTTTCAGTCAACACGACCCGTGTTGATTTACTCTATTTTAACACGGGCCGTGTCAGACTTAAAAACTGTCTTTTGGCAGTTTTTTCCATTTTCCATATGTCGGGAATTTGTTCATTTTGGGGTGTGTCAGAGCATATAAGAGCACTTTGGGAGAGGGGAATTCGAAGGTTTTAGCAAGGATTTGTCCGTTAATCATTTGGAAACATTTAATTTCTTCTTTGCAATCACTTTAGCACTTAATTTCATCTTTTGAATTTGTTAATCTTGTTCTAGCCATGTGTGGCTAGAACCCTAACTTCTCCAAGTTCATGTTTTGACTTTTTGGTTGTGAATCAAATCATATGCCCAAATGTTTGTGTTTAATTTCTATCAAGTGAAACTAATTTTACTTCAATCGAATGTTTAATTCTAATAATGATTCTTATTGTCCATTTGAATTAGGGTAGGTCATTCAAGTTATTCATTTTGCAAAATCTATAATTGTTTTGTGAATTGAACTAAGTAACAAGAATTAAATTGATTTCTTATGAATGAATTTAGTGTAAATCTTTTCACACATTCTTACGCTCCTGAGCTTGTGAGGAGTATTGGGTGTTGTTGGGAGCATTCATAATAAGCTTAATGCAATCTTTTAATCTACTTCTAAGAGCTTGTTTAAATTAGATTAGTAAGGTTAGGATTAATCAAAGAGCTTGTTTTGATTTATTAATGTGGTGAATGGAAAGTATTAGAGCTTGTTAACACTTTCAAATACCAACTTAGATAGAATGAAACAAATGTCTGGTCATCTTTGATTCACATTGCTGGATTGTCCTACATAGAGTTGGAATCCTTACAAAATCTGAACTTAATTCATTCGTTTAGCTGTGTACTCGTGTTTTAAATTTTTTGCTACATCATTACAATCAACCCCCCCCCCCTTATTTAATCTTTTGTGAACAAATACCTTATGCAAAGAGGTATATACTAATTATCCCGTGTCTCTGTAAATCAACCCTACTTGCCTTGTACTATCTTTTAGTGCAATATAATGGGATTATTTTGGAGTATATCGTACCCCTATTATTTGTTGGGTCTGACACACCTAACATTCACAAAGTAAGGACCATAGGTAAACATAGTGTGCATGCTTGGAGCATGGGATGACTATTGTTTTAATTCAAGTATTCAGTTGATCAATCGAAATATTATACAATACATAATGTGTAATCAATATGGTGATTAAATAAAAGGTGTTTTACTTTGCATGTTCTGACTTCCCGAATAATAAACTTATACAAACTATCCACAGTCGATCATACTTTGGAAGTAGGTACTGAAGCTAGACTATCATGAATGCGTCTGTAGATTGTATAAAGGTGTTTAGACATAACACAAGTTTGCTGCAGTATTCATGAGTACTTCTGTAGTAAGATTTGAGTATTGGACTAAACCCACGCTCATTTGAATCACTTCATGGATTTTATCATGGGTGATCATGAGACGATAATATCGTATATTCTTGAAACGGAGAGATATGAGTTGCAGTTTACAAGTCAGTTGCACATTGATGATATGTAAACGCACCAGTAACTCGGTGTTATAAAATGTATCACTGTGTGTGATTTGATGAGTAAATAGATCAAACACATGAGTCGAAGTTTATCTGCTTCTTTTACCCTAAGAGGGATAAAAGTGATATATGTGGGCCCATCGATGATTTAGTGATGACAACCCTAAGCGTTTGGCCAAGCCAGGATTGATTTGATTTGTTCAATTAGTCGGTCGTCATAAATCGGAAATCAAGAAACAACACATGGACAGAGAGAATGATTATAATCCATGTCTCATGTCCATATGATATATAGAATGGAGGAATATATGATCCCTTGTCTGATGGACACCTTACTAATAAGATCAGAGTTCGACAACGGTCTTTTTGAGAGCTACGATTGCTAATCGGATTTTGAAGTCGTACTTGCAATTATAGTTATTAGACTTATCCAAGTGGGAGACTGTTGGATTAGGTGTCTAAGCCCATAACTATATTTGGTATGTACTTGACCTGATACAAGCATGGTCTCTTTGGGTTGCAACTCTCTAGAACAATTTGATAGGATGGATATTTGAGAAAGAGGTTATTATGATTTATTAATATATTATAAGTATAATATATTAATTGAGAAATCATATTATTTAATCAGTATTGATCAAGATAATTTGGAATTAATTTGGTGATCAAAAGAGACTTTAAATTGATGGGGACTGATTATGTAAATTAGTGATACATATGGTTTGGGTTGTTGATCCATGATGGACTAAGCTTATGTGAAAGTCCATGAAGTATTAGTCCATATAAGTTATGGACCATAAGCCTAAGTGTAAGAATTAGGGTTTGCTTATGACTCTTGGAATTCTACACTATATATGTATTCCTCTAAAGTCAAAAATCATGCACTATGTGTTTCTAGAAGCCCTAGATGATTTTTGTGTCTCCAAACCTCTCTCTCAAGGTCCTCCTCTTGTTCTTGGTTTGTTGTAAGACATTTGAGGCATCAAACATGAGGTGCTAGGCTCTTGAAAGACCAATATCTACAAGATACAATTATGAGGTCTTCTTCTAACTTACTTTTATGATTATTATGTCAAATCGTATGCTAGTTGTAGGCTTCATGCTTTGGATAATTTTTGTTGCACGTATAAATAGAGAAAACTTAGATCCAAAGCCATTAGGGTTGTATGTGCACCATAAGAGTGTTATAGTACATAAATCCCAACACTTTCAAGCATATTGATGAAGTAAAATACATTTCCAATTACTTCAATGTTCCTAATGTGCCAAGAGAATCCGTGCTACTAAGGATGCTTCTGGAGACTTTTACCGGTGAAGCTAAAGTTTGGTTGAGGTCACTTGCGCCCGGATCCATTATCACGTGGGCAAATCTTTGTGATGATTTAATTGAGAAATTTAGTCCACCTTTAAGGATCTCAAAACTCAAAAAGAAGATTGCTAATTTTCAATTATGGTTTGGAGAGTCTTTATATGAAGCACGGGAGCGATACAAGGGCTTGCTTAGAAGTTGTCCTCAACATGACCTCAATGTCCAACAAGAATTTTCCATCTTCTATGATGGAATGAATGTAAGTACTAGACAACTTCTTGATTCTCAAGGGTCGATGACGAAGAAGGAGTTGGCAACTATCAAAGAGGTGATTTAAGAGTTTGTAAAGCGCCCACGTGAGTACCACAACCCACGAGAGGATGTCACTAGAGTAAAAGGAGATGGAGGGAATGAGAACATGGTCGTGGTGTTAGCAAAATTAGAAAATATAGATAGGCAATGACAAAATTGAATCAATTAATCCTTGTCATAAGAGTTGTGTGTGATAATTATAGTGGGACACATTTAACCAAGGATTGTGATTTAGATGAAAATGGGAACAAAAAGGCACAAGTGTTCTACTCTAGTAGTGACAAGTATGATGAAGATTGGAGGAACCCAAGAATGAGCGGTTGCCATATGAAGAGTAAAAAAAGTAGAAAGATGAAAAGTATAGACAAACCAATCGGGGCTTTTATCAAAAAGATCAACCAACACCCGAAAAAAAGATGGATTTCGAGTCAGTACTTCATAGATTTATGGAAGCTTCTGAAAAGAGGCATGATGCTACTGATGCTCATATGATAACTCATCAAACTTCAATTAAAAATATATAGACTCAACTTGGGCAATTCACAACATGTGTTAATGAGAGTCTACCGCCTAGAAATCAAGATCACTCATCACAACCTCATGTAATGGAAATCTACATCGAAGAAGAGGTTCATTCTGAGCCATATATGACCCATGAATCAGCTACTATATAACCCAAGTCATGTATGGAAGAAGAGAAGCCTGGATCCAAAAGAGCAAAAAGTGAATCGCACTCTAATGGTTCACCATGTCGTGGTGACATGACCACGTCGTGGTCTCAAGAGGAAAAAACATTTTATCTCCTAAATCCGTATCAGTCTCCTTTTCCATTCCCATCTCGAGCACTTAAGAAATCTCTGGAGCCCGAGCAAAAGAAATTCATGGAAAAAGTGCTCTCGCTCTCGATTAACGCCTCATTCCTTAAGTCCATGGCTAAACTTCCAAAGTTTGCAAAAGATGTTATGAAAAATAGGAAGGATTTGGAAAAGGCATTAACCATAGTGCTTAATGAGTTGTGTTCAACCACGATCATCAATGGATTGCCAATTAAGATGGGATATCTAGGCCAACTCACTTTACCTTGTGAATTTGGCAACTCCACTTCTATAAATGCTTTAGCCGATTCACGGGTAAGCATCAACCTTATGCCTTATTTTTTCTACCAAAATCTCAGTTTACCAAAGCTCCAAGACACAAGGATGAGAATTCGAATGGTGGTTCACTCGACCACATACCCACAAGGAGTCTTTGAGGACTTGTTTGTAAGGGTTGGAAAGTTTGTTTTCCCGGTAGACTTTGTGGTGCTCGACATGAAGGAAGATGAAGAACTTCCAAAAATTTTGGGAAGACAATTTTTAAATACCGCAAGAGCTTAAGTTAATATCCATGACTCAAAGCTTACACTTCATGTGGAAGTTGAAGCAATTAGCTTTGAAATGAGTCCTAAATTGAGTCATGAAAAGTCGAATGATGAAGTGTCAACGATGGATGATATAGAAGAAGACCTTAATGAGCTAGTTGAAATTGAGAAGATGATGAAAACAGAGCTGAAGGTTTGGAAGAATCCCATGTTGAAAAAGTAAAAAGTTCTAAAACAAGAACTTCAATTCCTATCATATTTGATGTGATCGTGTTTTCTACACCCAAGGTTTTAGAGGAAGAAGTAATTGATGAAATAGAAGAGGACTTATATGAAGAAGTTGAAATAAGTGATGAAGACATAAGTGGAGAATTAGAGGAGCCAGTAATTGTCAAGATGGATTTAGACAAGGAAGGTCCTAAAGAAGTTGGAAAGAAGCATGCAAAGATGAAAAACCAAGGCAAAGGGGCAAAGTGTAAACATGGGGAAAGTGCCAACAAAAAGAAGAAGGAGAATTCGAACAAGGCATATAAAAAAGGTTCAAGCTTACAAATGCAAATGGAAAGAAAAAAAGAAAAAAAGAGAGATCCCACTCCCACCTGAAACAACGTAGAATAGGAAGGAGTCTAAATCACGACTCCTCAAAAAGAAGCGCTTTTCGGGAGGCAACCCAATGTTTTAGAGTTTGCATTTTCTTTTCCATTTGATTTCTTTTTAGTTTTTATGTTAGTTTAACCAAATGATCTTGTGTTTCTCTAGTCTTCTGATTTTATTTTGTATTGAAATAGAAATATACATGAAGTAGTGAAGGAGCTTAATGGTAAAAAAGTCGTGCAATTTTTGAAGATTACAGTTGAAGACCATGTTCTTAGGTAAGTGTGGGGCTCCCACTTGATGAAGAGAAGAATTTTTAATAACTTTACAGAAAGAAAGATTGGGATATGGTCCTAAGCCATTATAAAGAGTCGATGCATTACTTTGGATCTTGCAAGACGATCTGAAAAGACACCACGACGTGGTCATCATCACCACTTCATAGCATTTGGTCTTATCACAACTGAATCAGACCTAACACCACGATGTGGCATCACTAGAGCACATGGTGGTTATTTTAAATTTTGTGACCATTACGACTTCAAGATCTACACCAAATTGTGGCGCTGCTTTCACATGATGTGTTTGAGGTTCAACACATTTTTTAAAGAATCGTTCTTTGATTTATTTCGATCCAGCACATTTGCATTCACAAGAGTAGAGTCCAGAAGTATTGTTTATAACAATTATACGACAAGTCCAAGCTTTAACACACAAATTTCAGAATTTGATCTCGCCACTACTACTCAAGGGAAGTCTGTTCTAATTCTTCCTATTTAATTTTATGTGGGGTAGGGGGTTGATTATAGGAATGAAAACATTCTAATTAAATTTTGCAAAAAATGACTAAGATTTAAAAAATTATTAGAAAGATTTGAAATAATAATCTAAAATTGAATCTAGTTAAGAATTGTTATGTTGAGATCTAGATTGCTAGTGTTGTATGGGGCGATCTGATGCGAGTTTCAATGTTTATTTGAGCGAACATATGTTATAGTGTATTTGTGGCTTCCCTATCCTAGTGAAATCATAGAACAAAAACACGACCTTGCTTAGTTTGAAGGCTACAATATGTTTCACATCGTGTACCAAAAATGCATCTAGGATAGCTTATGTAATTATTGAACCATAGACTAATACTTCTAATCGATAAAGGTTGAAGTAAAGTTCCCTTGCTTAAGGATATGTTTTATTTAGGATTTTTAGCTTTTTGATTGAAAAAAGTGAGAAAAAAATAGAAAACAAAGTTGCAGAGTTGGAAATAAGAGTCTACAAAGCTATAAAGATCAAGAAATATCATGAAGCAAAGCTCCAAATTATCGAAGACTCAAAAATAAGACGAAATTGGCCAACTTATTATCTATTGTATTTTTTATTTTCTAGGTAATTTTTCCATATGTATGGTTCAGTTTCACCAAAGATTACCTTGACGTTACGGAAGTTTTCTGAGGATGAATTTCGAGGGATGCATTGTAACGTCCGCGTTTCTGGCTAAGCATTATTATGATGATGTAATAGTTAGGGTCAACCAATTGTAACCTATTTTGAAGTAATGAAGAATAATTATTTGAGTATTATGTGATTTATGTGATTTATGTGCAACATATTTGCTTATAACGATATAATAAAAATAAGTGTCAAAAATAGAATGAAAATTTGAAGGGCTAATGTCATAAAAACCCTCAAGTTTTCAGGGTTTTGTCGGTTTTGCCTAAAGTTGAATTTTATGTCCGTTTTTACCATAACATTTTCCAAAAAATGTTCAGTTTTACCCTTTTACCGGTGATAACAAGTTACCATTATATTAACTTCGCAAAAAAACCCTTAATTATACAGTTTTTTTTACGTTTTTACCCTTAAGTTTATAATTTTTTAACACTTTTACACTATGTATTTTTTTTTTCATATTATACGTATTCAAGCAGAAAAATCATATTTATAAACCAAAAAAATCTAATTAAATATTGTATTTACATTTTTTAATGTTCATTCTTTATATATATATATATATATATATATATATATATATATATATATATATATGTGTGTGTGTGTGTGTGTGTGTGTGTGTGTGTATGAGTTTTTTTTCTTGGATAAACCATTTAAGATGTAAAAAAAATTAATATGTTTTTAGAACTACAAATACGTATTTTTATGTATTTAAAAATATACATATCAATAAAAAAACTAGTTTATTCATAAACATGTTTATATATATATATATATATATATATATATATATATATATATATATATATATATATATATATATATAAGTGTAAATATGTATTTTGATATATGTTTTTTTTTAAAGTATAAATATATTTTTAGAAGTATAGATACATATTAAT
Organism: Lactuca serriola; assembly: GCF_051521515.1. NCBI lineage: Eukaryota > Viridiplantae > Streptophyta > Magnoliopsida > Asterales > Asteraceae > Lactuca > Lactuca serriola. The sequence goes on from NC_136412.1 coordinate 338,302,055, forward strand.
ATATAAAAATATAAAAATATGTATTTATATTTCTAAAAGCTATATCTATAAAACACATATTTATAATTCTAAAAATATTATTTATCTTTTTAAATGGTTTAAGAATGCAAAAACACAAACACACACAAACACACACACACACACACACACATATATATATATATATATATATATATATATATATATATATATATATATGTAACATTAAAAAAATATAAATACAATATTTAATTAAATATTTTTTCGTATATAAATTCGACTTTTTTGCATGAATATGTATATTATGAAAAAAATATACTTAGGCTAAAAGTGTAAAAAAAATTATAAACTTAAGGGTAAAAACGTAAAAAAATTGGTAAACTTAAGGGTTTTTTTGAGAATTTGATATAATGGTAACCTGGAAAACCTATTATCACTGGTAAAAGGGTAAAACCGAACATTTTTTCGAAAATGTTTGGGTAAAAACAGACATAAATTTCAACTTTGGGCAAAACCGATAAAACCCTGAAAATTTGATGGTTATTATGACATTAACCCAAATTTGAACCCATATCTTTGAAGAAAGTTGAAGTACTCGTAACAAGGATTCCGGATATACAAAGAATGCTGAAATCCGATTTATAACGAAAAAGTTATGACATGTTGAAGTTTCGCGACTAAACTGGTACGATCTCATGTATCGTAAATAATGAATTTTTGTTAAACTACTTTTTAGCCTTAGAGATCTAAATGAAATTCGTAGTATATGTTAAACTGAGAGCGTGCATATAGAGAACGTCCAAATCTGACTTCGTTAGATGAAGTTATGATTTTTTTAATATACAGTGTAGTAGTATACAACACGAAAATCGAATTTTAAATCGATCGATTATTAGCCGACAAAATCTAAATGAGAGTTGAAGATATCTTCAATAGGAGCTCAACGATAAAAAGACAGTCGAAAACGGACTACGAATGACAAAGTTATGAATTTTTGACAGACTATAACTATCTAAGCCTGTTAAAATATAACTTTAAAAATAAAGTCAAAATTAGCCAACAGAGTCTAAACGGAAGTTGTAGATCACGTCTCTACCTACACGTGGATATAAAGAACGTAAAAAGCGGAACTCGTATGCGAAAGTTACGGATTTTATAAAATAATTAATTTTTAGACTAAACCAGCGAGTGACACATGGTACGATCTGAGCCATAACTTCTTCCCCATGGCTTGGAACGAGATCGCGACACCTGGCAAGATTATGCCCAGTGTAGCTCGGAGTACGCCCAACGTACCCTTCGCATACGCCCCGCGTACGAAGTTGCAGGAGCCTATAAATATAAGGCTTTTTTCACTCGTTTCTCTACACCTTCTCAACCAATTCTCTCCCAAACACCCACAAAGCCTCTAAGCCTTTCCCCAGCACCTCCTAGATGTTAGTAGACAGCCCCAGAACGCCAAAAATCCCTGAGAAGAAGAGCTTTCGGCTCAAGTTCTACCAGCAAAGAGTCTATAAGTCCCCAAAATTGCTTGTGTATCAATCAGATCCAGTTGATGGTGCAGAATCCCAATCAATTGGATGATGTCAGATCAAATAGAAGAGAAGGAGAAGAAGAATAAATTGAATCTAATGTATTGATGATATGATTGATGCCCCTTACAATAGATTCTCTCTCACACACACTTCTCTCTAACTTTCTATCTCTTCTCTAGCCGTACACTCCCACATGCACTCCTCTATTTATATGGACCTCCAGCCATACACATGTGTACAGTCGCACACCCTGTGTACGGCCGTACACAGGGTGTGCGGCCGTACACACAAACCGCAAACACATACAACATTACATAAAAATATATTTTCCTAGAAAAGCAAAGTATAAACCATATGTTTGACCCAACAATTTCCCCCTTGGTTTATAGCTTTCTTTTCTAAATGACCCAACAAGCTCCCCCTAAAAAAATAGCTGGCTTTTCTTGTCAATCTTCAATGGGAGCTTTAGCTTTAGCTTTAATCTTTGATTTCTTCACAGCTTCAAGATGAACTTGATGAATCTTCATGAATGACTTCATCTCGAGCGGTTGGGCTTTTCTTCAAGATTTGACTCTGAACGCACATTGGGTGAGGAGGCTTGAGCTTAGCTGGCTTTTCTTGTCAATCTTCAATGGGAGCTTTAGCTTTAGCTTTAATCTTTGATTTCTTCACAGCTTCAAGATGAACTTGATGAATCTTCATGAATGACTTCATCTCGAGCGGTTGGGCTTTTCTTCAAGATTTGACTCTGAACGCACATTGGGTGAGGAGGCTTGATGTACTGATTCTTGAAAGATAGCGCTTTCAGCTTGAGAATCTTTAGAGAGAATAACGGAGAGAAATAATCTTCTGGATCACTTCAGCAGGTTCATAGATAGCAACAAATTGATTGAGGAGGCTTCAATGCAATCTGTCACATAATCTTCAAGTACAACTTCACCATGCTTCTGGGGTTGACATATTGAATGTCGAAAGGATAATCTTCATTTCTTGCTCCTTCGAATGCGAATTCTTCGATGCTCACGGATGAAGCCTTGGCTCAGAAGATCTTCAATACAGTCTCCACGAGTCTCATCTACGCCTGAAATCAATTTTCAAGACAAAAACAAAACTAAAAGAAAAATTAGCACACAAAAAAAATATTTTTGGATTTTTTTATATTTTCTGGAAAAATAAAAACATAAAAAAAATATTTTTGGATTTTCTGATTTTTCTGAACAAGAAATAACACTATTTTTGGATTTTTAATTTTTTTATTTTTGTTTGATTTTTTGAATTATTTTTTTTAATTCTCCCCCTAAAATTTGTGCATAGAGGAAAACTATGAACAAATTTAACAAAAATAAAATGATATCTAACTTTAAGAATGATTTGGGATGAAAGTTTTTAGACAACCTTTATCCGCTTGTCAGTACCTTCCATCTTCACGTCTTTGTCTGGTCGATCGCCGGTATTGTTGTCCACTTAAACACGAAAAATTGTGACAAAATTAGGACATACTATAAGTGACAAGACAATGTGATCCTAAGTTCCTAGATATTATATCTGATCCTAAGTTTCTAGATACTATATCTTAAGGATCGTTCAGCTGACGACGACCAGGGATATTGTTGTCCACCTAAATTGAGCAGCGAGATCTATAGACAATCTTTGAGTGTTCAATTTTAATTGTACTGGAACATGTTTCCCGCTTCCAGATATGCCCCGGTAACCAAGGACTTCCAGAGTACTCCTTACATCGGATGAGCAGACCATCATTAGGAGAGAAGATAGATTCAAATTATTATCACTTATAGTTTTAGAGGGATTGAGAAGTAGAAGGTTGATGGGTTTTAGCCATAAGAACTTTCCTATGTGCGCATGCAAAACCCTAATGCTCGGATCTAGGCTTTCTAATAAACATGCTCTGAATCCAAGACTTCTAATTACTAATTAGGTTAAATAACAACATTGAAACAGATCTAGAATCATACCTTTGAGTTCCTTGTTGATCTTGAGGTCTTGGAGCTTCTAGAGTCACAAATGTCACTCCTCTAATGGCTTACAAACACCAATAACAAGAAGAATGATTTAGGAGAGAGGAGAGGGAAGGAATTTCGACCAGAGGTTCCTTACTTTAGGTCAGGTGTCGAATTCCATCAGCCATAGGGTCTATTTATACTTGTAGACTCCTTAAGGGTTACAACTTAAACCCTAATTGGATAACCTAGACTTTAAGTTAATCCATATCCTTTCCTTGATAACCCTTTGGATGATTTTGGCTTATCATAGCCCTAGAAGTTGTCCAATCCTATATCAATAAGGATTTATAGTCTAAAGTTTAACTATCAAACAATTGACAGTTTATACCCCTTTATTTAATTAATCTCTTTAAGCCACCAAATTAATTCTAATTAATTCTATGACTTATATTAATTAAATAACCATATATTAATCTTTATAATATTTACTCTCTCTCAATAAATCATCCTATCAGGTTGCTATGGTGAAGGCAACCCAAAAGGACCATGCACAACCGGGTCAAGTAATTGCCCAATATAGTTGCAGCCTTAGACACTATTCCAACAGTCTCCCACTTGGATAAGTCTAGTAACTATACAAGTACAATTCGGTTTGCAATCGTAGCTCTCAAAGACGCTGTCAACTCTGATCTAATCAATCTTGTCCTTTAGATAAGGGAACGTACAGTCCTCTGTTAGATATCATGCTGACAATCCTATGGAATGGTTAGTCAAGCATTTAGGTTTCTCGATCTCTGATTTATTTGACATAGAACTTAATCGAACACATCAATTCAGTTCTGACCGGGCCCAGCACATAAGTCAAATCAAATCATCGAGCGGCCGAGATATCGCTTTTTCCCTCTTAGAGAAAAGTTACAGATAAACTTCGACTTATATGCATTTACTTACTCATTAACCAACTATACACAACAATACGTTTTATAACACCAAGTTACTGATGCGTTTTCGTATTATCAATGTACAATCAATTAACAAATAAGAAACCATATATCTAGGTTTTAAGACTATATGATATTGTCATCTTGCGATCACCTTTTATATCGTATTCCATAAGGTGATTCCAGCAAGTGCGGGTTTGTTCCAATGCTCAAAACTAGTTCATAAGCACTCATGAACGTTGCAGCAATCCTTTGCTATGTCTAATACCATTTAGACATTCTACACACCAATTCATGACAATCTTCATTCATATCTACTCCCAACATATGAACGATTGTGGACCATTTGAACAATTCGATTATTCCTAATAAACTCAATTATTCTAGAAGTCAAAACATGCAAAGTGAAACAATAGCTAAACGATTAACATAATATAGTAACATTACTCATAAATAAAACTCCTTTATTTAATCATCAAATGTCAATTACATTTATCTATTACACGTTTCTAATACTATCTAATCTATGCTAATATCATCCTTCAGCCCAATGCTCCTAGCATGCTGCAAGTGCTTAACCCTACTCAGTCCCTTCGTAAGCGGATCTGATGGGTTATCTTCTGATGATATCCTCTTTACTACGAGTTGTCCTTCTTCTACACGATGTCTAATGAAGTGATACTTTCTGTCGATATGTCTTGATCTACCATGATCCCTCGGTTCCTTGGTCAAGGCAACCGCACCTTCGTTATCACAGAAAATCTCCATTGGCTCCTTTATGGCAGGTACAACTCCAAGATCACCGATGAAGTTCTTTAGCCATATTGCCTCCTTCGACGCTTCGCTCGCTGCAATGTACTCTGATTCGCACGTTGAATCAGCTACGGTTTCTTGTTTGGAACTCTTCCATGTCACTGCTCCTCCATTTAGGGTAAAGACCCAACCCGACTGCGAACGGTAGTTGTCCCTGTCGGTCTGAAAACTGGCGTCACTATACCCTCGCACCTTCAAGTCATCACTCCCTCCGAGGACTAAGAACCATTCCTTCGTCCTCCGAAGGTACTTAAGGATGTTTTTCACCGCAATCCAATGTGCTTTGCCAGGATTCCCTTGATATCTGCTAACCATGCTCAAAGCGAAGGCTACATCAGGGCGACTACAAGTCATAGCGTACATGATTGAGCCAACTGCGGAAGCGTATGGTACTCGGCTCATTTCCGCTATCTCAGCTTCGGTACTCGGACTTTGAGTCTTACTCAATTTGGCATTACTTTGTATCGGTAGTTCTCCCTTCTTTGAGTTTTCCATACTAAAACGTTTTAGTACCTTCTCTATGTAAGTATTCTGACTAAGTCCAATTAGTCTCTTACTTCTCTCTCTTACTATCCTTATTCCCAAAATGTAAGAAGCTTCTCCGAGGTCCTTCATAGCGAAGCACTTCCCGAGCCAGGACTTTACCTCCTGCAGAGTCGGGATGTCGTTTCCTATGAGTAATATGTGATCGACATATAGAACGAGGAAGCTTACTATACTCCCACTGGCTTTGACATATACACAAGATTCGTCTTCGCTTCGTACAAATCCAAACTCTTTGACTTTCTCATCGAAGCAAAGATTCCATCTGCGAGACGCTTGCTTAAGTCCATAAATGGACTTCTCAAGCTTACACACTCTATCCGGATGCTCCGGATCCACAAACCCCTCTGGCTGAGCCATGTAAACATCCTCAGCCAACTTTCCGTTAAGGAAAGCGGTCTTGACATCCATTTGCCAAATCTCATAATCATGAAATGCGGCAATTGCTAGCATCACTCTAATAGATTTAATCTTCGCAACTGGTGAAAAGGTCTCATCATAGTCAACTCCGGGAGTTTGAGTAAAGCCCTTCGCGACCAATCGCGCTTTATATGTGTGTACGTTTCCATCCACGTCGGTCTTCTTCTTGAAGATCCATTTGCACCCAACGGTCTTACGTCCGGGCACGTAATCAACCAAATTCCAAACTTGGTTATCATACATGGATTGGATCTCGCTATCCATTGCCTCCTTCCACTTTACAGACTCCAGGCCTGCCATGGCTTCCTTGTAGCTATTAGGTTCATCAAGGTTTACTAGTGTACCATCACTAATATACGTGTCCCCTTCGGTAGTAATATGAAAGCCATAAAACTGGGGATGAACTCTAACTCTATCGGAACGTCTAAGAGGTAAGGATTCGTCAATTGGTTCAACCGGAGTTTCCTCCTCGGGTTGAATGCCAGCGGTAGAGGTTCCTTCATCTATCGACTCTTGAATCTCTTCAAGTTCGATTTGCCTCCCACTGTCTCCTTGGCTTATGAGTTCTCGCTCTTGGAAAACTCCTCTCCTCGCAACGAAGACAACATTGTCCTTCGGTCTATAGAAGAGATATCCAAAGGATGTCTGCGGGTAGCCGATGAAAATACATCGCTCACTTCGAGGTTCAAGCTTTTCGTGAGTATCTCGTCTTACGAAAGCCTCGCAACCCCAAACCTTGATATGTGCCAACGAGGGACCTTTCCCTGTCCACATCTCGTGAGGTGTTTTGGCAACCTTCTTAGTAGGGACTCGGTTAAGGATATGGGCGGCAGTCTCTAAGGCATACCCCCAAAAAGAGATTGGTAGCGAAGCACGACTCATCATAGAGCGAACCATATCCAATAAGGTTCGATTATGCCTTTCTGCCACACCATTTAACTGCGGTGTCCTAGGAGGCGTCAATTGTGAAACTATTCCACACTCCTTGAGATAATCGTGGAATTCAAGACTTAGGTACTCTCCTCCTCGATCGGATCGAAGCATCTTGATTTTCCTGCCCAATTGATTCTCCACTTCATTCTTGAACTCTTTGAACTTTTCAAAGGTGTCTGACTTTTGCTTGATTAGGTAGATATACCCATATCTACTATAGTCATCGGTAAAAGTCACATAGAAGCGGTTCCCATCCTTCGTGGTTGATCTAAACCGTCCACATACATCGGTATGTATTAGGTCCAATAGACCCTCTCCCCTTTCACATGTACTCGTGAAGGGTGACTTAGTCATCTTTCCAAGCAAACAAGACTCGCATGTGTCATCTTCCTTAAGGTCGAATGACTCCAACACTCCATCCTTTTGGAGTTGGGCTATGCGTTTCTTGTTGACATGTCCAAGACGACAATGCCACAAGGATGCTTTATCCATACTAGTGGAAGAATCAATATTCAAAACATCATTTCCTAAGTTATCAACAATCATAACGGTTTCATATATTCCATTACATGGTATAGCTTCAAAGTAAAAGACACCATTTAGATAAGCCAAAATAGAACCATTCTCATTATTAAAAGAAAATCTAAATCCTTGTCTATATAAACCATGAAATGAAATGATGTTTCTAGCCATTTCTGGCGAATAGCAACAATTGTTCAAATCTAAAACCAAACTATTCCTAAGCACTAAAGAATACACTCCAATCTTGGTCACAGGCGACGATCTTCTGTTCCCCATGATTAGATTGATCCTTCCTTGCTCCACATCCCTACTTCTTCTTAGTCCCTGCACATTAGAACAAATGTGATAACCACAACCGGTATCAAGAACCCAAGAAATAGCATGATTAGAATCGTTAGATTTGATTGTGTATATACCTGCGAAAGATGGCTTGACCTTTCCTTCTTTGATTGCTTGCAGGTACTCTGGGCAGCTTCTCTTCCAATGTCCTATCTTGTGGCAGTGGTGGCACTCTGCCTCCTTCGGGTTAGAACAGGGCTTAGCGGGATCAACTTTGGTCCCACTAGAAGAGGCACCATCTCGGGCTTTCACCTTGCGATAGTTCTTCGATGAAGCTTTCCTCTTCTTTCCCTTTCCTTGACCAATAGCCAAGACAGGAGCAGCGGACGGATTGGGAGTAGGTGCAACAGACTTTTCCTTGAAGTTGCTCTCAGCGACCCTCAAGAGACCTTGGAGTTTGCTTAGGGTGACCTCTTCTTTGTTGATGTGGTAGGTCATCCTAAATTGGTTGTACATCGGAGGCAAAGAGTGAAGCACCATGTCGATCGCCAAGTCTTCACCGAAGTCAACATTTAACTTGCGAAGGCGGTCGACATACCTTTTCATCTTTTGCAAGTGCACGGTAAGAGATTCTCCATGACCCATCTTCGTGGAAATCATGTTAGTGAAAATCTCATACCGCTCTTGTCTCGCGTTTTGGTGGTACCTCTCCAATAAGTCTTGGTGCATCTCGTACGGATACATGTCCTCGTAGGACTTTTGGAATTCGGAGTTCATGGTGGCGATCATGATGCAATGTACCTTCGTTGCATCTCGCTCATGAGTTTCAAAGGCGGTGATTTCGGCTGGAGTAGCAATTTCGGTGTTGATTTTCTCGAGCTTCTAATCAAGGACATACTCCTTGTCCTCATAGCGAGCAATGGTGCGAATGTATCTTATCCATTCGCTAAAGTTCGTTCCATCGAAGGTGACCTTTTGGCAAAGGCTCATCAACGTGAAAGAACTAGCAGCAGCGTTGTTTGCGTTTGACATCTACAATTAGAAAAGGACAAAGATAGATTAGAATAAGAATCCCTAATTATCACCCAATAAGAAAATTAGGGCTAGGATCCAACAATAACATTTACATATTAGAAAAGGGATGCCGTAATCTAACATGCAAATAAATTGAAGGTAAGTGAATGACGATTCACTAATTCTCCATCACAAAAACCTAAACTATTAGTCCTAAGTGTTTTTGAGAATTCCTAGGTTCGGATGAGATTCATTGAAACTATTCAATGGCATCTTTAAATCTCGATATGCCCCTCTCGTTTGTGACTGGGATGCCGAGGATCACAAAGCGGGTGTGAATTACCATGCAAATTCACATGGTGCCTTCATTGTAACGATCACCTATTCGATGTGCCGGTAAACCACACACGCTCCATCGAACTATGATAAACAATGAATCACCCTTTGCCACCTTCGCTTAGAACCAATTAGTGTGCCGGTAAACCACACACGCTCCACTAACATCTCAGCAAGGTGCAAAGTGTAATTTCATGGGATTGCATCAATTCACTTTTCCTAAAGTAACTAGGATTGGGAAATTTTAAAATATGTGTAGTTACTTTGTATTTCTTATTATACTTTTAATGAGAGGATGAGGTTGCCCTATCCTACCCGTTCGGCTAACGACCCTCCACCAATCAAGCAAGCGGTGGGTGTGAGTGTACACCCATTAAGCGCCATTTTATAGGCCGCAACCTTATACCCACCTTATAGATCGGCTTCGTGAATGAGGCCTACTAACGGTAAGACTAGCATTTAGTTATACATATATATATTATACTAGTAATATCATATTAGTATAGGGTTGTATTTTAAAACTTTTTAAAATCTAGGGTTTTGAAATTTAAGTTGTCTAAATTAAAGCTTTTAATCACAAATATAAATTTCAAAACTTGAGGGCAAGTTTTAAACATTTAAAACATGGGGGATCAAATAACAAATAATTCCAATTAACAATTAATATCCTAATTATCTATATTTGATTTATTCAAGATTTCTTTTAAGATAATTATCAAAATAATCAAAATAATTAATTAATTATCATATAAGGAAATTAAATATTTAATTAGTTGATAAATACCTTTTATTAGATCAAGATAATTATCGGATTTAGGTTGATCTATTATGATTAAGGTAAGTTTCCACAAGATAATTACAAAGAAATCCCGAATCTGGCCATTCCTGACGCCTGGACTCGCCGAGTGCACAAGGGGACTCGCCGAGTCAGGCCTACTCGCCGAGTCCACCTTGGGACTAGCCGAGTCAGTGACTCAGAAACCAAAAAATCGAATTTTGCAGATTTGTTTCAGTTATTCAAGCAACAATTTAAAGAAAACCAAGCAAGGCTCTGATACCACTGATGGGTTTTAGCCATAAGAACTTTCCTATGTGCGCATGCAAAACCCTAATGCTCGGATCTAGGCTTTCTAATAAACATGCTCTGAATCCAAGACTTCTAATTACTAATTAGGTTAAATAACAACATTGAAACAGATCTAGAATCATACCTTTGAGTTCCTTGTTGATCTTGAGGTCTTGGAGCTTCTAGAGTCACAAATGTCACTCCTCTAATGGCTTACAAACACCAATAACAAGAAGAATGATTTAGGAGAGAGGAGAGGGAAGGAATTTCGACCAGAGGTTCCTTACTTTAGGTCAGGTGTCAAATTCCATCAGCCATAGGGTCTATTTATACTTGTAGACTCCTTAAGGGTTACAACTTAAACCCTAATTGGATAACCTAGACTTTAAGTTAATCCATATCCTTTCCTTGATAACCCTTTGGACGATTTTGGCTTATCATAGCCCTAGAAGTTGTCCAATCCTATATCAATAAGGATTTACAGTCTAAAGTTTAACTATCAAACAATTGACAGTTTATACCCCTTTATTTAATTAATCTCTTTAAGCCACCAAATTAATTCTAATTAATTCTATGACTTATATTAATTAAATAACCATATATTAATCTTTATAATATTTACTCTCTCTCAATAAATCATCCTATCAAGTTGCTCTGGTGAAGGCAACCCAAAAGGACCATGCACAACCGGGTCAAGTACTTGCCCAATATAGTTGCAGCCTTAGACACTATTCCAACAAAGGTTGCATATGCTGTGTACCAGGTCGGATTGTTAGTCACGCAAATGAGACATCATATGGCTAACAGATAAGAGGAATTTCATATATATATATATATATATATATATATATATATATATATATATATATATATATATATATATATATATATATGCAGAGAAATAGAGTTGCATATGTTATAGTCCAGGTCGGATCTCTTCCAATAACGTAGAGGAGGCAACATATGACTAACAGACAGAAAGAAAGAAAATGATTTTCTACAGACCTAATTTATCAGAATTTACGAGTTGCCCCATCAATACTGGAATTAAAGACAGAATCCGCACATCGAGGAAAAGTTAAACCACGGTTCCAGATACGGGTTCATTTAATGTGACGAGTAGATTCCCATATATATCTCTCTGCTCAACCTATCCAAGCGTCGTATTGTCAGGCTAAACGGAACTAACTAGGTCAAGATTTGTCAAGTCTACAGATTCCTTAAGTTCAGCTGCACCTAGTCAAGTCTGTTAATTTCTTCGTTCCTACTGACACATCAAACCAGAGCATAGACCCTTCAACTTTGGGTACGTTACGCAGACTCAGATTGCCTGTTATCACTTGATAATATCACTTCCCTTAACATCTCCCACAAGCGTATTTCATAACCAACATATTATTGATATTTTTTTTTGAAATTTTCTAATTTTTGTTTTGTTTTTATTTCTCCCCTTAAATTTGTGCATAGGAGAGAAACGAAAGTAAATGCGCAAATTTAAACTATCCTAAAACAAAAATTAGTCTTTAAAGCGAATCAGCTTAAGAAAAACTCAGGAGTATAGAGAAGAAAACTCAAATCGTAAGTCACCGATTGAATTTGCATCCAGAAGGTCTGAGAACAGCATACACAATCTCAGAACATATCCGAAAATTCTCCACTTTGTTAAGCACAAATGCCGTGAGTGATCACTTCCTTTATTCCCTTCCCGCAAAGGACACATACTCTCAAACAAATGTATGAATGTTGTACAGTTGAGAGATGGTCCCTACCAAGTGCCAGGAACAACCACTACCAACAAACCGAAGTCTGATGATATGCCTCCATAGCTTCTCCTACACAGAGTGAGATCAGTTGGTCTTTGGAACCCAGTCCATTTTGAAACTAGGTCGACCATTGTCATCTTTGCACGATACTCTCTCACATGACATGTCCTGCTTATCACAAACAGAAGATGTAAAAATATTAGAAGCATTAGAAGATTTGGGAGAGTGGGCCTTTGGAACCCATTTGTAGTTGGGTTTAACCCATTTCTTTTTCGATCTGATGGGTGGCTCAGTACTTGCTTTGGGACTTGATGTCGGCCGTTGAGATGACTTTGATTTTGGCTTCATGGGAGCATCTCTTGGATTTGACTTCTTGGCCGACTTTCCCTTCTTGTTCTTGGGAGTTTGATTCTTGGCCTTGTGGGGTTGATTATTAGCCTTCTGCGTGTTCCAGTCATCATGGTCTGAACGTGACCTTGAGGGGTTTCTTTTGGAAAATCTGCCTCTTGGTGTTTTTAGCCAGCTATGTGCGTAGTAGGGAACGTATGTGATTTGCACAATTTCTGGTAATGTGTCCAGGTGTTGCACAGTGAAAACATGTCTTTTTCTTCACTGTGGAGTTGTTTCTTCCTGCCCCTGGTGGCGTGTCTTTGCCTTGTCTCTTTCTTTTCCCACACGAACAGTTGCAACAGGCACTCTGTTTAGCTTGAAATAGTGGCCTGTATTTACCAACAGCAGGTTGATCAGAAGCAGCTGAGTTCGAAGCAACAAATTCAGAGTTCAAGGAGATGTTGGTGTTTTCAATAGTGTTCTCCTTATTCTCATCCTCTGCTACTTTACCTGCACATGAAGTAGAAGCATTAGTATCGTTCAGCTCAACACCCTCAGTTGCCTGTTCAACAACTGGTTTACCGTATACCATAAATGGTTATCGGTCAATCTCTTCCTTAGTCAAAGGTATGGATATATAGTTATGATTGAAAGGGGGAGGAACACCATCATACCCTAGAACCTTGTTTTGATTATCTTTGAATTTCAATTGATTTTCAAATAAGGACTTGACTTTCTTACTTGACGTAGTGTAATTTTTGAAAGTAACATCTGTTTTTCCACACTTTATTTTCAAAGCGTCAAGTTCTTCAGTTACAGCAACATGTTTTTTCTTAATGTGATCATAATTTTCACACTTGTTGCTGTCATCTTCTTCGAGTTTTCGGAAATCTTTGATTTTGGTTTCTAATTGAGCTTTTAACGGTTTCTGCCCTTTCCTAAGAGTATAGTCTTCGTATTTGAGGTCCTCATTTTCTCTTTTTAATAAATCTATTGATTCTCGTAAAAAAAATAATATTTTTAACACAAGATGGAGAGCAACCGGATTTATTTACCTCTGTGACCTTGATATTTGAAGAACTCATTTTTTTTTAATATATATATATATATATATATATATATATATATATATATATATATATATATTAATTGCCCTTTGACTTAAAAACCGAGAAAGTCAACCTTAAAAGTCAAATTAAAAAAGTCAAACTTGAAAAGTCAAACCGAAAGCTAAACTTGAAAAATTAAAAGTTAAATGAAAAAGTCAAAATTTAAAGTCAATGGTCAAACTTGAAAATCAAAAGCAAAATTTTAAGGTCAAAAGTTAAAAATAAAGTCTAAAATTAAAAACTAAAATTTTTGGGATGAAATGAAATTTAAAAATAAAAAAAAAAAATTGATTTTTAGGGTTAAAAGTGCCAATTTTCGAAAATAATAACCGAGAAGGAGAGGTTATGTTTTAAATTTCGGAGGAGTGACACAAAGAGTATGACATAGGAGATGGTAAGGCGCACTGTGGCAATGACCTGGAGGTCCAGGGTTCGATCCCTGGCACCTTCAAACATGTTTCCTACTTTTTATGAATGGGCTGCTGCGAGGACTAGAGCTGCAAAGCGAGGATGCAGATGCCAGACCGAAGCGAATATGCTGGACCGTACACGAGGCCGCACACGTTCGAGCCGCACACACCAAGGCTGCTGAGCCGCACACCTTCAAGAGCTCAACCGCACACCTTCAAAGTCTGGCCGCACACCTTCAGCAGATTCGCGAAAAAAATGACGTTTTACACCCTTTTTTGCTCCAAAACTCGATCAAAAACTCATTTTTATGAAAAATGCAAAGAAGAAACCCCCCTTATTTTTCTGAGATCTATCCAAAAACGCAATTATCATTTAAAAATAAGATCAAATAAGCTCCATATCTAACAAAACTGACTGATACAACCTTGCTCTGATACCAATTGTAAGTCCCCAAAATTGCTTGTGTACCAATCAGATCCAATTGATGGTGAGGAATCCCAATCAATTGGATGATGTCAGATCAAATAGAAGAGAAGGAGAAGAAGAATAACTTGAATCTAATGTATTGATGATATGATTGATGCTCCTTACAATAGATTCTCTCTCACACACACTTCTTCTCTCTAACTTTCTCTCTCTTCTCTAGCCATACACTCCCACATGCACTCCTCTATTTATATGGAACTCCAGCCATACACATGTGTACAGCCGCACACCCTGTGTAAGGCCGTACACAGGGTGTGCGGTTGTACACACGTGTACAGCCGTACACACAAACCACAAACACATACAACATTACATAAAAATATATTTTCCTAGAAAAGCAAAGTATAAACCATATTTTTGACCCAACAGAGTCCAGTTTCTCGCAAAACCACCCTATAAGTGAGTTATGCTTACCGTACTTTAAGTATAATTTATATTTAAGTTCATTGTCGTTATTATGAACCTATAAAAAAGATTTATTAGTGATTCAAAGTAGTTATACTGATTGATCTACTTTCGGGGACGATGTCTAGGCTAGATTTAGTGAGGTGTTTAAAGTGGGATTTCCAAACAGTATACTTCGTATACTAAACGGACCCTACCTCCGATATGATCCTACCTGGTTGTTCCTTACTTGAAAGATCATGAAAGTATACTTGGAGTTAATGATGAATCTAGACTAATAATTAGTCGCAATAAATATTAGACTAAAACTTAGTAATAATAATACTAGGTTTCGTCAACAAAAATGACAATTGCTAGGAGCAAAGCGTTGTCTGAATTTCAAATCATCACTTTAACAAGTGAGTGCATAGTTACTTTCATCTTACAAATAGATAGGAAGTATTTAATATAGATTACTTGCTATATGTGCCTATTATCTGTGTTCCTGATATCTATGCTAGATGAACAATTTATACCTGTTTTACTCGATTTAAACTGTATATGTATTTTATACATATAATTGTGTTGGGTAAAGATGGGTAGATGATATAGATGATGAAAGATGAAATAAATGATGAGAGAACTTGATGTTAAAGATGATTTAGTCATCTAGCAGAGTATAGATGACGACCACAGACTATTTTAGACAGTCCAGTGGAACGCTGGCAGGCTCGCAACCTGTATGTGTTCTTGAACTATGTGTTCACCAGGTGTACTCCATCTCCCTCATGGTTGCCTCACTGACATATATTGCCGAGGAATCCCCTAAGAGTTATTGTCAATCCTGAAGATAATCCTTAGGATACGTCTCTGAAATTAGATACTTTAGGGACAGAAAGTTAGGATAATGGGAACGGGTCAACGGGTTAAATGATTTGATAAAAATAATGAATTTAATTATTGTATGTTGAAAACCCTATGTGCTCACCAGGCTCCTAAGCCTAACCCACTCAGTTTCTTGTATTACATGTAGTGACATAAGAGTATTAGTGTGATGAACATATAAGTGAATTATGGATTATAGGCCAGTAGAATAATAGATGTTGTAATGCCTATGTTATTTTCCGTTTATGCTTATGTACTGTATTGACGATGACATCCCAAAGTTTTTAATATAATTAAAATACATTTCTTCGGAAATGCTTGCTAATATCTTTATCGTATTTTTGGGAAAAATTCCGCAATATTATTCTTCAAAAATATACTCTGAGTTGTAAATAAAGCATAAACAAATTGGTTTTTTCTGTCCGTAAAATTGGGGATGTCACAGTTGGTATCAGAGCATTAGTTTAAGCGAACTAGGAATTTGAAGGATTTCTAGACTTAAACTTAGAATGCTAAACGATGATTATGAGTTGAGTGTCTGCTATATTTAGGAAATATACCTGAATAGACACGAGCACTAGCTTATTGTAGGAACAATACCTAAATTGCTTTTATGTTCTAAATGATTTATACGTTATATGCATTATATGATCGGATCTATGGTCTGTTGCCGACCGGATCTAGAAACTTTATGTGTTCAGATTTCTAAGCATTCAACTTCAATATTAGAACTGGCATGTAACTTTTCGAAGTGACAAGTAGGACTTAAATGTCTATCATAAATAAAGATCTAAATTACATGATTTGGTGTATAGATCGACGTGGAAAGAACTCGCAGCGGATTAGGAAACACTAATGGAAACCAACAAGCCGAGCCACGAGTGATTGAGCGTGCACCCGAGGTAGCAGCTGCACTCGAGCCAATCACAATGACATGAGTACAAGCAACGATAAAAATGAAGTTGGATTGTCAGATGGAAGAGACAAGTATTCTACCTCAACAGAATAGGGATGAACCTATTATGCCTATTGTGCAACCCGAATTGAACGAAGAGTTATCGGAGGAGGGAAATTACATCTACATTGTGAGTCAAGTTGAACCCCGAGTGGTCTGCAGGAACAACCCTGACAGAGGGATTGATAGGGATGGGTGTATGTATAAAAAATTCTTGGGTGCCAAACCACCAAGTCTTTCTGGAAGCCCAAAGCCAGTAGAGATGATAGACTTGATCTCTGAGATGGAGATGGTATTTGAAAGTTGCAACTGTAGCAACAAACTATAAAACCATCTTTGCATTCAGAAAACTATAGACCAGAGTTTAAGTTGGTGGAGGTTGTTGGTAAATACAATGCTATGAGGAGAAGCCATGAGGATGTCTTGGGAAGCATCCATTGAGCAGTTGAAAATGCATTATTTCTCGAAAATAGATCTGATATACCTAAACAATGAGTTTTAGAACCTGAAGAAAGGGAAGATGAGTGTTGATGACTATGCCACCGCATTCACCGAGTGGATGAAGTTACTCCCCTACTTGGTGCCTACTGAACTCTCCAAGATAGAGAAGTTTGATAACGGATTGCCAGCAGACTTTGGTCTAACGGTCAAAATGGAAACTACCTTGAAGGACATCCGTTAGAGAAACCAAGAATGTAGAAACCCAATTAAGGGAGAAGGGTTTGGAAAGATATGAGGTAGGAGAGAAGAGGAAGTTTGATGGATCTACAAGGTCCAACAAGAAAAGCAGGTTGTAAGAAGTTTGGAGGAGGAGGTGAAGCAAAATGATGTGACAAGTGCAAAAAGAAACAATCTGGAAAATGTGGCAAGGATGTGACTTGTTTCAAGTGTGGGAAAACTAGGCATTACACAAATGAGTGTACATCCAACAAGAGGGTGTGTTACAGATGTAATAAAAAAGGGAATATTTCTAAGTACTGCCTAAAGAAGAAAGAGGCAACAAGGTCTAATGTCCCGCCAAGGCCAAAGGCATGAGCATTCCAGATGACCCTGGAAGCAGTAAGGGATGAAGCATATGTCCCTTCATGTACCTTTATTGTAAACGGATTTTCTGCCAATATATTGTTTGATTCTGGAGTTAATTACTATTTTATATTGCATAAATTTGATGGAATACTTGCATTTACTGTAAATAAATTTGATAATGCTCTAGTTGTAGAAGTTTCTAGTGGCAAATTCATACATGTTAGCAATTGCATTAAAACATAATCATAGACTTAAATGTGAATAAATTACACGAAGAGTTGTTACCTATTGAGTTGAATGGTTTGGACATTATTCTAGGAATGGATTGGGTTAGTGCAAATGATGCCGAGATACTATGCATGATGAAGATGGTGAGAGTAAACCCACCTAGAAAAGAATCGTTCATGGTGTATAGGGACAAATGCACAGTAAATTTTGGAATCATTTCTCTGATGAAAGCTAGAAGGTGTTTTTCTAAAAGATGCACATCATACGTGGCATTTGTGACGACACAAAGAAGTAGAAGAAAGAAATGCAAAGAATACTAGTGGTGTGTGACTATCTGAAAGTCTTTCCCGAAGATCTTCATGGATTGCCCCCTGATAGACAAGTAGAGTTTCAAATAGACTTGTTGCAAAGATTGACACCAATAGCGAAAGCACCATACCGATTAGCACCGAGAGAGATGAAATAGCTTATGATGCAACTTCAGGAGTTGTTAGACAACAACTTCATTAGACCTAGTTCTTCACCCTGGGGAGCTCCGGTGTTATTCGTAAAGAAGAAGGATGGGAGCATGAGGATGTGCATTAACTATAGAGAGTTGAACAAGAAAATGGTAAAGAACAAGTATCCATTGCCAAGGATTGACGACTATTCGATCAGCTGCAAGGTTCAAGCTATTTCTCAAAGATCGATCTTAGGTTATGATATCAGCAGTTGAAGGTAAGAGAGCAAGACATCGAGAAGATCACATTCAGAACGAGATACAGACACTATGAGTTCTCGGTTGTGTCATTTGGACTAACCAATGCTCCAACAATATTTATGGATTTGATGAACAAGGTTTGTAAACCATTCCAAGTTAAATCTACAATAGTGTTCAAAGATGACATTCTGATTTACTCAAAGAGCCAGCAGGAGCATAGCAAGCACTTGCGAGAAGTATTAGAAGTTTTAAAGAAGGAGAAGTTGTACGCAAAGTTCTCCAAATGTAATTTTTGGATTCGAGAAGTCCAATTCTTGGGTCATGTGGTTAACCAAGAAGGAATAATGGATGATCCAGCAAAGATTGAAGTTGTGATGAAATAGGAACAACCAAAAAGTCCCACCGAGATTCGTAGTTTACTGGGATTAGTTGGATATTACCGAAGGTTTATTCAAGGCTTTTCTTCAACAGCTGTTACATTGACAACTTTGACCCATAAAAGAGCTACACATACATGGAGCGAGAAACATGAAGAAGAATTTGAGAAATTTGAAAAGAAATTGTGTGAAGCACCGATTCGTTATTTACCTGATGGAGTTGAAGACTTCCTAGTCTATAGCGATGTATCTGGAGTTGGGTTAGGCTGTGTTCTGACCCAGAGAGATAAAGTGATTGCATATGCATCTCGACAATTGAAAGAGCACGAAAAGAACTACCCTACTCATGATCTGGAGTTGGTAGTGGTAGTATTCACATTAAGGATATGGAGGCATTATCTTTATGGCACAAAGTACAAACCCTTCACTGATCATCAAAGTCTCCAGTATCTATTTGATCAATAGGAATTGAATATGAGGAAATGACGTTGGATAGAGTTACCCAAGGATTATAACTGTGAGATACTTTACCACCCTGGTAAAGCAAATGTCTTAGCTGATGCTCTAAGTCGAAAATTAAACCTGGAAAAGAAAAAGTTCAAGATCATTAAGAATAAAAGTGATGGGTTTTAGCCATAAGAACTTTCCTATGTGCGCATGCAAAACCCTAATGCTTGGATCTAGGCTTTCTAATTAAACATGCTTTGAATCCAAGACTTCTAACAACTAATTAGGTATAAAACAATACAAAATCAGATCTAGAATTATACCTTTGAAACTCTTGTTTGATCTTGTTGTCTTGGAGCTCTAGAGTCACAATTGTCACTCCTCTAATGGCTTACAAACACCAATAAGCAAAGAAGATGATTTGAGAGAGAGAGAGGAGAGGGAAGATTCGGCCAAGGTTTCTTTCTTCTTAAGAGGTGTCGATTTCCCTATGCCATGGGGTCTATTTATACTTGTAGACTCCTTAAGGGTTTCACCTTAAACCCTAGTTGGATAATCCTTTCCTTAAAGCAATCCAAATCCTTACCATAGATAAGTCATGGACGATTTTGAGCTATCCAAAGCTCTAGAATCCGTCCAATCCCTATCTCTTAAGGATTTACAGTCTAAAGTGTAACTATCAATCAATTGACAGTTTAAACCCTCTTATTTAATTAATCTCTTTAAGTCACCAAATTAATACTAATTAATTTATGACTTATATTAATCAAATAACAATATTATTATTCCTTATATTATTCTCATAATATATTAATAATATTTACTCTCTCATAATAAATCATCCTATCAAGTTGCTATGGTGAAGGCAACCCAAAAGGACCATGCACAATCGGGTCAAATACTTGCCTAATATAGTTGCAGCCTTAGACACTATTCCAACAGTCTCCCACTTGGATAAGTCTAGTAACTATATGCACAAGTACAACTCGATCTGCAATCGTAGCTCTCAAAGACGCTGTCAAACTCTGATCTAATCAATCTTGTCCTTTAGATAAGGGATCGTACAGTCCTCTGTTAGATATCATGCTGACAATTCTATGGAATGATTAGTCTAGCATTTAGGTTTCTCGATCTCCGATTTATTTGACATAGAACTTAATCGAACACATCAATTCAGTTCTGACCGGGCCCGGCACATAAGTCAAATCAAATCATCGAGCGGCCGAGATATCGCTTTTACCTTCTTAGGATAAAAGTTACAGATAAACTTCGACTTATATGCATTTACTTATTCATTAATCAACTATACACAACAATGCATTTTATAACACCGAGTTACTGATGCGTTTTCGCATTATCAATGTACAACCAATTAACAAATAACAAACCATATATCTAGGTTTTAAGACTATATGATATTATCATCTTGCGATCACCCTTTTGTATCATATTCCATAAGGTGATTCCAGCAAGCACGAGTTTGTTCCAATGCTCAAAACCAGTTCATAAGCACTCATGAACGTCGCAACAATCTTTTGCTATGTCTAATACCATTAAGACAATCTACACACCGATTCATGACAATCTTCATTCATATCTACTTCCAACATATGAACGATTGTGGACAATTTGAATAATTCGATTATTCTTAACAAATTCAATTATTCTGGAAGTCAAAACATGCAAAATGAAACAATAGTTAAACAATTAACATAAGATAGTAACATTACTCATAAATAAAACTCATTTATTTAATCATCAAATGTTAATTACATTTATCTATTACACGTTTCTACTACTATCTAATATATGCTAATATCATCCTTCAGCCCAATACTCCTAGCATGCTGCAAGTGCTTAACCCTGCTCAGTCCCTTCGTAAGCGGATCTGCTGGGTTATCTTCTGATGATATCCTCTTCACTATGAGTTGTCCTTCTTCTACACGATGTCTAATAAAGTGATATTTTCTGTCGATATGTCTAGATCTACCATGATCCCTCGGTTCCTTGGTCAAGGCAACCGCTCCTTCATTATCACATAAAATCTCCAAATTAATACTAATTAATTTATGACTTATATTAATCAAATAACAATATTATTATTCCTTATATTATTCTCATAATATATTAATAATATTTACTCTCTCATAATAAATCATCCTAACAAGTTGCTATGGTGAAGGCAACCCAAAAGGACCATGCACAATCGGGTCAAATACTTGCCTAATATAGTTGCAGCCTTAGACACTATTCCAATAAAAAGTTGTCTCAACAATTGTGGAAAGCATTAACAAAGCTCAGGAAGAAGTTGTGGAGAAAAATGACCGAAGGGAAGAACTTTTAGGAAAAATGTTGGTATTCGGCACAATTAGTCAATGATTGAAGGTATTCCAAAATAGGATTTGGTTGCCTAAGATGGGAGGAATAAGGGATATTCTGATGGAAGAAGCTCACAAGACCATGTAACCGATTCATCCCGACAGTACTAAGATGTATAGGGATCTAAAACCTTACTACTGGTGGCCGAAAATGAAGCTAGATGTTGTAAAGTATGTGGCAGAGTGTCTAACATGTGCAAGAGTTAAAGCGCAACATCAGAAACCATATGAGAGTTTAGAACCTTTTACAGTACCCACGGGTAAGTGGGAATACATCACCATGGATTTTGTGACTAAAATACCCAAGACGAAGAACAACCACGACATGATTTGGGAAGTCGTGGATCGATTCACAAAGAGTGCACACTTCGTAGCAGCCAATGAGTGATGGCCTATGGATGAGCTTGTAAATGCATATGTGAAGAAGATAGTAAGACTTCATGGTGTTCCCTTAATGATTGTATCGGATTGTGACAGTCGTTTCACATCAAGATTTTGGAAGAGTATACAAGAGGAAATGGGTACGAAGTTGTGTTTAAGTACAACCTACCATCCACAAATTGATGGTCAGAGTGAAAGGACAATTCAAACACTGGAATATATGTTAAGAGCATGTACCCTAGAATTTCAAGGTAATTGGGATGAGCATTTACCACTAGTAGAGTTTTCCTACAACAATAGTTACCATTCGAGCATTAAGATGACACCTTATAAAGCCTTGTACGGACAGAAGTGTCGTACGCCGTCTTGTTGGCTTGAGGCCGGAGAAAAGCAGTTCATGGGTCCCAAAATAATCTATCAGACTGCTGAAAAGCTAAAAGTGATTAGAGAAAGAATGTTAGCAGCTCAAGATCGCCAAAAGAGCTATGCTGACAAGAAGCGGCGACCAATGGCATTCGAAGTTGGAGATTCGATGTTGCTCATAGTCTCACCGTGGAAGAGAATTATAAGATTTAGAAGGAGAGGAAAGTTGAGTCCAATATTTATTGGGCCATTCAAGGTTATTAAGAGGATTGGGAACCAAACTTACAAGCTGGAATTTCCAGAAGAACTAGATGGTATTCATAACACCTTCCATGAGTGTTATTTGAGGAAGTTTGTGGGAGAGGTTACCGATATAATTCCACTTTCGGAGTTAACGATTGATGAAGATGGGAGGTTAATCGAAGAGCCTAAAGAAATTGTTGACAGTAAAACGAAGAAACGGAGACGCAAGATGGTCGAATTAGTGATAGTGCGATAGAAACATTCGAATGGGTCGAACCTCACCTGGGATACATAGAGTGACATAATGAATCGCTATCCACATATGTATGCTGATGTATGATTCCGGAACGGAATCATCCTAAGGAGGAGAGAAGTGTAACATTCACGTTTTAGGCTAATCATTATTATGATGATATAATAGTTACGGTCAACAAATTGTAATCTATTTTGAGGTAATGAAGAAGAATTATTTGAGTATTATGTGATTTATGTGCAACATATGTTCTTATAACAATATAATAAAAATATGCATAAAAAATAGAATGAAAATTTGACCCAATATCTTTGAATAAAGTTGAATTAGTCGTAACAAGGATTCCGGAGATATAAAGAACGCTGAAATCCGACTTATAACGAAGAAGTTACGACATGTCGAAGTTTCGCGACTAAATCGAGACGACGCCACGTATCGTAAAAAGTCAATTTTTGATAATATACTTTTTATCCTTAGAGATCTACAGGAACTTCGTAGTATACGTTAAACCAAGAGCGTGCATTTAGAGAACATCAAAATCTAACTTTGTTAGAGGAAGTTATGATTTTTATAAGATTCAGCGAAGCAATATACATCTCGGGAATTGAATTTTAGAACGATTGATTATTAGCCGACACAATCAAAACGAGAATTGAAGATCTCGTCAATAGGAGCTCAACGGTAAAAAGACAGTCGAAAACGGACATCGGATGTCAAAGTTTTGAATTTTTAATGGACTTTAACTATTTAAGTATGTTAAAATATAACTTTAAAAATAAAGTCAAAACTATCTAACTGAGTCTGAACGAAAGTTGTAGATCACGTCGCTACCTACGCGTGGATATAAAGAACCTAAAAAGCGGAGCTCGTGTGTAAAAGTTACGGATTTTAGAAGATAATTAATTTTTGGACTAAACCTGCAAGTGACACTTGGTACGATCTGAGCCACAACTTCTTCCCCACGGCTTGGAACGAGATCACGACATCTGGCTAGATTATGCCCAGTGTAGCTCAGAATACGCCCAACGTAACTTTCACGTATGCCTCGCGTACGAAGTTGTTGGAACCTATAAATAGAAGGTGTTTTTCACTCATTTCTCCACACCTTCTCAACCAATTCTCTCCCAAACACCCCCAAAGCCTCTAAGCCTTTCCCTAGAACCTCCTTGGTGTTAGTAGCGAGCCCCGGGGCACCAAAAATCCCCGAGATGAAGAGATTTCGGCTCAAAATTTTTGTCCACGCAGAGCCTAGTTTCTCGCTAAACCCCCCTGTAAGTGAGTTATACTTACCGTACTTTAAGTATAATTTATGATTTAGTTCATTATTATTATTATGAACCTATAAACAAGATTTATCAGTGATTCAAAGTAGTTATACTGATTGATCTACTTATGGGGACGATGTCTAGGTTGGATTTAGTGAGGTGTTTAAAGTGGGATTTCCAAACAGTCTACTTCGTATACCAAACGGACCCTACATTCGATATGATCCTACCTGGTTGTTCCTTACTTGAAAGATCATGAAAGAGACTTGGAGTTAATGATGAATCTAGACTAATAATTAGCCTCAATAAATAATAGACTAAAACATAGTACTAATAATACTAGGTTTCGTCAATGGAAAAGACAATTGCTAGGAGCAAAGCGTTGTCTGAATTTTGAATCATCACTTTAACAAGTGAGTGCATAGTTACTTTCAGCTTACACATAAATATGAAGTATTTAATATAAATTACTTGCTATATGCGTCTATTATCTGTGTTCCTGATATCTATGCTAGATGAACAATTTATATATGTTTTACTCGATTTTAACTGTATAAGTATTTTATACATATAATTATCTTGGGTAAAGATGGGTAGATGATATAAATGATGGAAGATGAAATAAATGATGAGAGGACTTGATGTTAAAGATGATCTAGTCATCTAGCTGAGTATAGATGCGACCACAGACTATTTTAGACAGTCCAGTGGAACGCTGGCAGGCTCGCAACCTGTATGTGTTCTTGAACTACGTGTTCACCAGGTGTACTCCATCCCCCTCAGGGTTGCCTCACTGACATATATTGCTGAAGATAATCCTTAGGCTACGTCTCTGAAATTAGATGCTTTAGGGACAGAAAGTTAGGATAATGGGAACGGGTCAACGGGTTGAATGATTTGATAAAAATAATGAATTTAATGATTGTAGGTTGAAAACCGTATATGCTCACCAGACTCCCAAGCCTGGACCACTTAGTTTCTTGTATTACATGTAGTGACACAAGAGTACCGGTGTGATGAACAGATAAGAGAATTATGGATTATAGGTCAGTAGAATAAAAAATGTTGTAAGACCTATGTTAATTTTCGTTTATACTTATGTACTGCAGTGATGATGACATCCTGAAGTTTTTAATATAATTAAAATACATTTCTTCGGAGATGCTTTGATAATATCTTTACAATATTTTTGAGAACTAATTCTGCAATATTATTCTTCAAAAAGATACTTTGATTTTTAAATAAAGCATAAACAAATTGGTATTTTTTAACCATTAAATTGGGATATCACGTGCATAAATTGAGTGTTGTTCAAAAGAAGTGGGGAAGTGCTTATGAAGATTGTGAGTATTTAGGATTGGGGAAGATCTTTGGAAAATATACACACAAATACATGTATTGTGGTCTTGGAGTAATGGAGAGGCCCAAAATGGATTCTCTTGTGCGATGTTGGTAGTTAAAGTCTTGATATGATAATAATAAAATCAGTTTTGCTTGAGGGCAAACAAAAGCCAAATGTTGGGTATTTTGATATGTGCATATTTAACTATATAATTTATGCATATTTCTAATACTTTTAGCTACAGTTATGTTTATTTTGGGACAAAAGATACTTATTATGTTTGAAATATGTTTTTTTGTATCAACAAAGACTTGCTTGGGACAAAAAGCAAACATATGAGGAGCTAGAAGTAGGAAACGGGAGCTAAAACATAAAAATAAGAAAAGAAGACTGACGACCACGTTGTAGTGATCTCTGACACGACATGGTGAATGGAATGTTCACGACCAATCGTATGACTTGGCGATTACGGGATAAACATGAGGACCATGTCGTGGTGTTCAGGATTTGAAAATTATAAATACTTGAACATTAGGTAGAATCCAGGAGAATGCAATCGGTTTTCTGAGGTGAATTTCGACTAAAAACCCTTAGAAACCCAGAAGAAAATCGAAATTCAAATGAAGCACAAGGATTGAAGAAGATTTAGATGAATTCCACATTGATACAGTTGGTTTGCTTATCATACTTATGTCTAGCTTATTTTACATGGATCTATTGTTTTTTTTGCTACAATGAGTGGCTAAATACCTTTTACTTTTGTTTGATGAAGATGAATTTGATCCATATATGTTGATTTTGACATTTGGATGATGATATTTGATTTTACTTATGTTTGATGAATCCAAAGCCTAGAATGTTTAGTTCTAGTTTATATTGCTTATAAATTTGATTATATGTGTTAATTAATCATATTAATTGCATGAAATTGTCTCCTAATTGTTTTTAAACATTAAATGGCTAGAGCTAGGATAAATCACATCTTAGATTAAGTATTTAAAGCTAGTAACTTTAACTTATGTTAGAGAGCATAATTAGTCTTAATCGTGCTTGGTTGCTTAACTTGATCATAGGAGAGTAACTATTATCATTCAAAGTCCAATTTGTGCTTAATATTGATTTGTTGTTTAACTATTTCATGATCATTGTTTGTTAATTCTTAAATTGGTAGGCCAAGATATTTGATTATAATAGCTAGAAAATTGGCAATCAATATAATCCATCCAATAGAAATCAACCATAAGAGAAAGTGAAATCGGATCTAGGCAGAAATAATCTTTTAAATTCTTGAAGTTAACTTGTTTTCTTTTCTTAATTGTTAGTTGATAGTTTAAGTTTTTCTGATCTTGAAAAATAAGTAAAAGCCCCCGATCATAGTTTGTTTCTTAATGTAATTAGAAGTAGTTAATTTATTTAATTGAATTCCATTTCCTGTGATCGACACCCGAGTTACCTGAGCTATTGTAGGGGTCAAGCTGTTCAGCAACGTCCTTCTTTCTTCAAAATCCAAGATCCAAGCGTCCAATCGCCAGTTCCGCTTCCTTTTCCATCCGAGCATGTCTTTGTTGCTGAAAAATGAAATTATAAACTAATTAAGCACCTTTGGTTCATTATTTGAGATAAAATTAACATAAAGTATTAAGATAATGCATGAATTTTATAACTAAATATGCCCATATCAATATGCTTTAAAATGTTCAACTACAGTTAAAATGGAAACTGAGATGCAAAAAGAGGAGAACGGAGCTGAAAAAGACACAAAAAGGATGTTGTAGGACAACTTGACCCTTTGTCAGTATTTTGGTCATATCTCATGACTCGTAACTCTGATTGATTAGATTCAAAATGATCTAAAAACTAAACAAAAGTTTGGATGACTTTCGTGTTTTGAGAAAATGTTGATTCCTAACGACCATAATGTGTTGAATGGAATCTTTGTGATTCTTGATGCTGACTAGGAGAATACAGGATAAACACGAGGACCACAATGTTGTGGTGTCCAACTGTCACACCCCGAAAACCGAAGGCGGAAACATTTCCGGGGTTGACTCCATGTTGAGTATCAAATCCAATGCACATAGTAAGTAAAGTAAAACAACCATTACATTACATATAGAAAAGTTTACATTTGTTTCAAAAGTAAAGTTATACATGTGATACATAGTATATATGAACAAAATGAGACGAGTCTTCTGCGCACTCCGTCTTCGCCAAAAGAGATTGTCGGGTACCTGTCTAATGCGGACCTGAGAATACAAGCGGTTTGAAAATCAGCATAAAGCTGGTGAGTTCATAAGCGATTAGTTTTCTGAAAATGTACGAGTTCCTTTGGTTTCCTGAAAAAGTAGTTATCCAAGAAAATCCTATATTTTCTTAAAAGTTGGTTACCAAATCCAAAATGTAATGTAAAAGGTGTACAATGAAAACATGATTGTTCTTGTCAATTGTAAAGTTTGGTTATCTAACTTGTTACACTTTTATGGTTACATACCACTGTTACCCAAGAAAATCCTATATTTTCCTACATGTGTGTGTGATGAACTGTTACCAATTCTGATTATGTTCAATGTTATCCCCAGGAAAATCCCATATTTTCCTGAATGTGTGTGTGTGTGCGAATTCTCCTGAAAGTCTGATTATCCTTAAATGTACATTAGTTTTATTACGTACATAAAACTAATAATTAAGTGTGAAGTGTTCATAATCTTGATTGCGAGTTCCATAACCATACTTCAGACCAGATATGACTCGGGTCGGGGCCAGTATCCTTTTTATGACTTTCGTCACCCTTGAACCTTTCGGTTCGGCTGTAGCTAGCAGCCAGATGCGGGATTGTCATTCCCGTATAGATCTATACACTCAATTCACGCTCCCTATCTAAGAGATTCTGGTTACAGGTGCGGTCCTCCACTCGCGTATCTCTGTGGAGTGTTCACCGAGGACATGTCTCCAATCTTTAAGATTACTCTTTACTCTCGTGCCTAGGGAAGTAGTATCTATGACTAACTAAGTTCTAATGGTGCCTGTCCTTTACACTCGAGTCTAGGTGTTTTATTAAGGACATTACAAATGTTTTATGTTTTCTAATGGTGTCTGTCCTTTACACTCGAGCCTAGGTGTTTTATTAAGGACCATATAAATGTTTTATGTTTTCTATGGTGTCTGTCCTTTACACTCGAGCCTAAGGTGTTTTATTATAGAAATTACAAAGGTTTTATGATCTCTATCAATATAAGTGTGAACAATCAATTGTGAAACATAACAGTATATAATAAGAATTGAAATCGTTTAAACAAACAACTTTGCAAGTTAAAACAGTTTGTTAGTAGGTTTTCAATTCTTAAAAGTGTGCAAATTATGAAACCATTTAAGTAAAATAATGAATTTAAGTACAAGATATTCTTGTACTTTTGCTTGTATTCCCCCCCCCCCCCTCTGAAAACATTGAAAAACCATTGAAAAGGGGTAGGGGTATGAACTCACCAGACGAGAAAATGCGATGTTCCGGATGCTAAGTGTTGATTCAAGACTTGATAACACGCGAGGTTCCTATGTAATACGAAATGGTATACAAATATATCTAATTAGATTTCAAATTACTATAGATGTGATATTACACTCCAATGAGTGAAAACACTTCAAAACGAGTGTTTGGAGTGACCCAGGTGACATCTACGGACGTGTATTGATGCGTGGGACTTGGAAATTGAGTTTACTCTTCAAGAGTAAACTCCTTATGGAGTTTTCGGCCTCTTATACCATACACACATGAGTTCACGGCCGTGAACTCATGTTTGGGTGTTTTATGGTGCTAAAATGGTCAATAACACTTGAGGGAAAATTGGGATGAATTTATCTAAGGCTTTGGAAGGAATTAAATCACCAATAATACTACAAAAGGGATTTTAGGCCCTAAACAAGGAGTTTATGGCCGTAAACTCCTATCCCCCTTAGATTGATGATTTAATGGTCTTAGCTTAATCATATGTCATTCCTATAATTTTTACAAGCCTTGGTATGAATTTAGGGCACCAAATGACTCATCTTTAAGAGTTTACGGCCCTGGAACATATTCTTGGGGTGTCATGGCCATAAACACCTAATTGGAGGGTGTTTGATATGTTTAAGGTCCCCAAACTATTTTTAGATGATTCTACGATTTATTCCAAGGCTATTGGTGAAGTTATATGCCTTTTTAACACTAGAAAATGAGTTTACTCCCCATGTATGAGGAGTTTATGGCCCAAGCAAGTTCTTGGGCAGTAAACTCAATTTTAATCCTCAAATCTCATGTTTAGGGTGCTCTAAGTCCGAATTTGTAAGCCATATAGTCGTATCTAAGTCCCAAAATTGATTTAGAGGGGTTTAATTGCTTAAAACCCAAGTTTTTAGGTGTTTACGGCTCAAGCATGCTCCTTGGCCGTAAACACATGTTCCAAGTCCAAAATAATAATTTAAACACGAATTTGAAGGCCTAAGAGGTTAAACAACAAGTTGGGGATGTTACCTCAAAGATTTGGAGCCTTAATTCAATGTTTTGGACCTTGAATCTTTGGTTGAGGAGAGAGGTTAGAGAGAGAGTATAGAGATGAAGCAAAAGCTTCAAATGAAAGCTTGAACACGTTTAAATAGGTCCCAAAACTTGGACACGGTGGAATTCTACCCGATACCGGCATTAAACGGGGCTTTTGGTCGCACCCGATTAAGTTTCCGTAACTCGATATGGTTGATTCTTGAAGTGTTCCGATCACTAATATGAGGTGTTAGAATGAGTTCTAAAGGTATTAGGACACCCATTAAGTCATAATATAAAATACATGTTAATGACTTAATTAAATGACGGAATCGAAAACGAAATTGGAAACGGCGATTGGATTATCGAAATGAATTACGAAAAGGGGTACAAGCAATGAAACGAAATTTCGGGTTGTTACACCAACAACGACATGGTGGCCAGAATTTTGCAAGTATATATATATATATATATATATATATATATATATATATATATATATATATTCCGAACATTAGGTCGATTCCATAAGGTAGAGGCCTTAAGGCTACAATTATTCCTGAAGAAAAACCCTTCCAAGAACCCTTTAGGTTCAGATTTTGAAGCTAGAGATTCAACTGGAGCAAGGATTTGAAGATTCAAGAGCTAATACATCGATGTTTCACTTCGAGTTTGCTTGATGATCCATCTTGCAATGTTTGGTGATGTTTTTCTTTTTTAGTTTACTGAATTTGGTGTAAAAACCTTACTTTCACTAGATATTGATGAACCCTTTTTGATATGCTTTGATTTTGTTAGTAGGATTAACTGAATTTGGTTTTTACTTGTGTTCAATTGGTTGCTTTACCTTTCATATTAAAGTTATGATTTTTATTGTTTATTGCTGATTATTATTTGGATTAGATGATCATTCTATCTTGATGTACTTGAATCATATGAATATATGATCATTAGGTTTCTATGACTAGGACTTTATTCATAAACATAGGGTTAGATAATATTAATCAGTGAATTTTAGATATTCATGTTATGCTTAGATTGATTGTCATGATCATTGAAAAGAAATCACTATATCATATCGTTCATAGTTTGAATATATTTAATTAATTATATGTTCACTAATTGCATGATCACCGTGTTAGTTGTGCATTAATTATTATTACTATGAAATTTGATCAAGATAACTAGTCATATTACAATTCGGTAATCAATTCATTAATTCATTTCAATTCTAATAAATCAAACATAAAAACATGGGGGATTCATATTCTAGTGGAAGTACTTCTTATCTATTATTAGGACTGTTCACTATTTAGATAAAACCGAATTGTCCAATTGGACAATTTGGTCGGACTATTTGGTTCGGATATTCGGATTTTTGGATTGGTTTTTAGCAAAACCGAATTATTATTTTGGATTTCGGATTGGTTTTGGTTTATAAAATAAAAACCGAATAGTCCAAAAAACCCGTATTGCAATTTATTATTTTGTTCTTTTTAATATATATCTTTAATAATTTATAAATTTACTAAATTATTCTTTTGGTATATTAAAAATTTTCATCTATTATAATACTTTAATATGTACTTCTTATAAAAAAAATTATCTATAAAATAGTAAATTATAATATATTGTTCTTCATAGTTATTTATAAGCTTTAATTCACAACTAATTAAACAATATTTTTTAGTTTATATTATAAAGTAAGTTAATACTAAAGTTATATATTTGTTGAAATGTCTTAATTCTTGAAAACCGAATTGTAAAAACGATCCAACTGAATTATAATTTGGTTGGATCGGATCGGATTTGAATTTAGTTTGGACTATTTGGATCTACGTTTTGAAAACCGAAATTAATTTGGATTCACTTGATCGGATCGGATTAAACCGATCCATCCAAACGAACACTCATATCTATTATATCCATTTAGTTCTTTAGTTTCGTTGCTAATTAAGTGTTAAAATTAGTTTAATTTAGTTTACAAAAAACCACCTTTTATTGTTATTAATTTAACTAACATTTAAATTATTTGACCTAAACCATCACATTCCATGTGTTCGACACCCTTTCTTACCTTAAACTATATTAGTTCACGACTAGGTACACTGCCTATTTGTTTTTAAGACTAGTTGAGATTAGATAGGATTTTATAAATAAAGAAACTAGTGCAAATAAAACACATAAATCTCTAAAGTCTATCACGCATGCTCTAAGCATATCTTTTAAGGTTTGTATGGTCTCCTCCCTCTGACCATCTGTCTACGGGTGATAGGCGGTACTCATATCGAATCGCTTTCATCTTGTTGCATTTATTGCCACAACCGGGATGTAAATCGGTTTTCTCTGTTCGAAATTATCAATGTAGGTATGCCATGTAGCCGGACTATTTCCTTGACATATGCTCTGGCTTACTTCTCCTTTTTATCCTTTTCCTTAATGGGTAGGAAATGGGCGCACTTTTTCAGACGATCGATTACTACCCAAATCGTGTAATAACCTTTAGGCATCTTGGGTATTTTTGTGATGAAGTCCATAGCAACTTGCTCTCATTTCCATTCGGGAATTTCAGTTTGTTGCGGTAGACCTGATGGTTTTTGGTATTCGCCTTTGACCTTATCGCAAGTCAAGCATTAATTTTACAGAACTGAGGACTATTACACAACTAGGCAACTGCACCCAAATGAACAATAGTATCGTTAAGGTAAGATCAGGTGTCGAACTCTATGAGAACAAGTACGATTTAGTTAAGAAAACCTAAGTACCAGTTAAATTAAGGATAGCGAAACACAAGGAGGAAATTTCATTTAAACTAAATCAACCTGAAAAGCTAAATGAAACAAAGATAGAAAAATGGTTGAAAACATATGACTAAAGGTAGTTATACTTAGACTCTATTACACCCTTCTGATATGGTTGATTTTTATGTTCTGTAATGGATATTAGTTGTTATTCATCGATTCCTAAATTGATTTGTTCCCTTGGTCTGTTCAAAAATCCTAATAATTCTAAGGACAATTAACTGAACGACCGTGTTATTAATTAATCCTTATTTCGATATTTAGTTCATATCATGCAAGATTTGATCGGGAAATTAATTTCAATAGTCATGACAATTAATTGGTGCACAAAATAGTCATTTAATGCAATTCAAACACATTAAATTTCATAACTTTACTAACCTAACCCTAGGATTTGGTCCATCACTAGTTACAATTGTCGATGGTCATGAACAATCATGATTCAAGCATACACATCAGATTCGTCATCCAGATCCTGCGAACTCAGCAATAGGTCACAAGGAATCAAACCTAAGCACATATTCGATTGGTATAAGTGTTGGATCTATATGCTCAATAATCATTATTGAATGATATTGTTAATAACATATAAACTTATAGGGTCACACCTTTATCAAGTTGGCACATATTGAATATTATTATTAATATGATTATTAATAAATATAATCAACTCTTATATTCAATTAGAGAATAATTATTGTTTAGTGAAATAATAATTCAAAAGAGTAAAAACTAGTTATTATATCATAAAGTTTGATTTAATAAGTTTTGTACAAGTTTTTGGTCACTTTGGTTACCATCTAACTTTCTAGTTACATAAACTTAACTTTTCTAGTTACATAAACTTAACTAGTGGTTGAAATAGTTAAACATTTCTCTTCCTTCTCTCTCTAGACCTGTAAGTGTGAAGGCATGTGCAAGAGTTTTCTTGCAAGTCTTCTTCTTACACACAAACTACCTATTTTATGTTAAACCTTTGACTTGTGAAAGGGTAAGGCTCTTAGATCTTTTTTGTGGGTATAAAAGGATGCACAAGGATTTTAATTTTTAGTGTTGCTTTTTTCCTTTCTTCCTCTAGAGTTGAGAACTCTTCTCTCCCTCCTCTCTTGCTTTCTTATGAAGAGTGTTGCAAGTTTTGGTGTTTATTTATGCTTCTCATTTAGTGCTTAATTGTGTTAAACACTTAAGGTTTAAGAAGTATTTCATAAAAGATGGAAACTAGCATTTCAAAGTGTCTTACTCGTGATGGTGGATACTTGTAGAGAAGTTCAAGTTTGTTGTTCTTTTGTTATCTTCATCAACTCCTCAATTCGAAGAAGGATCAAAGGCTCCAAATGTTATCTTCTTAACATCCTATGTGTTGTTATTATCTTTCTAGTTCGTGTATTTGGATCATTTTTAGCTTTCCAAAATCCATCAATAGGAAGGTACATGAGTTAACCACGAATAATAACTATAGGAGGATGAAATAGTTTGAATGTATTTGAATCAAACTACATAATTTGAAGAGTTCTATGTATAATCTTAGGTATATGACAATATATATTCCTTAACCCCATATTTTTTTAACATTATCACTATATGTTTTAATTGTTTGCCTGACAAAAATAATTTACATATAATTTTATGGTTCAGTTTGTAAAATACGATATGAGGGTTATTTATATATGAACTATTAAACTGTTTGAAACCGTTCATTAACGTAGCATTTGGTAGTGGGATAATGGTGGATTGGATGGGAAAGAACTATATTGGATTGAACAAAACTGAATGTAAAAAATTATACGTCTAACGTTTGGTAAAACTATGAAAAAATAAAACAAAACAAAACGTTAAAATTATTGTATTGCCCTTGAAATAAACACTACAAAATAATGAACATTTACTTTAAAACTAATAAAAGGTTTCTACAATAATTGTTTAAATCGTGACTTTTATTTGTGCTGTTGCTTTGATTATTCAATTTGAATGTTTCATTTGAACTTTTTCAATAAAAAAAATCCAATGAAACTTGCATTCCGAATTAATTTACTTAATGATAAACTCGGCATTTGTAAATTTTAATGAGGTGTACCTATGGATCGATTTAGATAGGGAAAATAGAGGGTTAGCTTTGATTCTGAAGAGAATTAGAAGAAGGGGTAGAGAGGTTGCGATTGGATTGGTCTGGAGGAAGGGGGCTTGGTTTTTTAATGGTGAACCTCGGGGCTTTCTTTCACCCCACCATCCAAGTTGGACTTGGACGGTATCTTGTAAGGCTTTCTTTCGATTTTCATATATGTACACAAATGCTCCCAAAACTCAATAAAATTTCTAAAATAACAAGAGAAAACAATACGAAGTGTAGAATAATAGGACCAATAGTGTGAATTTGAGCAAACTATAGGGACCAAGTGGGTAATTTACACTTAATGTTTATTAAGTTGCATTTTTCTTTCGGACATGCTTGAGATTCATATGTTCCATTACTTCCTTCCATGACTCGTTTACTGTGAACTAATGAAACACATGACTCATAAGGATGTTGAAACAAAGATCCTACTGTATATAATACTTGATACCAAAAGAATTTATAACATATAAGATAGAAAAAAATAAGTTCATACATAAATGTCTAGCATATTAACTTTATATATATATATATATATATATATATATATATATATATATATATATATATATATATATATATATATATTACACTGATTCATTTAGATCTGGTTTCCAAGTTCAAATTAACGAGAGAAAAGAAAATAAATTGGTGGATATAACATCCATAAATTTTACATCAAATTTGAAATTTTTCAATCATAAATAAAACCCAATGGTATCGTTTACATAAAATGTTTTCAAATCATTATTCAATGAGAATGTCCCAAAAGCCAGATCATAAGGATGAGGAGTGGTACGATCACGCATTCGACTTGCCATGATCTCCTGAAGTACCTGAAACAATAACTGAAAACTGTAAGCCTGAGGGCTTAGCGAGCTACCCCCAAAATACCAATATCACACTGATAATACCATATAAGTAATAACCAATCAATCAACATGCATACTGGGCCATCAGCCTGACTAGACCGCCCTACATGGCCTACAGTCTAACTGAATCTATACCGAGCCTACGGCATGATTGGACCGCCACGTGGGCCTACAGTCTCCCCGGACCGCTCAGAGGTATGTTGGCCTTCAGCACAAAGCATGACCGCCTCAACCCAACCAACGAACAAACAATCATGTGCGCATAACTAACATATACTGGCATATACAGACATCAAAAATATATATATATATATATATATATATATATATATATATATATATATATATATATCTTACTGATCATCAATCATAACAATCCCTCATAACTAGAGCACCGGCCCAGCAGGCCACTAACATACCAATCCCTAAGGTTTATAAAAACATAACATACTATCTATCCTGATTCCGATCTATCATATCATAATCTCATACATATCATATCATAACCATAACAACTAAAGGGCCGGCCTTGGTGCCTTAGACCCTTTTGATACAGTGAGGATAACTCACCTTGCAGATGTCGACTCGGTAGATAAACTCCAACTCCCGGATCACTTGCCAAAGACTCCACCACCTATTACCATAATACGAATATACCCATAAGTCCTCAACCTTACAAAGTACTTTATAAACCAACTAGTCAACCCTTGGTCAAAGTCAAAGTCCTCAGTCAAGGTCAACAATCCATGTTGACCCTAACTCGCCGAGTACCCTCGGCTAGGGATGAGAATTTGGCCCGAAAACCCGAACCGAATTAGGCCCGAATAAGCAATTCGATTCGGTTTTTGGGTATCTATATGAGGCTTATTCGGTTTTTGGGTTATTCGGTTCGGGTTACCCGAATAAGGGCTTATTCGGGCCAAATGGACCGAACCGAATTTGAAAGGTCACATTTTTTCCCCTTGATCGATAGCTTATTCAGTCTTGTACTCTTGTGTTCTATCGATCGTAACCCAATACCCACGTAACCTGGAAACAAAAAAATCAACACAATCGATCCCAGTAGCATAATACACCAAATCGACAACATGAATATTTTATCGATCGAGAGTTTTTCTCATCCCTACTTGAGAGTTGCGGCTGTTGCCTTGATCGATCTACTGCCTTGAATGTTAATCCGTGTTTATTTCTTAGTATACAAATTCTAACTCTTTTTGCACCTTTGAAACAATTATATATACTTTGTATTATTTTAATTAAGAAATTTGTTTCTTTAAAAGATTTGTTATGAAATCATAAACTACAAAAGTCATACAAAATACAATAGTTATAATCACATTGTAAATCTTGTTTGAGTTATTTGGGTTATTCGAGTTATTCGGGTTATACAATCATAATAGGTCATTAATCATCTTATACATGTTATTTGGGTTATTCGGGCCGGAACCGAACCGAACCCGTATTGCTTATTTTATTCGGTTTTCGGTTCATACAATTACCCTTATTCGGTTCTCGGGTTATTCGGGTTCGGGTCGGTTCGGTTCGGTTTTGCCCGAATAACATCCCTACCCTCCGCCACTCGCCGAGTTCGTTGAAGTACTTGCCCACTCGCCGAGTCACCGGGGTGACTCGCCGAGTTCCTTCAGTTTACGATCGAAAATCTACGGCCACTCGTCGAGTTTCCTTCATGCAACTCGACGGATACGCACACATACATAACTTGGGGAAATCTCATCCGACTCGCCGAGTTGTTCATACAACTCGTTGAGTCTATGGCAATCTCCAACGGACTTGCCGAGTTGTTCTTCCAACTCGTCGAATTCATTCCTATCTTCATATGACTCGCCGAGTCGACCATGCGACTCGCCGAGTCCCTTCAGTCCTTTTTGCCATACAGACTCATTTGATCTATGCAGCGGCTCCAAACTACAGATCCATGCTTCTAAGGCATGCTTTTCACGTAAAGTTGTTAACTTTATGTACATACATAGCTATAAAGGCTCCAAATGTCCAATCCAAACCCGAAATGGGGTTTCCTACCCAAGGGAGGTTTCATTCACATCCAAACCATAAACTTTATGACTCTAGGACTTAAGAGGGGTCCAGATCTGAAGTTACAACTTCAGATCTAGTCCATAGTCCACCTTATCAACTCAAAGATCCATAAAAGCCCTAGATCCCAACCAAAAGAGGTCTAGAAGAAAGATGAGGTAAAGGTGGCGACTTGATACCTCTAGATGATGCTATCTGAGGTAGACTTTTGATTTCCCACACCACCTTGCCCCTAGCCTTTTGTGCTCCAAGTTCTTCTTCCCAAAAGACCCCCTTTCCAAAGCTTTAAATACACAAGAATGAAGCACCACACGAATTAGGGTTTTTAGAGCTCTCAATGGACTACAAAGAGGCCAAAGGAGGCTTATGCTTCCTTAAATAGGGTGCAAAACCCCGGGATTTAGGGTTTCAACTGCCAGCTCCTACTCGTCGAGTCCCTTAATGGACTTGGCGAGTAGGTCACTAAACACGCGATCCCATCCCCCTGCTACTCGACGATTAGGGAAACCAACTCATCGAGTAGGACTTAAAACCAAAGAAATTCTTATTTAAATCAATACCTGAGAATCGGGGCGTTACAGTGGAAGTTAGAAGAACTTAAAAGAATTTGGAGTTCTCGAGTTTTATTAAAGGAAGAAAGTAGAATGATCACTTTCTCTCCTAATTTTCCTTCCGATTTCGAAGGATTTGGAGAGAAAAAAACAAAATATTTGATTTTCCTTCCACTTCTCTCCAACTCGATAACACAAAAGACAAAAAAAAAAATCTTTTCCTTTCGCTTTTTTTTCTCACTTATTTCCTTTTTTTTTGTTACAACTCGAAAACGGAATGTTAATTTTACGAGAAATTTGAACCACCTTAAATTTAGTTTATCATAAGACAACCACATTCATCATTTCAAATGTTAATTAAGTTGGTTGTTGGCTAGTATTAAGGGCGTGTTCGGTAAAATTAGCTGCTAGCGGTTAGCGAGTATTAAGTAGCATTTCGATTTAGAGCGTTTTGTTTAAACTAAACGCTAAAAGTTTCTAGTACCGAACGAGGTTTTCTGTTCAAAACATAGTGTTTTGCCAAAGACGCTTCTAAACGCTCCGTGCCGAACACGTTCTATATATTTTATTAATAAGTTAATATCATTATATAAAATGTACCATTATATATATATATATATATATATATATATATATATATATATATATATATATATATATATATATATATATACATATATATTGAACTTTCTTTAAATTTTAAAAGGTATACGACTTGATAACTTAAATTATAAATCTTTTATGCACAGACCACTCTTCTTTTCACTAACAAAAACTAATTATGATAAAAAATAATCAACGAAAATATTTAATACAGGATCATCCATTAAATTTTGTTTCTTTTTTAATATAGACATGATGTTTGTTCAAAGGTTTGAACGTTATATTCTTCTAACATATCAGCAAGAAAATTTGTAGCCATTGAAACAATTAAATTACTTTTTCTGAAGAAAAAATATCATTCATCGAAAAAGTAATAATTGTCTTCGCCGTTATGCACACCTTAGTTCACACGTGCTTCAAAACAATCTTGGTTCTTTTGGAAAAAATAAAAATAAATAAATAACATGCACGTGTCATATGTAAAAAAGTAATATATGTATATGCACAAAATAGGTATTTTATTCAAAAAAAAAATATTTTATTTTGTTTAAAAATAAATATTTGCTAATTTCTTTTAGTGTTTAAATAATTTTTCTTTATGTGCATATGGACATTGAAAATCCTCAAAAGGGTTTTTATTTTCAATATTACAAAAATTTTATATATGTTCCGTCTAACAACTTTAAGAAAATAAATCTTGAAGAAAAATACATATTTTGTGCATGTTCATATTTCATTTGTCCTTGTGCAAATGTTTAAAAAAACATGTGGATATGCCCCTCTATATTTCATTTGAGGAATGATATACCGAATATATATATATATATATATATATATATATATATATATATATATATATATATATATATATATATATATATATATATATGTTCAGGTTTATTTGAGACCATTCTAATTTTATGAGACCGTGAGACCAAATCTAAAAATAATTTTAAATGACAAAATAAATAGAAAAATCCAAAAATTATTTTTTTAAATATTATTTTAGGAACTTGAATTAACTAAAAAAAATAAATAAATAAATAAAAATTCCTTTTTTTTTAAAAATACGTGAAATATTCTAATAGAATATTACACTGACATATTCTAAAAAATAGTTTTAAAATGCAGAACAAATGGAAAAATCTAAAAATTCTTTTTCCAAATATTATTTTCGGAACTTGAATTAACTAAAAAAAATAAAAAATAAAAATAAAAATAAATTCCATTTTTTTTGAAAAATACGTGAAGTATTCTAATAGAATATTACACTGACATATTCTAAAAAATAATTTTAAAATGCAGAATAAATGGAAAAATCTAAAAATTCTTTTTTTAAATATTATTTTCGGAACTTGAATTAACTAAAAAAATAAAAAGAAATAAAAATAAATTCCATTTTTTTTTGAAAAATACGTGAAATATTCTAATAGAATATTACAGTGTACATATTCTAAAAAATAATTTTAAAATGCAAAATAAATGGAAAAATCCAAAAATTCTTTTTTGAAATATTATTTTCGAAAC
This sequence comes from Lactuca serriola, assembly GCF_051521515.1. NCBI lineage: Eukaryota > Viridiplantae > Streptophyta > Magnoliopsida > Asterales > Asteraceae > Lactuca > Lactuca serriola. The sequence continues at coordinate 338,342,752 of NC_136412.1, forward strand.
TTGAATTAACTAAAAAAAATTAAAAATAAAAAATGCGTCTCACGGTCTCACAAAATATAGGTGGTCTCAAATAAACCTAACCCTATATATATATATATATATATATATATATATATATATATATATATATATATATATATATATATATATATATATATATATATATATTGTGACCATGATTATATATATAGGTTCATTTGAGACCATGATTATTTTGTGAGACAAGGGAACCAATTTTCAGCTCTTGATTAAAATTGATATGATGGTTCTTAATAAAACATGATTAGTGCTAATTAGTTTTGATTACGAGGCTTAATTTCAACTTTTTTTTATTATGTGAACAATATGTATAAGCGTATAAGATTCTTGTTCGTCTCATAGAAACCCTAGATTGACAATTACGTCTTTCACATAACATGATTTAGATCCATTCATGCTTCATATTATAAAATAGATATTAATTTTAACAATCAATCATCAATTTTTAACAATCTGGTGTAACAAAATATCAATTTTAACTGATGATAAGTTTGGAATCAATGAAGATGAAAATTTCAGCAAATTGATCCTAAATTCAACTCTTTTACATGAAGATTTTAGCATATTGATCATACAGCTCTTTTACATGAAGATTTCAGCAATCGCGGATGAAGATTTCAAAATCGATGATAACTTCATATCTTCTTCTGCAACTTTATGCTTCAGGAATCAACACGGATTTGACAAATATTTAAACATTTCATCATTACCTCACTTTATGTTAAAAGATTCTTGTCTTCATCAGCAATTTGATATTGTTTTCTATAGAGTTTCAAGGTTTGATATTTTTTTCATTTTACATCAATTTCAGCATTTACAATCTATGGTATTTTTCATAGAATTCATCAACAATCCATCATAAATTGAGATCATTTAGCGATTTTTCTGTAAAACTACTAATGTATATACACAGTAGTTATCGCTCGAGCAATTTCTCTTAAACTATACATGCATTCTATGTGTTTGATGAAAATCCTGAATGAACAAAGAGTCTGATGTATCATTCCTCTTTCCCACAGCTAAAGTCTTCTTAAGAATAGGAGTATACTTCTTAAAATATGAGTCACAATTGGTGTAAAACAATGTAATGTTAACTACTACTCTTATTATATTTACCATAGTTTTGTTAAAACATGTTTTTTTTGTCAAAAATAAAAATATTGGAGATTTCTTTTAGCATAGTTTTGTTTGAATATGCTCTTGTTAAGTTGTAGAAAAGGATTGGGCTAAAGAAAAGACTAGATGCTCTTAAATTTACCATATGTAAATTCAGGTGTATGGGATACATAATATGCTCTTAGAATGTGATCATTATTATAGTTTTTTTTAAATCTTTTTTCCATCAAACACAAAAGGTTGGATGTCTCTGTTGGGAATGTCGATTATTCTCATTAATATGCAGTAAGTGGATGTACCAAGAAAGATTATTAGATTCAGAGCATTTTTTTTGTCAATGTTTACATTGTGTCTTGTATGATCACTTACATTACATAATACATTCTTTTATATATATATATATATATATATATATATATATATATATATATATATATATATATATATATTAAAGGATGACACTTTTTAGGAATAGTAAACTTATGTGGCTTTTGACAAAAATGGTCCTCTGTCTATGTGTTTGTGTTCAAATCCGTCTTTAGGTCATTTTATGTCAGTACCCATATTTTGTGCGGACATGTGTTGGGAATAGTTCCGGTTTCCCGGTCATTTTGTGTTCAAATTCTTCTTAAGGTGCAATTTTTGTTTTTAAACCAAATATATAAAAAAACAAACATTTTATATCCTATAGTGAAAATGAATATGTGAAAAATAGGAATTTATTTTTTTTTTTTAAAGTCATTCTTATAATGGAAATTTATTTTTTTCATATTTCAATTTTGCTTGCAGATCTGTCGCATCCGACCCCCGCAACACGGGGGTTCCCCACCTAGTTATTATGATGTATGATCACTTATAGACTTCATTTTCAAATCTTTGATTGTATCCATACTCGATTCTAACAATTATTTCATTTATGGTTGCAGATAGTTGTAGCTGATGAAGCTCAACTTGAAAGGAACTTGAATATTTCAAGCTATAAGTTATAAACTACAAGTGTCGAGATTAATAAATACGTAACAGATGTTATATGTCACAAACATGTAATATATTTTTTATGGTTTTTGGCCAGTGTTATCCGACTAAAAGTTTGTAGGACCCTTCTGAGATTCATATTCATCCTTTTATCTAACAAGACAACCCACTGATCGAGTTTATGGTTTTCAAATTATCGGTGTTTTTCTAATCATTGGGATTCTTTGTTTTAGTTTCATCGACTCTGTTGGCTTTTGATCTTGTTATTTTATTCGATTCATTTGAATAAAAAAATTAACGTAAGATATTTAGAATTCAACTATAATATGAAAATTATACCCCGATAAACAACACATTAATCATTAACTAACAATAATCTTGTAACATTAACTTTAAATTTAGAATATTACATATTCTAAAATCAAAATATGAACATAATTTAAAAATATGACACATGCTTTAAGAATATGAAAAATAATTTTAGAATATATCACGTTACTTAATTGTTAATCAAGTACTATTACAATACTTCACAAAAGATATCCAAACCAAGTCGTTTTCAACAAAAAAACAGACTATCTAAAATCATATATTACATATTATGTAACAAAAACGTTAGAAACAAGTTGTTTCCAATAAAACCAGAATGTCTAAAATAATAATATGACACATAATTTCATAATATTTCACATTACCTTACAGTATGTCAAATACTATCACAATATTACACATTACTTTAGTTAAAGGATTAAAGCTAGTAGGTTCTAACAAAATAACATCTACTATAAAAAAACAACAACTGACTCGTCAAATCATATGTGTATAACATCAAGTTATCAAGTAGAAGTTTATAATATTAGAATGCTTACATAGTATAATTTCATATTACGCATTAAAAATATTATAATAATAGACTTTAATATTAGAATATTACACACAATTTCGAAATATTACATCTTAACAAACTAATATTAAATATCGAACATTTAGAATAACTAGAATAATAACATATCAAAGAGTATTAAAAAACCCAAAATTTAATTAGGTATTATTCTATCAGAATACTCTACATGTAACTTATAATATCCTACAACATTATTTTGTTAGAATATTCAAAATATAAGTTTTAAAAACAGATAACATATAACATTATTCTACTTGAATATTCTACATATACACATTATTTTCATTTAATATATCAACTTGTTCAATTGAAAACAGAAAACATTATTCTATTAGAATATTTAAGTTATACACTTATAAGAACAAACAACATATAATACTAGAATACTAGAATATTATACATATGTGTATTATAACATAAAACATATAATATTACCCTAAAATAATATTCATAATAATCAACTTAAAACAGCTTCTAGAAATTAGAATATTATAATTGTATTATTATAGTTCTATACATGTTACCGATCAAATTATAACATAATTTTGTAAAAATATTCTATATGTAAATACAACATAGTTTTTTTAGAATATTCTAATTTTATACATATTTGCAGTTAGCCTATAATTTATGATAACAAATAACATATAACATTATTCTATTAGAATAACATACATATCCTTTTTATAATATTTTATATATAATTTAGAATATCTTAGAACATTATTCTATAAGAGTATAAAATAGTCTAATATACATATAAACTTTAAATATAAACTCATGGAATATGAGAAAGATGTTATTGACATTACATGACACAAAATTAAAACATTACAAGTACTATTCTTGTAAATACATAACTGAATATCGACATTATACATCATATATTCTAAAATTACAACTATAATGTCATATGTACTTGTTCATATTCTGTTGACGCGTCTTGAGCTATCAGACAAGGTATCATTAAGTATGACTTTTTTTGCCTTTATCTATTTTTGATGATAGAAATTGTTCAACATCCTTTCTTTTAGGATCAAAAACTCATTTTTCCCTTGATTTAGTAGTTTCTTCATTTCAACTGTATCAAAACATAAACCATACTTTTATTAAAACAATAAAACTAGGATATAAATAATTTACAATTAGAGAACTTTATTTTATTTTCACATTTAATTTTACACAAATCTAATATGAGCAAGGAATTATTAACAATACACAAAGTAGAATATATGAGATAAAATAACAAAAAAACATAATTGTCTACATGGTACTGACTCCAAATAAAGTTTGTATTCATTTAATTTCGATTAGTAATATCTAGTATAATTCAAACAAGAGATTTAATATTATATAAAATACAAAAGATCAAATAACCTAATCACCTAATCAGACATTTATGTTGATAGAGGTAGTTCTAAATGATATTTTATACAATACTATATTACATTACGTCGTGAGTTTCAGAGATAACTATACAGTGAAATATCCTGATTATAATACATCGTTGAAGATACACAATGATTTTTGAATAAAACAATACTATAATCAAAACACATAGATTTATAGAATATCTCAGAGATAAATATATTAACTCAAAGTCACATACAAAGATAAAATCAACGATTATAATACAATAACTTAAAATCACACACAAATATATAACAGTGAAGAAATTATAGTATTATACGTTACCTGGAATAACTCTGGATGCAAACTCTAAATCCGGTTGTGTAGAATAAGCCATTTGTTGGAATAAAAAGCTTCAATTTCTTTTATTTAGAAATATTTGACGATCTAGAACTTGATATAGTTTCATAATCAGAATCACAAGGTTGAAAATCCAAATGAGAAGGAATAAGAAATTATGTCAAATCAGAATGCCTAGAATATTTATGTGTTAAACCTTATTTCAATGTATGTGTAATGCATTATCTAATTAATCAACAAAATATTATTAGAACTCAAATTTTACTAATCATAATACTTAGAATATTACATATTTTACATCATAATATGACACATGATTCTAGAATATATCACATTCCTTCATTTTTAATCAAGTACTATCACAATACTTTGCAAAAAGGTTCAAAGCAGAGTTGTTTCAAACAAAAGAAGAATGTGTAAAGTAAGATATTACACATTATTCAACAAAAAGGTTAAACGCAAGTTGTTTCCAACAAAATCATAATGTCTAAAATCGTAATATGACATGTAATTTCAGAATATTTCACATTAGTTAATCATAAAAGGTTTAAAGAAAGTAGTTTCTAACAAAATAACATCTATATAAAAAGCAAGATCTAACTTATTAACTAAGAATATGTATAATATCAAGTTATCAGGCGCACATTTACTTAACTTCGATTAGTAAGATCTAGTATAATTCAGACAAAAGATTTAATATTACATAAAATACAAAAGAATAGACCTAATAAGACCTTAGGTTAACAACCACTACCAACCTAAACAAAATATTTCACTAGCTTTAAATGTGTATTAAACACTAATCATTGCTACAGTAAACAATTTCAAAAAACATTTAACTGAAACTACAATAAACAAGTTCATTCCTAACTTAAGCTATAATGAACCTAGAACAAATACAAACCATAGCTACAATAAACATTCTTAGAAAAATAATTCACACTTTAGAATAAACATAATCACAACTTCTTGAAGCCTATTACATAAGACAATTTAGAATCTACAGTATCTAAAATATGAATCTAAATTTGATGTTGTTAGACTAGAAATACAGAAAGATGAATTCGATTATGTCAAAATAGAATAACAAGTCTTCAGATTCTCAAAACGTATTATATTCACAAGCATAAAACTAATAGATTCCATTACAAAGAATCTTAAACTAAAAACCATAATTTCATCAAAACATAATATTAATCTGTGAAACCCTAGTTTGCTAATGTAGAGTTAGATTATGTGGTTAATTAACAAAATAACATAACAAGCTAAACAAACTATTAATCAAAGAGTCATTTCATATACTATTAAGATATTCAAAGAAGATAAAATCTAATTTATCAAAATCTAAAATCAGAAAAGCTGTAACAGAGGTAATTTTCCCATTTTGAGAGGCTTTTTTTGTTTGAAACAATCACGATCGATGTTTGATCTGAATAAATCGATGTATTGAAGAAATAAATCTAGTTAATTAGGGATGGGACTATGGACTTTCGTTGAATTGATATAGAACCAAAACTTAGGTTTTTGTTGCGAGTTCTCGTTGATAGGGCAAATTTCTAGAGTTTTGTGGAAGAAGATTTAGAAGATTTGGATCGATTTCATATTCTATGGAATCACGCTTGAAAAAAATCCAGATCAAGAAAACTTTAGGGAAGAAAGAAGAAGAAAATCACGACTAGGAAGAAAAGAATCATCTCTCACATGATTTGAGTGCAAAATGACCGGACTATCCTTCCAGGTCCATAGTTAATCACAAAATTTGACATATTTTCAAAATTGTCACCGCCTACATCATCCTTTTTATAGCGTTCTTATGTTTTATGCCTAGCAATTAATTATTTGAGAAGAGCGGTCAAGATTTGGTCCCTTTGGCTCACAAAATCCATTTGTCTCAGATGAACCTAACCACATATATATATATATATATATATATATATATATATATATATATATATATATATATATATATATATATATATATATATATATATATATCAAATAGAAACTACTAAATGTTATGAGTGTTTTAAGAATCAATCAACATCTTTTCTTTTTAATGGGTCTCTTAAAAAAATAAGAGTGATGTGATATAAATAAAATAACAATATTATCCCATTTTCACAAATAGATTATTAGAAACAGCTATGAGTGTTCAAAAATATCTTAATTTGAAAACCCAATGGAAAAATTCTGATACTCAATCCAAAAACGCGGATATTTGAAATTTCAGATTTCAGATTTTTTGGATTCAAATATAAATAGCTATTTTTTAAAATTTTGGATAAATGGGATATCCAATATCCAAAATAAATAAATATATTTGTTTAATTTTTTTTGTATTCTTTTTGAGTTTGAAATATCTAATTAGGTTAAAACACCAATGGATGAAAATAATAGAAGACTATGATTTTAGAGTCTATGTTATTAAAATTGAATAACATGTACCACATAATAATTAAATCTCGTTCTAAAGGTATTTTAATCAATTATACTATTTTTTTTAAATGTTAATTTCCGGATTTTAGGGGTTAGTTAATTCCGTTAACTTAAAAAAAAATATGATTCTTAAAAATCATTTTAATTTAATTATCACATAATTTTTAATCGAAATTGATTTTATTCTTAAAGAATATGACTTCATTCAATATTATTTTTTTTAGAATTAAAATTTTTAAAGGATGCTACAATATATATTATCAAGAATAACAATTTGTATAAATAGAATAATCATTCTTATTTCAGTGTCATTTTATCTTTAAGAATCACATAAAAAGTATTACAATTTAAGATACTATCTTTTAAGAATGATTCATGAAAATTATGTAAAAAGTATTACATTCTGTAAGAACATTATCCATAAAATCGATTTCTAGGGTTTTTTGCTCTAGATTCTTGAAATGCATGTAATAACAAAAAAGAAAATAAAATACCCGTCTCAAAAACTCCTTCTTTTCTTTCTCTTATTCCAACTTAACCCTCCATCTTTCTTTTACAGGTCTGAATTGTCACACCCCCAAACCCGAACGACGAAAATGTTTGGGGGCGGAGGACGTCATGCTCAGTATCATAACAATTGCATAATAGTAAAACAAGCAACAACATCCATTGTATATAAAATATAGTTAATACATGCGTGTTCTTTGAGTTGAATGTATGACACCAAAAATGTAAAGTATTAAAATGAAGAGCCTTGAGTAAGCTCCATCTTCTCAAAAACATGCATGAGTGTACCTGTCTACTGGTTCCTTGAGAATACAAGTTATTTTGAAAAGAGAGTATCAACATTTAAGTTGGTGAGTTCATAAGCATTTAGTACTTGATGTTTGTACTTGTTCCTTGAAAATGAAAGCATGTTTCCCAGAAAATCCCATATTTTCTCTATTTAAATGAAAAGCAGTCTTAGGCCTTAAGACCAAAATGTTATGTATGTTATTGTACTCTGAAATAGTGTGAGTGTTTGTGTTTTCCATAAATGTATGTTTTCTATGATAGAAAATAGTGCACTGCACTAGTATGAACTCTATATTGTATTAGTACTTGGAAAATAATGGTAGGTAGTCTTATTACTTAAATTAAAACCACTGAAGTAATGTTTGTTTTGTAATTTGAAGTGTTTAGTTAATGTTTAATGTGAATGAGATTATAACCATACTTAATTGACTAGTATTCTACACGACGTTATTCAGGCGTCGAAAAGTTATGACATTTGTCCCCCGTAGACCTATCGGTCCCAACTGTAGCTAACAACCAAGGTGTAGGATTGTCAGCCCCGTATAGATCTATACATAAACTCACGCTCTCCCTCTAGGAGACTCTGGTTATAAAGCATGACCTAGAAAGGATATTACTTAGTATCATGAAGTAGTATCTCACATTCTAGTATTAACTTGTTTACGTATAGTATGTATATGTTCTCTTGTTCTTGTAAATGAATAATGTACTTGCAATGAAAAGTAATTTGTACTTATGTATTGATTCATTTAATGTGTCTTTGAACTAGTGATAGTGTGAGTAGATCTCAAAACTATACCTATTATAGTTTCCTAATGTTATGTTTGTACTGAACTGATCGACAATGTTATTAAAATAAGTTTAATACTTATATATATACTTGGCATGCATAATTAAGGTTTAACTGACAGTCGGATTGGTGATCCTACCCTAAGCCCACAACCAAACAAGGAACGAGAGTCAAGGTAAAAACAATAGTCCTAAGTCTGTTAAATCCTAATTATACATAAGGATATATATGAATATGATTTGATAAAAATAACAACTTAAGAATTTGAAAACAGTTTTAGAAATAGTTTAATAACTTTATAAAAGCATTAGTATCTTAAAAATGGTTTGTATCGCATGTGAGTGTTAACACAAATATTTTTGTGTTCTACTTGTATTCTCCCCCTGAAAACATCTGAAAATGGTAAAACATAGGGGTATGAACTCACCTTATGTGAGTAATCTAGTGAAGATCTGAAAAGGTAGTTTTAATACCACATGTAAGATCCTATAACAAAATTGACTCCCAATGGCATTTACATGCAATATATATATGAATATAATTAGCGAGTGTAGTGATAAATATGTTAGGGAATAGCCTAAGATGTAAGAATCACTTACAAAAAGGAGTGTTAGAAGCAAATTGTGAGGCTGTTTGGAGTTTTCGGTCAGCCCTTGAGTTTTCGGTTAGATGAAGATCCAAGTGTGTTCTCGGTGTTCTTGGTGAAACCAAGGAGATTAAAGCATTTTTGGTTGGGGTTTCTGTTATTTGGATGATGATTTCTTGATGGAATGAAGAACACTTGAAGATCTTGGGATGATCCTATGAAGATACAAGTGATATTCAGATGATACTTGAGAGGGAATTGAGAGTTTTCGGGTGAGAATTTGAGAGAGAAAAGAAGAGTTTTTGGCTGGAAGGTGTAGAATGAAGTGATGATTTCGGTTCCCCATATATAAGGCCGAAATCGTGATGGGACACCTTGGTTGGGAAGTGTGAAGAAGATATAACTAGGGTGGTTTTCGGCTGAAAACGTGAATCATGCGAGGTTTGCGTTTCGAAGGGTTTACGGCCGAGAATGGGTTTTCGGTCTGAAGGCTTCATGTTGCGAGGGTTCTCGGTTGGAGTGTTTTTACTTCTAATCCTCACAACACTTTTAATACAAGGTTTATACTCATAGAGATTATTAATCTAACCTTAATAAGAAAAATCAAAACGACAGTTTGACTTTTATTTGACATGTTTTACTTTTGTTGACTTTGCTTGACTTTTACAAGATTTAAAATAATGGGTTGTCACATGAATAATACATTCTGGCAAGATACACTTTATTCTTGAAAGTGTGAATATCTAAACTATTATGCCAAAATACACCTCCGTTCTAGAAAGAATACAAGAAGATGCAGTTTTTTCTAACACATACATAAAACATAGTGCCAAAATACACTCTCGTTCTATAACATTATGCTAGAATACACACTTATACTTTATTTTCATGAACCTTCCAAACAAGGTTTGAACCTTTGATTATGTTAAATGTGACCCGAGCATTTGGATCATGTTCATTGTAACACTTGGTTTTGGATTTACTTCGTTGCTCAAGGTTGCGGCCCAATCATTAGTTGTCATAAGGCTTAGGGACTTGGTAGAGGAAGGATTTGACCCATTTCGGATTTGGTTGTCATGATATAAGTGATCTAAGCGTTCGATTATGTCTGCGGAAGCCATGAGTATGATTGTAATGTGATATCTCGGTCTTTTATGGAGTTTGGCTTTTATTCGATAGGTTTTAAGGTTTTGGTGTGTTGTTAGGAGCGTAGAGCTTCTCGCCACCTTTTCGTGGATATAAGTTTCATTGGAAATGAACTTAGGATAAGGGAGTTATGGTATTTTGAAGATATTGGCAGAATTGGCCCCTAATGGAAATATTTGGCAGATCAGTCCCATGCATGCAAGGATGCGTTCATGTGTTTGGCTGGGTACGCCCAACGTAAGTTAGGGTACGCCCAACGTATAAGGTTAAGTGGTTGCAGGATGTTTATAAGTACGTCGGGCGTACTAAGGGGTACGCATGGTGTACTCGCTTCAGAGCAAAACCCTAAATTTGGGGTTCCTACCCTATATAAGCAACATTATACCACCCATTTGGTCATTTTAAGTCAGCCACCACCCCTTTTGACATTCATGAAACCCTAGAGTGCCTTGGATGAAGCTTGGGGCTTGAAAGAAGATTCTTGGTGGTTTGTGCAAGAGAAGAAGAAGGTGGAAGACTCAACCTCTAGAAAAGAGCTTAGAGATCCAGTGTTAGCATCTCCATTTAGAGACTTTAAAGGTATAAAGTCTCTAACTTGGCTATTCATTGTATAGATCTACTTTGGGTTGGTTTATGTCCATTTAGTCCCTTTTGCTTGGTCTTGGTGAGCTAGGGTTGTTTTATGAGCTCAATGTAGTAGATCTTGACATTTTAAGGGTCCCTCATTCATAAAGGTGAAAGCTTTGTGGAGTTTTGATTTCATTCATGAGTTAAGACCATCCACTAAGCTCTTTTGAGAGCCCCATTAATCCATGCATGCTACTAAAGTCGCCAACTTTACTAGGAAAGTCATCCATAGGAATCAGATTGGAGAATTTGGAGCATGGGCTGAGGTGATTAAGTGCTTATAGGAGGAATTTAGGGTACAAAGAGTACGTTGAGCGTGCCAACTTGGTACATTGTGCATACTGGCCCCAAAGAGTGTATATTGGGCATACCAGATGAGTACGCAGGGCGTACTCGGCATGGTTAACCTTTCTTGTTTTGTTGACTTTTTAGGCTTTAGGCCATGGACTAGGAGTTGGTTAAGGTTGAACATTCATTATTTCAGACCTTTTTAGATATTGGGCCTTCTCGGGTTAGGTCCATGATGGATTTGGGCCTGATTGGTTTAATTGGTCCTTATCAGGCCTTGTTTCGTCATTTCGAGTTTGGAGTATCGTTTGGGCTTGTATTGTTTTAACGTTTTGTTGGGCTGACTATGAATATGTGTTTTAGTTCAGAAAAAGTAAATGGGCTTTACGGAAAGGCCCATGTAAGGGTTTGGGACCAATTTGGAAAATTGGGCCATTAGTGGGCTTTTATGGTGAAAGAACCCCTTTCATAAGTTACATTATAACTCCAAACATGCTACATGCATATTCATAAACATATTTTACATATATGGTCTTATTACAAAAGACTAGATACAAACCGACTAACGAGGTTTTTACAAAGTTATATATATATATATATATATATATATATATATATATATATATATATATATATTACATAATTTCCCAGGAATTTATACACTAAATACAGAAGCTATAATGTTATCTATTCTACATCTTCTAACAGTACATAACTATACTGGATGCTTATCACCTGCAATAATTAAACACTGAGAGGGTATGCAGTGACGCTTAGTGAGTTCAATAGTAGATACAATATAACGTTATGCCATATATATATACATCAATGTGGCAGAAGTAAAGAGGAACAAGGAACAACAAAGACATAGGTGAATCATGTGACAAGTTTTCCATATCAATCGATGATTTGATTCAAAGATATACAATCTATGAAACATAACAATTTCAATACTTGATATACATCAATAAAGCTTCGGCCCAAATGACACAGAAGAAATACAATTTCTAATTAAGATTTTGGTAGATTTTGCAGGCTTTTAGCCCTATCTAACCTTCTGTCAGTGCCATAGTGGTAGAAGTCATTTTCTTACGAGACATGCTCAACACGGCCAGAGGCTACATACCAATAGCACTGTGATACTAGTCCTTTCACTGATCACATGGTCAAAGGTATAGCTTTGCTACTATAATAGCATGGGAAAATAACCCGGAAAAGCACATACCACATATAACACATAACATATAATTGTTCCTATATATTGAACTCACCGCGAAATAACTAATTGATAAAATGGTAATTTGGGCAACACTTCGTTTCTATATATGGCTTTCTTTGACGAAACTAGGGATTTTAGTTGAAATCTGGCTTTATGTGGGCAAAGTTTCTGCTTGAAAATATTATTTTCTCGGGTTTTCGGTGCGTCGAGACTTGCTTCGGATGCCAGGGATCTTTCCTAGGCTTCCGCGGGAGGGGGGGGGGGTGTTAGGGTAAATTTAGAGAGAATAAAGGGTGTAAAAGTGTGAAATTTCTAAAAAAAAAATGGGCAGCCTCGCACCCCTTTTATAGGTGGCTGAAACCTAGCATTACGCGGGGCGTAACTTTGGTACGCTGGGCGTACTCTCGTACGCGGCGCGTACGAGCTACGTGTTATATGTTGGGTTTCTGAGCTTCGAAGGTGTCATTAATACGAGATTTGTGTCTAACTTGCGAAGAAAGGAGCAATGTGGCCAACTTCTGACCATGAACACGAGTACGCTGGGCGTACTTCGGTACGTTGGGGTATTCCTTTGGACCAACCTCGAAGTTTGTGCCCCAAACTTCAAAAAATCATATCTTTTGCATACGGGCTCCGTTTTTTACGTTCTTTATATGCACGCGTAGATGAAATTATGCTCTAAAACTTTCGTTTAGATTCCGTTGGCTAATTTTGATTCATTTATAATATTGAATTTTCAACGGGACGGGACAGGAAAAGTCCGTTAAAAATTCATAACTCCTTCGTCAGACGTCCGTTTCCGTCTTTCTTTTTAACATTTTATTACTATTGACGAGATCTTCGATTCTCGATTAGGTTCTGTCAGCTAAAAATCACTCGATCTTTATTTCGAGTTTTAGTTGTATACTATTATACTGAAACTTCGAGAAATCATAACTTACTCGTACGAAGTCAGATTTGGATGTTATTTTTATGAAAATTCTCGGTTTAACGAATATTACGACTTTCATTTAGATCATTAAAGTTAAAAAGTAGTTTATCGTAAATTCACTTTTTACGTCATATGGTGTCGTGTCGTGTCGATTCTGTTGTGAAACTTCAATAAGTCATAACTTCTTCGTTATAACTCGGATTTCGATGAGGTTTTCATCTAAACGTTTCTCACGAGATAATTTACAAATTTCAATAACATTATTTCTACTTATTTCCAACTTAAATTTTACATTTTCGTTAATTTCAATATTTGACTTTTGATTGGAATCTCATAAGACTTCCAATACTTTTCTGAATGATTCTAAACATAGTTTTACTTCAATTCTCATAAAACTATCTTGTTAGAACTCAATGCTCAAAACCATATATTACTTAATAATATTCATTTTAAAATTAACAAAACACAATAACTGAACGTGTATGTTACATACGGATCTTGTGGTTTTGGGTTTGTTTGGTTATGGGCTTGGGCCTTAGTTGTGAGTCTTGTTGGGCCAGGGGTAAAATTGTCATTTTACCCCCAAGTTTGGATTATGGATCACGGTTTAGAATCCAATTGCTAATTGGGTGTTATTTCGGTATTATTAGCTCGGGAAGTTGTCAGGGCAGCAACTAAGGATTTCTTGCAGTGAGCTTTAGCATTTGAGGTGAGTCTCCTTACTGTTTTATGGGTCGAAGGCACCAATGTCGTCACATTTGGTTTATGTATGGTAGGAAGACTCGGGGGTGACCCTTGGCATTCTGTATGAAAGATCAAGAGGCGGCTCCTGGCAATTTGTATGAAAGAACAGAGTCTGAACTCTGGAAAATGTTAGTTAAGTAGTTGTAGATTGTAAGCTAGTTGTCTTTGTGATACTTGCATCGAAGACCAAGAGGTGGCTCCTGGCACTTGTCTATAAGACCCTGGGTCATGGCCCCCTGCCTGGCAAGGAAGACCACGAGGAGGCTCGTGGCATAATGTCAAGAATATGGTGTTGGGCTTTGAGCATTCTAAAACTCCTCACATGTACATGCAACCCAAAATACCTTGGATCTATGTTTTCTCCATTTTACATGCAAACTTGAACCTTCCAAGGTATTACCCTAACTAGCATACAAAACATAGATACTCGGGGTAATAAAACAAGTTAGATGACATACCTTTTCTTGTAGTTGGAAGCCTTGGACCTTTAAGAGCTTAGTGCCCCAAGTGTTGCCCCTCAAATGGTTCACACAACACCACCAACAATTGAAATAACTTGAGAAAAGATTATATACTCTCAAAATCGGCTAGCCCTCATGTGTCTATCACTAGTCACTCCTTAGTGCCAATTTCATGAGTTATGAGGCTTCTTATCTAGTGTGCACATTAGGGTTACACCATGTAACTCATGACTTTTCATATTCCTCATGATCCATGGGTTTTAACCTCCATGGAGTATCGATGGGTCACCACATGGGTTTAGCCCAACATGAGGAACTATGGATCATAAGCCCACTTTATAAGAATGAATGATTTACCAAATCAATCCCCATTTATTTAATTAGTCTCTTTTGATAACAAAATTAATTCCAAACTAATTCTGGATCAATACTAATCAAAATAACATGATTTCATATTAATATATTAGAACTTATAATATATTAATTAATCACAAATATCCTCTTCTCACAAAAGTCTATCCAAATTGTTCCGATGCCATGCAACCCAAATGGATCATGCTACTCTCAGGTCAAGTACATACCAATAATATTTATTGGCTTAGACACCTAATCCAACAGTCTCCCACTTGGATAAGTCTAATAACTATTATTGCAAGCATGACTCTAACCCGACTAGCAATCGTAGCTCTTAAAAGCCGTTGTCGAACTCTGATCTAGTCAATGATGTGTCCATCAGATAAGGGATCATATATTCCTCCATTCTAGATATCATATGGATTGATACATGGATTATAATCATTCTCTCTATCCATTTGTTGTTTCCTGATTTCCGATTTATGATGACTGACTAAATTAACAAATCAAATCAGTCCAGGCCTGATGTCATCACTAAATCATCGAGGGGCCCATAGATATCACTTTTATCCACATGAGATAAAAGGAACGGATAAAGTTCGACCCAAATGCTCGCTTGTACTTACTCATCAAATTACACACAACGATATGTTTTATAACATCCAAGTTACTGGTGCGTTTACATATGTCAATGTGAAACCGACATGCAACTACAACTCACACGTCTCCGTTTGAAGAATATAAGATATTATCGTCTCATGATAACTCGTGAAAAAAATCCATGAAGTTATTCAAATGACCGTAGGTTGAATCCAGTACTCGAATCTTATTCCATGAGCACTCATGAACACCGCAGCCACTTTGTCCTAGAAAAACTACAGACCCATTCATGACAGTCTTGCCTCATGATCGACGTTGAATGGTTTGAATAACCTAGTTATTCGGGAAGTCAAAACATGAAAAGTGAAACACCATAATAATACTAATCATATATGGCCCAAAAACTTTTGAGTCATATTGATTACTCATTATTCATTGCATAATGTTTCGAATAATCAACTTAGTAATTGAATTAAAACAATAGTTATGCCATACTCTAAGCATGTACACAATGTTTGTTTAAACGATAGTCATGCCATGTACCAAGCATGCACACTATGTTTGACTATGGTCCTTAATTTGTGAAATAGATCAATTGAAAAACATTTCAATGATGCTCATTTCACAATTCCAAATCCTTATTGCAAATGTAAGAATTCCAAATTCTTGTCACTTCTAGAAAGTGTTAGATTCTAAACTATCATGCAATGATTCTTTTGTAATGTCTAGGTGCCAAAAGTTTTGGAACATGAAGGTGAACCTCTAGCAATCTTAAGTCCAAGTGATAATTCCGAAGTCAGCATGATTTCCGAAGTGAAGAGTAGTCCAGAATCTGTCCAGAACTAAAAAGAAGAAGATGAGGAGTTCAGTAGTGAAGACATTCTGGAATGGACATTATGTTCGGAATGTGTGTTGTTCAGGAGTCGGCTTTTTTGTCTCTTTATGTATTAATTACTTTTGTCTCTTTGCATTATTAGACATTTCATAGGACTTAGTTTGTTTCTCAACTTGGACAATCAGCATGTAAGAGTTATTCCTTTTATCCGGTCCTATATATGTTTATTAGTTTGTATGACGTTTCACTCACTCCAATTGAAAGGAGCTTTCAATGCAAAGTCAAAAGATGGATCAATCATTTACTCTTGCCATTTACTAAGTTACTTCAATTCTCTTTCAAACATTCTTCTTGTTCTTTATTTATTAACTTTACATTAATCTTTAATACTCATTCTTCATTTATGACTTGATCATTTGTTGAATATATAAACTCAGACTTGAGTGGTCTATCCAGACTTGACTTGAACATTTATTAGCAAGCAGACATTGATCTTACGGATTCACTCAAGGTTTGAGTTTTCAAACCATGTCTCTGCGCATCAGATCTATTTGCTCTCTCAATTGGTATCAGAGCTTGAGTGGTTGTCCTTTGAATCCATAAGATCAGATTATAGTTGGTTTGAAATTACCTTGGTATTTCAACCATTTTTGTGTTAAGGATAAAAGTTCTTCTATATACCACTTTTGCTTGAAGATATCTTAGCTTTAATGGCTGATTCCAATCCTCAACAAATGATTTCAATGCAAATCGCAAATAGTGTGGGTGGCCCTACACGTGCCCCATTGCTAATTGTGGAAGAATATGATCACTGGAAAGTTAGAATGGAAAGATTTTTACTAGCCAAAGAGAAAGGTGAAGAAATTTGGAGATCCGTCAGAGAAGATCCTTATGTTCCAGTAAGAACAATTGTGAGAGATGTTGCTGCTCAGCTCATGAGTCAAGACGAAACTCGTCCAACTCCTCTAACTACAGATGATATTGAGAAGTTGCATGCTGATCAAGTGGCTTTCTCAAAAATGGTATTTAGTGTTCCTCTTTCACTCTTTAAGCACATCAAGTTGTGTAAATCAGCAAAAGAGATTTGGAACACTCTTCAGGACCTGATTGAAGGCTCAGAAAATATGAAAGACAAGCGTCTCACCGCAGTTGTCAACGACTTCGATACCTTTATTACCACTCCTGGTGAATCAGTGGTCTCAGCCTCCAACCATTACCGTATCGTGGTCAACAACATGACTACGCATGGGATTTTCCGAACTCCTTTAGAATACAATCCCAAATTCATAAACAGTCTCGAAAAAGGATGGGGAAATGTGAAATCTTGTCTCCAAAGTAATGGTTCTTCTAAAAAGTTAAAGCTCTATCAACTTTTTGATGAACTTCAAGGACACAAGTCTAATGTTACTCAGACCATAAGGGAACTCTCTGGAGGTGCTCTTACACTTGTCAGTTCTTTCAAACCAATCATTCTGAACTCATCTACTTTGGACCCTTTCAAACCCATTGTTCTATCTGTTCAACCCTCTGCACCCATCTTACCCACAAAAAACTATCCTGTTGATGATTCTAAAGCCATGGAATCTAAACTCCGTTTCCAATAGGAGTTTGCTTTACTCTCCATGAAATACAAATGTCCTTTCAATCCCTCTTACAAATCATAGCAAAACAAATTCCATGCTCCTCACTAAAACAATCCTCAACTATATTCATGTTGGATAAGGTGTCTAAGTCCATAAATATTTCGGGTCAGTACTTGACCCGACCCGGCATGGTCCATTTGGGTTGCATGGCACCATGCAATTGGATACACTAAATGAGAGTAATAACACTTGGAGATTATTAATATATTATAAGTTCTAATATATTAATAATATTATTTTATTAGTTTGATCAAGAATTAATTTAGAATTAATTAAGTGATCAAAGGATAACTAATTAAATATATGGGTTGATTATGTAAATCATTCATATCTTGTATAGTGGGCTAAGAGGCTCCATGGATTATCAAGTTGGGTTCCACCCATAGGATGCTCCATGGATGCTCCATGGGAGTTACAAACCCATGGGTCATGGAAATGAAGAGTCATGACACATTAGGGTTTACATGGTGTAACCCTAGATGTGTCAACACTATATAAGAGTCCTATTCTCCACCAAAATCTGTTACACATAAGAAACTAGAGGGCTAGACCGATTTTAAGAAGTGTGTATTCTCTCAAAAGTCTTTCCAAGAGCATTTGGTGTTGTGTGAAGCATTTGAGGCATCACACTTGGGGTGCTAGGCTCACAAGGTTTCAAGGAACATAAGCAAGAACAAGGTAAGTTATTCTATCTTTCATTCAAGTTAAAATTGTTCCCCATGTATGCTAGATAGGAATATAACCTTGGAAATTCAACTTTGCATGATAATTAGACAAACATAGATCCAAGGTTATTAGGGTTGCATGTACACTTAGGAAGTGTTAGAATGCTCAAAACCCATCAATTCAGCTTCGGAACCTCAACGAACTTCGAAGAATCCTCTTGTATACAAACCAAACATCACTAAGCCAAACTCTACTCCGAAATCTTCTCAGAATCCTAAATCTGACAAACTGAAAATTGTGTGTCATAAGTGTGGACATGCAAACCACTTTGCTAAAGATTGCCTGGTTGATGCTCCGCCAAAACCAAAGATCAAGGATTCTGCTTACTACGTTCGAAAAGCTCAAGAGATGGCTGGAAGTGAAAAAGCCTTTGTAACAACGGTATCAAGGGATGTTGAAGGATATTGGTCATCCGGATATGATGATGACATGGTAACTGGAAGAAATATGTGCTTGATGGCAAGAAAAACTATTGAATTTGATGAAGGATATTGGTCATATGGGTCAAAAGATGAAGAAGATGATGTTGAACCTCACTATTGCTACATGGCTACCAATGATCCACCTGGTCGAAGCATCGTTCAGCAGGTAAAATCTATGATTACTGATAATAATTTTGATTTGTCTCTCTGTGAACCTTATCTAACCTAGATCCAAACAGATATGAACACCATCTATAAAGCCTATGAGTCTGCCATAGAAGCCAGTGAGAAGAAGGAGTGTGAATTAAATCGTCCTAGGTTACATTTTGAGGATAAAAAATTGAAAATCGAATCTTTAGAGCGTGAGCTTGTAATGTCAAAAGATGAATGTATCATTTTAAAAGACAAATGTGAAATCACCTATTCTGAAAGAAATGTCTTGATTTCTAATAACAAACGTCTCAATGCTAAGATAGATGCTTTGCATAATTCTATAGAAATGCTTGAAGAGAACGAACGAATGAGTCATAATTTTCGTCATCCATGGTCTAAAGCACCTGGTCTCGGAAGCGAATTTTCGAAACCAATTGCTCGTTCCTTGAAGGAATTGCAAAATTTGACATTCATGGGAGAGGTTCCGAACACCAAACATTCGGACACCCCTGTTTCTCCCTTGTCACTTCTTCATGAGACCACATACCATTTTGAGTCCTTAATACCTGAGTTCCAACCAATTGTTGTCAAGTGTCCCGATTCCATGCCTCTTCCGCCTCTGATAAACCTGGACCTGAATCGGACCACAGAATTGCATCACAGTGTTTCAAATTGCGTAGAATACGTTCCTAAGCTTAATCATCCGAACAACTGTATTGTTGAAGAAATCATTCCGCTGACAACAGAAGCCGTTACCTCCGAGTTTTTATGGGCATCCTTATATGACAAAGTTGAAAATTCAAGTTGTGTCTCCTCTGATTCTTTCGAATCGGATTCCTTAGTTGTCTCAAAAACAAAATTGGTTCCCACTAACCCTGATTTTAGTAATCCATCCACAGGACAAACTTCAAAATCCTCGTTTCACCGTAAGAGAAAACCAATGCCGAATAGGAAGGATATTGTAGATTCCAAAGTGGAAGCTCGAAATGCACATAAAAAGGAAGTTAAGACTAGACAAAATTCCAGGTTCCTTGACAACTCCAAAAAGAGTGTATCTAGGAATTCCCATTCATCAACCCATAGTCAAAACTCCTTCACACCCACTAAGATCCTCAACAGACCTTCTGATTCTCTCAGTCATGTAGAACCCAAGAAAGTAGTCAGTACTACTCTGCCTAAACCTCATATGAATGCAATGACTGTCCAAAACACTTCTCCTCGGACTGTTTCATCTGTTTTTATTGCTAAATCTGATGGCACAATTTTTAAACCTAATCTTTCGAAAAACAATGTGTCATCAAGCAAATCAACAACTGCTAAGAAAACAAATTTTTCAAAATTTTCAAAGAAAAATCTTGTGTGGAAAGTCAAATATCACATTGATGAAACAACCATGCCGGAGGTTACAACTATATCCAATGCTTCAGAAGTCTATGGTCTGAAGAAGACTGTTCGCAACCCTCAAGTCATTGAATATGATTACTGGATAGATGAAAAGACATTAACCTTCTGTTTGTTTCCAAAGAACTAAAAAAGTACCACCATGAAACACAAAGTTGTTCCGAAGTCACAATCCAAGTCCAAAGCCCGTGCCTATGTCCCAAAGTTTAACTTGGAGCCTAAAAAATCCATCACTCACTAATTTTGCAGGCACTTTGTGCTTCAGAGTAAGAAATAATATGGTATATTGATATTGCTTGCTCTATGCACATGACGGGGCAGAAAGACTATCTGCGAGATCTAAAGCTTTCCCCAAACGCTGGTTACGTGACATATGGCACAACTCCAACTCTCAAATTCGTGGTTACAGAATTCTCACCAATGGAAACTTCTCTATTTCAAATGTGTTTTATGTAGCTGATCTGAAAAATAATTTGATAAGTGTAGCTCAGCTCACTGATTCAAATCGACGTGTAGAATTTTGCAAGAAGTACAACAATGTAATGACTGAAGACCGGTAAGAATGTTTAATCAAGTCGCTTCGCAACAAGAACATGTACCCGCTCGAAATCAACATGATTATTGGTAAACCGCAACTCTGCCTTCTTTCCAAAGTCATTCCTGACGTCGGTTGGTTATGGCACTGAAGGCTCGCTCATCTGAACTTTTGGTACATGAATGATCTCGTATCCGGTGAAATGGTGAGAGGTTTACCTCTCCTCAAATTTGAAAATGATCATTTGTGTACAGCTTGTGAGTGTGGAAAGCAATCAAAGATGGGTCATCCTTTTATCATCGAAAAATCCATCTCGGAACCATTGAGCTTCTACGCATCGATCTTTGCGGACCATCCACTGTAGAAAGTCTCCATCATAAGAAATACATTCTTGTGATTGTTGATGAGTTTACAAGGTACACTTGGATCTTCTTGCTAATACTAAAATCCGAAACAGCCTCACAATTCATCAATTTTATCAAAGGAACATAAGTTATTACAAACTCCTAGTTAGGAGAATCCAAAGTGACAATGGCTTGGAATTCACTAATTCCACCATTGAGAAATTCCTCACCGAGAAAGGAATTGACCATAACTTCTCAGCTCCTTACACTCCACAACAGAACGGGGTAGCCGAATGATGCAATAGAACTCTTGTTGAAGCTGTCTGATCCGTGCTAAACTTCGCAAATCTACCACTCTACCTCTGGGCTGAAGCCGTATCAACTGCTTGCTTCACTCAAAATTGGAGTATCATCAATCGCCTCAGCATGACACCGTACGAAGCAATGAATGGTCGGAAGCCAACAATCTCATTTTTTCATATTTTCGGATGTAGATGCTTCATCAAGAACAACCGAGATCAGCTCAAGTTCCAACCTAAAGTTGACGAAGCCATCTTCCTTGGGTACTCTTCTAAATCAAAAGCCTACAAAGCTCTTAATTGGAGAACTCGTGTGCTGGAAGAAAGCTTTGATGTTACTTTCGATGACAACTTTGTTCGGAATTCTAGCCCAACCCATGTTACAACCCACATTATGGAGTCTGATGCTCCACCGCCAGGATGTCCGAATCCGCAAACAATTTTTGAAGTTGACCTTGAAACTCTCTTTGGACCTTTCGAAACCACCCTTGATTTGGAATCTTGAACAAGGCCAATCCCCACTCCCATCTCTCCTTCGAAAGTTCCTATCTCTCAAAATGTCTCCAGTCCAATCCCAAGCCTCCCTCCATTTGATTCTGAACCATTTCAACCTTCTCAGATTGAGGGGGAGAATGCTCATCCCTCTCTTAAATCAAATGTGGATGTCTTCCTAGATACAATGCTGATTTTGATGACTCCAATCCTATCAACATTGATGAAAATGAAAATTTCTTTGAGTTCCCTTCTGATGATGATGTCAACCTCTCCGGTTCAGAAGTTCTGGGGGAGCATCATCCTCATATTCAAACCATTCAGGGGGAACAACTCAATCCTACTATTGATATTAGATAGATTGTTGAACAAGAACTCCCAAGGTTACACGTCTGGACAAAGGATCATCCTCCGAACCAAGTAATCGGAAACCCTAACGCTGGTGTACAGACTCGTTCAGCTACATGTATTCAAAATGAATGCGATTTCTCGGCATTTATATCCATTGTTGAACCCAAATTCATCAAGGAAGCATTAGAGCATGCTGAGTGGAGTACAGCCATGCAAGAAGAATTGGCAGAATTTGACTGAAATGAACTATGGACTCTTGTGCCTCCTCCTCAGAATCATCCCATAGTCGGTACGAGATGGGTATTTCGCAACAAGTTAGATGACGCGGGAGTTATTATTTAAAATAAAGCAAGATTGGTGGCAAAAGGATTTACACAAATTGAAGGGATCGACTGCGATGGAACCTTTGCTCCTGTTGCACGTATTGAAGCCATCAGAATCTTTCTTGCTTATGTTGCTCACAAAGGCTTCAAAGTTTACCAAATGGATGTTAAGAGTGCTTTTCTTAATGGTGAACTTGACACTGAAGTATATCTTCAATAGCCCCCCGGTTTTGTTAATCTCTCATTTCCAAACTACTGTTACAAACTTCAGAAGGGACTTTATGGCCTCAAGCAAGATCCTAGGGCATGGTACGAGACCCTCACTGACTTTCTCAAGTGCTCGGGTTTCCAAAGAGGAATTATAGATCCTACCTTGTTCCGAAGATCAAATTGAAAGCATCTCATGCTGGTTCAAATTTATGTGGATGACATCATTTTTGGATCTACAGGTTCATGTATGGTTGATGACTTTGCTAAACTCATGATCAATCGTTTCAAAATGAGCATGAATCGGGAGTTAAGCTTCTTCCTAGGTTTCCAAGTCAAATAGACTAACAAAGGAATCTTCATTCATCAAGAGAAGGACATTTCGGAACTCCTCAAGAAATACTCAATGGAAACATGTGCCTCAGCCAAGGTATCAATGGGCTTCGGACACAAGATCTTTGCCGACCCTTCGAGTGTATCTGTTGATGAAAAGAAGCACCAATGAATGATTGGATCTCTGATCTATCTCACAGCAAGTCATCCAGATATCATGTTTTGCACATGTCTATGTGCCAGATTTCAAGTCAACCCAAAGATGTCTCATCTCTTAGCTGTGAAACAAATTTTACGATACCTCAAAGGTACAAAGAGTCTCGGAATCTGGTACCCAGCATAAGAAAATATAGGATTTTCTGGAGAAAACGATTTTATACAATTTCGAAAGACGATAAACTAAAACACACACACACATGCAACTATACTTGATTGGAAACAAGACTTACAACTGTTTTGACAAGAAAACACTGGAATATTCTAGGTTTCTAAAATCTCACAAATTCTTATACAAAAATGCTTATGAACTCACTAACATATTTTATGTTGACATTTTTCAAAATGAATTGTATTCTCAGGGATCTAGTAAGCAGGTAATTACCAAGATCGAGGACCGGCGTCGCTGCATTATGTTATTGCTACTCTAGTTATTTCATGTTTAACTTTTGAACAAAACAAGTATTGTAAATAATGTAAGTTTGTTATATTAATGCATGATGTATGGATTTGCTATGTTTCATGTATATTCAATTGTTATGATACTGCACAATGAATTCACCCGCCTCTGGACGTTTCCGCCGTCTGGTCCGGGGTGTGACAGATTGGTATCAGAGCATTGTTTATAGTGAACTAGTATATCTAGCCATACAAGATATACAACTATAAATACAATGGGACTAAAACACTCTGACTAAAAGTATACATACTTACTAAAAGTATACACTCTGACTAAAACACTACAGTCAAACCTAGGCCGTTATGTAATCATATATGGGATAAATATAGCCTGATCAACTATAGTTATTTGAGATATGACCAACATGTACTTGGGAGTGATGGTGGTGTTGCAACGAACCTAAAATTTACCAAATATACATGTAAGAGAAGAACAAAATCGAACATCAAGTTTAAAATACCATAGGAGTATTTTAGGATACCATAACCCCCCCCCTCCCCCCCCCCCCCCCCCCGCCTAAATCTTCCCCGTATTTCTGATATCCCTATTCTCACACAAATAACGTAGCTGAAAATTCCTCACAAAGACCTCTACTACCATGTCGCGGTGATTTGTGGACGGGTCAAGGAGGGGGTCAACGGAGGTCCATAAGGAAAACCCAAAGGTGGGACCTAAGGAATACCAAGAGATGAACTATGAAAGGGAGGATTCCGACTAGGAGCCAAGTAAGGAAGAAAGCGTTGAAGACACCCTTAGCGAGCCTTACCCTATTGGCAATACGCAAGAGACCCTTTCACCTCTCTCTTCCCAGATACGTAAACTTCCAATATAAGTACTCCTCGAATAGATGTACCTAGTAACAAAAAAAAATACCCACACAAAGACAAGGTTAGTGATTGACACCTACTAGGTTCAGGACACATTCCTGCAAAGGACAACCCAACTACCCGCCTGATATCCAACGATCCATAATTGACGTGCACCGTGCTCTGATCCCCAACACCCTCACAAATCAAGCACCACCCCATATGGGCCACAAGTGACCCGTCTAGACCCTCAGTCTACGACTCTCCATCATGGAATAATGGATACCGAAGGCAAAGTTTGATATTCAACAATATAAATCTGAATCCCCCATAAATAACAAGAACACCATTCTAAAGCCTTACGGAACCAACAAGTAGAACTAAAGAACCGCTCGAACCGTCTACACTCCATAAAGGGGGAAGTGACCACCCTGAGACGACATCCAATTACAACTGAGACTAGGACAGCCTTAGCAGAACAAAGAGAGGAAGGGCCGCTCATGAAATGAGTAAAATGGTCGAGCACTTTTTATGCCATTTCAACATAAGAAAATCACCACACTACTCGCCCTAGGTTTATAATGTCTTAAACCACAACCATTAGTAGTAAGCCAAGAGAGGTACGCCCTCCAAGAACCCATGTGACATAAATCTAATCATTGTATAGGTGGTTATACCATATCCCGATAAAACATAACATTCATGCGATGCTTAATTCTACTCTCAATCATAAATACATCATAGGGATGTGGGTTGAAACAACGAGGAATATACAATGAAAACAAGTGATTTATATGCTTACATGCATAAGTTCATATCTACAATCATAGATAAGATATGACTAGAAATAACCATAGTTAATCACGAACCTGTATCCCATCATACAACAGGATCATGTCTTTCAATGGAAACAACCAGCTAGCCGACGAAACACCAATTATGCAGATGGACCCCAAGACCTTCCAAGCCACTCTAACGGTTGCGGTAGCAGCTGTCATGGCACACCTCAATGCCAACAACACAAACGAAAATGGAAGTGGTGTCGATAATTTCAACCATAATAAAAACCAAGGAAACCAACGAAGGATAACTTACCAAGACACCCCAAACTCCAAACATAAGGTTATGAAGCGAAAGTTCAGGAACGAAGAAGGAGGCAGTTCGACCCAGAGGCTTACCAAAAGGCAACAAGCGGGAGCAGTCCTTAACCCTACTAACTCTACTCCTCCCATATCGAGAAACTCATATTTTGGGAACTATCCACACTACAACGAGATGGGGCATATCTCCCACTACTGTAGGGCCCCATCCCCATGTGTCACTCCGACCCTCAACCCAGAAGTAAGTCCAGTATGCCACACATGAGGTGAAACAGGACACTTCAAGAGGAATTGTCCAACAAAGATGAATGACGGAGGAGTTGAAAACTAGACAGGGAGAAGCAACAAGGAAACCCCACCGAGATTTTTGGTACCTTACCAACAATAAACCTTATGCGTCGAATTTTCACAAAGAGGTTTTGTCAATTAAAAACATAATAAAAAAACTATTTCCTCATTCGAGTAGATCGTGAAAATCACGGAGAAACTAGAGATCCTTGCGAATGGAGCATGATGGTTCCATATAATCGTTAGTATCATATATAGTTAGGATTCTACAAAATAAGAGTGTGTGATCCCACCTTATTTCCTGTCCCTGATCTGATTTTGGATTAGAGCAGAACCCCACAGTCGAGTACCTTTTAAATCCTAAGTGTGGACTGTTAGGTCACACCCATCTATAATAGAAAAACCAAGAAGAATTTAGATTACGAACTCCATTGCTTTATATCAACGCCCTCGTGTTCCTAAAACACCCAACAAGTAGGAATAAAATAGGCACAATAGTAACAACAAAAACGAAACTAGTAGTGATAACACCATGAACGTAGAGCACCCTATCATTCCTAACAACCATCCCTACCCAATCGATGTAACATCTGTGATAATAAAGAGTCCAACGTCATCAATTGACACAAACTGGCTTGATTCTCACCTTACAAACTTTGAGCACTGCAAAGAGACTTCCATCTTACACGACCGGATAACAAAACTCTTCCAGCCTGTAATGACAAGTCCCTAGCATCCAGACCCATGAGCTCCTATGAAAGAGATGTCACGCTCCTTCCTAGCCCCAATAAAGATTAAAAGCAAGAAACAAAAGACATTAAGGGAATCTAAAAAGTTTCCAAATTTCCCCCGGATATCCCCTAAGCCCCGTTGGAAACATCAATCATGTGCTAAGTAGAGTATGGAATCGAGTTGACTCTTGTAACCATCCCACTAACCAAACCCAAAAACCACTTAGCATCGTTACGAAAACAGATAGTGTCTGATCACAAGAACGATATAATAAATAAAGGAATCATCAGACCGAGTCTCTAACCGCAGGAAGCACCTATCTAACTCATAAGGAGGAAAGACAAATTACTAATATATCAAACAAACCCATCCTCAAGGATCGACACTCCCTACCCCGAATCATAGACTTGTTCAACCAACAACAAAGAAATGGCAGAGGTCAACCTACCTTTTGTTCAGAGCACCATAGGAAGAAAATCCCAAGGTAACCTAAGACTCATAAGGTCAACTACACCACACGCAACCTAAACCTCGGCAACAGCAGTGCCAACTCTTAAGGCCCATAAACCCTACTTTTAGGACACCAGGAGCACGACCCCTAGTAGACCATTCGAAAATCCTCGCCAAGATAGGTCTGGTAACCTACGGCCTTTGGTTACCATAAGAACTCAGTTTCATACATTTCACATTCCACGTATTCAACACTCGAAAGTGTCTGACCACAGAATCTTTCAGAAATCCCTCCCTCGATTAAATCAAGGTAAACAAGAACCCACACCCCAAAGAGAAGCATGTGTAATAGATTTTGGCAAAACTTGGGATACCCACCTGCCTCTAATCAAATAATCATATAACAACGACTAACACCCAAGAATAGGAGTTGCACCCTTTGAGGCCCTATGTGGCCGGAGGTGCAGATCATCCTCTGTTAGGCTGAGGTGGGAGACACCAAGATGGCAGAAGGACAAGCGTCCAATAGCATACACACTGGACTTGATTTATTCGAGAGACAATGAAGAAGATAATCCTAATGAGAGCACGACTCCAAGCATCAAGAGATCGGAAAAGAGCTATGCAGATAGTAGGATAAAACTTCTAAAATTCCAAGTTAGAGAATCGGGTATTATTAAAAGTCTCCCTTGTTAAGGGATGATGCGATTTGGAAAGAGAGGTAAACTAAATCCCTGATACATTGGACCATTTGAGATCCTTGCCTAGATCGGTTCGGTAGCCTACAAACTCCAACTACCCTCAGAACTCAGTAATGTACACCCTGTATTCCATGTGTCGAACCTAAGAAAGTGTCTATCGGAGAAAACCCTCCCAGTTCCACTAGACGAGATTGAAGTAAGAAAGAACCTTCTATTCGTTAAGCAGCCTATCGAGATTATGGATAGAGAAGTTAAGCGCACGAAACAAAGCCGCATCCCGATGGTGAAGGTTCGATGGAACACTAAGCGTGGACCGGAAATCCACTTGCGAACACGAAGACCAGATGTAGCAGAGGTACCCTTACTTATTCTCACGTTCATGATCCTACCTTTCAGAAGAATTTCGGGACGAATTCCCTCTAACAGGGGGATGATATCACAACTAGCATTTTTAGCTAGGAAATTATATTCTCATGTAAGCATCAACTATTGTAAGGCTTGTATCAATGCATTAAAGTTACCTTATGATTCCTAATGTACCATGTATCGTTATGATCCAAATCTCTCCCAAATCAATCTATGTATCTCAAATCTCTCCCAGATCTCTCTCAACTTTTTATCAACATCCATACCATCCCAATCCTTTCCTTTGTTGAAAACTGCTCAAAACCAAAGGAGAAAACCCAAAAGTACCCTCTTGGTCTGAAGCCTTTTGAGTCTGGAACATGTTGATTTCGAACCTCCTAAGTTGAAACGGAAGATTTCGCATACTCTGTGTAACGCTCGTAGATCAGGGCTAGTCAATTTAAAGACGATAAGCGTCAATAATGACTTTTTATGGAGGATTATTTAGAAAGAGTAATCTTAACTAAGTTTTAGTATGTGTTACAAGGATTCCGTACATATAAAGAACGCCAAAATTCGAGTTATAACGAAGAAGTTATGACATGTCGAAGTTTCGCGACAGAACCGACACGACGCTGAATGACATAAAAAGTGAATTTACGTTAGAGCAATATTTAGACTTAGCGATCTAAACAAAATTCCTAGAGTTCGTTAAACTGTGAGCGTGCATAAAAAGAACATCCAAATCTGACTTCGTATGAGGAAGTTATAATTTTTCTAAGTTTCGACTTAGCGGTATGCAGCCCGAATACTCGATTTGAGATCGAGCAGTTTTTAGCCGAAACAATCTAAACGAGAATCAAAGATCTTATTGATAGTAGTGCAACAGTAAAAAGACAGACGAAAACGGACGTCGGATGAAGAAGTTATGAATTTATAACGGAGTTTTCTTGTCTCGGCCTACTAAAAATAATAAATAAAAATAAATCCAAAATTAGCCGATGGAGTCTAAACGAAAGTTGTATAGCGTAGTCTCACCTACGCGTGGATATAAAGAACATCGAAAACGGAGTTCATATGTGGAAGATATGAATTTTTGAAGTTTATTAAATAATTAAAATATTAAATTAAAATATAAATTTAAATATTATCCAAAGGGGGTGGGGAGTCAGTGATCTTATCCAGGTTATGCCCAGTGTAACTAAAGATTACGCCCAGTGTAGTCCTTCTTCCATCACCCTATAAATAGATGTTGATGGCTGCCGAGTTTTGGTGCTCCATTCTTCCCTTTCTCCCGCGTTTTTACCTCGTTTTGCGTGCAAGAAATACCCCGAAGCCCCGGTATCATTCCCGAGACCCGAAGCGAGTCCTGAGGTCCCGAATATCCCTAGAAGTGAAATTCCTGAGCCAAAGCTCTGCCCGCGAGAAGCCCGGTTTTTGTGAAGATCTCTCGGTTTCACCGAAGAATACTACTTCTACAAGCCGTAGCGCTGTCCGATCATCTTCTGATCAAGTGAGTGTATAGTTACTTTCTTCTAACACATAAATATAAAGTATTAGCTATGAAATACAT
The DNA here is from genome assembly GCF_051521515.1 of Lactuca serriola. Classification (NCBI taxonomy): domain Eukaryota; kingdom Viridiplantae; phylum Streptophyta; class Magnoliopsida; order Asterales; family Asteraceae; genus Lactuca; species Lactuca serriola. The sequence continues at coordinate 338,373,208 of NC_136412.1, forward strand.
GCTATGTGTTATATATTATTTGTCTATTTGAGATGGGCTTGGAATTGATGTTTTTATACGTGTGTTAAATGATTTAAACTGTGTTTGTATTTATATCTACAAAAATGTTGGGTAGAACATGGGTAGATGGAATAGTTGGTGACGATGCGACTTCGTACCTATTAAGTAAGCCTTGGTGACGATGTGACTTCGTGCCTATTAAGTAAACCCTGACGACTATGCGACTTAGTGCCTATCGAGTAAACCTTGGTAACGATGTGGCTTCGTGCCTATTGAGTAAACCCTGGCGAATATGCGAATTAGTGCCTATCGAGTAAACCTTGGTGATGATGTGACTTCGTGCCTATTGTATGAACCTTGGTGACTATGGAGTTAGCGCCTATTGTATAAACCCTGGTGACTATGGAGTTAGCGCCTATTGTATAAACCCTGGTTACTATGGAGTTAGCGCCTATTAAAGTAAACCTTGGTGAATATGGAGTTAGCGCTTATTGAGTAAACCTTGGTGACTATGGAGTTAGTGCCTGATAGCTATGGATTTAGTATCTGATATATAAACTTTGGTAGCAATGGATTTCATGCCAATTCCTTAGGTAAATCCTTAGGAATGAATGAATGAAGGATAGTGGATTCTTAGGATAAACCCTTGAGAAAATAAAGGTGATACGGGGATGGTTATTTAGGTTGATTGTTTGATAATTGAATATAATAAATGTATTATTGTGGGTTGAAAACCCTATATGCTCAGCAGGCTCCCAAGCCTGACCCACTCAGTTTTCTTTGCATTATAGGTAATGACACGAGGGTATAAGTTGGTGGACTTGACGAGAGATTTTGGATTATAGATTAGTAGTTATAAATAACAGTTGTAAGGTCTATTTTATATTGTTTATGCTTTTGGTCTGTATCGGAATATGACATCCCGAGATTTTGTTATATAATGAAAATACATTCTCTTTGAAAAACGTTTTGATAAATTCTTATAATATTTTATTTTGGGAAAAAATTCCGCAACTCTTTTAATCAAAGGATTACTCTGATTTTATAAAACAAAGCATAAACAAATCGGTCTTTTCTGGCCGTGAAAATGGGGATGTCACACTCTGGACCTTGCTCACTTCGAAACACCTTCACTCCGGAAGGTTTCGCTCTGGAATCATTCTCTTAGTACCATCTCGCACCTCAGAATCCTCTGGTCCATTCCGGAACCTACTGACCCATTCCAGAATTTAGTAAATGACTTCGGAATTCGCTCCTTTGACTCTAAATATTTCCAAACGACTCCGGAAGTCCCTAAGCACTACAGATCCTCGTAGATTCCGAACTACACTCCTGATTTCAGACCATTTCACCATTTTAAGGTATTTTGACGTCGGGAATCCCACCAAACTCGTATATTTCGTAACTTACACCCCTTAAACCCCCATTTTAAGCCAAATTTGATCATTTAAAATAATATTTAAAATTTCTAAAGATATTATTTTAAATAATAAGATGTGAATAAGATAAGAATAAGAGTGTTGACTTTGTTGATTAGACACTTTTCCCCACTTGCCCATGTACTTTAATATTCAACATGCATCCACGAAATTAACCAACGGATTCCCAAGTAAATATCACATCAAAAAATCCTACTCCCTATATTTGGATGACTTCCTTCCAAAAATCCCCACCACCTCTTGTTATTTTACCTCTTGTCCATTCCCATTTCATCTCAAGAATAACTTCAAGCTTCACAAGGAGTTAAAGTCTTCAAGCTCATTCTAATATTTTGGTGAGTATTTTATAAATTCCTAGTGATTGAATACATTTTTCATGTTCATGTCATCCTATTCACACACAACAAAATGTGTTAAACCCTTAGGATAAAATCACCTCCAAGGAAGTACATTCTCTCATCCAACAGTGTAGGTTGGAGATCTTCACCCCCATCACTCCAACCAACTCATAAACCAACTCAAGTGAGCTTCATGCCCCTATCTTTTGAGTTTTCATTGTTTTTGGGGGAGAATACAAGTCAAGCGTCTTGTGAAATCTTAGTATAATTGCTTGTTTATGCATGTATGTTATGATTTATGTGTTTAAAGTTATGAACTCTATATATTGGTTCAAGAACTCGAGATTTTTAGCAAGTCTCAAGGTTTTGAACTATATATCACAAATTAAATGTTAAAAACAAAAACTAATAAGTTTATGAAATGTAAATCATAAATAGTTATATCAAGAACCATAAAGTTTTGCTCAAAGAAATTGTTTGAACAAAAGGTTGGAACTAATGTTTTGAAGATATTATATATATATATATATATATATATATATATATATATATATATATATATATATATATATATATATCCTTTTTGGAACAAGGATAAATTTGGGAAATTATTGAACATCTCAATTTTTAAAGGACAAAAAATGAAATTTTTGGATAAACAAGGGCTTTTTGAACAACTTCTCAATATAAGTCTAAAATGAGTATTTTAGAAGAAATGGGTCATTTTCAACAATTCACCAAGTTTTTGACCACTTATGACACCTTTTGACAAATATGGGTCTTATTTGATGCTTTATAGAAAGAAGGGCCATTTTTGCCAATATCGATAATAATGGACCATTTTTTATAACTATGATTCATTATGGAATATTTTTCAATAAACGAAACAAAACGATATATCTAATCAACGAGTACAACTATTGTTATCTATTTAATAAATAACGGATTTCAACCATTAGCACATATATATGTTGGTATTCTAGTCAGACGCATCTCCAGAGTACCTAAATATATAAATATATTAGTGTACGTTTAAAGTCCTGTAAAGAGTTGTAACCAGAGTCTCCTGGAGGGAGACCGGGAATTTGTGTATAGATCTATACGAGGTTGACACCCCACACCTTCGTTGTTCACTACAGTTAGACCGGCCAGTCTAGGGTGAAAAATGTCTTTAATCAATGTGGGCGCCTGAGAAACGCCTAGACGGGCCTCCGTCATATTAGTATGGTTATAACGGCTCACTAGAATATGATAATGTTATTAAGAAATTTATGTAGGGAAAACCTTACAAATAAATTGGCACATTGTGTTGACCGCCCGTAAGCATGGTAGTGATTGTCCACATTCGTTGTGTTGACCGTCCACTTGCGTTGTGCGGATTGTCCACAATCGCCTGTTGATTTCTCACACCTCTCCAGTCTGAGGGTTTTAAGACCACCAAACGATTACATACACAAACAAGAAATATAGGATTTTCGGGGGAAAAACGATTTTATACAATTCTGAAAGATGATAAACTAAAACACACACATGCAACTATACTCGATTGGAAACAAGACTTACAACTGTTTTGACAAGAAAACACTGGAATTTTTTGGGTTTCTAAACTATCACAAATTCTTATACAAAAATGCTTATGAACTCACCAACATATTTTATGTTGACGGTTTTCAAAACGACTTGTATTCTCAGGGATCTAGTAAGAAGGTAATTACCAAGATCGAGGACCGGCATTGCTGCATTATGTTATTGCTACTCTTGTTATTTCATGTTTAACTTTTGAACAGAACAAGTATTGTAAACAATGTAAGTTTGTTATATTAATGTATGATGTATGGATTTGCTATGTTTTATGTATATTCAATTGTTATGATACTACACAATGAAGTCATCCGCCTCCGGACGTTTCCGATGTCTACTCCGGGCGTGTGACAAGTACCGGAATGGGTGACCCCTGTGAAGTCCTCGTGCCAAGTGGCCTAAAGCGGACAATATCGTGATACGTGCTAGATGGGTATGTTACAGGTCATGATGAACTAATCATAACTATTGGGCAAGGATTTGAGCACTATGTCAATGTCAAGCTCCATGACAAAGTGCACACTGAGCTTCTCCAATATATCTACGTGTCTCTGCATTTTCTGCACATAAGCACACACAGACTCCCTTTCTTTCAACTTGCACGCAATCATGGCCTTGATGACTTCATAACACTATTTCCTCAATTTCTTGTGGAACATTTAAGCAAGATCCAAGTTCATTTTGTTGGCCATTAATCCTCATAAGATTTTTGCAGATCAGGTGTCATTGATTCAATCATAACGCAATCGACCATGGTGGTGGCGTCAACGTGTTGGTTCTATTCACCCAATTCCTCGGGAGTAGCAGTTGTATTATTAATTTTTGGAATAGGATTCTCAAGAACATACTCTTTGTTCCTGTATCACAATGTCATCTTCAAATTTTACATCCAGACCATGTAGTTTGAACAAGTAAGCTTGTCTTTTGAGAGGATCGACAAAGAGTGAAGTTGTGAGTGGGTTGAGGAGGAACATCACTATTTTTGAGACATCTAAATTATGAGAAAATATTTTATTTAGTTGAGTTATCCTTAATATTTTAACCCAAATTAATATTCAAAGCTTGGATCTATAAATACAATTCGAAATTAAGAAGAGGGGTGTCGTAATCTAATAACGGATTTATTTTAGGTAGGAAAATCACTTTACCAATTTCAATCTAATATGAAATTTCTAGATCTTTTGAGATTCACTGAACTTTTCAATGGCATGTTTAATCTCATATTATGCTCTTCAATTTATGACTGGGATAGCGAGGATCACAAAAAAGATGTGAATAACCATGCAAACCTACATGACAACCTTGTTCTCATTTATGATCTCATATTGTCGTGTCATTTAACCACACATGCTCTATCGTGTGCCATCATTTCATTTTTGCAGTCCCAAATTAGTGTGTTGGTTAATCACACATGCTCCACTAATGACTCAAATTATTGTGTTGTAACATCCCAAATTTCAAGACCAAAAATTTCCTTTTTAATTAAGTAGCTTATAAAATTGTTTACTGAAAAACATCATCGATATAATAACATCCCATAAATCAAATGTCATAAAACATGTCATGGAATAATAATAGTGTCAGAGTACAATCCCAAGAACATCATAGTGCGGAAATCATGTGTGTGCGATGCGTTGCTACCGTGTCGGCTCCTTCCCCTTCGCTGAAGAGGTATCTAAAACAATACTGAAAACTGTAAGCACAAAGCTTAGTAAGTTCCCCTCATCATACTACATACCACATAAGGCTTATCCCTCGGTATCTTTCAACCGGATTTAACTGGCACGATTGGGAGCTGGGCTCCCCTTCAGTATCTTTCAACCCGTAGCCAGGAGCTAACCTCCCCTTCGGTATCTCACAACTGGTAACGACGAGCTAACCTCCCCTTCGGTATCTTTCAACCGATAGCCAGGAGCTAACCTCCCCTTCGGTATCTTTCAACCAGTATCTGGGGACTATTTCACCCCCTACCACTACCACATAATATCATATCATGAACATATATCTAGGCATGCATGGGTGTTGTCTACCCCTTCAGTATCTTTCAATCGGTAACTGGCGGCCGTTCCGCCCCCACTACTACTAATACATTTAGCATCCGATCACATAATCATAATATATAACAACATACCAGATAATTATCACAAAGACAATCATCTCTAATATAATCTCTTACTAGTGGGCCAGCCTTGGTGCCTTAGACCCACTTCTACTAGAAGGTAACTCACCTCAGTGTCGTGAAGTGTCCGAGTTGTCCTCGATGCCGAGATCAACTCCTCTCCAAGTTGACCCACCAAAGTCAACTATGGGCCAAAGTCAACAGTTGGCTGACTTAACTTGTCGAGTTGACCCACCAACTCGCCGAGTTCCATAATCCTTAGAACACTAATAGCTTCGACCCTACTCGCTGAGTCTTTCAAGAACTCGCTGATTTCTCCTTCAAACGAAGTCGGGAATTTCTACCACTGACTCGTCGAGTTCATCCTTGAACTCGTCGAGTCCTTCTTCATGCAAGAAGGCACACCTAGTCCTGGACTCTCCGAGTTCCTTATGAACTCGTCGAGTTCGTCTTCATGCAGTTGGGACTTCGTCTTCAACTCACCGAGTTCTGTTCTTGAACTCGCTGAGTTCCATGATCTCCAGGTCCATATTCACATCCATCTTGTTGAGTCCTCTTCTCGACTCAACCAATTCGATCAGAAACAGAAAAGGTTGGGGAACCATAGCCTGAATCGTCGAGTCCTATAAGCGACTCGCCGAGTCCTCCAAAGTCCAAGTCTACCAAGTCGATTTTATTCGGGCTCAATGCATCCAGAACACAGATCTAACCTCCTAGGGTCCATATTACACGTAAAGTTATAAACTTGATGTTTATGCATGGGGGTATTTGGCTAAAATGGCCCTAAAATGAGGTTATATGACACATGAGACTCCCATGGCCATAAAGTTGGCACCTTTATGCCATGGGAATCCTCAATGGTTCCAAATCTGAAGTTCTACCCCTTTAGAACCACAAAACCCCGAAGTTGGCTCTACTAAAGCTTAGGATAGGTAGAAATGAACCCTGACTAGAGATCTAAGAGATAGATGGTCAAGGTTGAAGATTTTTACCTTGAATGAGCTAGAAATGAAGCCAAACCTCTGGATCTACTTGCTTCTTTTGGAAACCCCAAGCTTCCACTTTCTGTCTTCAAGCTTCAAACCACCTAAAACACACAAAAATGGCTCAAGAACACTCCAAATGCTTTAGGGTTCCGAGTTAGGGCTTTTCTAGACTGTGAGAGACGATGAAGGTTGTATTGGGACAAGATAAGGAGTTTAATTAGGGTGGAAACCCTAAATATTAGGGTTTCATTTAGGCAGACCTACTCACTGAGTCGGGCTCCCGACCCATCGAGTAGGTTACTTAAAACCCGCGTCCAAAGTCTAGTCTACTCAACGAGTTGGGCCTCCAACTCGTCGATCCCCAGTGTAAAACACACAATTATTTAAATTTAAATACGTATTGGGAACCGGGTGTTACAATATGGCTTCGTGAATGAGGCTTACTCTTGATTCGATTGAATTTTTGTTATATATATAGTATTAATATATATATATATATATATATATATATATATATATATATATATATATATGGTGTATTTTAAAACCTTTTCAAAATACAAGGTTTAAATTTAATTATCTTGAATAAAAATTATTTAATTAATCTTTTAAACTATCTTTGATTTAATGTTTATCTTTTAATTAACAGATTAATTAAATTAATTAAACCATTTAATTATTAAATAATTATCTTTAATTAGACTTTTAATTTATTAATGTATTTAATCTTGATCCTTTCCTTAAATTCAAAAATTAGGGTTTTGGTTAACTAATTTATAGTTGTTCAGATTTGAAGGCAATTAAAACAACAAATAAGGAAATCAGGAAAACCTGACAATTTTTTAAAAAGGCAAGGATCCAAGGAATTTTTGAAAAACCCTAAAGGGCTAGGTATTTTCGATTTTGCTGGTTTGTGTTAAGGTTTCGCTAATGTGCATATTATAGAGAAACCCCTAGGCTCTAATACCACTAATGAGTTTTCTAGGTTAAAAAAATAAAATTAATCAAACACGATTTGTACAATGGAAATTCACATAAACAATTATGGGCACATGCAACCTAGAGTTCAATGGATTTCTCATAATAGCAACATACTTTGAAAAACTAAATAAGCCTAGCTAAAATCAAAAATCATAAAGTTTAGGTCACACACCTTTTGGTATTGTCAAAAATAGCAACCAACTTTAAAGAACCCTTCTTTGGAATGCTAGCCCCAATAATGTGGAAGCCTCTAATGTGTCACACCTAAACCCTAGGAAACCTTAGGATTGAAGATTAGAGAGAGGGGGAGAAAGAGAGACAGAGGAGAAGGATTTTTTTTAAATCCTCGTGAATAATGCAGGGTTCCCAAGCCTTCTAAAGGTCCCTATTTATAGCTATAGGAAACCCTTATTTGAATTTAAATAATATTTTAATCCAATTCAAATCACTTTTCATATCTACTAAAGGAGGCTTCCAAAAACCCTAGAAAAACGCTCCCAAAACCATCCCTTTTAGGAATGCTCTAGAATATCTCTCTTGTTTAACTATTGGACAATTGCATTCTAATCCTTGTGCTTTTTAATTACTTTTAATTAATCCAAAACCATTAATTAAATCAATTCTGATTAATTCATAATTAATTATTCACTATTTCTAATTAATAATCATATAATATCTTAATAAATTGTTTATTTATTTCTTAATATCAATCCAAGTTATTTCTTGGTTATGAGGGCAACCCAAAAAAGAAATTTACCATTATTCACTCAATTATATCAATTTAGTTAAGACATTAGACACCTTAATCCATCATATATTTCACCGGTAGGGTATGGAAACTCCTTCCATAGCTATGCTTTACCCCAAGTCACTTTATTTTACACGAATCAAGGGCGGACCTATTAGTATGCCTGGGGGTTCTCAATTTTTTGGCGCATTTTAATATTTCTTGGCACATTGTAATTTTTCCAACGTGCTACCCCTAGAATCGTGGGTGTTACCCATGACATTTTGTTTGGGTCTGCCACACACCCAATGTCTGACAAATTCAACAATGAAGGATTGAATTTTACCTCAACTACCTAATTTGATTATGTATACCCCAACATGACACAACAACCATATCAATGTGACAACTACAGAATACCTTATTTATATACGCAACAACATCGGTTATGATGAATATGAAACATCAAAGCTTGACATTAAGCGGCCAAATATAAGTTGTAACCGCAGCCAGATGTGGAGCTAAGAGTGGGCTAAGGGGGCGATGCCCACCTTGATTTTTGGCATTCTAATACCTATATTTTATATAATATATATATATATATATATATATATATATATATATATATATATATATATATAATAGATTAATCAGTTTACTAAACTTCTTGGACCCACGATATATTATATATATATATAGTAAGGATACATATGTTATTGAAAAAAATATTTAAAAAAGTAATTAACTATGTATAATCAGCAAATCGACTATGAGTGATTATTGGGTACATAAATCAGTTCTAACAAAAGCCAGAAATTTGCTGAAAAAATCAATAACAATTCTCATAAAACTTGGATACTGATTTTAGGAAACTAAAACTCTATAAAAGAAAAACCAAACAACAAATTTAACATCCTACTTATTAACAAGATAAGAGATCATCAAATTTGTTTATGCTAAAAATCATACCCACCTACGGAGTGCTCATCTCCGTTGGAGTTGCTTTAAAAACCCACCGCCTGACTGCTCATCTCCACCTGAGCTTGCATGGGAAAAAACCCACTGTTGGAAAACAAACCCACTGTGTCTCAATTCGACAACCGCCTTTGTTGATTTCTATTACTTCGACCAGCACTGCGTTGATATCTTCTGTGTTTCCGACCATAGATCGTTATAGTTGTCGCCACCACTGCCGCCGGAGTGCTTACCACTCCATATATCATATCCTCCTTTTCTAACTTCTGCGTCTTCGGACACCAATAGATCGATCTCCAACCAGACGGTGCGACTCTCCAGTCTCTCCTATCCACTATATCTGTAAGCATCTTGGTTCTCTGTCCTTCTTTCTTTTTATTTCTCTTTCTATAATATCATAACATTTGTGTTTCTCTCTCTCTATAACATTATAAAGTTTGAAACTTAATAGGAGAATGTAACGCCATGTTCCGAATTGTTACTCATTTGGAGGTGGATGATGTAATTTAGATGATCCGAGTGTTCGATTTTGTATTTTGGAGCCAAAGGGTATTTTGTAATATGTCAGCTCGGGCTTTTATGGAAATTGGACTTTTATTAGGGAAATTGTAAGGTAAGTATTATTTGATTAAACTGTAGAGTTTCTCGTTACCTCTTCGTGGATATAAAGATCATTGACATCGTGCTTAAAATGAAGAAGTTATGGCATCCGGAAGGAATTAGGGTTTAAGGAAAAACCCTAGTACGTGGGGCGTACTAGTGTAAGAGTCATTACACGAGGCGTAATTTAGTGTATGCTTAGCGTACTGAGAAGGGTTGACCGAGAATGGGAGGCCTCTAACGTTGGTCATACAAGGAGTACGTGGGGCGTACAAAGGGATTTAGGAAACCCTAATTTTAGATGTTGGATACTATATAAACACATTATGGCTGATGAAACCCTTATTTCTCAGCCTCCATTGACCTTTTAGCCTCATATTCGAAAACCTAAGGCTCTCTTTTGTGTTTTAAGCTCATTGTGTCCATTTTGGTGTGTTTTGGTCCATAATCAAGAGGTAGAAGCTTGGTGCAAGATTGTTGATCAAGGAAGAGCTTGTGGGTCTTGATTCTCTACTCCATTTCCAACTTGTTTGAGGTAAATGATAGCTTATTTTATTTCCTTATTTTTATTAGTTTATTTTAGATTTTTAGATCTTTTTATTAGTATTGCATTTTATTTTATTTATTTTCTTTATCATGGATCATACCAAGGACTTTTTATTTTGCATGAGGTATTTTGTAGGGTTTTGGAGCTTGTTGCGGTTGTAGATTAGCTTGGAATGGGCTTTGTGGGCTTCTGAGGCATTATTGGGCTTTGCGGATCCATTAATGGAGATTTGGGCTTAAAAGGGCTAAAGACTTGCATGAAGTGGGCTTGTGAAGATGGATCATGGATTGTTAATTTGGGCTTGGAGCATCCATATTTGAAGCTAGAAGATGATTGGCCAATCTGAATCATGTGGGATATGGAGGGGACCAAGGGAATCTTTGGTAGTGGAATGGTTAGTGGAGGAAAAATGAGCCAATAGCAATCCAGCAACAGTTGCGCGGGTGGAATCTCCGTTGCGCAGGTACCCGTGCAGCTGCCTAGTTTTGGGCATTTTGGTTATTTTGGCACACCATTACCTTGGGGGATTGGATCTATCAGCTATCACTTCGATTTTACACCATTGGAGACCCGGAGAGAGCAATTTTGGAGCCAAAGACTGATTTCTTTTCATCTTTCCAAGCTATTGGTAGTTTCTTTATGTAATTACACTTTTGTGATTGTTATTCTATTGCCATGAATGGCTAAATCCACTATTTTGGTAGACCTTGGCTAAAACCTTTGAATGTTTGTGGGTTTTTGAAGGATTTATGCTTATTTATCATTTATCTTATGTCTATGATTCTAGTTCATATTTCCTATGCTTGTTTAATTCTTTGATCATGAGCTTGGTATTTTAATAAGAAATTGTTGGTTTATTTCTTTGGTTTAGCATTGAATCATTGATTTTACTTAGAACAAGGGCTTTATAATGGTAGAAATCATCTCTATATTATGAATCATAACTCCCTTATGGATGTGTAAGCATTGACATCCTCTAGGAATTGGGGATTCCTTCATTCTTAAGGCTAATCAACTTCTTGGGTTCAATTGCTTCAATTGGATCTTTGATTTTGATTAAGAATGTGTGTTTTGGGCTTCCCCAACCTCCATACAACTTATGAGAAATCTTGGCATATCATGCTTCATTATTGTTATAACCGATTTGGGATGAATGATAAGCTTTATATTAAATCCTAATGATAAACACACAAATGTTCATTGTGTTGAATTGCCTTGGTTTACTAATTCTCTCCAATATTTGAGCATCTCATCGTCTTGCTTAATTGCAAGCTTTTTAGTTATTCAAGTCTTTTAGTTTTCAAGCAATCACAACCCCCCCCCTTTAGTTTAATTGTAGTTAGTTAGTTTATTTACACTAGTTCTATTAGATTGCATTGGTGATTGAATACAATCATTTTTTTCGAAGATCGATACCCCTTTTTACCGTTATATTACATTTTATTTGCAAACAACGAGTGTAATTTTCTTAGTGGACTTGACATCCCACCAAGTTTTGATCTTGTTCATTGGTTTTTTATATGTAGCATATATGAGTTTTGGACCTTTTTTTGGCCCCAAGAATGAGATCTAGTAGTTTGATACCACTCCAGGAGCTATGAGTTGCCACTCTTGGTGTTTATGAGGTTCTAGATTCATAAAGTTTTCTCCTTAAGGGTTTAGAATCCCCGTACATGATATTGTGTCCATTTGGTGAAAGTATAATGTTATATATTGAAGTTAGGTTCTTTTAGGGCATGCAAAGTCACGAAGTCAACGACTTTATGGTTCTAGTCACTTATTAGGACTCAGATTTGTGGTTTGGACTTCTGGACTTAAGCATTAAGAGCTTAATGAAGATTTTGGCTTAACGGATGAGTACGTTGGACGTAGAAGTTTGTACGTGTAGCGTACAAGCCAAATAGCATATACGCCTAGCATACAGCTAAGTACGCCCCACATACTAAGTCAGGTGGGATTTTGCATATTGGGCTTCAAGTTTGGGCTTGGTGTTTGAGTTCTTGTTGGGCTATCTGAGTGCAAATGTTTTGGACTAGGAAAAATGGTTGGGCTTTAGGGAAAGGCCCATGTAAGGGGTTTAGACCCAATTTGGTGAATTGGGCAATATTTTGGGCCTTGATTGAATAATTGGCTTTTGGGCCTTTTAGATTGTGAGTTTGGGCCTTAGTCATGGACCAAGCTAGGTTAGGGGTAAAATGGACTTTTTTCCCTAAGTATGGATTTACGGTTATGGATTGGAACCCAAATGTTAATTAGGTGTTGTTTTGGTATTGATTAGCTTAAGGATTCGTTGAACCAACGGCCAGGGATTTTCAGTGAGATTCAACAATCGAGGTGAGTTTCCTCACTGTGTTTTAGCGAGTCAAATGCACCAATGTTGGACCATGGTTGATATGTTAGTATGTTAGATGTCTATGTAACACTTGCATGTGCTATGTATGGTATGCTTATCGGGCAAGGCCTGATGCGAGGCGGGGCCTGATGAGTATATTGTACGCTAGTTATCAGTAGGTGCTTTTATGCATACCGGGCGAGGCTCGATGACTGTACGGTATGCTATGGTCCTCGTTATTATTGCATGTGCTAGTAAGATTATAAGTTTAATCCGAGCGGGATCCGAGGGTGAGTGGGACTCAATACCGGGAGAGTGTTAGGTGCAAAGTTATCCATTTATGACTTTGTAAATGGGTTGACTTTTGTAGACCCACTTGCATGTGGTTCATTAGCCTTACGACATGAGATAGAGAGTGAGAGAGAGACATGTAAACACCTCTATATAAGGTGGGTTCGTACCACTTGTAGAGGTGTGCTTGAGAGATGTAAAATTGAGTGTGTAAGTGTGTGTTATGTATGTAGATTTAGATCTAGATCCATTTTTGTAACACCATATATAATTGAATGCATCTCTTAAACACCGAAATCACCATGTTCATTGTGTGTTCTTTAATTCTGCATGCCAAACCAATGTTCATAATTCACATCAATTGGTCTTCGAAGATCAACATGATTTTTTGAAGAAACGATTTTCGTTTTGGCAAAATTTGTCACAACTGGAACATTTTTGGTGAGTCTCTCTCTACGATCTCTCTTAATTTCATTGAATCATGCGTTACGTTCTTGATTTTTGATCATTTTGATTCATTGGATCAATTTTTTTTTGAAAAACCCACTTGTTTTGATCCAATTATCTTTTCATTGATCAAGTCCTGATCCAATCCTATTCTTTTGTTCGATTTGGTTCTCAATTGAAATTGTTTGCTTAAATCAAGATTTTATCCAAAAGTAATTTTGATTCACTTTTATGTTTGATATTTTTCATACTTGAGCCCAAATCTTTTGATTTGACTCTAATTCATTCACTGACCCATAACTTTGAGCCCAAAATCTCGATCGAGTGTTGTTCATCAAATTCAGGTTCATTATTTTGATCATTTGATATTCTTTAATCGATATTGTTGTTTAAGCCCAAAAGCCAAGATATATATTTGATTTTGATTCGCTGTTCGTCATTCATTGTTCATCATCGCCATACACTTTACAAGTTGTACCATCGGATGTTCATATCTTAGTTCTTAATCGTTTTGATCTTGAATTTCATTGTCGATTCAATGTTCCTGTTAATCAATTTGAAGTATTTGTTAATAAGAACTAGTGAATCGTTTTTACATTATCGATGATGATCTCGATCTTGAGAAATCAGCAATTTTTTCTTTGATTTCGATGAACAGTCAAGAACAATTATCGAATGTATGAAGAACAGATGAAAATTGTTTGGTATTTAGTGTTTGATTTGTAAATTTTTTTTAGTGGATTCTATATGATATTGATGATTTTGAGTTGAGAAATTGTTGTTTGGTGTTTGTCGGCAATTGAAGTCGGAAGTCAAACTCGGAGATAAAGTCAAAATTAGATTGTAGTTCAAGTTTTGATATCGATTTTTTTCTTGATAACGATGTCGATGATTTTGATTCTGATTTCAATGGATCGACTGGATTTCGAAAGCTGGAATCGATGGGGTAGCGAATGGTTGTTAATGATGAAATCAGTAACTGTTAACAATATCAATGTTTCATTAGCGAATGGCTGATTTTGGTCTGAAATTTCGAAAGTTTGAGTTCGTTAGTTTTGGATCTGTTGGATTTTGGGGTAACTGTAACAAAAAGCGAAATGTGGTTTTTTTGGGTATCAAAGTCGATGACTGGAATGAACAGCAAAGAACGAAGATTTTGAATATCGATGGTCGAAAATTTGGGCTAGGGAAATAACGAAATGAAGGTTGTGGTGTTCCAGGACTAACGAAGGTTTTGATGAATGTTGTTACTGGATTCACGAATTTGATGAATAAAAAAGCGAATGATAATTTGGGTTACAATGATTCAAAAATTTGATAAGAAATTGGGAAGTGATGAAAATTTCGAAACTTTCTAAATGGTGTTGACTAACGAAAGATTTTTTTTGATGTCGACTTCTTGACTAAAACTAAGGAAAGTTTGTAATTTTCGACATTTCAAGCAAAAAATTTCATTATCAAAAATGATGTTGTGCAAATTTTCGTTACCATGTAACGAACCGGGAAAAAAAGAAGAAACACATAAATTTTCGACATTAGTCGTTATTGTTTCGAAAGTTTGTCACATTTTACGAATTTCGACATTTGGGGCAACTTTTCGAGAGTTTGATGAAATAAAGCAGAAATTTCGCATTTCGTCCTTGCTGTTTCGAAAATTTGACAGTTTTTAACCACTTTCGAAAGTTGGGATAATTTTCGACATTCTGGGACAAAATGCTGAAATTTCGAAAGCAGTCCCTGAAGTTTCGAAAATTTGGTTGCTCATACCCAATTTCGAAATTGGACTGATTTTGCTGAGAGATTGAAGAATATGCATTTCTGGCCCCAGGAGTTTATGTGAATTGACGCTTTCTACCCAATTTCGAAAAAGGGGGAGAGTTTCGCATTTTTGGATGTTTTCGGCGCACCGGGTTACTACAGAATATTGAAATTGACAATTTCTACCCATTTTTGAGAAATTTTGTTAAATGCGGTCCGTGAACGAAGCTAAAATTTGAAGATTTTTTTTGGATTTTCTGGATTGAAGCTAAAAGTTTATGCCACATGTTAATGGGGAGTTTTGGCAAGAACAATTCCGAATAGAGCACGTTCTCTTTCTTTGTTGGTTTTATAATCAAATTTCGATTATAAAAAGGGTGAGAAATTTATATGGAAATTCAAAAGTTGAATTTTTCATATTACACGGACTTGAAGACCGAAGTGACCTTGAGTTTTTGAAGTTTATGAAATGATTCGATTGGAAGTTCGGAAGTGATTTTGGTTCAAGATGGGCTGGGAATTATTGAAGATTTTTTGGGTGTATTTTTATGCTCAACTTTAGGGTGATTATTTGGAGTTTGAGAAGCTCTTGATCATTCGTTGATGCCCGGTTCGTATGGTCTCACATCCTAGAACCCAAATTGAAGAATCATGGAAGAATTGAAGATTTGAAGTTCATCTCAACATGTGTCACTCTTGAGGCTCGGATCGCGTAGTTGCTCGATTTTGGGAGATTTGAAGCGGGTCATCCATTCCTAACTTTGAGAGAGAGAATGTTAGGTGCAAAGTTATCCATGTATGACTTTGTAAATGGGTTGGCTTTTGTAGACCCACTTGCATGTGGTACATTAGCCTTCTGACAAGAGATAGAGAGTGAGAGAGAGACATGTAAACACCTCTATATAAGGTGGGTTCATACCACTTGTAGAGGTGTGCTTGAGAAATGTAAAATTGAGTGTGTAAGTGTGTGTTATTTATGTAGATTTACATCTAGATCCCTTTTTGTAACACCATACATAATCGAATGCATCTCTTAAACACCGAAATCACCATGTTCATTGTGTGTTCTTCAATTCCGCATGCCAAACCAATGTTCATAATTCACATCAACGAGGCCCGATGGAGGGCGGAGACCCAGTATCTGATTTATGTATGTATGGTATGTGGTATCCAGGGGGACTCACTAAGTTTTGTGCTTATGGTTTTCGGTTTATGTTTCATGTGTTTCTTTTTTCAAAATTAGGAGCTCGAGATGATTGCAAGGCACACACCACCTCATTCCGCATTTTGTGATTTACTTTGATTTTATAGGTTGATCGATACACTTATTTTATGGGGATTGTATTGAAGATGTTTTTGGAATACTGATTTTATTAAATTAAAATGAAATTTTTGGGTCTTTTATTTGGGACATTGTAGAGAGTGGAGAGATATAGGTATTAGCTATCAAATTAAAAGGCTATAATTTTTAATTGTATAATACTATTATCTATAATTTGTTTTTTTTATAAAACCGTTTAGAATAAGTATTGTTTGTTTATGTAAAAGCTTTTAGAACACTAATATTGAGTCTGAATATTTGTTCATATATATATATATATATATATATATATATATATATATATATATATAACATGAAAGTTATTTGTAAACTATTTATTAATTATGCCATGTAGAGTATGTCAAAATGAAAAAACAAGCAACACTTGATGGATTTTTAAAAAGAAAACATGAAAGTTCTTCTCAAGTACCTGTAGAGCCACCCCCGAATGTTATAGATACAAATACTCCTAATGATAGTGATCTTGTGACCGAAAAATCAACCCAAAAAACTATAACACCCATAAAATTCAAGCCAATTTAAAACTTTTTCCAAACATTTAAAACCAGTAGTTATTACAAATTTGTTTTAAAAACAGTCTAATATCGGAGTTTTTCCATAAACATAAATAAAACATGAGGAGATGTACGATCACGCCTTCGCTTTTTCGTGATCCCCAGATGTACCTGAAACAATAAACTGAAACTGTAAGCCCGAAAGCTTAGTGAGTTCCCCCAAAATACTCATACCCATGACAATACACATATAATCATAAACATCATACTATGGGTCTAGTCAACCATCGGGTTGGAATACCCCAGGCCCACAACCAACAGGTTGGAATGCCAACATGCTATGGGTCCAATCATCCTCGGGATGGAATACCCCATGCCTACAACCAACAGGTTGGAATGCCTACATACTATGAGTCCAGTCATCCTCGGGATGGAATACTTACGACCCACAACCGACCAATTGGAATGCCCAGGTCTATTGGTTTTTGCGCGAAGCAGATAAGCCTCAACCGCCAAACAAACATGTGCACATATAATAGATAATCACATAACAGTCTATAGACAACAACTCATCTAACGGATCGTACCACTTAGCACATAATACCATCCTATCTACCATGATACCGATCTAACAGATCATACCACATACCACATAATATTATTCTACCCTATAGGATACTGATCTAATAGATCATAATAGCATAACATAACTAGATAACAATCCAAATGGCCGGCCTTGGTGCCTTAGACCCTTGAGTATAGTGAGGATAACTCACCTCGCAAGTAGTGTTGAAGTACTACAAATCTCTGACTATTGTCTCACTGAGACTCCCAAACTATTACACAACAAATACTAAGTTAATACCCACCATGAACTTCTTGACTAAATGTCCACACCATTCATTAAGTCCATTCTCTTTATTGGGTTAAGGCCAAAATACCCAGTCTTTGACTTGAAAGTCCACATAATAAGCCCATTATCGGCCCAAATTACTAAATTGGGCTTAAACCCATGATCCACTATCACTACTGGGCCCAAAATATCTCATTTACAAGGTCCAACGAAGGCCTAATTCCATTTAGCCCATAAACATCCCAAAATCTGAAGTCTATTTTGTCAAAGGCCCAACAAAGGACGTACGCAGGGCATACTCCTCTGGTACGCAGTACGTACTCGCCCAGTCGTTGACCACCATCGGGGTGGCTAACCCAATACGCTGGGCGTACTGGATATATGTTGGGTGTACTCTACAATTTTCCAAAACCTTATTAAGTGCTTAATGGCTTAAGCACTTAAGCCCAAACTTCAAATCCAGAGACCTAACATGCCTAGGATCCATAAAGTCATGAACTTTATCACTTTGGATGTCTATAAAGTTCTTAATTCTTGGTCTTAATCCATTAAGACCTTATTTCTCTTTGCATGGGACACATACAACTAATGGGACCTTACTTTTATCACTCAAAGTCCCTTCAAGAGTCTGGAAGGACAACTCTTTTCGTCCAAATCACGACATGTGCCACCTTATGGATTTTGGGACAAGAATTCCTTCTAATAAAGTAAAATGATGATATTTATGCATATATGCATAAATTTTGGAACTCTATACCTTCTGGAGCTTCTTGAGCACAAGCTAACTTCAGATCTACAAGCTTGATCTTCTTCTCCAACACTTTGATGCAATACCTTCCTCTTAAAGAACTCAATAACACACCAAATAAGCTTAAACACACAAAGGAAAGGCTATGGTTTGGGGAGGACGAATGTAAGATGTGGATGTTGAGGTAAGGGGGTTTTGATGCTCATAATGTTACTTATATAGGCCCCAAACCCAAAATATTAGGGTTTCACCCTAACATTAGTACGCCCAACGTACAAGGGCAGACCTTAATATGCTTAGCGTACTCTTATGTACGTGCAACATACTCCCTTTTGGCCCAAGTTTGCAAACTTGGTCCTTAAACTTATCTTGGCTCTTCACATCCAACCCCAAGGACTATAAATGACAAGGTAATGATAGAAGAGGGTTCAGTAATACCTTCCAAATCTCAGGATGTTACAAAAACCCCGTCTTGAAATCAATGATGTTGATCTTAATACACTAGAACGAGATCCTAGTTTGTGTATCCAAATTTATGATTATCAAATCAATCAACGAGACACAGTTCAACGAGCTTATATGAAACGTGGTCCCTTTTAACCGACACTTTCTGCATATCCAAAATCTGGATCAGAAGACCATTAACGTAGCTTTCAAGGTTCTTTATTCAAGTAATTTCCATGGCTTGAATATTCATAGTGTTCAGATGCTACATTTTGTTTTCCATGTTTCCTTTTTAAGAAACTTTCTAGAATGAGATACTACGGCCATCAGACATTTACTATAGATGGATTTCAAAATTGGAAGAAAGTAGGTAGGAAAAATGTTTATTTTGTAGCATATGGGAACTAAGTGAACATCTTTTCTCAATGTTACACAAAAATCATATGATGATTTGTTAAATTAGACTCAAAATATGTGAAATACATTTGAGAAATTTACCTATGAAGATCGTAAGAAGAATAGATTGAGATTGAAAGTTATTATTTGTAACATCCCGTTTAAAATAAATAAATAAATAAACCCTAAAACCTCGAGATGTATTCTTATATTTTATGTTACCCTAAATCTGTAATAATTTATTAGAGTATTAGTGCAAGGATTTAAATGTTATAAATCCTTGAGATCGGGGGTTAAAGTGTAGCTTTCGGACTAGTTATGAATAGAATTGTTGAAGCTAAGGGATGTTTAGTAACTTTTGGACTTAATTTTCAAAAGAATGGGGAAGGAGGGACTAAAAGTGGAAAATGGACATAAATTTGAAGGTGGAGGCTGGACTAAAACCCGACACCCCTCCCCATGCCCTCTCGCTTAAAACCCCATACAACAAACCTTAACCCTAAATGTTACTATAGTCGCCACCCTGATCCCTCCAACATCCAGTGTCGCCGCCATCTTCCTTGCCGCCATCGTAAACCACCGAGCATCACCATCGCCGCTACTGCCGTCGAAGAAGACGTGGATTAATGAGAATCACGAGCCTACATTGTCATTGTGGGGAGGACGAAAGAATGATACTTTTGGCAGTTGTTTCCTTTCTCCTGTAATGGCACAACCCCCCTTCCACCCTCTTCGCTTCTTCTGTAGCTTCTTCGCGTCTCTTCGTTGTCACCGCTCTGGTGGTTTGTCCCATTTTGCTGTCTTTTTCTGAATGTCGCATGCCACCATGAGCGGGTGGATGTGTTGGTGTTCCTGTTTCGCACGCATGTGCGTATTGATGTTACACGTCGTGATGAGTGTGTCTGTGTGCGTCTTGGTTGGTCGGAAAACGAGAAGAACCACCATGGAAGCTAACCATGGTGCTTACAGCCTTGTTGCCATTTTCTGCCACCACCAGCCACTGTGTGAGGTGGCTGTATGCGTGTAATATTGTGTTTACATGGTTTTTTGCATGATTGTTGTTGTGGGACTTGTTTTTTTGGATTCTAACTCGAAACCACCACCACCGCCGTGAGTGGGTGGTTGCCGCCACGGAGTGTCGCCGACCACCACTGCCCCGAGGTGACAGTGGGTGGTGCCCGACTTATTACATATTAAAATTACCTAAGCATCTACCTTTAGTCCCAGTGGAACATGTTTGGGGTGGGAAACACTAATTAGGGTTTAGAAAATAAAGAAACGAGAAAAATTCAGTAAACCTAGACTAGAGTAGTCCAAGTGTTGAAAATACTAAAACAGAGTTTCAGAATCGTCAAGTGGCAAGTAGTGCGGAAAATAAAGAGTTGTGAGTCAATCAAATTAATAGAAAAACGTTTTTTAATGTTCAATATCAATGATTCAAATGTTTCTTATATTCATGAAGATTCAATTACAAGTGTTTAAATGTGGAACACACTAAACCTCTCAAATGGCTCTCTGAAGACTAGTCTAGGCAGCAATTTGTGCAGAATGAGCAGAAATAATCAGAAAAGAGCAAGGAAGAGAAACTTTATAATGGATCCCAAAGGGTCCTATTTATAGGCTTTGGAAAAGCCCATGACATGGCTTGACCAATCAGGTGTTAACACGTCATCAATACTTAGTCATCAGTTGACACCTTTGCCCTACTTAACGAAGAATGGATGGGATATTCCAATTTCGTTAGTATTCCGTTAGGGTTCCATCCAAGTTATGAGTCTTCATAATTCTTGAACCTTCTTGATCAACATTGAAAAGGTGATGAGCAACATGAGCATCATGTTGCTCAATTGTCTTCTTAGATGTCATCAACTTCCAGAAGTGTTGTTGACCAAGTTGAGTTGTTACTTGAGTGTTGGACTGTGACTTGAACTTGAAGATGTACCACCACATGTTCATGATGGACCATGGATGAAAATCATGTTCCTTTGAGCATTTGGACGTGCCTTCGTTGTGCATGATGTGTCATGTGCAGTCTTGTTGAGCCATCAATGTGATCATGTTGATCCATTGACTTGAGTTGAGCCACCAAGTATTCCTGTTGAGCCATAGAGTTGTGGATGAGTCAACAATGCTTCTGATGAGCCATCAATATTCTAAATGATTCATCAATGTCTTGATGCTCCGCATATGATCCAGATGTGCCATCTGAGATCATGATGATCCAACTAGATTTCAGCAAGTGATCCATGTCAATAGCAAGTGCTCCATGTTCACTTCAAGTGCTCCAACATCTGATTCTTCAAACACTTGTTGAATCTTCAGTATCTTTTCATCCTGAAACATTCTGATAATGTTTATTAGAAAATGTAAATCAATACTCAACTTATTTCAACTGACAATCACATAAAAATATTTCCAACAGTTTCCCCCTATGTGATGGTTACTGAAATAAGGAGTTGTAAAGAGTGTATACAAGGAAAAATATTGATTTAACATTTTCCCCCTCTGCTTCAATGGAATTTTCTGTTGAAGAAAATACACAAAAAAAACTTAAAAAGTTATTTGAGAGAATGTGTTTCTCAAACTTGAAAGATTTTCTTAAAGAAAATTTAACTGTCAATATGACAACAAAAAATTGGAACCGATTAAAAAAAAATGTTCGAATTTGCATGATCTAGACAAAAGCATGTTTTGTCTAGATAAGAAAGTAAACTGACATATAAGAATAACTTGCGAACTCGTGTTGTGTTTTATTTAGGCTAGAAGTTTGAAGAAAAGATCATGTGTTGAATAAGAATGAAAGACTTCAGCTTTTTCTACAAACTGAAATTTAAACAATAAGAATCCGATAATTATGTGAAATTTAAATTAGGATAGTGTTTATGGATACCTTATCCAAGTGATGGCTATAAAAAAACAATGAGGAAATAAATAAAAATAAAACAAAATAAAAAGATAAAAAATAGTAATAAACAAAATTGAAATAAAAGATTTTTTTTCAAAACAAAAAAATAAAAAGGAAAAAAAAGAAAAACCGTGCATGTATGTGAAAAAATTGTATTTTTTTTTATCACACCACCACTTAGATGTACCTTTTGTGACACCAAAACTGTCACAAAAGCTTCATGCAAGGGTCATAATAAACAAAAAACAAAAAAATTGTCACAAAAAGTTTGTGAAGCCTTGTTTTTGATACTTATATGTAACCCTTTTGCGACAGCAGGACCGTCACAAAAGATATAACATGAAAGTGTCACAAAAAATATGTCACAAAAAGTTTGTTAAAAAAGCATGTTGTATAGGCCAGAAATACTAGTACCCAGCATAAGATGCTGGTAAGGGGTCGACAAACCCACTATGCATTTGGGTTTGATGCTTCCGTTGTGATCATTCTCCTTAGAAAAATTAACCAAGCAATCTAAATCCGTTGAATTGAATATGAGTGTGGCACACACAAATCTGATACTCGTAGGTACTGATGACGACTTGAATTTTTTCTTGGCAATTTGTACATGATACCCACGATGAGCCAGAGAGGAATGATACGTGTTGTGCACTTGATAAGCAGGCAGTAGCAGGAGGCGCCAATAGATCGATTGTGCTGAGGGAGATGGCGTGCTTGATTTGATCCACAAAAAATACTTTGCATATGAAGATCGACGCTTGAAGAATTTGGCGTACGGTGCTCGTGTACTAGAGATCTCACATCGATATGCCAAGGGTTATGTGATGATGCGCCAAAGCTTAATGATCAAGATGAAGGATCCACCAAGAGAGAATGACATATGAGTAGTTGATCACGATTAGGGTTAAGAAGACATTTAGATGCCCTGGGAAAAGAAAAAAAATGGAGTCTCACTAAGGTTTTGGTGCACTTGGTGGTGATCAGATGCACCAAAAAAACATGAGTCTCGAAGTTGTGCACATGAAGATAAGTTGTTGACTTCGATGTTGCACCAAGGAACAAGTGATGATGCATCTAAACGTGGATGTTGCTCCAATGGTTAAACCGGAGCTCCCCAGGGTGATGAACTAGGTCGAATAACATTCTCATACTTCCATCCTTTTTCTTCACGAATAACACCGAAGCTCCCCAGGGTGATGAACTAGGTCGAATGAAACTGTTGTCCAACAGCTCCTGAAGTTGCATCATAAGCTCCTTCATCTCCGTCGGTGCCAATCGGTAAGGTGCTTTTGCTATCGGTGTTGTACCTGGTAACAAGTCTATACGAAACTCCACTTGTCTATCAGGTGATAATCCGGGAAGATCTTCGGGAAAGACTTCTGGATAATCGCACACAACCGGTATATTCTGCACCTCTTTCTTTTCCTTCTTAGCATCGATTACGAATGCCAAGTATGATGCACATCCTTTGGACAAACATTTCCTGGCTTTCATCAGGGAGATGATTCTAGAATTCACTCTGCATTTGTCCCCGTACACCATAAATGACTCTTTTCCAGGTGGGTTTACCCTTACTATCTTCTTTCGGCATTGAATCTCAGCATCGTTGGCGCTAAGCCAATCCATACCCAAAACGATGTCGAAACCGTTTAACTCTATAGGTAATAGCTCCTCATGGAATTCGTTTCCATTTAGGTCGATGACTACGTTCTTAATATGATTACTAACACGTACGAATTTGCCACTGGCAACTTCTACAATCAGGGCATTATCAAGTTTTTCTACAGGCAATGCTAATTTCCCACCAAATTTATGCGACACAAAGGAGTTGTTGGCTCCGGAATCAAATAGTATATTTGCAGGCAAACCATTTACAAGAAAGGTACCTGAAGCGACGTCTGCTACCTCCTTCGCAGCCTCGAGCGTCATCTGGAAGGCTCTCGCCTTCGGCTTCGGTGGTATGTTGGGCCTTCCCGCATCTTTCTTCTTTGGGCAATCCTTAGAAATATGCCCTTCTTCATGGCACTCGTAGCACACCCTCTTGTTGATGGTGCACTCATTGGCATCGTGCCCCGTTTTCCCACACTTGTAGCAAGTTACTTCCTCGCTACATTTTCCCGAGTGCTTCTTCTTGCACTTCTCGCACCATTTCAATTCATTTCCTCCTCCCCCAAGCTTCTTTGAACCGAACTTGCTCTTCTTTTTGTTGGGTTTAGCAGACCCTTCAAATTTCCTCTTCTCGCCAACCTCAACTTTGCTGGCAGCTCTTCCCTTAATCATATCCTTCACAGACTTGGCAGCCAAGATAGGTGCCTCAATAGTAGGTGCCTGACATACTGGCACTGCATACTCCCATGGGAGTCCCTTAGCGTACTTGTCGATCTTTTTCAGCTCATCCGGAACAAGACGCAAGGCAAACTCCATCTTTTCTGTGAAGTTGTTTGTGTATTCATCGATTGACATGCTTCCCTTCTTCAGGGCTAGAAACTGGTTCTCTAGCTCGAGCAGGCTTTGAGCTGAGCCGTACTTTCGTTTGAATTGCACCAGAAATTCTGCCCATGTCAGTTGCAGGGGCTCGTTGTTGAGTTGACATGTACGGATTCTGGTTGTACTGTTGAGCCATACTCGAACTTTGATAAGGATATGCTCTATATCCTTGGTTGGCAAACTGATTAGCAAAGTGGTTTGGGATTGTATTATGATGTGCAATCAAGTTTTGAGAATGATTTGCCATGGGTGCTGAATTTCCCAGGGCAAGTCCTTGATTTTCAAAAGGAGTTGCTTAAGCTAGCTTGTTGACCTTTGGTTCATGTTGTTGCAGTTTAGCATACAGATCAAACAGAGACATGGTGCTTAGATTGATTGTAGTTTGCAGTATGATCATATGCACTGTATCCCATTTTGGAGATAAACTGTTCAAGAATTTCAGATTGAAATCTTCTTGCGATCTTTCTCCTTTGAGTTTCTTCACCCTGTTGACGACAATGTTGTACCTAGAATATGCATCAAATAGAGTTTCATGGGGTAATATCTTGAAGTTTTCCATTTCTATTAATGCAGCTTTCTTCCTATTTGCAAGAATCTTATCAGTTCCCTCAAATTGTTTCTTGAGTGCATTCCACACATTGAAGGGTAAACTTTTGTATTCATTGGGAAGTTGCTCATAGATATCATGAGGAATTCCATATAATAGCTCTTGCATTGCCTTAGCCTCAAACTTCTTGATTTTCCTATCATGAAGTTGAGCAGCAGAGGAAACAGATCCAGAGATAACTTTGGAGGTTTCAGGAGAGACATCAGCTTCAGGAACTCTGATGTCCTTCAAAAATTTTGGAGTATGTTTCCCAGTGGAGATGAAAGTCCAGATGTCAGAGTCATGACCTTCCAGGTAGTACTTGATGCGATCTGCCCAAGAAGTGTATTCACTAGGCACAAGAATAGGTGCACGATTTCCTGCTCCAAGACTATTTGCAACTGAAACTAAATAAAGAACATTTTGGTTTTGATTCACACTTGCCATTGAGAACAGGTGATACTAGTTTGAAACTTTACAAAAATTTGTGAAAAGTTTTATAAGTCTCAAAGTTGATCACTCGAGCTCTGATACCAAAGGGACCTATTTATAGGCTTTGGAAAAGCCCATGACATGGCTTGACCAATCAGGTGTTAACACCTCATCAAGACTTAGTCATCAGTTGACACCTTTGCCCTACTTAACGGAGAATGGATGGAACATTCCAATTCCGTTAGTATTCCGTTAGGGTTCCATCAAAGTTATGAGTCTTCATAATTCTTGAGCCTTCTTGATCAATATTGAAAAGGTGATGAGCAACATGAGCATCATGCTGCTCAATTGTCTTCTTAGATGTCATCAACTTCCAAAAGTGTTGTTGACCAAGTTGAGTTGTTACTTGAGTGTTGGACTATGATTTGAACTTGAAGATGTACCACCACATGTTCATGATGGACCATGGACGGAATTCATGATTCTTTGAGCATTTAGACATGCCTTCATTGTACATGATGTGTCATGTGCAGTCTTGTTGAGCCATCAATATGATCATGTTGATCCATTGACTTGAGTTGAGCCACCAAGTATTCTTGTTGAGCCATCAACTCTTGTTGAGCCATAGAGTTGTGGATGAGTCAACAATGCTTCTGATGAGCCATCAATATTATAAATGATTCATCAATGTATTGATGCTCCACATATGATCCAGATGTGCCATCTGAGATCATGATGATCCAACTAGATTTCAGCAAGTGATCCATGTCAACAGCAAGTGCTCCATGTTCACTTCAAGTGCTCCAACATCTGATTCTTCAAACACTTGTTGAATCCTTAGTATCTTTTCAACCTAAAACATTATGATAATGTTTATTAGAAAATGTAAATCAATACTAAACTTATTTCAAGTGACAATCACATAAAAATATTTCCAACATAAAACACTAATGTCAAGAAAACCCTAGTTTTGGAGTTTTGGAGTTTAGTCAGGACCTACGTTAAAACTGTTAATTAAACTTTAAATTATAGTCGGTAATGCCCTACGATTAACTTAGTGCAGTATTAGACATAATGAATTAAGTCCAAAAGGGGTTAAGTGTGGAATACTAACCCTAGTTATGATTTTATATGGAAAACCCTAGAATCGGGGAGCTCTATTTTGGACAATGACCGGGTGTGTATTTGGGCTATTGCTTGGATTATTATTATACCCGAGAATGACTAAGTAAAACCTTAATCAGTCCAACACATTAGGTGATTAAGTTCTTAATGGGTTAAGTGTCCTTAATTAACCCTAGTCGTCATTTTACGTGGAATCCAATCATTGAAGTTCTGGCCATCGAAAATGGGTTAAGTGTATTTGGGATATTGCTTGGTTTATTATTATAGCCATTCTGATGTTACGAATCTAGTCATTGAAGTTCGAGCCATCAAAAATGACCGTCCCACAAAATTTCATGAGGGAGAAAGAGCCTGGAGGGATTGGGTTGGAAGCATTGTTTGGGACAGACATCTGAAAGGGAAGAAGAACAAAGTTTAGGTTAGATGATAACCCTTAATATTACACCCAATACAAAATATTAAGACTATGACCCAACACAATATTCTACAATTGCAAAGAGGGGTGTCATAATCCAATTGTATAATATTTGAAGGTAGGTAAATGATGATTTACCAATTTCCACCATGAAAAACGAAATAGATTATTAAGTTTTAATTGGTTTGAAATTCCTAGATCTTTGAGATTCATTGAACTTTTCAATGGCATGTTTAAATCTCGATTGTGCCCTTCAAGTTTGTGACAGGGATGACGAGGATCACATACATGGTGTGAATAACCATGCAAATTAACTTGGTACACCCAATGTTACAAATCACTTAATCAATGTTCCGGTTAACCACACACACTCCATTGATCTATGATTAACATCAAGCTACCCTTTGCCACATATTGTCACTCCCAGATTAGTGTGTCGGTTAACCACACACGCTCCACTAATGACTTAACAAGGTGCAAAGTGTAATTTCATGGATTAGCACCATTTTCACATTTTTCCTAAAGTAACTAGATTGAGAATTTAATAAAAATTTAGTTACTTTATATTTATCATTATACTTTTAATGAGGAAAATTAATGTCCTATCCTACCCGTTCGGTTAACGACCCTTCATCAATCAAGGAAGCGATGGGTGAGAGTGGACACCCATTAAACCACCATTTTCTAGCCAGTAACCTTATAACCCCCCTATAGATCGGCTTCGTGAATGAGGCCTACTACGATAAGACTGACTAGTCTTATATATACATACATACATACATATATATATATATATATATATATATATATATTAAACTTACAATATTATAAAGTATAAGGGTTGAATTTTAACTTTTAAAACTCTAGGGTTTGGAATTAAAGTTTCATTAATGTGACTTTACAAATTCCAAAACTTGAGGGCAAATTTTAAAACTTGTCAAAACTCTTCATATTCATAACTTATGAGTTTAATTGGATTTTAATGTATGAGACCTTTCATTTTCCATAACTTGAGGACAAGTTATGGAGGTCACTAAAATTCAACTAGATCATATTTCTAATAACTAAAATTATCACATAATCTATGATCTAACTAAACTCATAATGAAGATAATTTAAAATCAACAATCTGAAAGAAATTTTGTTTATCACATAAAAAACAACAATTATTCTAAAACTTTGACAATTATCTTGTGGTTAGATGAGTACAAGCACTACCATATCATAAAAATTATTTCCAATGATCCAAAACACTTTGTGGTCGTGTTCCAAATCGAAACCATGCCAAGAAACTTGAAATTATGCAAACAGAGCCTTTAACTCGTTGAGTGCATGAATTGGACTCGACGAGTTGCTATGTTACTGAGTGGACTCGTCGAGTCTGTTCATGGACTCGGCGAGTTCACCAGTCAGAGGCCAAAATTTCGATTTTTCAGCTTTGAAAAACCAGTAAGCATCAAATATAATAGAAAACAAACCTAGTCTCTGATACCACTATTGGGTTTTGAGCACTACAACACTCCTATGGTGCACATGCAACCCTAAATGCTTTGGATCTATGTTTTCTCTAATTATGTATGCATTTTCAATTTTTTCAAAACATTCTCCCTAGCTAGCATATAATTGAAGCTATATAATATAAACTTGGTTTGTATGCTTACCTCTTTAGTAGGGTAGAGTTCTTAACCTTAGAAATCTTTAGCACCTCAAGTGTGATGCCGCTATTGGTTCACAAACACCAAAATGCAAGAGGAGGCTTGAGAGAATAAGTTACTTATCTCAAGAAGATGGTGTAACCGATTTTGGCTCATTAGGATTCTATTTATAGTGCGGCAAATGCTAGGGTTACACTTTGTAAACCCTAATAACCCATGATTTTCCACATTCTCATGCTCCATGGATTTAACCTCCATGGACTATCCATGGTTTAGTTTATCCCATCTACATAATCATGGATTATTGGCCCGCACTAGGGGTGGCAAATCGTGCTATCGTTTCGTGTTTCTGCCTGAAACGACTCGACACGACAAGGTTTTATGTAGCACGGACACGACACGACACGATATCGTGTGTTTTTAACTAACACGAAAACGAACGAATTAAAAAATGACAAACACGACATGACACGAAAAATATAACATATACTAAAAACTAGTTTATTTAATGAATATTTTATCAAATATAACACGTCAAGCACTACAAACATGAAAAATACGATAAAGAACTGCTAAATCGTGTCAATTTCGTGTCGAATTTTGAACACGAACACGACACGACATCGTGTTTTTTACAGTTAACACGAACACGACATGAGCACGAATTCAAATTTCAGTTTTGTCCGAATTTCGTTTCGTGTCGTGTATTTTTGTCGTGTCGTGTCATAAATTGTCACCCCTAGCCCGCACTACAAGAATCATTGATTTACATAATCAATCCCCATATATTTAATTAGTCTCTTTTGACCATAAAATTAATTCCAAATTAATTCTTGATTAATACTGATTAAATAATATGATTTCATATTAATATATTATACTTGTAATATATTAATAAACCATAAATAACCCTATTCTCAAAATCCATCCTATCAAATTGCACTGGTGAAGGAAACCCAAAAAGGACCATGTTACAATCGGGTCAAATACATCCCAGTTATATTTATGGGCTTAGACACCAAATCCAACAGTTTCCCACTTGGATAAGTCTAATAACTATAGCTGCCAATGTAACTTCATCATCCGACTTAGAAATCGTAATCTTTCAAAAGCCGCAATAAAATCT
This sequence comes from Lactuca serriola, assembly GCF_051521515.1. NCBI lineage: Eukaryota > Viridiplantae > Streptophyta > Magnoliopsida > Asterales > Asteraceae > Lactuca > Lactuca serriola. The sequence goes on from NC_136412.1 coordinate 338,403,337, forward strand.
GACCTAGTCAGTGACACATCCTTTAGATAAGGGATCATATAATCCTCTGTTCTCAAGATATCAGTTGGACAAATACATGAAACAATGTCATACTTATTGTCCAACAGTTTGTTTCCCGATTTCCGATTCGTCTGACATAGAACATAATTAAACACATCAATTTAGTTCTAACCGGGCCTGATACATAAGTCAAAATAGAATTATTGAGGGGCCCAAGATATCGCTTTTAATCCTCTTAGGATAAAAGGGAACATATAAACTTCGACATTATATGCTTGTACGAACTACTCAATAAATCATGCACGACGACGATACATTTTATAACATCAAGTTACTGATGCGTTTTCGTATCATCAATGCACAACTAATTCATAGTCAACAACTCATATATCTAGGTTTGATTACTTATATGATATTATCGTCTCACGATCACTCGTGATAAATTCCATGAAGTGATTCAAGTGAGCGCGGATTGATCCAATACTCAAATCTTATTTCAGAATTACTCATGAATGGTGTAGCAAACTGTTGCTATGCCTAACGCCTTAGACAATCAACAAGCCAACTCATGATACTCTTCTTTCATACTTACTTCCGACATATGATCGACTGTGGATAGTTTGAATAAATTTTATTATTCTAGAAGTCAAAACATGCAAAGTGAAACAATAGTAAATGATTGACACAAGACAGTAACTTTACTTATAAATAAAACTCCTTTTATTTAATCAACAAATGTCAATTACAATTTAGCTATTAGAAGTTTCTATTTTTAACCACTAAAACAAATATCATCCGTTAGCCCAATGCCCCTTACATGTTGCAAGTGCTTAACCTAAGTCAGTCCCTTTGTAAGAGGATCTGTTGGGTTCTCCTCTGACGATATCCCCTTTACCACGAGGTGTCCTTCTTATACTTGATGTCTTATGAAGTGGTATTTTATGTCGATATGTTTGGATCCACCATGATCTCTCGGTTCATTGGTTAAGGCAACCGCCCCTTCATTATCGCAGAAAATCTCCATAGGCTCCTTTATGGATGGAATGACTCCAAGGTCTCCGATGAAGTATTTCAACCATATCGCCTCCTTCGATGCTTCACTTTCTGTTATGTAATTTGATTCGCACGTTGAATCAGCTACACTCTCCTGCTTGGAACTTTTCTATGTCACTGCTCCTCCATTCAGGGTGAATATCCAGCCCGACTGAGAGCGGAAATTATCTCGGTCGGTTTGAAAGCTAGCATCGCTGTACCCGGTCACTCTCAAGTCATCACTCCCACCAAGGGTAAGGACCTAGTCCTTAGTCCTCTGCAGGTACTTGAGAATGTTCTTAACCGCAGTCCAATGAGCTTTTCCAGGATTCCCTTGATCTATGTTGACCATGCTCAAAGAAAAGTCCACATCAGGGCGAGTACAAGTGATAGCATACATGATCGAGCCAACTGCAAAAGCATATGGAATATGACTCATCTTTGCTATCTCAGCCTCTGTACTCGGACTCTGAGTCTTACTCAGTTTGGTATTGCTTAGGATAGGTAGGTTACCTTTCTTGGAGTTCTCCATGCTGAAACGCTTCAACACCTTGTCCAAGTATGTCACAACCCAAAACCAAGAACGACGGAAACGTTCTGGGGCGGAGGACGTCATGTAAAGTATCACAACAATGCAAAGTAGTAAACAAGCAACAACATCATCCATTGCATTAATAGTATAATGTTAAATACAAGTGTGTTCTTTCATAGAATAAAACAATATAACGAATATTAAAAATAAAAGACGAGTCTTGACTGCTCCGTCTTCACAAAACCTTGTCATCGTACCTGTCTATTGATGACCTGAGAATACAAGTTATTTTGAAAGCGGGTATCAGCATAAAGCTGGTGAATTCATAAGTATTTAATGTCATTATTTATATAAGTATCAATGAAAAGGTTTGTAAGTAACTGTAAACGTTTGAACTTCCTAGAAAATCCCATATTTTCTACTAGTATAAAAGGAGTCATCTACCGAGACCCGAATGAAAGTAAGTAGTCTTCTAACGAGACCCACTGAAAGTAAGTAAGTAGTCTTCTCACGAGACCCGCTGTAAGTAATTAAGTATTCTTCTCACGATACCCGCTGTAAGTAAGTAAGTAAGTAGTCTTCTAACGAGACCCACTGAAAGTAAGTAATAATGTGATTCATAGTCCCCATACTAAAAGTTCTCCATATAAGAGATTCTAGGAACTAAAGGTGACTTCCGCAACGAATTGCTAGGTCGAATAATCCACATTAATGTTACGAAATCATATATATACCCAAAATTATACCTATAATAGCTTACTAGGAAATTATATATATATATATATATATATATATATATATATATATATATATATATGAATTTATGAACGTATACCTTTGCTACCCAAAGGTACTGAACTGACTGATTAGAACCATTATATCTACATATGTATACATAATATATAAGTAAAGTTTAGACGAACTTCGGACAACTAACCGATACCTTAAGTACACATCCAAACAAGGAAAAAGAAATAAAGCGAGTTAGCAGTTCTAAGTCTTTTAAACATTATTTATATAACTATACATATCTAGACATGCTTTTAACAATTGTACTAGGAATAGTAAATAGTATCTCTTAACTATACCTATTATAGTTACTAGTAATGTATGTGAATAACCGAAAGTATGCCTTTGCTACCCAAAGGTACTGAATTGACTGATAGAACTTTTATGTCTATATATGTATACATAATATATAACTAATATTTAGACGATATTTAGACAAATAACCGATACCCTAAGGCCACATCCAAACAAGGAAAAGGAATTAAAGCGAGTTAGCAGCTCTAAGTCCTTTAAACATTATTTATATAACTCTACATATCTAGACATGCTTTTAACAATTGTACTAGAAATAGTAAATACTATCTCCTAACTATACCTATTATAGTAAATATAACTCTGCAACTTGCCATGCGGTCTCTGGTGCTCGGCCTTAACCCTGCGGCAGGTCAAGCACCTCTCAACGAACTATGCGACGTCCCTCTTCATACAGGGCCACCAATACTCTTTCCTCAAATTCAAATACATCTTCGTAGCCCCCGGATGGATCGAAAATTTCGACCGATGAGCCTCCTCCATCAAAGAAGTGTGCGTACCACCCACGAACGGTACCCAAACCCGACCCTGAAAAGTCATAAGCCCTCGACCATCCGTAACGAACTCTGAAACCAAACCAACGACCCGTTCCATCTTCTGCATCTCCGGCTGCACAGCCTCGGCCTGTGCCCCACGAATGGCATCCAATACCGGAGCTATCATGGCCAATCTCAAACATACATCTCGCAATGGAGTGCTCTCCGCCCTGCGGCTCAACGCATCGGCCACCACGTTGGCCATGCCCAGGTGGTACAGCATCTCACAATCATAATCCTTGACCACATCTAACCACCTCCTCTGACGCATATTTAGGTTGGGCTGATCCATCAAGTACTTCAAACTCTTATGGTCCGTGTAAATCATACACCGAACCCCATATAACTAGTGACGCCAAATCTTGAGGGCGAACACTACTGCCCCCAACTCTAGATCATGCGTGGGATACCTCGTCTCATGAGGCTTCAGCTGCCTCGATGCATATGCTATCACATGTCCCCTCTGCATCAACACCGCACCCAGCCCCAAAATCGATGCATCACAATATACAACAAAATCCTCCATCCCTTCCGGGAGAGCTAATACCGGGGCTTCGCACAACCTTTGGCGAAGTGTCTCAAAGGAGGTCTGCTGCTCGGGACCCCATGAGAATGCGACACCCTTTCGGGTAAATCTGGTGAGCGGCACTGCAATCTTGGAGAAATCCTTGATAAATCTCCGATAATACCCTGCTAATCCAAGGAACCTCCTAATCTCAGAGGGTGACTTTGGCACCTCCCAACTCATCACCGCCTCAACCTTGGCCGGATCGACCAGAATCCCTTCCTGGTTAACGAGATGTCCTAGGAACTGGACCTCCCGCAACCAGAAATCACACTTGGAGAACTTTGCATAAAGCTTCTCCGATCTCAATACCCCAAGGACCTCCCTCAAATGCTCCTCATGCTGCTCTCTAGATCTCGAATACACCAGAATATCATCGATAAATACAATCACCGACCGATCCAACATCGGCCTGCATATCCTGTTCATGAGATCCATGAACACAACCGGGGCATTGGTGATCCCAAAAGGCATCACCACAAACTCATAATGCCCATATCGCGTCCTGAATGCTGTCTTCTGGACGTCCTCATCCCGCACTCTCACCAGATGATATCCCGACCTCAATTCGATCTTGGAAAACCAAGATGCTCCCTGCAACTGATCAAATAAATCGTCGATCCTCGGCAACGGGTAACGGTTCTTGACCGTCAGCTTGTTCAACTCCCGGTAATCAATGCACATCCGGTGTGAACCATCTTTCTTCTTGACGAACAGAATAGGTGCTCCCCACGGCGAGCTGCTCGGCCGAATGAATCCCTTCCCCAGCAACTCCTGAAGCTGCGAGGATAACTCTTGCATCTCTGGAGGTGCAAGACGATAAGGCACCTTAGCGATAGGCGCGGCCCCCGGAACCAAATCAATACCAAACTCCACTTGCCTCACAGGAGGTACTCCCGGCAGCTCCTCGGGAAAGACATCTGGAAACTCACGCACCACCGATACCTCCTCAACTGAACTCGGTCTCTCGGAAGTCGCTCGCGTATCCATCACATACGCCACAAAACCCTTACAGCCCTGCTGTAGACACTGCCTCGCCCTAGCGGCCGAACAAAAGGCTGATCCCGAACGTGTACCCTCACCGTACACCGAAAGAACTCCCCCACTAGGGTCTCGTAGGTCACCAGCTGACGCTCACAGTCGATAATCGCGCCGAATCGGCTCAACCAGTCCATGCCCACAATGACACAGACATCACCCATCGCAATAGGAATCAGATCAATCGGAAACTCAACCCCGAAAATCTCTAACACACATCCCCGGAAAACCTCCGTGGCACAAATCACCCTATCATCAGCTATGGAAACTCTCAGAGGCCGACTCAATGCCTCACGACTAACACTGATATGCTGACTAAAGCCCAAAGATACAAAAGACCGACTCGCACCCGAGTCAAATAACACTAAAGCAGGCACAGAGTTCACAAGAAAGGTACCTACGCATAATATGATATAAGCATAATATCTCAATATCAAAAATAAATACATGAAAGGAAACATACCAGCCACAACATCGGGCGCAGCGTGGACCTCCTCCGCAGTCAGCTGGAAGGCTCTCCCTCGAGCTCTCGGCGCCTCGGCCTTCACAGGACGACTCTCTGTAGCTCTGATGGCGGCAGGAGCAGACCCCTGAGATGCTCCGCGCAACTGCGGACACTCGGCCTTCCGGTGTCCGGTCTGGTTGTAGTGAAAACATACTGCAAACCCCTTGGGGCAGTCCTTGGCCATGTGCCCCTCCTTGCCACATTTGTAGCAAGATCCCTCTCGGCAAACTCCGTCATGACCCTTGCCACACTTTCCGCAAGTGCGGCCCTTCTGGCTCCCTGGTCTGGGATCAGCAGGCTTGGCCCGCTTGGCGGCCGGCTGCGACTGTGCCGGTCGCCGATCCCTCCCCTGAGACTCCGCCTCCTCCCTGGCCTGAGTCTCAAGCTCAATCTCCCTCTTCCGGGCATTTGCCTGAAGCTCGGCAAATGTCCGGTACGAGGAGTTCGCAGCGAACTCCCGAATATCCCGCCTCAAGATGCTCAAGTAGCGGCTCATACGTGCCTGCTCAGTGGACACGTGCTCAGGGCAGAACATCGCCCTCTCATGGAACATCCTCGTGATCGCTGTAACAAACTCAGTACCCTGCTTGAGGGTCAGAAACTCCTGTGCTAAACGCTCCCTCTCCACCTGGGGAACGTACTCATCCCGAAACATGGTGGTGAACCTCTCTCGGGTCACCGCAGAAAGCTCAGCAGGCGTATAATGCGCCGTCACAAACTTCCACCAGTCCTTCGCTCCCAAGCGAAGCTGGTTCAGCGCGAACCGGACCTTCAAATGCTCAGGAGACAAGCAAGTGAAGAAACACCCCTCAATATCAGATATCCACCTCATAGCTGCCACCGGATCCCGAGTACCATCAAACTCTGGTGGTTTTGTGTTGCTGAACTCACGGAACAGCAACGCATCCCCACCCTGCGGCCTCGCAGCAGCAATCGCTGCGGTAGCCGCTGCAGCAGCAGCCTCAGAAAAAGCGGCATAACGCTCATCAAACGTCTCAATCAATGTGGTCTTTATAGACCCAAACATCTCCGGTATCTCTGCCCTGATGGCCGCAGCCACCTCCTCCTGAATGATCCGGCGGATCTCCTCCTCACTGGTACCACTGCTCTCGGGCATCAAACATGTCCTCACCATGATCTACCTCTGAAATACAACATATGAAAAATTAGAATCCACTCGAGCATGCTCACACTCGTCAACTCTTACCTCCTTGATTCTTGGCACTCCAAAGATTCTTACTTGGGCTGCACACCGCTCCGGTGCTTCCAGTAGTACGGGCCCAATACTACTGTCCACACCGCACCAGAATACACTCCAAGTCCTCCTCTTAGGATCCCAAGTCTCAAGTACTCTATCATGCGTAGACCACTCTCTAATAGATCTCTCATAAGCCCCTCGCTGCTACCTACTCACTCTCAAGCATCTCATAGCAGCTCACCTCTCCCTAGGCTAAGGCATCACAAATCAGGCCACTCTAGTCCTAATAGCAATACCTAGCCTACTCTAACATGCAGATACATCATATCAATATCAATATCACATAATATAAGGGTATTTTAGGAAATCACCGTTCGGGCGCTGACTGATCGTACACACATCTCTTGCTCTGCGTTTTTCAAAAATCTTTTACTCTTTTTGAAAATACATTTCAAATCCTCAGTTTGAGTTCAAATATGCCCGAAGGTGTACTCGAATCCCTCAAACCAAGGCTCTGATACCAACTTGTAACACCGTGAATTTTCAAAATAATTTTTCACAATTATAAAAACGTTTCTCATTAAATTTCATAAAATATTAAGTTTCAAATTCCAATCCGTATCATACATATCCCAAGATCACATAAATATATCAAAAGTCCCCTGCGTGAGTACAGATCAAGTCGGCGCCTTCCCACGGTCATCGCTAGTACCTGAAACAACAACACTAACACTGTAAGCACGAAGCTTAGTGAGTTCCCCAAAATACCACACATAAAACACATATTAGCCACTCGAGGCTATAACTCTATGGGTCCGTGCACCCAACTCTGTGAACCCTCAGGTTCTAACTCTAGGAACCTTCCGGTTCCAACTCTGTAATCATGTACATCATAAATCACATAGATATAACGCAGTACAACACATAGCATACACATAACATACATACACTAACTCATAGCTCTGATTACCTACTCAAGGTAAAGTATAGTGAGAAGACTCACCTCGCGTATCTCGGTATCTCACGAATCCTGGAAATCCCTCGTGCTCGATCCTCCGAGCTCTAATCCTCCTATAACATCACATGACTCTAATTAACACTTTTTATCTCTAAGGTTGACTATCCTTAAGAAGTCAACACAGGTCAACGGTCAACGGTCAACTTTGACCGGACTCGGCGAGTGCACAAGGGCAACTCGGCGAGTCTAGACGTTCTCACCAACTCTTTAGGATCCCCTTTCTACTCGTCGAGTACTCCCCCTGACTCGACGAGTTTCACCTGGCAGAATCGCGGAGCCACCCTGACTCAACTCGCCGAGTCTCAAGAACGACTCGGCGAGTCCCAGCTTGACTCAGTCCACTTGACAACCTTCTCTAACTCGCCCTGACTCACTGAGTCAACCCATGACTCGACTGAACCACTCACTGGCCGGTCCAAGGCAATCTTCAAGCTACTCGCCGAGTCTGCTCATCGGACTCGGCGAGTCCATGCCATGCAATCACTCAAACTTGCTTCTAAGGTCAGATCTATTCCAACAACTCATAGATCTGGCCTTCCTAGACTGATTCACCACGTAAAGCCCCAGACTTGGTGCATAAACAACTTCTATATGACCATATATGAAGAATTATCAACAATTATCACTACTCAAGGTCATAACCTCCATTGTTCTCTATAAAGCTTGATGAATGAGGCTCTCTGGACCTCTATGGATCCAGATCCAAAGCCTCATCACTAACAAGGGGCTATTTGGCCATCCAATCAACTCAACAAAGTCACAAGAAACCCTAAAATCACTTATACTTCACAAAACAAGAGATGAGCCGAAATCATACCTTTAGATTAAAGGGCTAAGCTTCAAATCCACAGAATAGCAATCTCCTTTGTCTCCTCTTGGCTAGAACCTCCCTCTTCTTTTCTAAACAACACACAAATGTCAAGAAATGCTTCCTTTCTCTCTCAATTCGCTAAAGCACTCTAGGGTTTCTCTCTATGGGCTGTTGGGTGCAAATGACGGCCATAAGGCCCTTTAAATAGGTCCCAAACCCGAGAAATTAGGGTTTCATTAAACAGCGTGGACTCGCCGAGTCCAGACGAATCCCGCGTCCAGAATCGCGACCCTACTCGGAGAGTCTGAGCTCCAACTCGCCGAGTCCCCTCTCAAAACACCAAAAAATCAAAACAATAAAGATACCTGGAAATCCGGGCTGTTACAACTAAGTGCCATTGGGTGTTTTGAGGTCTTATAAGTCAAGATTGAGCATCCAATGATCAAGTCCAAGCCTTAGGAAGCATTAGGGGCACAATATCACCCATTTATAGAGTTTACGGCCTAAGGACCATTTCCTTATGAGTTTACGGCCGTAAACTCTATGTGGACATGTTTTCTTTGATGTTTAAGGTCTTTAACACTTCAAGTATGTGATCTAGGCTAGTGCCCAAGGCCAAAGAAGGGACTAGGGTGCATTTTGCCCCACTTATAAGGGTTTACGGCCCAAGAACATGTATTGGCCATAAACACCTTTGATCTTGTGTTTCTTTGTGATTTCTAAGTGCAAACAAGTCCAAATCAACTGTATAACAAGCTAGGATAAATGTACTTACAATCTAGAAGCTTGATTGGGTGTTTAAGGTCCAAGAACACTAGTGTGTGTTCTTGGTGAAACTAAGAACACTTGAAGATCTACATAAATGGAATGATTTCACAGATGAAATCATGTAAGATCTCTAGATCAAGTAAGATATCAACTAGTTAGGGCAAGAAACACTTACAAATTTGAAGATCAAGAAGGAAAATTGGATGATACTTGAGAGGATTTCGAGTTCTAGTTCTTGGAATTGTGAAAAAGTGATAAATATGACTAAGTGTCATATTTATACCCCTTAGGGTTTACGGCCGTAAACACCAGGTTTAGGCCGTAAACTCCAAACTCTTGGAGTTTTGAGACTTTATTGTTGCACAATAAACCCTAGGGCATCCTCTCCTGTTATCTCTTGAAGTACTAGGCTTTAGAACACTCAAACTGACTCCAAAACAGTTTAAAATTTAGCAATTGAAAGTTTGACTTTGATTGAATGCAGGGATTGTTATAAGATAGAAATTTCGAGTTGTCACAAAGTAGGTACTTTGACTATGTCCTATTAGTCTTTTACTCCTGTCTCTCAATATCCTTATCCCTAGTATATAGGCAATTTCTCCAAGGTCCTTCATAGCAAAACACTTCCCAATCCAGGACTTAACCTCCTGTAAGGTTGTGATGTCATTTCCTATGAGCAGTATGTCATCTACATACAATACCAGAAAGCTCACTATACTCCCACTAACTTTGACATATACGCAGGACTCATCCTCGCTTCTCGAAAATCCAAACTCTTTGACTTTCTCATCAAAACAAAGATTTCATCTGGGAGATGCTTGTTTTAATCCATAGATAGATTTCTCAAGCTTACACACTCTATTAGGGTACTTTGCATTGACAAAACCCTCTGGCTGACTCATGTAAACATCTTTAGCCAACTTTCCATTAAGGAAAGCGGTTTTGACATCCATTTGCCATATTTCATAGTCATGAAATGCATCTATGGCTAGCATAACCCTTATAGATTTAATCTTCGATATTGGTGAGAAGGTCTCATCATAGTCAACTCCATTAGTTTGAGTAAAACCCTTCGCAACCATTCGCGCCTTATATGTGTGTACTTTCCCATCCATTTCAATCTTCTTGTTGAAGATCCATTTGCACCCGACTATCTTACAACCCGGTACATCGTCAACCAAGTTCCAAACTTGATTGTCATACATGGAGTGAATCTCATTGTCCATAGCCTCTTTCCATTTTGCAGACTCGGGGCCTGTCATGGCTTCCTTGTAGTTATTAGGTTCATCCAGATTTACCAGTGTGTTATCACTGATAAATGTATCACCTTCAGCTGTTATATGAAAACCATATAACACCGGTGGAACATTAACTCTACTTGAACGCCTGAGAGGTACAGACTCGTAAATAGGCTCAACCGGAGTTTCCTCCTTGGGTTGGGTGCTAGTGTTTGAGGTTCCTTCACCGCTTGAATCTTGAAGCTCTTCAAGGTCAATTTGCCTTCCACTGTCTCCTTGGCATATGAGCTTTCTCTCACAAAAGACTCCTCTCCTCGCAACGAAGACAACATTGTCATTGGGTCTATAGAAGAGATATCCAAAGGACTTTTGCTGGTAGCTGATGAAAATACATCACTCACTCCGAGGTTCGAGCTTGTCATGAGTCTCGCGTCTCCCAAAAGCCTCGCAACCCCAAAATTTGATGTGGTCTAACGAGGGAACCTTCCCTGTCCACATCTCTTGAGGTGTTTTGGAAACCTTTTTGGTAGGGACTAGATTAAGGATATGGGTGGCAGTCTCTAAGGTATGCCCCCAGAATGAGATAGGTAACTGACGACACACAGTTTATATGACTAGTCCAGTCCGATGTCATTGACCGCGTACCAATAACACCAGACTGGGGGGGACTTGATGATATATGGTCCATTAGCATGGCCCAGACCGCTCTAGCGTGCTGGCCTGGCCTGGCGCGCTCCTGCCAACCTTGTCGGGGACTCCCTTGCCAGCCTCGTTAGGGACTCTCTTAATTGTTTATATGACTAGTCAAGTCCGATGTCATTGGTCGCATACCAATAACACCAGATTGGGGGGGACTTGATGATATATGGTCCACTAGCATGGCCTAGACTGCTCCAGCGCGCCAGCCTGGCCTGGCGTGCTCCTGCCAGCCCTGCCTGGCGTTCCCTTGTCGAGCCTTGCTGGGGACTCCCTTGCTAGCCTTGCTGGGATTCTCCCATCGGCCCGGCCGGACGCTCCATTGACAGCCTTTCCTGGTGCGCGCCCGCCAGCCTTTCCTGGGGCGCGCCCGCCAGTCCCGCCCGGCGCCTCCAGGCGGCCTCGCCCAGCTCCTTGCTAGTTGGGCCTAAAGTGGGTTGGCCCAAGGCCTGACCTAATTCCCCTTGACCTAATTGTCCCATATATGATGAATAGTACCTCCTCCATGGAGAGGGACCTTTCCCTGAGGATCTTCCCCCACGGCTCAACCGCCACTATACCCCGGCCGGGTGGCTCAGCCACTATATGTATTTAAAAAAACATAAAAAAACCTATTGGTTATATATCTTATTTAAAATATGACAACTTCTAAATCGTATAGTTAAAATGAAGATGGAAAGACACAGTGATATATCTTTTTGAAATAACAAATATTAACACTACTCTTGACATAAAAAAAAACCGTATAAATTGTTTAGATACATAACAAAATCATTGTTAATTTGTTTTTAATACATATAACCGAAAAAACGATTTTAGAACTAGCTACCCAAAAGAATTTATACATTTTTTATGTCATGAGTAGTGTTAATTATTACTATTTCAAAGGCATAAAAAAAACATTTTTACAAAAAACGTATTTTTTATACGAAAACGTATTTTTTAAAGACAAAAAATATATATTTTACGTAAAATAAATACATAAAAATACATACAATTTGTTTGTAAAATATTATTTTTTATAATACGACTAAAATACATTTTGTTTTATTTAAAAAAATTATGTAAAAAAAATGTTTTTTATAATTTATTTATTGTTTATGTTTTAACGATTTTGTTAATATATAAATTACTTTTAGAAAAGAATGAACCAAGAGAGCATTTAGCTCAATTGGTTAGGGCTTTGGTAATTTAAAAGGTCGAGGTCATGAGTTCGAGCCCTCCCCTATAGCAATTTAATTGTTATTTTCAAAGAAATTTTAAAATGGTCTCTGTAGTTTAGTAAATGTCACCAATTCAGTCCCTTTATACTTGAAAAGACGAAAATGCCCTTACATATTCAGTCCCTAACGGCAGAATAGTAACGACATTAGTAAAAAGGGACATCTATGCAAGTTTTGTAAACCTGTGGTGTTCTTTGACATATACAACAATTCACCACGACCATTACCCACCACTAAGCACCAGGAACGAAACCCTTCGTATAAGAGCACCCAAATCGATATTTCGGTGATCTCTTGCAAATGACATGGAGGTCTTTCAACTGAGTTGCAATGCCACGTATCTTTTATATTGTTTTTCTCTACAATAGTTTGAAAAACACCTCAATAACAAATAATTATAATGAGTAAAAGGATATATATATATATATATATATATATATATATATATATATATATATATATATATTTTAAGTTTTATAAATTAATTGTTGATGTGTTAATGGGGTCCATTTTGAAAATATAATTTTTATTGTATTGATGTGGGTGGTCTCACCTAGCGTAGTTGAAAGATTAATGGCATCGCACGGATAATTCAAATTTGTTGTCACAAAATTTAATTAGACTTTTTTTTTTTAAATCTCCATTTAGACCTTGTATGTACCAAAAATTTGTGCCACGCATTCATTTCACAAGTAGGCTTTCCTGTGAAAATGGAAGTTAAACCATGCAAAAATAGCCCTCAACATATTATAAAGGAACTGTGGATCCTACAAGAATAATAAGACTCTCTTGAGTCTTGCCCTTGGCGAGAAGGAGGAGCCTTCATTCATATTACTTTTCTATATTACGTCCCATCATCTCTCTCTCTCTCTCTCCACCACCCTTCTTCCACAATCAATCAATCAATCACTCCAACCCAAAAACAGAAATTTTGAATCTTCCCAACTATGGATTTGGCATCAGGATCCGGTTCACACGACCCTGGAGAACCTCCAGGTCCATCGCAGCCTGGTGGTGCAGTTGAGTCGCCTACCGGAAGATCAAGGTTACAAGCCACGGCAACACAATCACTCAGCAGATACGAGTCGCAGAAGCGCCGTGACTGGAACACGTTCTTGCAGTATTTAAAGAACCACAAACCACCGTTGACGCTAGCTAGGTGCAGCGGCGCCCACGTGATCGAGTTCCTCAAGTACCTCGACCAGTTCGGGAAGACGAAGGTTCACGTGACTGGATGTCCTTACTTTGGCTACCCAAACCCACCGGCGCCGTGTGCTTGTCCACTGAAACAAGCTTGGGGGAGCCTCGACGCGCTCATCGGCCGGCTCAGGGCGGCGTACGAGGAGAACGGCGGCCAACCGGAGTCAAACCCGTTTGGCGCTAGAGCGGTGAGGATATATTTGAGGGAGGTGAAAGATAGTCAAGCCAAGGCTAGAGGTATTCCATATGAGAAGAAGAAGAGAAAAAGAGCTGGTGGTAGTACGCCGAGCACCACCGCAAAGGCAGCAAATACGTCGGTGGATGATGGTGCAGGTGGTGGTGGTGGGGATGGTGGCATTATTTCTAGTAGTGATTCTGCTCCTGTCACTTCTACATTATAGTATTATTATAAAGTAAGTTTTATATTATTGAGAAATTATTTGTAAACAATTTTCGAATTATTACTTCAAATTAATATTAATTTATAAGAACCAAAACATAACCATTATTAAGTATATATGGTTTCATTCCTCATTTTCCCTTATAAAACATAATTGTTAATTATTAATTGATGTTTTGGAATTAAGGCAATTGTAGTTGATTACTTTACTCGTCTTTTTGAACATTATGTTTGGCTTTTTTAACTCTTGTTTTACAAGAAGCATAAAATGTAACGTTTTTTTTATTGAATCTAAAATCTTTGAAAAATGTTTATTTAACTTTACTTCGTGATATCAACTTTTTTGGTTTTTTACTCCACTAGATTTATTCAAGGTACCTTCCTCTTCGTGAAATTATTTGTTTTATAGAAGAAGGTTACGATCTTAATCACTTGTTTTTCGTCATATTTTCACAGAATTCTTTAGCATATTGACTTACGTTTTCTGTGTCTAGAACGTAAGTGTTCACTTGAATTATTCTATGCTGAATTTTTTGTAACCTAAATATAAGGTAGAAATATCAGTTTGAAAAGTGATTTCACATCTAAGTTGGCATCTAGATCTCCACTACAAATCCTAAATTTTCCCAAACACCTTCCTCTTCCATGATCAAACTTTTAATTGTTCGTTGCTACAAAATGTTAGCGTTTGGGGGTTTCACTAAATCAAAAAATGGCTGAAGATTGTCTGGTTGGATTATATGATGTAAAGATAAGGTCCAAGACTAAATAAGATTAAAGACCATTTTACCTATAAATTTCAACAAACAGATATTATAAAAACAATCTTAACAATCATGGAAAATAAAATGAAAAGTTGGTGTGTCTGCATTAATTAGCCACCTGGTCTCAGTATTTATATGATTGTTTCTTTATGGCTTACTAGCTAGACACAATAACTTTATAAATATACCAAAACTACAACTTAATATATATATATATATATATATATATATATATATATATATATATATATATATATATATATATATATATATATATATATATATATTAAGTTGTAGTTTTGGTATATTTATAAAGTTATTGTGTCTAGCTAGTAAGCCATAAAGAAACAATCATATAAATACTGAGACCAGGTGGCTAATTAATTTGTTAGACTCATAAATTTTTAAATAAAAAAAAGTAACAACCCTTTAGTTTGGCTCAATAAGATGGTTATTTAGTTTTTCTGTTAATGAGTATTTTTTATACAATTTCATTTTATTTTTCTTTTTCACTTTAACTCTATCTTTTGTGCGATGCTTCTATTTTTTAGCATTCACATATTTGTTTTTAACAAAACATTATCTCAATACGGTCAACATGGTCGACCATTTTTTAATAGATAGTACAATAGATAGAACAAACAAAAAGAGTGAAGTAATTGGTACACTTGTCTAGAAATAACTTTCGTCATGCAATAACAAAAATCTTTTACTAGCATTATCGATGGGTCCCCGATTTTATTGTGGGTATGAGATTCAACCAAAAATCTTAATGTAATTTTGAGGGAATTTAGAAAGGGGACAAAACTATATCTGTGAATAAATAAATAATTTTTCATCAGTGTTGTTATTAAAAGACCCCATCAAACTATATATCAACACCATAGGCTTCTATAATAAGCTCATTGTTGTATTAATTAGAATTAAATAAACATGGTAAGCTCAAAATTCTTCGAAGGATTTTTTTTTTTACTTAGGCAAATATCTAGTTTGGGGAGGAACAATCATCTTCACAATTGCTATTGTATTCTTGTAGGATACATGTCATAACAATGTGATTCAGATTAGTTGTCATTTTAAGCAATATATTTTACATACATCAACATACTAATTTCATAAATTTTAGGTGATGTATTTTTTGTTAATAATATGCAAAATAGCAATATACTTTATAGTTTACAACTTTACATGTTAATCTTTTTTTAAAGAAGCCGCCTCAAAATTGAATTGTGTGGATTCGAACATGAGTCGATTTTATTTTGGACTGTTTTATACCTAGTGATCACCATTATGCCATCTTACGTATTTGCAATTTTTATATTTTAGTTATTGTATTCTATCACAAGTTGTAGTCACCCAAGTTATAATGAGTATATTTTAGCAAATAATTGGGTACACTGAAGTAAATTGTTCATAAAATGCTATCATGTATAAAATGTATTGTTTAAAGGTAAATTGTTCTAAAATATGTTGTGGTATATATATTTTTAACATAAAAAAAGCAATTGGTGTATTTATACAGCAAATTCATTGATTTTAAAGGCACTGTGCAAAAAGTTAAAAAGAAACCTTAAGTTATATATAAAGTTCGACACATAATAGATTGTCGCAAATTATATTAGTAACTAAGATTAAAAATAGAAGAACTTTTCTTTTAAAATTAATCAGCGACAGAACCACGATAGAAGCCATATGATTTCAAAGTATTTTGCGACAAGTTAATACGTTGCTAACTAACTCCATCGCTAACTGTGTCACTGCTCTGTTGTTGTTGGTAAGGTTGGCAATTGATGACACGACACGACAAAAATATACGACACAAAACGAAATTAGGACAAAACTGAAATTCAAATTCGTGTTCGTGTCAAGTGTAAAAAACACGATGTCGTGTTGTGTCGTTTTCGTGTTCAAAATTCGACACGGAATTGATACGATTAAGCATTTGTCTGTCGTGTTTTTTGTGTTTGTCGTGTTATATATGATTAAGTATTAGTTAAATAAACTAATTTTTATGTTATGTTATCTTTTTCGTGCCGTGCCGTGTTTGTCGTTTTTTAATCGGTTCGTTTTCGTGTTAGTTAAAAAAAACATGACATCGTGTCGTGTCGTGTTCGTGTTACATAAAACATTGTCGTGTCGTGTCGTGTTAGACAAAAACACAACACGATTGCCCGATTTGCCACCCCTAGTTGTTGGCCTTTCGCGACGGATTTTCCGACAAAAATTTATATTGTTGATTCACACCTCATACTTCTCTAGCAGCCCCACAAACATAAGACTTCATCTCAAAACTTTCAAAACCATTTCAAATATTTTTTGAAAAAAATAAATTTAATTAGACAATTAAGGGTCAATTATTCATTGAACAATAAGAACGTGAAAAACATATTCTTTGACACAGCTTTGAAGGTTTTTGTGTGGAAAACATTTTCTTTGCCACCGATTTTGACCCTACATTTCGGAAATAATTATTACAACATACTAATGAAACAATTAAATATAATAATTAGATTTATGAATATCCACATATTTATCTTAAAATCTGTTATCAACTTGACTCGTTGTCTCGTTCTCTAAAATACCTGTTGATAAAAAGTAGTGCTGGAAGGGAAAAAATACATATAGATGGTATACATGTTTCATATAGTTTTGTTATATAATTCATACTTTTAAATCAAATAATTAAGTATTATATCTTTAAAGTCAGTGTGAGGAAATACATAAATATTAACCAATTTTGGTATAATTTTTAGTTTTAAACATTTTAATTTGACAACACACTTTAATTCTTTTAGGCAATCAATTACCAAAAATAGCAACATGCAACCTATTTTAAGCAGATCGCCTAAAACAGAAGCAAGTATGTGCGTGGAAATAAAATTTTAAACTAGAACTGAACAAAAATAAGTTATAACTTTTAGTTTTTTCGATAATTATGCAAGTGTTGGAATATGCTAATAAAATAATAATATTCTATTAATGTACGTTGTTTACTTCATTGTATTTTTTCTACATGTCTAATTATTATTCAGCGATTTCTCTTTCTGTTTAGGTAATTTAGTTGAAACAAATTCATTCTCTAAGTAATATTATTAACAATATGTTAAAATATGAAATACTAAATAATTTTAAATGTATTAAAAAATTAACAAAATACAGCAATATTAAACAGTTTATCAAATATATTAGATAAAAATTAAAACAATATTTACAAATATGTAGGGACGATTATTTTGTATTAATTGATTTTTAACTGATTGATATTTAATCGTATATTTTAATATTTTGCATTATGACTGGGGAATTTGTTCGAAAATTAAAGAATCTTTTACCAAATTATTTAAATACAAATTTTATTTCAATTACAGTGATTATGTATATATAAAAAAAGTTATTTACTAAGGACATCTATCATCCACCTCCAAACTCAATTTTTTCCTCAATTTCTTTTTTCATTCTCCTCTAACCCTACTTTATTTCTACCTCTATTTTTGGAGATATGAACAATATCTCCAAAAATACAGAAGAACGCAATTTATTTCTTCAAGAATTGAGTTAATGTTTGAGTTGCCAATATTAGTTATTCTTTTCTTTATTTTATACATTTCTAGTTTATTTTTGTCTACCAATTAAAATTTAAATTTAAGATTTAATATTTGTAATATCCTGTTATATATTAAGTTATATTAATTAATCATAAATATAGACTTTAATATTTATTTATCGAATTCATATAAAAATTAAATACTATATAATAAAAAGATTTGAAACATGGTAACATATTTTATAAAAACTTATAATTGAAAGATATCTTACAAACACGATAACGTATTTTAATAAACATGTTGTGTTCCATAACATAATTACTGCATACATTATTTTATATAATATGATAATCAAAGATGAATGTGATATTGACGTCCTGAACTCCTGATTTAAGATGCGAAAGAAGAGGTTGAAACAACAATAGATGAAAATACAATAATAATTAATTCAAATTTATTATATATAAACAATTTATTTTGTTATAAATTTATGATAGTATAATTTATAATATTATTGTAATAAAAAAAAATATAGAATACATATTTTTTTAAATTTAATTAGTTGATATGTGTGTTTGACTATATATATATATATATATATATATATATATATATATATATATATATATATATATATATATATATATATATAATGGATGCAAGGAATATCTTTTTAAGGATAAAAAACTGAGTAAAAACAGAATAGAATTTGAGATGAAATACTGTATATCCTATCTTTTTATTTCATTTATATATATATATATATATATATATATATATATATATATATATATATATATATATAAGTTAAAATGGTATAAGATGACTAAAGGAGGTCAAACATTACTTTCCACCCGTGTGTGTGTGTGTATATATATATATATATATATATATATATATCGACTTTATCGAATATCTAATAAATACCAATTACCTCATTAAAAGAGTTTGTTAAATTCACAAAGTATATAAATATTTCAAAATTTTATACATTCGATAAAACTGAAAATATAATACCGATTACCTCATTAAACTGATTTGTTAAATTCACAAAGTATATAAATATTTTAGATATTCGATAAAATTGATATATATATATATATATATATATATATATATATATATATATATATATATAGATATAGATATATCAATTTTAATTATTAAGCATTTTCACTAATTAAATCGTCTATAAGGTTATTATACACTTTTTTTTAATTATTTTCATTCTGTCAAAATGTTATCAGGATGTTTATTTAGTCATATTCTGTAAAAATTAAAATAAATAAAAAACGATGAATGAGAACAAAAACGAACTAGAATTGGGGAGAATCCATTAAAATAACAATAGTTCTGTGAGATTGAACGTATTCACATTACTAAACAATATATTCTCTTAGTAATTTTCATAAAATAGCATTATGCACACGTCCACACAATAGTTGTCCATCCATATTATAACCTAGCCATATATATATATATATATATATATATATATATATATATATATATATATATATATATATATATATCAATTTTATCGAATATCTAATAAATACCAATTTTATTGAATATAAAAATATTTCAAAATTTAATTAGGGTGTCAAAATAAATAAATATTTTAATTTTATCAAATATCTAAAATTTTGAAATATTTCAAAATTTATATATATATATATATATATATATATATATATATATATATATATATATATATCAATTTTATCGAATATCTAATAAGTACCAATTTTATCGAATATAGAAATATTTCAAAATTTAATTAGGGTATCAATATATATATATATATATATATATATATATATATATATATTTCAATTTTATCAAATATCTAAAATTTTGAAATATTTCAAAATTCAAATATATATATATATATATATATATATATATATATATATATATACACACTAATAAAAGAGTAGTCCTTTTGTCAAGTGTCATAATATTAGAACTCTTAATTAATATGATGTCAGTTGTCATTCTATTAATTCTCTATTTTAAATTCATTAAACCTTCTAATTAATGTGATGTTATTTGTCAATATATTTATTCTTTATTTTAAATTTTAAATTTTATATTATTGTTTTCATTAGTTCACAAATAAAAAGAGTCTAATATATATGATAAATTAATTCCACATATTTATTTGAATCAATAATTATAATTTTACATAACTAATAAAAAAATCTCTTAATTAATAATATATTTAAAATTTTATACAAAATAATTAATTAATAATTTTTAATTTTTTACTATGAATACTTAATTAATATATATATATATATATATATATATATATATATATATATATATATATATATATATATATATCACTTTAATTCGCGAATTCATTAATATTTACGAACCTCAAATTATTTTAAGAATTAAAGTTAGATCAATAGGCTAAGTTGATTGCTCTTTATAGTGAATTATATACGGGTTGGAACCGCTTTAAAGCCTAATTTTTATTACCAAACATTAGAAAAAGATAGCTACAAACTTGCAAAAAATGATTCAAACTCACACAATCTATCATAGAAAGATAATACATTAACCGTCTAAGTTTGCAATTAGCATCAATTTGTTATTAAATTCTCATGAAGATTGTTTAGTAGTTGAGGGTGTTTGTTCCATAACCTCACGAATTTTTTAGCCGAAAATTAGCAAATACATCCGAATTTCAGAAACATTCACGAGCAAAACACATTTTTTGCCAGTAAAACTGAAAAACACAATTTTCGTTAAAAAATCACAAATAAACTTAAAAACTTGAAACTTTTAGCCCTATTAAGATAATTATGCTAAAAAACAAAAATAAAAGAAAGAAATGGTTACACTAGGTTACAGGTTCCCAAATAAAGAGAGTAATTATTGTTTTGGACTTTTGGTTCGTGTGGTATGCATGAATTTGCATGTTTAGTTCTAAATTTGGAAATTTGACATAAATGATCCTCATGGTTGGAAAGTATATCAGTATTGGTCCGTCAGCATGTTACCATCCATAAACTTTCATTGAACGCATGTAAAATGACAATCATACTCGTTTTTGTCTTTTTTGTTTTTTTGATATTACTATAAACTTCTAGAGCAATTATGTAAAAATATTGAAATTATGCCCACATAAAACCATCAGCTCCACATCAACTTCATTACTTTGTCTTTTCCATTGCTGTCGACCGATCTAAGACCTTTGACGCCGACGCTAAAACTACTACCGACCACTCTCTCCAAGATGGATCTCCTCTAATCCATGTCTACTTCCGACCTCTCTTTCATCCACCAAAACCATTAGCAGCAATAGCAGAGTTGGCTTCCACAATTGCCTTCTCTATGCTACCAAAACATCTACGCACATTGTCACCACATATGTTCAACATTATCTTCACACCATCATCTATCTCCTTCTATTTTTGTCTTCTCTACGATGCCACCACCTCACATAAATCAACACTTCCCTTGTTTACTATCATCTTCACACCGTCTTCAAGCTCTTACAATATGAGTTTGATTTGATTTCAGGTAATTTCTTATTTTTTTGGTAATTTAATCATGTTTTGGAATTTAATTTCATCAAGTTTTGCTAATTCCATCTTTGCTTTTGAATCGGGTTTCACTAGGCTTGGTTTTGAATTAGCGATTCAATTTTTGGCAATCTAATTATGGTTTAGTGATTATGCAAATTAGATTTGGGTTTTTTTAGGTTTGGTTTTAAATAGATTAATTTTGATTGTAGTTTGGTTTTGATTTTGATTGTAGATTTATGATCGATTTTGACTAATGGTTTGTGATATCTAGTGGTGGTGGTTTATTGTAATGGTGATCATGGTATACACTATACAGTGGTGATGGTGAAAAATGTTAATGACGATGGTGGTATAATAATCTAAAAACAATAAAATCCAGTAAAAAAAAGACAAAAACATGGTCATTTTAGTGGGCATATAAGTACTTAACATAATATTACGGTGGTAACTAGTATAGGGGTCAAAACTAAAAGATTTGTCAACCATGAGGATAAATGGTGTCAAGTTTTCAAAACTATGACCAAACCTCAAAAAATGTATTCAAAGATATCATCTCCAAAGATAAGACTTTTTCTAACTTATTACCATTAAATATTTTTTATTAACCATTCAACACAATTAGAGCATGTAATTATTTATTTTTATTTGACATTGAATATATATTAAATGATCAATATATTTATATGTTATTATATATTTAACTTATCATTTTTTAATTATAATTTATTTTATCATTTAATTATATTTTAGTTTAAAATATGTTTTATTTAGTCAGTCATTAATTACTTCTATTAAATATTTAATAAAATTTCATTTATGAAATATAGATTATAACAATTATATAATTTTTTTAATTTTTTATTACTATGACATATTAATTTCTTTTTCGTATTTTATGTTTATAAAATAAAAGTCCAATATATTTGTATTTATATTTTCATTTGTTTGTGGCATTTAATATTTGGTATTAAAAGATAATATGTGTTTAAAAATGACTATTTAAATGAGAAGGGTTATATATATATATATATATATATATATATATATATATATATATATATATATATATATATATATATATATATAGGGTGAGGTTCAATAGAGAACCATAATTAACCAAGGAACCAAAGAACCAATCTTTTTTTCAACTTTTAAAACTTATTTTTTATCAAAAAAAAAAGAATTAAAAATACAGAAATTCATAACTTTTTTAACTTTTTCCAATGATATAAAATTCGATTTTTTTTACGTCAAATTCAGGATGTGAATCTTCAAAAATTCACAACTTGAATCCGGATTCACACGGTGAATCCGAAAAAGATTTTTCACATTAACAATGTTAATATATGAATTTAGATATTTTTAGATTTTTTTTTCGATAAAGAATAAGCTCTAGAAATTAAAAAAAAGATTTGGTTACTTGAAGAACCCATAATTATGGTTCTCTATTGAACTTTTCCATATATATATATATATATATATATATATATATATATATATATATATATATATATATATATATATATATATATATATATATATATGGATAAATAAGTTACATTTAAAAAAAAAAGGTTGAAAGATGTTATTGAAAAAGTTATATAATTAGAAGTTAACATTAGTAATATGATGAGATCGACAATAATTTTGAATGATAGTAAATATTCTTATATTTGAACCTGAAATATCTATTTAAGAAGTCATACACCTTTAGCCATCTCAATCAAAGTTTATATTTGCTTATGTTGTTTACAAAAATATATCTTAACAATAATTTAAATTTTGAGTTTTAAAGTCTTGCTCATGTTTTTCTTTAAAAAAAAATGCGCTCGTGAAATATATATATATATATATATATATATATATATATATATATATATATATATATATATATATATATATATATATATATATAGTGCTCACGAATTTGGGTGTATTGATTAACTTGCGGCTATAATTTGCAATTTGTTTTATATATTTGAACCTGAAATAACTCACGAATTCGTAAGCTTTTGTTTATGATTTAAGTGGTCATTAATTGATAAAAAAAAATAACACATTGATGTATATATATAATTCCAACTATGATATTTTAGTGACCGACTCTTAGATAAAAATGTAATTTGAAGAAAACAAGCAAAATATATACTATTATTTTATTGTTTAAAAAATGTATATATGTAAATAATGAATGAGTTATAATGATTATATGATTAGGCATGGAGCATTGAAGCATGGACCACATATACAAGAGGTTGGTTTGACCCTTTGATGGTCCCGTGGAATTTTGGGGGCTCGGGTCAGTCAGATCATATACATATTTACCACACGTGGGGCTCTGCCTGTCTAGTAAGACAATACCTGACCGGCTGAACTTTCATTCTCAGGTGCCTCTGCCTCTCCTTTTCCACACGTTCCCTTCCTCCCTTCTCTCTTTCATTGACATTAAAGCAATATTTTTCCGGGTGATTATATTTTGAAAGAAACAAAAATACGCTTATGGTTTTTTAAATAGTTGTCATTAACATAAAGTAGTTAGTATGAACTAAAGCCATTAATACAATTTGAAATGCAGTTTAAAATAAAACTCAATGGTTTCATATTTATATAAAATTACAATTAAAGGATCTTCATTATTAAAATTAGTTGGATTATTTTAAATTTTCTGACTTTAAATCCACGTCTCAACTTTTTTAATATATATATATATATATATATATATATATATATATATATATATATATATATATATATATATATATATATATATAATTATTGTGTTATTATGTTAGTATTATAATTTTTACTAGAATGTCATAATTGCATTTCTATTTCTCCGTGTTAGTTTAAGAATGTTTGTATAATAATTATACAAATATATATTCTGTAAAAAAATATGCATTTTTTTTTAAAATACCTACAATTAAAATGATATTTTTTTAAGAATGCATCATATAAAAAATATGTAATTTTGTTATGCAAATATGACAATTTAGTAAAGAGTTGTAATAGTAATATAATTACACAATAATCTGTAGGTAATATATATATATATATATATATATATATATATATATATATATATATATATATATATATATATATATATATATATATATATATATATATGGCCTAGGTTATTCTATTCAAAGTAATTATTATGTTATTGTATGCATAAATGTGGGCCAATCAAATTTACTTATTTTAAGAAAGTGATTAATATATAT
The DNA here is from genome assembly GCF_051521515.1 of Lactuca serriola. NCBI lineage: Eukaryota > Viridiplantae > Streptophyta > Magnoliopsida > Asterales > Asteraceae > Lactuca > Lactuca serriola. Next base: position 338,428,276 of record NC_136412.1, read on the forward strand.
TATTGAATTAAATATAATTGAAAATATCATATTAATTAATTACAAGGGTAATTTAGTCAATTAATATAGATTTAATAAAGGAAAATTGCATTTTTTAAGGGATTATAGATTCTATTAATTTTAAAAATCCAATTTTATGTATTATAATTTTTTAAATTCGGACATTCTGACAGAATATGTTTATGAGTATATCCAAAAATAAAAATATTCTTGAACCATAAATAATAAAAATATTTTTGAACCTATTTTTTGATCATGAATTTAAAAACTTCTTGTAGAATAACAAATCTTTGAATAATCAATTGAAAAATAAAAACAAAAAACACATTATTTCTTATAGAATACGGGTAACAATTGTTAAGAATTACATTTACTATTAAGGAATAAAACTAAAAAATAATCAAAACGGAAAAGAAAACATCAAAATCTAACAACGACTAATACATTCCAAAAGAATAATGTGGTCCGTTTCAATTTTGTGGTCTGTTCTTCAAGCATCAACATCTGTGATTCCAATAGAATTGAAATTCGTCTTTCCATTCCAATAGAATTTGAATTCGTGATTTCATTCCAATAGAGCAAGACTGTTATTGATAAACATTAATATAAGTAAGTAATAAAGCAAGATTGTTATTGATAAACATGAATATAAGTATGTTGCTATCATGGATTAAAAAAAAGAATGTTGCTATTTTTTGCCATTTTCCCAAAAATCTATCCCCGATATATCCTCTCATTCATTCATACCAAGATTGATAGACAGTTAGTGCTTATAAGGTAACTCAGGTTAAATTCAAGGCATATAAATAGATAATAGCCAAAGTAGAGTCAGCTAACATTGATACTTGATAGCAAATTTTTGCTTTTTAATTTCCATAAAGAAGCTTCTTGCAACTCCTATTCGTACTCATAGTTATGATCATCTTATTTTCCTTCTCAATTTGTTATGTACCAGAATAACCATATAAATTTATTAGCACTAACATTAAACCCTATATTAATTAGGTGTCATAATCTTGCATCTAGATTCTAGCGTTCACTTGTCTATGCCCATTGTCCAACTTGACTATGATTCTCGGCGAGATGCCCCTTGTCTGGTTTGCAGATACAATTAACCATAACTAATAAGGTGTCATAAATTTTATTCATGGAAACCAACAGAACATGGAACCTAGAAATAAATCGCAAATCAAATTCCCCTACAGACGAAGGTTTACATGTGAAATTTTACCACAACGTAACACGATCAAGGATGGAAATACATTGTGACGATCATATTTGATACATAAATTTATGAGAAATACGAAAATAGATTGAATTCAGAAAGCAAACCTTGTCCCAAAAAGCTTTTGGATCGAACAATTTCTCAAAGTTTAGAGGAGAAACGTGGCTGTTATGAAGTTTGAGGCTTGATTTTGGTGATTTTTTCTCTTTCACAACCATAGTATAGATAATGATAACACAAAGCGATCGTCACAGGAAGAATTCGATGAAACAGATAGAATCAGAACAGATTAAGATTCGAGAGTTAATTCACGGGACTGAGTATCAGTGAGCAAATTAGGGTTTTGCGCTTTGTACCCCCTCGGCGATATAAACAAAGCTTCTATTCTAAATCTAGACGAATGATTTATAGTCAAATCAGAATACCCCGATGCTTCTCCCCGATCTTTGCCCAATCTGTTAGTCAGGTGATGAACACGGGGAAATAAAGCCCTTCTTTTTCGTTTCAATTCATTCTTTTTTTATGGAAGACATCGGCTGTATATAAGAAAAGAAATTAGGTTAAAATTGAATGTTAGCAAGATTATATGGATTATTTGTGGAAGCTAATTATCAAATTACTAAAATACCCTTGTTTATTTATTTAATTATTTAATTTTTTACTTAATTTTAGTTGGTCCACATTTATGCATACAATAACACAATACTTAGTTTAAACAAGTAAACCTAGCTCTCTCTCTCTCTCTATATATATATATATATATATATATATATATATATATGTGTGTGTGTGTGTGTGTGTGTGTGTGTGTGTGATCAATAGAAAATGCATAATTAGGATTAGTTTGTGACATCTAATAAAAAAATGACATATGTCCTTTAATAAATTAGAGAATAGTCTTTATTGTTTGAAATAGTGATCATTGGTCACTAACCTTGTTTCTATTAATTTGATTTGTCTCGGTCATTAATGAGTCAAGAATTTTTCCATTGATTTTGCTTCTAGTTTCTAACATTCAAATCAATTTGTTGATTTAATTATTTGTTGATTCAGCCGAAACATATAACTCATTTTTACCGTTTATCTATAAACATTTGATGAGCCCACTATTTTGATTACTGATCATCAATCATATTCTTTTTAATTCATAATAAGCATCTAAAAGTCCCTACTACTCTATTTTTCATATTAAAAACGATCATATATCTTCTATTTTCTCAAACAAGAACCCTAAATAATACGATAATAAGTCACAGCCGGGAATGCCTTCTTGCCCACCACCGTCGGCGAATGCCTTCTTGTCCACCAATGAAACCGACGATGAAGCAACGTTGAAATCGCTGAAGATTCTCCGCTAAAACCAACACCTTCATGTGGGTCAGATCGTTCCATATAAGAGTCTGAATGTAAAATTGAAGCCTCCAATAGTGAAATTCATACTCTAAATCAGTAGAATAGAAAAACCAAGCATCAACAACGTGAAATCAAAGATGCAACATCTTTTTCCAAGGGTCGCTTACTTTCCCGCCATTTTGAAATCGACGTTCGTAATGTTCAAGTGCATTTATAAATCGCATTTTTGTTTAGTGTTCAGTGATTCCTTCAATGATCATGCTCTTTCTTTCTTCTTTTTTCTCTTTTTGATTTTTGTTTTGGTTTTTTTTATATTTTTTCCTGATTTTGGATACTGTTTTTGATGTTTGTTTTGTCAATTAGGTACGGAGATGAAATTTGGGTTTTGTTAAGACGATGTTTGTGTTTTTTTTTTTTTTGAAGAAAAATATGGTTTAGTTGAAGCGTTTCTAGGTTGTTTTGAAGATCGGATTTGGTTCCTTTTTAAGAAACTTTCAGCGTTTTTGAAGTCAACGATATTTCATTTTGATTATCAAGTCATCGAGTTTCCTTTTGAATTCATAATTTTGTTTCTCTACAAAAAGAGCTAAGATTTCATCTACAAGGATGTTTTTTTTAGTATTATGCAAGAGTTTGTTGGGATCATATCTTATAAAACGTTGTTTCTTTAATAATTGAAAAAGAATTATGCTACTGGAGTTAGCAAAGGAATGGGTAAAAAGATGATTTAGTAGTTAAGAGTTAATTCAAAGTATGTGTTTTCCATTGATCTCATCTCTCTCTCTCTCTCTCTCTCTCTCTCTCTCTCTCTATATATATATATATATATATATATATATATATATATATATATATATATACACATTTCTTTAATAATTGAAAAAGAATTATGCTACTGGAGTTAGCAAAGGAATGGGTAAAAAGATGATTTAGTAGTTAAGAGTTAATTCAAAGTATGTGTTTTCCATTGATCTCATATATATATATATATATATATATATATATATATATATATATATATATATATATATATATATATATATATATATATATACACACACATTTCTTTAATAATTGAAAAAGAATTATGCTACTGGAGTTAGCAAAGAATGGGTAAAAAGATGATTTAGTAGTTAAGAGTTAATTCAAATTATGTGTTTTCCATTGATCTCATCTCTCTCTCTCTCTCTCTCTCTCTCTCTATATATATATATATATATATATATATATATATACACATATATATATATATATATATATATATATATATATACTAGACGAATGCACGCGCATTGCGCAGAAACATCTATATAGTTGAAATCTTTACAAATATATGTTTTTTCTTTAAATATAACAATGGTGTTGTTTTAAATTTGATATAATAATTTTTATACTAAATTGATATAATATATTGATTATTTTGAATTATATGATAATATATATATATATATATATATATATATATATATATATTATAAATTTATAACTACATAATCCCAATTGTTTGAATGACTTCTGCCTGCAAGTTACTAATGAATAAAATTAAATATAATATATGATTTAATATTATTTTTAGTTCTTTTTATTGTTAATTAATTTTTTAAAATTTATTTGTTTAACATTTTAATTTATTTCATTATAATTATTTAAAACATCAAACATTGTTTTTTGATTTAAAGTTAACAATATAATCATTTATATAGTGTTATTTTTAACTATTGTTATTGTAAGTTATTTTAAGCTACTTATTTGAAATTTTTTAACGATTACAAAAATATCTTTAAGAAATATTTTAGTTAAATTGAGATTAAAATTTATTTTTTGTATTAGCACTACAATTTATCACTTTTAACTATTCACAAAATATTCTTTGGATTTTTTAAGTTGAATGAAATTTATATTTATGTAGACATTGTAATGTTATATTTAAATTAGCAGTTTAAGTATTTTGTATAAAATGTTCAAAAGTTGTAACTTTAAACTGATAATGGTTTACATACAACAACCACTACAAGAAAATTTCGATCTAACTACGGAAAAATTCCGTAGCAAAATGATGTGATTTCGTAGTTAAACCTAAATAACTACGGAAGTTGCTACGGAATTTGTCAATGAGATTCCATAGTAAGATTTCTTGTAGCAAAATGTTTAACTACGAAATTATAGTTCCGTAGCAATTTTGCTATCGCCATTGCTACGATGTCTATCTGTAGCATTTCAACTACAACACACTTCCATCACAATTCTGTAACAATGAATTTTGTAGCAAATTCCGTATCTATTTTGTTCCGTAGCAAATTCAGTAGCCATTTGGTCCATAGCAAATTTCGTAGCTAATTGTTTCGTAGCAAATTCCATAGCCATTTGGTCCGTAGCAAATTTCGTAGTCATTTGGTCCATAGCAAATTTCGTGGCTAATTGTTCCGTAGCAAATTCCGTAGCCATTTGGTCCATAGCAAATTCGGTAACTAATTGTTTCGTAGCAAATTTTGTAGTCATTCGTTCTGTAACAAATTTCGTAGCCATTCATTCCGTAGCAAATTTCGTAACAGCTTTTTTTTAGTCAATTTCATAACAATCGTTCCATACCATTTTTTCTATGAAATTCGGTTATTTATTTTGACTTATTATATCAATTTACAAAAATACAATTAATATAAAACCAAAAATAACAAAGTATTTCTATAGAAACTAAAAGAAATATCCAATACATCAAAAGATACATATTTCAAAATCAAAAGTCGTTACAAATTTAACGTAAAACATTATTCGATAAATAATATTCTATCATTGATTAATAAAAGTTTTGACATGTTCACTTAATGTGTTAAAGACATTTATTGCTTGTGCAAGTTGTTGTTCAAACTTTGCTTGAACATCCACATTTTTCTGCTGAAACTCCACATTCTTTTTCTGAGCATCCTCATATATTTGCTGAACAACCTCATATTTTTGTTGAATATCCTCATATTGTTCACGTTGTGTCTCAACTAACTTCTTCAAATTCTCAATCTCGACTTTTGTCTCGGCATTATATCCTCGTATTGTTCACGATGCATTTTAGAAGATCCTTTACTAGAACGAATGCGCTTTCCATATGAGCAAGTCCATATAATCTCTTTTTTCGATCATGTTCCCCAACAATATCATAAAATAGTTTGTCCTCATCAATTTCCTCTCCTATTGCTTCCAACCGATCACATCGTTCCATAAAATCATCCTATAATTTTATAATTGTGTTGAGATAAAACTTATACAAAAAATATCAAAAAAAAAATTTACATGAAATTATTAAAAATAAAACTTACATGATTTTTTTTATCTTTGTCAACTAAAAAAGTCACTCCATCGTGATTCTTAGTGTGTGTAACTGTGTATACAAGAATAGTTCATGGTGTGCCTGATCATGTCCCTAATGCTTCTTCTACATATATACAAAAAAAATCAATATTAAAGTAGATTTCTATTTTTACATTTAGGCTTAGATATTTAAAAATGAAAAAATAGCAACTTACTTTTAGGCTAAACCCATTTAAAATCAAAATGGAACTAGATTGCTATGATACAAAAGTAAATGAAAGTAGATTGCTATTTTTTGTATTTAGGCTCCACTCTTTAAAAATGAAAAATAAAGTAACATACTTTTTAGGATTAGTCGTCTTAAAAATCAAAATGGAACTAGAAAAACTATAACATACAACTAAATGAAAGTACATTGCTATTTTATGTATTTATGCTTAGTCCTTTTAAAAATAAAAATGGAACTAGAATGCTATAATATAAAACTAAAAGAAAGTAGATTTCTATTTTATGCATTTAGGCTTAGTCCTTATAAAAATCAAAATAGAACTAAATAATGGTATTTCTAAATGAAACTAGAATATAAAATTAAATGAGTACTTACTAAATCAAAAGCAATCTTGGAATGAGAAGCCGATCCACCGGTATGCGTAGAAAGGGCTTGTCCATCAGTTATACCTCTACGCCTATTTTTTTGTTTTGTTCTGATTTCTTCTTGAACTCTTCAGTATTCCATCTTGCAGTCCAGGATGTCCACACTTCTGATGTTATATTAACAGGTTTTTTTTAGAGTCGAGTTTTTCCATTTTGAGCTTATATTGTAGATATATTGTCTATATCTTTCCTTTGCCTTATTTTCCCAACAAGCCTGGACTAACGGAGTTTTTGCATCATCCCAATAGCACTTTTTCTACAATACAAAATATATAGATGAATTTTTAAGTTAATGAGTAGCTAATAATTGCATAAACGAGATACATACATGAAACTCGTCCCAATAAAAGAGTTTTGTCTTGTCGCTTAAAGTTGCCCAACTATACCCATTTAAATCAGCTCTTTCACCAAAGGATTCATAGATAACGGATGAACATGGGCCCGAAGGAAATAACCTACAAAAGAAAAAATTAACAACATTGTAAAAATCATGAAGCTCAATGTTGATAAAAATGTAATAATTTTAACTTACTCCTTATCTCACACTCCAATATATAGACGCCCATCCAGTCCTATAGATCCAAGTAAATGTTCTTGATGTTGGACGCCAACATTTTCCTCAACCGATTCACTACAATTTGTTGTGGATGTAGGTACAGATGATGTAGTAGATGCAGGTGTAGATGATTGGATAGAGGTAGGTAAAGATGATTGGGTAGATGATGTAGGTAAGAATAACTGGTTGGATGATGTAGGTATGGATGATGCATGTGTTGATGATGTGGCACCCATAGTACCAACATGTGAAACAAATGTTGGGGCAGATACAATACCAATAGATGATAATGTGGTACGAGATGATGACGACGACAATGCTGGTGTAGATAATGCTAGTGTAGATAATGGGACAAATATATTACCAACATATTTTGCATCATTGGTACATTTTTTTATGAAATGTACACTTGTATGTTGCTTTCGTTTCAATGTCTCTCTTAATAAGAATTGTGACATCTTTCCTGAAATTTTAAAAACTTAGGAAGTTATAAATATGTTAGATCACAAATATTATAGAAATATCTTACTAAACATTTAAGCATACTACTTTTTAAAAAAATTCAAAATTTTAATATATATATATATATATATATATATATATATATATATATATATATATATATATATATATATATATATATATATATTGCATACACAAAGACTATTTGAGTATGATAAATGACCGTTTTACCCTTCACCAACTTAGCACATTATAACATAGTTCAAAGGAATTTTAGGAAGGGAAAAAGGGGTGTCTAAATAGTATACACAAAATGAGGCCATTACTCAAATCATTTTAAACAAGAGTGTTAATACACAAAAAATATATAGGACCAAGTATTCAAAATTATCTATAAAATATTTTGAATTTTATCTAAAATAAAGTTAGAAAAACAATAAAAACTGGAACCCTAATGGAATGATTTCTATGGTTGCACAAAAACTGCAATTAAAATTACTACCAATCAATAGGTTTGTTGGTATAAAAGTGTATGCATGTTTGTTTGATGGTAAAGAAAGACCTTTCCTGTAGTACTCCCAATCAATGGGTTCTGGCTCCTGCATTATCCAACAAGAAAAATCATTAATTGATATATTGTGAATGTTGATTATAAAGATATTTCATATAATTGAGATGCCAACAGTAGAATTTCAAGTCTTTGGATTAGATGACAACAACAGAATATCATAAACAAGCATAGAAGAGTCAGGTAAATTTATATCAAATGGCAAGTAAACTTCCATAGTTGAATGACATTGATTTAATTGGGTAGATGTTTGTTGCTATTTTTCTTTATAATCTTTTTTGCAGGTACTTATATCTAAGAACTCAGGACATGTTGATGCACAACTTTTTAATGTTGTTGCACATAATGTGGAGATTTACAATAAGGGAAGAACTTGTTTTGAGATGGAGGATGGGTTACTTGGAAAGGGTGATGTTTCAGAAATTAGATTTGCCCTAGGAAAGATCATCTTAAAGATGAAAACAAACAGTTTATAGAAGAATCTAGTTCAAGATTATGGCTATTTAATGATGCCCATATGAAGCAGAAATGGAGCACTAGAAAGAAGCAAAATATAGTAGTTATAGAGGTGAAAAAGATTAAAGATGAAGAAGTTTTTGCGGTGGAGAAGGCAGAAGAGATGAACACATTTGAATACAGAATCCAGAAACATGAAAGCACAAAAGTTACCCCCTTCAGGAAACAAATTGTTCATCTAAAACCCTTAAAACCTGTTAGTCTATTATGAATGTTTTTGTTTCACCAATTTATCAATTTTAGCATCATGAAGAGAAAGGAGATAGAACGAAAGTTTCATGATTCTTGGATTAACATGCTTTATACTCCACCTTCGCCACCACCTCCTGGGAACAAATATGATCAACAAACCCTCGATTTAGCCCGGGAAATCGCCAATTCAGATCATCATCGTATTAGTGGGTTTAACTTTTGATTTTATTTCATTTATGTGAACACAAATTGAAGCTACGTTCTGAGAAATCTGTCTTTACACTTGACACTCTGAATTTTCGAAAATTTTATAGATACAAATGAATTGGAGAGAGAAGCGGAAATGAAATTCTCAGCGTCAGGCGAGGAAGATGATGAATTAGGATCTCAAAAGCTCACAAGAGCTCAGAGGAAGAGACTTCGAAGAAAGAAACTCAAAGAAGCTGCTTCCCACCGCAGACAGATTATCGGACCGGAATTGCCTCCTACAGGCGATGATCAAATTGATGATGAAGTTAATAATGTTCACGAATAGTCGGAAGGTGTTCGACGAAATGGTTGGATTACTGTCTAAGTCCATAACTATTTTGTTATGTACTTGACCCGATTGTGAGCATGGTCATTTTGGGTTGCCTTCACCAAAGCAACTTGATAGGATGATTTGTGGAGAAAGAGATTAATTATGATTTATTAATATATTATGTGAATAATATATTATAAAAGAAATCATATTGATTCATTTAATATTAGTCAAGAATTAATAAGAATTAATTTTGTGGCTAAAAGACATTAACTAAATAAAGGGGACTAGAACTGTCAATTGTGTGATAGTTGTATATTGGGCTAATGGACTCCATAAAGGATGGAGTGGATGAAATCTATGGGGAAACCCATGAGAATTCGTCCAAGGCCTCTAAGGAGGGAGTCCATGGGCTGCTTAGGGCCTAAGCAGCCAGATTAGGGTTTCCTAGTTCAAAACCCTAATGGCCTCACTATATAATGACCCCTAGGGCATCCAAAAACAGACTAAGTGTTCCTTAGGGTTTCTTGGATGTTTTTGGTGCCTCCTTTTCTTCTCCTAAGTCGTCCTCTTGCTCTTGGTGTTTGTGAGCCATTAGAGGTGTGACATTTGTGACACTAAGCTTTCAAAAGCAAATTACAAGGAGGATTTGAGATTGTTATTGCTACATAACAATCAAGGTAAGATCTAAACCCTATTCTTATGTTAATATCGATTATCATATGATAGATCTAGGGTTTAAAGTCTTGGATGAATGCATGTACATTATAGAAACCTAGATCCAAGCATCAGGGTTTGCATGAGCACATAGGATGTTCTTATGGCCAAAACACATCAGTGGTATCAGAACCTTGATTGGTTTCTATCGTATTGATGCTTTGTGTTTCATTCATGCTTAGAAAATCGATTTTTTGCTCCTCTGACTGACAAACTCGTCGAGTCCCAAAGTGAACTCGTCGAGTACGAAGAACTTGGCGAGTCCCTATGGGAACTCGGCGAGTCATGCTATCAGAAAGAGGGATTTTCGGGATTTTATGCCCATTTTGTTGTAGGATAATTGCTAAATCATTTTATATCAATAAATTACGAATTTTATTGATATTGGATGATTATCCTTACCAAAATAAAAGATAATTTCAAATTAATCAAATGTTTACTTCCTTATATGATAAATGTTAATTTTTTGGATTATTTGATCATTATCTTGCATGAAATTGAATTAGGTAATAATTAGATAATCACCGATTAATTGTTTAATTGCCTTATTTGTATTTTGATCTAATAGTTTTGAAAGGTTCCAAAACTTGCCCTCAAGTTTTGGAATTTATTTGATTAAAAAGTTTAATTTTGAAATATTTAAATTCTAAACCCTGATGATTTGAAATGTTTCATAACTTTCCCTCGAGTTTTGGAATTTAAAATTTTAATTAAAAGTTTAATTTTAAAATGTTAAATTCTAAAACCCTAATTTTTGAAAAAGTTCAAATTGCACCCTTATGGTTTTATTAAATTAGTTAAGTATATAATTAAAAGAGAGTTAATAAATCTATAGTGATATGGTTTACATTTAATAAATTGCAGCTTTAATTTAATTAAATTAGACCACCTAGTATTTTAAAAGTGAAAAATACACCCTTATACGATATATAACATTAAAATTCTAATATTATATATGTGTATAACTTAAACTGCTAGTCTTACCGTTAGTAGGTCTCATTCACGAAGTCGATCTATAAGGGGGGGGGGGTATAAGGTTATGGCCTATAAAATGGTCGTTTAATGGGTGTCCACTCTCACCCACCGCTTTCTTGATTGGTGGAGGGTCGTTAGCCGAACGGGTAGGATAGGGCAAACCCTTTCTCATTAAAAGTATAATGAATTATAAAGTAACTAAATGTTTTTTTTACAAAATTTCCAATCTTAGTTACTTTAGGCAAAAGTGAATTTGATGCAATTCCATGAAATTACACTTTGTACCCTTGCTAAGACGTTAGTGGAACGTGTGTGGTTAACCGGCACACTAAATGGGTTCTAAGAAAAGGTAGCAAAGGATGACTCGATGTTTGTCATAGTTTGGTGGAGTGTGTGTGGTTAACCGGCACATCGAATAGGTGACTGTAACATTGGGAGCACCATGTATATTTGCATGGTTATTCACACCCTGTTTTGTGATCCTCGGCATCTCAGTCACAAATCGAGGGGCATATCGAGATTTAAACATGCATTGAAAAGTTCAATGAATATCAAAGGATTTAGGAGTTTTCAATACATTTAAAACTTAATCTCTTTTTTCGTTTTTCATGGTGGAAAATTAGTGAATCATCATTCACTTACCTTCAAATGTTCTGCAATTTGGGTTACAACATCCCTCTCCCAAGTTGTAGAGTATTATGTTGGGTCCTAGCCTTAATATCTCATTTGGGTGTTTTATTAAGGACCCAATCAATCAACTAACTTGAATTTTCTTCCGTTTTGCAGATGTCAAAGTATGACAACTATGGTATTCCCAAATCACGTGGAACACGCTTTCCACGTGAAGATGATACTCCACGATTCGATTGAGGAATACGAGATCATGTTTCACTTCCTCCACCTCCTCCTATTGTTCTCCCTAACCCACAAGTTCAAAGGCTTGAAAAGTTCAAGCTCACTCAATCCCTATTGGCAAGTAAACATGAAGAAGGAAAGTCAGTGTGTGCATACGTCTTAGAGATGAAGTCACACATTGATAGGTTAAGAATGTTGGGAGTCGTTGTCTGTGAGGAGCTGACTGTTGACTGGGTTCTTCAGTCGCTTCCTGACTCATATAGTGAGTTCGTAAGAGAGTACTATATGATAGACAACGATGTGACCCTCATCGATCTCACCTATTTGCTTATTGCTGTTAAATCAGCGATGATTTGGCGCACTGGAAAAACAAAGTTGATTGGTGGATCTACCTTCCAAACCTATATGGACATAGGCAATGGAAATGAAAGGCATGCAATGGTCGAAAATTTTGATCATAAGAGAAAGACAAAATCTGAAGTAGTTTCGTGTGTTGTTCTAAAAGTCAATTTGCTTTTATTGCCAAGAGAAGGGGCATTGGAGACGAAGCTTCCCAGTCTACCTCAGAGATCTAAGAGATGGGAGAATCAAGACGTTTGGCTCTACTTCAGGTAAAATCCACTATCTAACTCCATTAAGTTCCTATTCATTGATTCTTAATACATAATGTGATAAGATTACATTTGAATGTTTTGCAGGATCAGAGAAAAGTGATGAAGCTTGATGGAAAAGCAAGATGAGTCTGATCACGAAGAAATGAATCACGATCGCATGGATTCGAAGATCAGATTTTGAGCTTAGAAAGTTGTGATAGATTTGTTAGGAATATTTGATTACATAGTTTTTCAGTTGATTTTGCATTGTAAGGACATGTTTTCCGCTGCTTTTATGAATAAAATAAAATTTTGATTTTTCTTATTTATATATATCCTTGCAATGAAATCGTTGTGAAAAATTGATGTTTGTGTATTTCTATAAATGGATGTGATTCTTAGTTATGTTATTTATGGTAGTGTCAAAAATTTCTAAGTAAGGAAAGATTCCCATCAACCAAGTTTCAATTGGACAGAAACTTGGAATCATACAACTTGTATTGTGTGATTTATGGAAATCTTGGTACTTAGGAAATTAAGACTAATTCCTTGATCACACAAGTATGTGAGTCAAGTGAAGGACTAAAGGACTAGAACACAATGTTGTGCACTAGTCAAATCCACCACAAATAACAATAAGACTATTCGTCATAATATACTAAAAGTCTAGTAAATATGGTTGTACTTACAAGATTAAGTGTAATTCTGAATCATTGAAAAGTTTCAATGAATGGCAGAACGAATAAGAAGAATCATTTAGGCAGAAAGATAAAAGTTTCTCCAATCTAATAAGAAGGTAGAGTACTTTTGTATCCGGTTTTATGATCGTATTAAGGATTAAGAACCACATCACAATTGATCCTCTAAGGACATCTTAATGCACTAGTATGGCTAAGAAGAGGAACCGTAAATTGTTGAAATGGTTAAATCAAAAGGATGAGTCATACTTCGTTCCAAAATCAAGTCTTAGAGTCATACTCCAAGATTGTGAATTGAGTGACACATCTTAAGAAGTTCTAACACACTCATCAAATGTGAAGTAGAAAATAGTTTTTTTTCTTACTCTTGCACATTTGAAATTGGTAAATTGTGATGTCTTGGATAAGACAAATGATAAGAATCCGCACTAATTCTTGAATATTTTTTTGTCAAGAAATGTTTCTTGATAAGAGAATCTTATATGTCAAGAGGTCAGTGGGAGTCTAAATGATCTTGAAAAGTTTCAAGAACTAATCAAGAGTTAACCTATTAACCACTAGCACACGACTTAAGGATTGTAATCTATCGTGTTGACGTATTCTTGTTTCTGTGCTAATCCATTTGAGTTTATTATGCATATGAGTTCTACGAGTTCTCAATAGTTTGCATAAGGGCAAACACCTTGTTCAATGAAAGTACATTGACTGGCATAGGTGAGCTGCTAAATAACTTGGAAGCAATGGTAGGACCTTTGATAGCAAGAAATTAAGAATAAACAAGTTCTATCCATAAGAGTTTGAATTTGTCACAAACATTATCTTACGATTATGGTTATGGAAATTCACATGGATAGGAACACATACTCTATAAAAATCTAAGTGTCATAAGGTTTCTCTCCTTCATGAAAATGATTGTGAGGAAACGCTTTCACTAAGAGAGATTTTAAGGAGATAGCGATTATGTAAATTGCATTCTCAAATTCGATTATGATTACGACATCCCTCTTCATAGTTCGAATTGTGAGATTTGGCAATTAGTCTGAACATTTGGGACTTAGTAATATAAGTTCTGAATTAGTTTAGAAACACGTGTGAGATGTCTAAGGAAAGGTGTGTGAGTTTCAGAAGCTTAGACAAAAAACTTATCGAAGCACATCGTATTGGAAATATGAACTTTGGAAGTCAATAAGTATTGTCTTCTAAAAGTCCAACTATTTTTTTGAATACGTGTCAAAGCTAGTGGGAGTATAAATGTTATGTTGGAATGGATATAATCATCATGTTAGTGGGAGCATGATTATTATTTAAGTATTACAAGTTGACAATATTAATTATAGAAAAACAAAAGGTTTCACTTTGCAAAGTTGCAGGGGTTGAAAAGTTGTTTTTGCTATAATTAAGGGAGAGAATGTTATACTTCGTTTCCAATCTAAAAGCTTAGATCGAGAAATTTTAATTGAATTTAGTCAAGGATATATTTATTATTTGCATTCTCAAAGTTCGATTATGATTACGACATCCCTCTTCATAGTTCGAATTTTGAGAACACGGCAAATAGAAATATTATGGCAATATTCGACCGTTCTAAATTTTTTCCAAATGCCTAGGGCATTTAGAGGGAAAAAGGGAATAGAACCGGATTTGACTAAAATAATTAAACAATTGTCAAGGACAATCTAAGGTTTGCCAAGGATTGGTCGCTTGCGGACAGTTGGAAGTATAGTCATAGATGGACCATATTGACATTATGAATAGATAAAATTCTATTTAATGAGTTGTCATACGGCAAATATGGAAATGTTTCTTTATTGGGAGTTAGACGTTAAGAATCTATGTCTAGATTAGAAACTTCTATGCAAGAAGGATGTTCAAATGAATGTACTTTGAATGTGAGACTTCATGACTATGGAATTGTCTTGTAACAATCTCCAATAAAGCTCTTTGTAATTTCATTGGCAAAGTCTTGGTGACTTTGGCGCTATGATATTACGAAAGGACCGTTGCATAAAATGTTAGAATCTAACTCTAGTAGTGGCAAGAATTTGTATTCTTACACTAATTGATTAAGATTAGGAATTGTGAAATAAGCATCATTGGAAATGTGTTCATTTGATCTATTTCACAAAGAAAAGACCATAAGAAAACATAGTGTACATGCTAAGAGCATGAGACAATCGTTGTTATAATTCAAGTAAGAAGTTGATTACCCGAAACAACAAATAATGAGTAATCAATATGGTGATTAAATAAAAATGTTTTATTTATACTCAAAGGTTTGAGGCCATATAGTATTAGTATTATTCTTGTGTTTCACTTTCCATGTTTTGACTTCCCGAATAATAAGATTATTCAAACCCTCCCCAATCGCCCATTCTTTGGAAGTAGGAATGAAAGAAGACTATCATGAATCTGATTGTAGATTGTCTAAAGTATTTTAGACATAGCAAAAGTTTGTTGCAGGGTTCATGAGTGCTGCTATAAGATTAGAGTATTGGATTAAACCCACGCTCACTTGGATCGCTTCATGGATTTTATCACGAGTGATTGGTGAGACGATAATATTTTATATTATTGAAACTGAGATGTGTACGTTGTATCTTGTGAGTCAGTCACACATTGATAATATGTAAATGCACCAGTAACTTGGTGTTGTAAAACGTATTGTTATGTGTGATTTGGTGAGTGAGTACAAGCGAGCATTGAGTCGAAGTTTATCTGTTCATTTTGCCCAAATTGGGATAAAAGCGATATTTGTGGGCCCCTCGATGATTTAGTGATGACACCTAAGCGCTTGGCCAAGTCGGGACTAATTTGATGTGTTTAATTGTAGTCTGTTGTTAGTTGTCATAAACCAGAAATCGGGAAACAACACATGAACAGAGAGTATGATTAAAATCCATGTCTCAGTTCATACGATATCTGGAATGGAGGAATATATGATCCATTATCTAAAGGACGCGTATCTGATAAGATCAGAGTTGACAGCGGCTTTTGAAAGTTACGATTGTTGATCAGGTTTGAAGTTATATGCAAAATAGTTATTAGACTTATCCAAGTGGTAGACTATTGGATTAGTGTATAAGTCCATAACTATTTTGGTATGTACTTGACCCAATTGTGAGCATGGTCCTTTTGGGTTGCCTTCACCAAAGAAACTTGATAGGATGATTTGTGGAGAAAGAGATTAATTATGATTTATTAATATATTATGTGAATAATATATTATAAAAGAAATCATATTGATTAATTTAATATTAGTCAAGAATTAATAAGAATTAATTTTGTGGCTAAAAGACATTAACTAAATAAAGGGGACTAGAACTGTCAATTGTGTGATAGCTGGAATGGACTCCATAAAGGATGGAGTGGACAACATCTATGGGGAAACCCATGAGAATTCGTCCAAGGCCTCTAAGGAGGGAGTCCATAGGTTTCTTAGGGCCTAAGTAGCTAGATTAGGGTTTCCTAGTTCAAAACCCTAATGGCCTCACTATATAATGACCCCTAGGGCATCCAAAAATGGGCTAAGTGTTCCTTAGGGTTTCTTGGACGTTTTTAGTGTCTAGTTCTCTTCTCTTAAGTCATCCTCTTGCTCTTGGTGTTTGTGAGCCATTAGAGGTGTGACATTTGTGACACTAAGCTTTCAGAAGCACATTACAAGGAGGATTTGAGATTGTTATTGCTACATAACAATCAAAGTAAGATCTAAACCCTATTCTTATGTTAATATCGATTATCACACACTACTAAAAAACAGCCTTTTACGATGCTCATTGCACGTTGTAAAACGCTCAGACGACGCGCAAATGCGCGTCAAGGAAGGCCCTGTCATAACGAGAGACGACGCGCATTTACGACGTACATTTATGACACGCAATGCGTATCATTAAAGCCGCTGTCAAGAAAGACCATGTCATAAATGAAGATGACACACATTTTTGCGTATCGTAACTTTTTTTTTAAATTATTTATAGATTTACTAATTTTCAAATTAAATTTGCATTTCATTTCTCATAATAGAAACTAAAATACCATATACAAAAAATACAATCCGTTGCACAAAAGTTAATGTCATACAAAATACAAAATAAAATACAATAAATAAGAAAGATAATTCATTGCACTAACATGTCAAATGCAAATAATCATCCCTAACTATATAACCTAATACTACATTGCTATTAAGGGACATCATCATAACTCATTGAAGATCTTGGAACAATGTTCTCGTCATCAACTCTTACACCAACCTTGCTTTAGTAGATGGTCTTAGAACAATGTTCACGTCATCAACTTGTAACCATCAATGTGCAAGAGGAAACTAGTGAAAACATAATTTTTTTAGCAAACCCAGGGACCAAAATCATTTCCACAACATAATAGACACCAAAATTGTGTAAGGACCAAAAATGTAAAATTTGAACAAACTCAGGGACCAAAAATGTAATTTACTCGATAGACATTTTCTTGGAACGGGGACCAAAAACGTTACAAAAAACTCGAGCAAAATTGAAAAAACCAGTTATACTTAAGGACCAAAATGTAATTTACTCTTTATTATATTTGAAGTGTTTACATAAATGTATATATTTATTTAGTATAAAAGGTAAAGATATTAAGTATTAACTAACTAAAAAAAGAAATAACTTACACAGGGTGAAATGCAATGGCATTTACAGGGTAAACAATGTCTCTTCCAGCTTCTGATTTCCTATGACACTTGAATGCATATCTGAATAAATCTTAAAACCACCAACATGTCACACACCTTTAACAAGAAAAAGAATTAAAAAAAGATAAAAAGAAATTATGAAAAAAATGAAACTAACCAGTTGCATAAGAGTACTCGATACAACGAATATGGGCATCATGGCATCCGAAAAGATCCTCCCTTTCGTGGTCAAAAACAAGCCTGAGAGATGTAAAAGGAATGTAGCTTGAAACTTAGTCAAGAAAAAGATAAGTCAATAATCCAAGAAAGTATATGCATCATTTAGTCATACTTTACTATGATCTCGTCTTAGGGGTTGCATCTAAATTGTTAATAAGCACTAACTGGAACATGCACGGATGGATAAAAAAACCCAAGACTAATATGGCACTAATATTAAATCAGATTGATCTTTTGCTCAAGGAAAGTAAATTGCTCCCATACATAATAATAGCAGTGAAATGAAAGGAGTTTGATTAATATGAAAAGTAAAACCGTGTCATTAAGATTGTTATCACTCAGGTCTCTAAAATATATAAATTGTCATCAAAATAACAACTTAAAAAAGACTTCACTCCAAAACATTCAAGATTTATTTCATACTTACATATAAGTAAGATGTGGTGTCCTGCTAAGATCAGGGATTGATCCTTGCAAGTTGCAATTCCTAAAAATTCTGCAACACCAAAAGTAATCTTGGATTAGAGTGTTATGTATTGAAATTCATCATTACTAAAGTTTATTAAAACTTAAACTACACTTACAACTTGGCCAATTGAAGCATGTTGCCATAAGAGGATGGTATACCTCCTTGAACGTGAATTATTGTTCATATGACTACAAACCCACATATGATAATACTAGTAGTCATCATATAGAAATCAGAAAATAAAAATATAGGAACAAATAATAATAAAATTACAAGTGCTTTGTGTTGTTCAGTTTTGAAAATGAGACTGGTATTGGTCCAGATATGTGGTTCTGGTCGATTTGTATGCGGTTCAAATTGGGGAGATTCCCAATCTCTTCTGGCAAGGAGCCTGTTAGATTGTTTCCATTTAAAAGCTTGCATGCACATAATTACAGATTACCTTGAATGGTTCAATATCTACTCATTAATTAATTAAACAGGAAAAAGGAAATAAAGCTACAAGAATTTCAAGGATGTAAGTTGGTCTATCTCTTTTGGTATACTCCCACCTATGTTGTTCCACATGATATCCTTTAAGATCAAGAGAAAATATGTTATATGCATAACAAAATATTATCAAGAAAAAGGAAACAAAGTAATGTAGGTGAAATTAGGAACTTGGCTCAAAATATTTGCATATAAGATAATCGCCTTATTTCTGGAGATAAAGTTCCAGAAAGATTGAGATTCAGTAGTTGCCTACAAAAATCACACACAGACTTAGATGTTCTGGTTATATATTGTTGCTTTAAAACTTATAGTTACAATCATATAAATTGGAGAATTAATATCTTACAGTTCTCGAATATGAAGATAACCATTGTCTAGGGTTTTGCTGAAGCACATGACTCCAGTCCAATTTGATACACATGGATCTCCACGCCTCTAGTTCCTAATCCTACTGTTTTGATCGATAAATCTTTGCCTAATAGCCCTCAATGTTGTCACTGCAAATTAAATCTCAAGTTTATCATGTGTATTGAGATATCAATCCCTCTTCTTTCTAAAATATTTGACAAAATAGAGGCCTTTGTAATGAATAAAAACTCCTCCAAATACATGAAAACAAAGCAGTTTACCTTCATCAGGATGCGTAGACTGACTATCTGTGTTTAATAAACATCGAGCATACATCGACGTGAATCATGTGTTCAACGCTCTCAGGATCACGACGTAGCAATCCGATTGCAGACGCAACATTCTCCTGACCTTCTGGTTTCCCTTCTTTCACCAATTTCAGCAACGGATTGTCTTCACCTTCTTCAATTATCAACTTCCCATACCAATCGTTGTCTCTCGCAAGCGAGACAAACGCTGCCACCGAGTCGGACCTGTCATCTAGGCTTCCAGTGTACAAATTAAATCGCGATTTGCTCCCAAATTAAACACAAAATAGGTTCATTAGCAGCGATCAGAAAGAGATGAGCCAAGGTCATAGGTGAGTTGAGGTAGATTCGGTACTGGTGGAGGCAGATTAGGGTTTACAGAGAAAAGGAAAAGGAAAGAGTGAAGGTTGTTGGCTGGTGGCGTGCTTGCGTTGATCGACGTCGACGACCTGGCCGGAATGGCAAGTAATGATGTCGATGTCCAATGTAGATTGGAAGACATCTGAACAGACACAAATGACAACCAAAACCAAAAGATCACAAGTTGCGATTACACACCCACATCTAATTTTTAACCGGAGCCAATCGAAGAGTCGTTTATAGAGAAAAGGAAAATGAGAGTGTGAAGGTTGTCGGCTGCTTGGAAGGAGCGTCGATAATTAGGGCAAGAGGGAAAGGAAGAAAAAGGGAGGTGGGCTTTTTAATTTTTTTGGATTTCATTTCCCCCCCCCCCCCCCCCCCCCCGGGCTATTAAATGATGGTACGCGCGTTTCCATTAAAATTTATAAAGCGACGTCTTCAGACGACACACATTTTATTATAGGCGCCCTCCGTGTTTTTTTAGACACTAATTTAAGGGCACGCAAAAATACACGTCTTAAATCCTTAAAATTTATAGAGAGATGACATTATTTTTAGGCCACATACTTTTGCGTATCGTAAATCGATGCGTATCATAAATTGCGCGTCGTAAAAGGCTGTTTTTCTAGTAGTGACATGATAGATCTAGGGTTAAGGTCTTGGATGAATGCATGTACAATAGAGAAACCTAGATCCAAGCATTAGGGTTTGCATGAGCACATAGGATGTTCTTATGGCCAAAACACATCAGAAATGTCACAGAGGGATTGGATAGGGGAAATAATCGTAAGACTTCTGAATCCCTGTGCAGCTTCATCCAATTCTTCGCGAATGTAACGTGTTAAAGAGAAAATGGAGCAAAAAGATGAGATAAAAATGTTATCTGGTAAGGATGAAGACTTTTTGAACGAACTGATGAATTCGATTAGGAGTTGACCTTTTGGAGTCAAATATGGTTCGACTGATTTTGGTTGTTCGCAACAGGGACGTTAAATGCCTTAGGGACGATCGGGTTTCGCATTGAATGCTTATACTTGGGTCAAAATTGAGTTCGCATCTAGTAACAAATTTGGATGACACCTGAAATAAATATATAAAATTTGGGGACAATGAACTATTGGGGTTGTTGATGCTTTGCTTTGCTACTATTGTGTGGTTTGTTCATTCGCATCTAGTAACAAATTTGGGGAAGAAAAAAAATGTTCGCATAAGGTCCTTATAGTTTCAGTGTTTTGGCAGTTACTACCCACTTTCGCAATAGGAGTAATGTTTTGTGAAGTATGCAGAATTTTCTATTCGAATCCCCATGGTTTATGCGAAGTGGCAAATTACAAAATATTGATAATGTAGAAATTATATTATAATTAAAATTTCAAAACAATTAAAAATAATATTTTATTTTTGTTGTTGAGTTTTCAAAGATAATTGTGTATTTTTAATATATTTTTTTCAATAATCTTATATATTTTTCTACGGAAACATATTTCGTAACTACTTGACTACGAAATTTTCCATAGCCAAATACTTATGGATTTTGATTTCGTAGCTATTTTGCAAATTCACATTTTTGTAACAAGTTCCATAATAGATTAGCTACAAAATTTTATTTTGTAACAAATTTTCCTAGCAAAATAGCTACGGATCTCAATTCCATAGCTAACTAGCTACATATTTTTATTTTGTAGCCAATTATGTAGCCAACTAGCTACATACATGGATTTTGTAACAAGTTTCATAGAGAACTAGCTACAACCAAAAAATTTGAAGCATTATTTGTAGTAAACTAGCTACAGATTTTAATTCTAAAGCAACTATTCAAGATTTAGCTATGGGATGCAATTCCGTAGCAAATTAGTTACAACCAACAATTTTGTAACATATTCCGTAGTAAAATAACTATAAATTTAGATTCTGTAACAATTTTACGTAGCTACTTAAGATTTAGCTACATAATGCAATTTCGTAACCATTTATGTAGCAAAATAGCTGCGACAAGTCGTTTCGTAGCATATTCCGTAATAAAATAGCAACGAATTTTGATTCCATAGTAACTTTTCGTAGCTATTTATGATTTTTCTTGTAGTGAACATATTAAATCTAATAAATTAAGTATAATAAGTTAAAAGTGAGAAAGACATAACTTTATAAATAGAAGTAAATATATTATTTAATATTGAAATTTAGTTTATTTATCATTACATTTTAGCTTTGATATCTATTTAACCTTATCATTCTTAGAAAGACTATATAATTTATCACTTCTAACTCTTTACAAAATATTCGTAGGGTTGTTTAAGTTCAACTAAAATTTTTATTTAAGTTGACCCTGTAATGTTATATTTAAATTAATAATTTAAGTATTTTATACAAATTGCACAAAAACCGTAGCTATAAAATGATAATGATTTACATCCAATAATATAACTAAATTAATACATTATGTATAATATGTTAAAAAAAAACAAACCATAATAAAGTAGAAGTAACGTTATTCTTTTAATATTGAAATTTAATTTATATATGATTACACTTCAGGTTTGATATTTATAGTTATTATTAGAAAAAAAATAAAAAGTTATAGGAGTTTCAAATGAATGTGGTGAAAGAAAAAAGGTTTTATATATATATATATATATATATATATATATATATATATATATATATATATATATATATATATATATATATATATATTCAAACAAGAATAAAAACAAATGTTAAGAAGGCAATAACGAATATCGATCACATAAATTTCACATTTTATTATATCGATATAATATTTCTTTTAAAAATACAATTATTCGTTTTTTATATAAAAATTCCGTCATGTAATTTATTTGTATGTGATTAACTATGCAATTTCTTATTCACACGTTAATAATATATATGATAAAAGATTTTATAAAAGAAAATAGTAAAAAATAAAATATTATATGAATATGAATTTATATGGTGAATAGAAAGCCAACATTATGCATCTATGCGTATGATAAAAGAAAGATGATATTTCCAATATTTGTTAAACTTAAAGCATAAATTAATAAACTTTCATATTTTTATTTTTTCGGTGTTTAAATCAAAATATCAACATATACTTTTCAAATTTAAATGTATACCATTTAATAGAATATAAAAAGTATATAAATACTAATATATTTGTTTCTATTTTTAAAAGAAAATAAACTCAATATTCATTCATGTATATACAAATGCATCGATTAATATCCATATTTATGCAACAACTTTATAATTTGTTTTTTGAAAACAACAACAAATATCCGAATTTATCCATATTTTAATGCTATAAAATATAAATAATGATATAGATGTTGATATATAACTAGATATTTAGAAAAATATAGACAAAACTTCAAAAATGGGCCCTATAGTTTCACAAAATCTGAAATTTGGTCCCTAATTTATAAAAATCTCACGGATGGTCCCTGTGGTTTCAAAACTTTTAATGTTTAGTCCTTCCGCCTAACTCTGTCAGCTTTCTACCGTTAAGCGAGGGGCATTTTCGTCATTTCAATACACATGGGCCATTTATGAGGTTTTTCCTATTTAAAAAAAAGAAAAAAAATATAATTATTTAATTAAAGGGCCCCACCCTCTCTCTCTCTCTCTCTCTCTCTCTCTCTCCCTGCATCTTATCCCTATGGTCTTCTTTGTGTTCACTTGCATCTTTCACACACATACACACTTGACAGGCCTTCACAAAGCCACCGATTTAACACAATGAATCTTTGTTTAAACCCACAATTACAAGTTCATCAGCAAAAGAATGTTCATCAAGAATAGAATGACGAAACATCATCTCTAAAAATATTTATATGAATCCATGATTACAGTAACAAAAACAGGGGAACTAAGTTTAAATCAGTCAGGAAAATGATTTCTTGGCTAAGTAAAAAATCTTTATATGCACTAGGTTTGATTTATGCTTAAGCATCTCAACAAACACATCGTGTACATGAGTTATCTGACCAGTTCTTACCTGCTCTGCACCACCCATTGACTAAATTGGTACATGACAACATACAACATTTGATTCAAATTATGCTTTGTCTCACCTATACTTTGTTTAATTCGATTGTGTAAACCTCCTGTAAATGATTATGTAACAGTAATGAAGAAGACGACTTGTGATTTGTTTCACCAGTTAGGACAAGGTAGTAAGTTTTGTTCACTAGAGAAGAAAGGTAGCCGAGAACCTCCGACTTCCCTCCTGTTTCCTTCTGTTTTTGAATCCCAAGCAGATCCCTCGCCATATCCTGCTTCATCCATCTAGTTTATAGTTGAGATTCTCCTGCGAAATCACAGGGCAACATCCCATCTTGTTTTCCTTTTTTTCACTGATTCTCTAGAAAGCCATAACAAAACCCCTCACATGCTGCTGCCGATTGTGTCGCCCCACCATACCACTTTTCCCCTCCGCTTTCGCATTCCTATCCGAGGTAGAAAGAGAGAAGCCTCGTTGCTTCGTCTACTCTCTTTTCTTTGGACCAACTGATCAATGGAGGTGTTACCTCCTCTTTGCGATTAAATCCCTCCACGGATCCATCTGATTGGGCCTCTAGTTTCCTCTTCCCTTTTGCACAAAAGATGAACCACCGGAGGCGCACATTTGTTTCAATCGTATTCATTTTTTGCTTTCATTTCCTTCCTTTGATCGATTATTCGATTTGGAGAGAGAGAGAGAGAGGGTGAGACCCTTTAATTAAATTATTGTTATTATTATTTGATGACTTAAGAAACTCTTTGATCGTTTAGATCTTTAAACAGGTTAATCACAAAAACGTAAACAGAAATATCAAACACAAGAGTGAATCAAAATATGTCGAATGATTCAATAGATTCAAGCCTCAGCAGAGCTCGACAAAGAACTTCCGCTGTAGAGGCTACTAAGGTTACAAACGATAAACAGAAAATTTCTATGAATGATCGACTCCAAATCTTACGTACTAAGATGCATGTAAGCATCTATAAATACTAAACCCTAGAAAATAACTCACGGATGGACAGGCCCAATCCGGATACAAAATTGGACTAAAGAACGAGCCCAAGACGAAACATATAATGGACCCTACAATCTCCCCATTTGCGTCAATTGGAGCGAGATTCTACTTCAGCTTGATGGGTCCAGCTGCAGAAACTTTCTTGGTGGTTTCGAACAGACAAGGAATGAGGGCAAGGATGGTTTGTCTGAACCGAATATACCACTGGATCATGTCATCAAAATACTTCTTGTCATCTGCAGAGTTCTGCTTGCATCGATTGATGATTCCCAGAACATGTTCCAAGCATGCAGTGGTATACAGATGCTTATTTGCCAAGGCGAACATGCATTTTTGGCCTTCGTTCCTTGTGAACATGACAGAGTTCCGCTTTGGGTCGATTCTTCCCATCCGAATCATATTTAAATCACCTGCAGAACCAATAGGAGAGATGGTAGGCTTTTT
This sequence comes from Lactuca serriola, assembly GCF_051521515.1. Classification (NCBI taxonomy): domain Eukaryota; kingdom Viridiplantae; phylum Streptophyta; class Magnoliopsida; order Asterales; family Asteraceae; genus Lactuca; species Lactuca serriola. The sequence goes on from NC_136412.1 coordinate 338,453,790, forward strand.
CTTGAAAATACTTGCGATCTCCTGATCCATCTTGGTGACCTCCATGATGTAGCAGACCAACATCCTTTTGAAGTGATCTATGATTGGCCCATATTCAGCTTTGTTGGTGAGGAGGATGTTGTTCAAAATGATCCAATCATGTAGATTCAGGTTGGGAAGATCAGCAAGCGAAATAGCATGTTCTGTTTTAGCAGAACCCTTCAGCACTTTGAACCAAACGTTTGTGAAGTTCCCATCCTTAAAAGGTTTGAGGACCCGAACGTTTATGATCTTCTAAGCACTCCATGTCTGATACTGAGGCTGAGCAGACCTCAGCTAGAATTCAACGAGCTCCCTATCAACCTTTGGGTGAGGGTGAGGGACATCAGCAACATGAGAGAAAGCATGAAAAATGAAGGCCTTTCGGGTCAAGGGCATGTCAAACTGAGAGTCGACAGAATTGACCCTGTCCAAGGAAATCACCGGTTCAAGCCATAGGATGTTGGGAGTATCAATAGCCTCTTTGATGAGCTTCTCGAGAGTCTACGGAGGAAATAGAGTTTTTCTACTCTCAAGAAGATCATGATCCTCCTTCATTTTTCTTTCGTTCGCCTCGGCCTCTCTGGCAACACGAGCACTCATGTCTGCATCCTTTTCCCAGCCTTGTTTCTTCAAGAGATCAGCGATGGTCTCTTTATCATCATTACCATCACTGTCTTCAACAATCTTCTTCCCTTTATCTTTAGCACCCGAACCTGAAGGTTGACCTGTTGGAGGAGGTTCGGTTGCTTTAGTTGATCTAGAGGCAGGAGGCGGTTGAGACGCATCTTCTCCCCCTTGTTTTGGATGGGCCACGAACTCAAGAAGCCCTTCAAGTTTGTTGAGTAGGGAAAGGGCGTGAGCAAGCTTCTCAGCAAGAGTGCGCCTCACAGAATAGTTCAGAATGGGATCATGTGCTTCGATAATGTTGGAGAGGGCGGCGTGGACATCCGAAACACACGTGGAGATGACCACTCGCTCAGATCGGAGAGACGCAACTTCCTTTTCTGATTGGAAAAGTTGAAGACTCTTGACCTTGAGAGCAGTGGTCTTGCGAGCAAGAGCATCCATCACGAAGTTCTCTGAAGCGAGATCTTTTTGCAGCTTTATCAAGCGCTCCTCAACAGTCGCCTGGAAGGTTTTATTGTCAGCTTCAAGAGACTGACGAAGACTGGCAAAGAATTGTTGTTCTGATGTGAACGAAATGGCCAGCTTCTTAACAAGAGAGTCAACCTTCGTTGCATTGGTTTCTGCGGCTCCCTGAAAAGACTGCAAAAGATTGTTAGCATCGACAAATAGTTTTTCGACTTTTTCGGTCGCAGCAGCACACGCCTTGGTAGATGCGTCGATAGCAGCAGTGGCAGAGTTGATGGAGGCTTCATGTGCCTTGGTGAACATATCAACTAGCCCCTGAATGGCAGCCTCTGAGATAGTGGACCGAGAGGAAGAGGAGGAAGCGGTGAGACTGTCAATTTTCTCATGAAGTTCCTTGAGATGCTTTTTAGTGACAGGAGCATCATCATCATCATCACTTTGAACCTGATACGGACTATAGTAGACCGAGTCAAACGTCATGTCTTCTCCTCCAAGAAAAGTCTCGTCATCAGCTGAGTGATTGGGAGATGAAGGCGAAGGTGAAGGTTCGGCCGTGGGAGTAGGTTTGGGTATGGAAGTATGTTCAGTAGTGGGTGTGTGTTTGGGTGCTGAAGTATGAGCCCCTGTATCAAATACGTTGGTTCGAACTTCAGTGGTGGTTGTTGTCGTAGCTTCTGTGAAGATAGGAGGTGGTACAGGGATAGAGGTGGGTGGTATATGAGTAGTGGAGGTTATGGGGGAATGGAAATAGAGATAGAGATTGGGGGAGGAGATACTGGTGTAGTTGAAACAGGTACCTCAGGTGAAGGCGAACGAGGAGGAGTGTCACCTCGAAGCGACTCCTCAGAGTCTGAACTCTCGTCCTCTGATTCACTGGAGGAAGAGGCAAGAATGAGTTTGCGCCTGGACTGAGTTTTCCTCTTCTTAGGTGGAGGTGATTGAGCTGCCTTCGAAGGTTTTCGCTTCTTTGGAGAAGGACCTTTCGCTCCTTTGACAACTTTCTTGTCTTTCCCCTTTTCTGGTTTCTTTCCCTTGGGAGCAGGCCTGTCAGCGTCGTGGATAGATTGAATCATTTCTGAAGTGAGGTCTCTAGGGCCTGAACGAATAAACTCTTTGTAAGTCTTGATGATGCGACTATCCCTTGGAACACACACATACATTGACTCAGGGATTGAGCCAACGAACTGAAATTTGGAAGCATCAGTTACAATAATCTTCGTTATGTGGAAAACTGCGATTGAGGAGAGTGGAGAATCAACAACGACAGGGACATCATACTTGTCCATTGCCCACTTTGTGACCAGTGTCCAGAATCTGGCATAAGAAATCTCAGAATGGCGAGAAGTAGAAGAAAGGCTTTGAATCAACTGCTGCCATAAAACCGAGCCATAGTCGAGATTGATGTCGTGGTACAACCCGTAGAGAATTGTCATAAACAGTCGGCTAGCCCCATTAGAACCTGCACTTCGTTCTGATAATTCTTTGAACAGAATAGTGAAGAAGCCATTCCACTGAGGAGGAAGACATAATTTCTTGAACTTGGTAACAGTGGTTAGAATCTCGGTGTAACCCATGTTGTAAAACATGGAGAACAACTGTCCCACAGGAATAGACTCAGGGTTAACCTTAGACTCATCAGGCTCGAACCCTAGAAGTGAACAGAATCGCTGTTTGGAGATGGAGGATTTGGTATCAAGAATGTCGAAGAAGATGCGATCGACAAACTTGTCATAGTGGGCAGTTGAGAAGATCTGCGACAAGCACTCCATTGGAACGATTTCAGCCTTGGTTAATGCTTGAACCAGTGGAGAGTGCTTAAGACACTCCACAATTGGGAACATGAAGGCATCGTAGGCATGTGGGGTAAGATCAATGATCAGGCTTTGCTGAGGTCGGATAGGCAGAATGTGGGAGGTAGCGTGAACAGAAGAAGAATCCGCCATTGAAGAGTGTTTTGGAGAAGAAGATGAACAGTGGGAGAAAATAAGCGTTTCTTGCTCTCTGAATATTTGGTGCAGTAAAGAGGTAAAATACTTTAGGGTTTACCCTTTATACCGTGGGTAGAGGAGAGAGAAGAATCCGCCTCCAAATCTTCTTGAAAATCGAAGTGTTTCCTGAGATGATTGACGCGTGACAGTTTAGCAACCCCTATGATTACGTATGAGAGAGAAAAAACTCTTCCGTTTTGCACGCTTTCTTATCAAATACCCTTTTGAACTCCTAAACCGATAAGCTCCCGGCTGAGTCAGCAGATAATCCTTAAAATTAGTTGTCTTCACTAACTAAAAGCGAACACGTGTAACATTAACAACCACATCCCGTTTAGAATATAGCATTAAATCCCGAAGCCAAAAAAATAGTTTGTAATGAAGGAAACCAGATTTTTGGAAAGTCAAAAAGATTTTCGTGCATAGAGTGTCAAAGATAAGGAAATAAATCTATATATATATATATATATATATATATATATATATATATATATATATATATATATATGTGTGTGTGGGAATTTGTGATGTCAATAAAGACATGAAACTGTGGATCCCGGGCACGAATCTCTTCCTTCAAAGTCAAGAGAGAACTTAAAGTGTTTGTGTGGTTTCCTGTTGAATTACGATCAATCACTAGTTAAGAAGTGTTGAAAGGCATCTTTTAATAAGGCTTATTTGAGAGGCTTTCGTTTCAGTTCAGAATTCCTGATCTTGACATAAGACAGAAATCGACTGAAGAACTTGTGAGACCAATGTGGTCTGTTGAACAAGTAGGTTTGGATAATATTTATGTGACATGTTGGAAATACTTGGTGTGAAATCTCAAGAAAAAATAAAATTGGATTCTAAGGGTAGAAATGTTATGGTATGTAACAATTTCATAAGAATCACACAAAAAGAAAAATTAGAGATTTCATGGTACAACCACGTGGGTGGATTCGTTAATTCGTGAGTGAAAACTAGAGCAAATTTAATTTGTTCACCGTCAATGCATAGTAGGTATTGAATTATGGGTTTCACTTAGCACGTAGTGACACGAAGCTAAGATCACAAACACAGAGATTGTGTAACCATAAACTTCAGTGGTAATTTCTGAGAGTCTCAAGGGTAACTTGTATGAAGCGAATATGATGGAGAAAAATATTTGAGGAGTTGTAAAGAAACCAAAGTACCTCTGCTATAAAAAATAGCGACCAAGCAGAAAACTCTTATCTCATATGAGAAAAGAGTAAGGTAGCTCATGATTAGAATAAATGTATCAGCCTAATTGGGAAGAGAAGGTTTGTATATACCAAGTCAGTAAGGCTTTATTCAGAATCAGTTGAGGCTTTGGACAACATGCAACAACATGCTTCTAGGGACATTTAGCTATTAAAAAGTGTGAGAATGATACTTGCCCCATCGATAATCCATAAACGGTGAATACAAACAGAAGTAGAGACAAAAAGAAAAAAATATTTTTGGAGTTTTTGATAATATGATAAAGAGAAAAACAAAACAAAGCAAACAAAAAAAATCTTGGAACCGAACCCGAACTAGACCGAACGCTCGGTTCATTTCAGTTCCTAAAAAAATTTTGGAATTAAAAAAAATTTGGAAAACAATTGTACAAAGGTTTACAGCCAAAGATACCACCTTTTTGAGATAAGTGAAAACAAGTGCAATGGGACCGAACCTGAAATAGACCGAGCGTTCGGTTCATTTCGGTTCCCATGTGAACCGAACCCGAAATAGACCGAACGTTCGGTTCATTTCGCTTCCACCTTTTAGTTTTGAGAAGGTGTTTTTGGTACTGACTCCGATTCCATCATACCTAGTCCTTGTAGAGTTTTATTGAAACTTGCTTCAGGAAGGGCTTTGGTGAAGATGTCAGCTAGTTGATCAGAGGTTCGAACAAAGTGAATCTCTACGTTTCCGTCTTCCACATGATCCTTAATAAAGTGATACCGCAATGCAATATCTTTGGTCTTGGAGTGTTGCACCGGGTTATGACAAATCTTGATTGCACTTTCTGAGTCTCAATATAGAGGGATCTTTTTCATATTGAGTCCATACTCCCGGAGTTGGCTTTGGATCCAAATCACTTGAGATGTGCAGGAGGCGGCTGCAATGTACTCTCCTTCAGCTGTAGACAGAGAAACACATGTTTGTTTCTTAGATTGCCAGCTCACCAACTTCTCATCGAGGAACTGACAGCCTCCTGTAGTGCTTTTTCTGTCTAAACCACATCCTCCAAGGTCTGCATCTGAGTAGGCTTGAACAAAGAATCCTGAGTTTGAGGGATACCAGAGACCAAGAGAGGTGGTTCGCTTCAAATGCCGGAGTATATTCTTTACTGCCAGCATGTGTGGTTCACAAGGATTTGCTTGAAACCTGGCACAATAGCACACAGAAAACATTATATCAGGCCTGCTGGCTGTGAGGTACATCAGGGAACCAATCATTTGGCGATATAGAGTTATGTCAACTGCCGGATTTTCCAAAGATGGTGTAAGCTTGGTACCGAACGCCATAGGGACTTTGACCTTTGAATCTACCATCATGCCGAATTTAGCAAGAAGAGACTTGGTATATGCTTCCTGGTTTATAAAGATGCCTTCGGGTCCCTTTCTAATATTTAAACCAAGAAAAAAGTTAATCGGACCCATTGAGCTCATTTTAAATTTTGTCTCCATCAACTTTCTGAATTCAGCTGTTAGGATAGGATTCGTTGAGCCAAAGATGATATCATCGACATAGATCTGAACTATCATAAGGTGGTTACCTTCCTTTTTACGAAAGAAGGTTGGGTCAACCGAACCTTGTTTGAATTTAGACATCTTTAAAAACTTAGTTAGTGTTTCATACCAGGCCCTAGGTGCTTGTTTCAGACCGTAAACTGCTTTATCTAAGATGTAGCAGTGATTTGGATACTTTTCATTCACGAAACCAGGAGGTTGCTCCACGTACACAGTTTCTTCAAGTTCCCTATTCAGAAAAGCGCACTTTACATCCATTTGGTAGACCTCGAAATTCTTGTGTGCATCATAGGCAAGAAATATTCGAATAGATTCCAGCCTTGCTACCGGAGCAAATGTCTCTTCGTAATCAATTCCTTCTTCCTGGCAGTATCCTTTTACCACTAGCTGAGCCTTATTTCGAATCACATTACCCTCCTTATCCATTTTGTTTCTGAATACCCATTTGAGACCTACGACTGAGGCATCTTTCGGTGTCGGAATAAGATGCCAGACCTTATTTCTTTTGAACTCATTGAGGTCATCTTGCATTGCCTGAACCCAATCAGAATGATCGAGAGCAATATTGACGGTCTTCGGCTCAATTTTGGACACGAACGAATTAAACATGCAGAACTCTACTTTGGAGAACAAAGCAGTTTGTTTCGCCTTCAGTTGTGAACGAGTTAGAACTTTCTCTGATGCGTCACCCACTATTTGGGATACAGGATGATCTCTGGTCCATTTGGTGAAAGGAAGATAATTTGGGTCATAGGACGGATCCAATTCAGCATTCACCATTTCTTCTAATTCTGATTGAGTATCATCGTCATAGAGCATATCAGAATTCTCCCCCTCGACAGATGATGAGTCATTTGGATTTGATCCAAAAATTCTTTCTTCAACCGGACTTTCGGCTGTCACTGGACTTTCGGTTGTCACTGGACTTTCGGGTGTAGCTGGCCTTTCGGGTGCTACTGGACTTTCGGTTCCGTCAAAGATGGTTTTAAGAGGATTGATTCTCCCCCTCGACCGAAGTACCGCTATGGGGAGGTTTGTTTCGAACTGGGTCTCCTTATCCTATTTGTATGGCTGCATCTTCGATAATCTGCTTAAGGTGATCGATTTTGTTATCTGCTGCCTTGGCTTCCGAAAGAGTGGCTTTCTCAGGTTCATCAAATAAGTCTATGAACTGGTCAAATAAATTGGCGATTGAAGCTGTGACTTGACCTGTTTGAGAGAAAATCTCTCCAATTGCTTCTTCGGTAGACTTTAGCTTCTTGACGTAATTGTCATCGAACGTCACATAATAGGTTTCTTCAATTCTTTTAGAACGCTTATTCAAAACCCTGTATGCCTTTGAAGTAAGAGAATATCCCAGAAAGATTCCTTCATCAGCTTTGACATCAAACTTGTTGCGATGTTCTTTGGAGTTGAAGATGAAGCACCTGGAACCGAACACGTGAAAGAACTTGACATTCGGCTTCTTGTTGTTAATAATCTCATAAGGAGTGAGAGAGAAACGCTTGTTGAGATAAGACCTATTCTGAGTAAAACATGATGCAGCAATAGCGTCAGCCCAGAAATATAAGGGAAGAGAGGCAAAATTTAGCATGGTTCGGGCCGCCTCGCACAGGGATCGGTTTCGCTTTTCGACAATTCCGTTCTGTTGAGGTGTATAGGAGGCTGAGAAATTGTGACTAGTGCCTTTTTCTGTCAAGAAATCTTCAAATTCTTTGTTCTTGAATTCCATTCCATTGTCGCTCCTGATGTTTCGAACGACTTTCCTCAGTTGCACTTCGACTTGCTTGATAAAGATCTTCAGCTTGGGAGTCGCCTCAAATTTGTGCTTTAGAAAGAATACCCAAGTAAAACGTGAGAAGTCATCAACAATAACAAGGATATACTTGTTACCGCCAATGCTCTCGATTTATGATGGACCACATAAGTCGATGTGAATAAACTCAAGTGGTTCAACAACTTTGGTGTTTACAATGGTTGGGTGACTTTGACGACTTTGTTTTCCCATTTCACATGCAGCACATAAGTGTTATCGATCGAACTTAAGCAATGGAAGACCCTGAACATGACCGTCGGTGACAAGCTTGTTGATGTCTTTGAATTTGAGATGTGAAAGCCTTCGGTGCCACAACCAACTTTCGTCTGAATGAGCTTTGGACGAAAGACATATGGTTGGATTCCCTTTAATTGGTCTGAGATTCAGAGGGAACATTTCACCTTTTCGATCTGATTTGAGAATGACTTTGTTGGATTTCTTCTCTATAATTTCTGAACCTTCGTCGTCGAACGAGACTTTGAGACCGGTACCTTCCACCAGTTGAGATACACTGATGAGATTATGCTGCAATTCTTCTACATACGCCACCTTCCTTATTGTAAAGTCTCCATTGGTTATCATCCCATAACCCTTTATCGTCCCATAAGAGTTGTTACCGAACTTGACATTGCCACCATTTTGAAGTGACCGAAACTCCCTTAGCTCTTCCTTCCTTCCTATCATGTGACGTGAGCAGCCACTGTCTATGTACCATTCGTCGTCAAACTGCTCGTCACTAATAACCTGCAAAAATTAGGCAGATTTAGGAACCCAAAGTTTCTTGGGTCCACGTGAGCCTTTTACAGAAACGAGAATAGTTAGAGAAACATCAACGAGATATGTTCGTTTTATTAAGGTTATTTCATCTTTCCTTTTAATTGTAAGCACTTTGATTTTATTAGAATTAGATGCAGGTGTTTTGGATTCGGGTTCTGGTGTTTGGACTTTAGCCTGCTTTCGGTCTTCATTAGCTGAGGAAATCTTCCTTTTTCCTTTCAAATCCGTTGACGATCTTGAATTTGGTGTAGGACCAGAATTAGGCTTAGAAGAAGATTGAGAATGAGAAGAAGTAGAGGAAAATAAATTGGAATGAGAAGCTTTCCTGACTTGAGGTTCGAAATGACCCTTTCGATTGTGGTCATTTGAGAGACCGAACCTGGACCTTCGGTTGTTGTTTGATGATGAACCGAAGCTGGATTTTTGGGTGTTGTAGGTTGGTGGCTCGAACCTGGGTCTTTTATTGTAAAATCTTGACGGGCCGAAATCCGGTCTTTGCCTATTGTTGTTTGGCGGACCGAAACTAGCTTTTCGGTTGTTGTTGCTTTCGAGACCGAACCTATCCTTTCGGTTTTGTTCTTCCTGTGGCCCGAAAGTCTTCCTCTGGTTCTTTTGAATTGGTGATTCGAAGTTCCTTTTACTCTTGTTTTCTTCTCCTTTTGACTTAGAATTTTTGTCAAAGTGAGTGTAATGAGGATTTTAGGAGCGCCAAAACTGCTTTCGCTCTGAGAGATTTTTCTTGTATCTCAAGTTTCTCTGCTGCTTTTGATTTTTCACATGTTTCGGTTGTTTGTGGATATTTGCCTTTTATTTCAGCTTCTTAGCAACAGGTTCACTCTTCATGGAAGAGGTTTCGCTTGTTGAGGTGAATTCTTCCACTGGAATCTCTTTTGTGCCACTGGAACTTGGTACGTCAAAGTTGGTAGGCTTATTCAGAGGTTCGGCTGTCTGATGTCCTGTGACCTTATACACCTGATTGGGAGTTGTTCTAACCTTCTGAAACACAACGACATTTTCTTTAAGGATTGGGGACTTAGTTTTGGACAAACGAGCGAATTCCACAGAATTTTCAGAAATCAGGTTTTTGTGGTTTTCAGGTTCGCTCCTAATGAACTCGGAACAGTCAACTTCATCCTCTACAGAAATTTCACTCGTGTCATCGTCCTCATTAAGTTCAGATGCATTTTCAACATCAATTTTATTTTCTAAACTCAATTTGGTACTCAATGAGTCAAATTTTTGTATGGTTTCGACCCTGAGTTTCAGCTTATCATTTTCATCCAAAAGATTTTTAAGCATGTCCTTATGATCTTTGGACTTTATAAAAGATTCAATTTTGTGCAGGCCATACATATAAGTAGGATTGACATCATTAGAAGATACAACACTTTCACAGTTGTATGCTTCGGCATCAATTTCATCCTCCTTAAACTCAAGGAAGGGTAAAATCATGCGATGTATCTTCTGTCCTATTTCACAGTTTAAATGCAGCTGAGTAATGTTAGCATAAAGCCTTTTGGCAATCAAACAAAAAACATTTCTTTGTTTTAATAATTTGAGATTGTCTCTTTGCAAATAAATGTTTTCATCCCTAGACTTAATCAGCTCCAACTCTTTCTGCTCTATCCACATCCTTCGCTCCTCACTCTTGGATGATACCCTGCTTATTTGGTCAGTTAGATTAGAACTCGTGACCCGTGTCTGAGTTAAACAACTATCTAGATTTGAAATTCTTGAATTCAAGTTATTTAATTCCTTTTCATATGATTTTTGTGGAATTTTAAATGAAATAAAAATTGATTGTACCTTCTTGATCAGTTCATCTAGCTCACTGATCTGCACACTAAGGGGCTTCGCTGTAAAGCATACGTCCTCTCGCTCCTTAGCCTCTTCGTTTCCACCATCAGTGTTGTATCCCCTCATCTGAGATACATCTGTCACCATCAGACATGTTCCACTCACATCACTATTCTTCGCCACATATGCCTTTCTATGAGAAGGCTTTCTCACTTCATCATCCTCTGAGTCGGTTGACCACATCTGTACGCCACCGAACTCATCATCATCTACCGAACCTTGCACAATAAGAGCATTCATAGAGGGATTAGTAGCAGCTTTCTTCCTCTTTATCTATTCCAGTCTTTTCATAAGACTTGCTTCTTCATCTTTGTCCTCATCTTTCTCTGCCATCTTCTTCAACACGCAATCTTTTGCGTAATGATTTTTCCCACCACAGTAAAAGCAACTGACACCAGAGTCAGCTTCACCTTTCGCTTCTTACTTTGATTCTTCAACTTTTGGCTCCTCTTTCACTTTCTCAGAACTGTAGCTTCCCTGCCAATTTTGGTTCTTGTTGGTAGGGAACTTCTTCTTAATGAACCTTCTGGGATTTGATACCATCATAGCATAGTCTTCAGCTGTTAAATCGTAATCTCCCAGATTCAAATCTTCTTCTTCTTCTTCTTCTGTATTCTTACCTTTGGAAAAAAGCGCCAAAGAACCCAAGTTTGAAACCACGCTTTTCTCTTGCAACACAATCTTTTCTTGGGATTTCAGAATCCCCACCAGTTTTGCCAAGGAATATGATTTAAACTGCTCATGCGCTTTAACCGTCGACACAACAACCCTCCATTCGGGTCTCAAACCATTTAAGAATGTGACCTTCTGTTCGATAAGCTTTCTTTCAATGTCATGCTTGATCATCTTGCTGAGAAGATGATTGAACTAATCAAATGTTTGTGTAACAACCTCATCCGACATCTTCGTGAATTCTCCAAATTCAGAGAGAAGTAGGGTCTGAATCGAATGCTCTAGATCTTCATCTGTGGAGTACAACTCTCGCAGCCGATCCCAGATTTCTTTTGCTGTACTGCAAGAACTAACTAATCGAAATGTGTCGGACTGAAGAGCGAATCGAATTAGTCTCAATGCCTTAATGTTGCATTGGAACTTCTCCTTTTCATCCTGAGTGACGTCTTTCACATCTTTCAACAAATCATTGTACTCCTTTTGAGTTTTAATAATTATAGATGTGCCTGAATGAGCAAAAGGGCCAGATATTATAGCTTCCCATATCAGATACCCATTATCTTCAGATCCAATAACGGAGTCTTCAAAGTGGTGCGTCCATACTTCATAGTCTTCAGTATAGAGAATTGGAATCTTGGTTGTTGATCCGATGCTATTAAAGATGTTGATGGGATTGGATTGAGAATCGTCCATGCTTGATCGTGTAACCTGTTATAAGATCAGACTTTGTAATACGTAATATTAGGACAAGATGAATAATTAATGAGATAGGTCAATTACGAGTGACGGCTCAATAAATATCAATGAATGCGGAATAAACCCTAATCACTTCTTTCACAGAATAGATGTGTATGAATTACACAGTCTCCTACTCTTATACCAATTGATGAGGTAAGAAACTCTTTGATTGTTTAGATCTTTAAATAGGTTAATCACAAAAACATAAACAAAAATATCAAACACAAGAGTGAATCAAAATATGTCGAATGATTCAATAGATTCAAGCCTCAGCAGAGCTCGACAAAGAACTTCCGCTGTAGAGGCTACTAGGGTTACAAACGATAAATAGAAAATTTCTATGAATGATCGACTCCAAATCTTACGTACTAAGATGCATGCAAGCATCTATAAATACTAAACCCTAGAAAATAACTCACGGATGGACAGGCCCAATCCGGATACAAAATTGGACTAAAGAACGATCCCAAGACGCAACATATAATGGACCCTACATTATTATTATTATTATTATTATTATTATTATTATTATTATTATTATTATATATATATATATATATATATACATATTAAATAGAGAAAACCTCATAAATGGTCATTGGGTATTGAAATGACGAAAATGCTCCTCACTTAACGGTAGAAAGCTGACGGAGTTAGGTGGAAAGACTAAACATTAAAAGTTTTGAAACCACAGGGACCATCTGTGAGGTTTTTATAAATTAGCGACCAAACTTCAGATTTTGTGAAACCATAGGGACCATTTTTGTTTTGTAAAAAATATATGAATGTTGCACATGTAAATGAAGATTATTAATTCGTAACTGTAATTTTGGTTCAATCTAAACACATGGATTTTGAAGATTCCAATCATTCTCTCTAAAAAATGAATTTTTTTTCACTTATCACACTTTCATTCAATTTCCCAAATGTCATTTTGTGGTTATTTTGAATTAATTTTTTTCCCACATGTCATTTTTTGAGTTTTTCTATTTTATTAAATTTCACATAATATTTTAATGTAATAATTGCAATAAATATAGTAATAAATGGATATTAATTTCACTAAAAGATAAAAAAAACATTACATTATAATAAATCGTTATTTTTCTTATTTTCTTGTAAATTCAAAATTCTTAAATATTTTGACCTTTATATTTAATTTTTTTTTAAATTAACTCATGTATTACATGAGTATACACACCTAGTTATACACATAAAACATATACGTTTTGCTTGTGTGCCGTATATACATATAGTTTTTTTTAAACGACAAATAACATTATAATAAAAGGCCACGATTAGCAAGTGACTAAAAACATGGCCAAAGTCCAGTACACAAGTATAAAACCAAAAATAGCAGGGAAATATCAAAGAAAATGTCTAAAAAGCGAGCAGCTCCACTCGGCCCGACTCCTACACCCCTAAGAGCTCATGTTATTACACCAAGTGTAGGAAATTGAGATAATATTGTCAAACACCCTTAAGGGATTCACCAAGCTATTTTTGAAGACCTTGTCATTCCTTACCAGCCAAATGTTCCAAAGAAGACAGAATAGGATGGTGCTCGTGATCTTCTTTTTCCCATTGTCACCCACATTCGCCACGTCAAGAACCTATGAGATGTTTGTGAACTTTCTAGTAAGTAGTTCGCACGAGTTAAGGATCCATTGATGAATATGTTGGGTGAAATCATAGCGAAGCAGGAGGTGATCGACAGTTTCTTGGGCTTTATTGCAAAATGAGCACAACAGATTAACGTTTTGAACTCCTCTATCTGTAACGACCCAAATTTGAAAAAGATTTTTTTTGCGTTTTAATTAATCAATCATTTTTGCATAGATCATAAAGCCCCAATCTTAATTGTTTTCAAATCCACATTAATTACAATTTATTTAAAAGAAAACATTAGAGTGTCCCCGAGTCATATCAATGAAAGAGAGATAGAGTGCACGCCACGTCATTACGCCTTGCCCTTGCCCTTGGGCTCTGAAGTACCTGAAACAAATCCACAAACGGTAAGCTGAAAAGCTTAGTGAGTTCCCCAGAGCATACCACACAATCACATACTCATAACCCGTTAGCAATTAAGCTACAAACACATCATATAAGCTATGCATACATAAAACCTGAGAGAATGCCATGGGCTACCCTACATGGTCTTACATCTAATGACATGGGCTACCCCACATGGTCTTTACGTAAAGAAGCCATGGGCTACCCCACATGGTCTTACACCAAATGCCTCGGGCTCCCTCGAGGTCTTCCATGCAGTACACACAATCACATATCATATCAAAACACATAATGACTAACACATACCATAATCACATAATGGGCCGACCTTGGTGCCTTAGGTCTATAGGTATGGTGAGGAGACTCACCTCTGACCGCTAAAATACAAAAGATGCTCTCCTAACAGTATGAAACCTCCTGTGCTGAATAATAACATTAAATTAATTTCAGGATCTTACTTAGGCGAAAGAAACCCAAACTCCAACCCCTTCATGAGGCCCAATTATCCATTCCTTGCTAATGGGCCCAAAGTCTAAGTTCAATATCATTAATGGGCCTCTTGGCCCATTAAAACCCAATCGATTTATCCAATGCCCATAACAGATGAAATGGCCCATAATTTACAAAATGCAATCCAAGACCAATAACCAAGTGAGGCCCAATAGCCCAAAAGCCCAAAACAGGTCCAAGCCCGTCTGCGACACGTACGCTCAGTGTACTACCCTGGTACGCGTAGCGTATTGGGGCTCGGGGACTTATGCCCGACGTACCAACAGATTAAGCACTTTTCCATTAAGTGCTTAATGCTCGATCCTTTTACGTCCAAAAGTCAGATCTAGGCCTATTAAGACGACCCAAGGCATAAAGTTGGCAACTTTATGCCTTTGCATGTCTCAAATGATCCCAACACCCTCATAAAGACCATTTTGAAGCTCTTAACCCATGCATCAGGTCAAAACTCTCACCAAGACTCCATTTTTATATGGGAAAAGGACTAAGGGACCTCAGATCTGTCATCTCCTTCCTCTAGAGTTGCTTAACGCACAAGAAAAGGGTCCAAGATCAAATAAAGGGACAAGACTAGAAACCCTAGCTAGATATAGTGATTAAAATGAAAAGGTACAAGCTTTATACCCCCAGAAACTCCTCAAGGTCGATAATAATCAGATTCTTGAAGCCAAGTGACACTCCAAGCTTCCTTGGCAACTTCCTCTTCTTGGATGAACACTAAAAGAACCATTAATTCACTCTTAAAGCTCAAGCTACACTCACAAATGATATTAGGGTTTTTCAGGGACGTCTGAAGGTGAAGGAGGTTGTTAAAGTTGAGGTTCAAATGAGTTAAGGACATTTATATAGGCCTCAAGTCTGATTTTTAGGGTTTGAACATGCTAGCACGTACGCCCAGCGTACTCCTGGTACGCCCAACGTACGTGCTACTCCTCCGTGTTCCTCCTCACTAAGTATGCTAAGCGTACTCTTAAGTACGCCCAGCGTACTTAAGGGTATCTTATGCCAATAGCAAGATACTTCAAGGGCTATAAGGTCATACCTGCTTTTGGGTGTTACATTATCAGCCAAAGAGGTAGCCACCGAAATAAAACCCAACGAAGCTCTCCAAATGGGAACCATTTTGACCAACAGATACCCCAATCTTTGTAAGAATTAGTTGTGGAATCAATTAGGCGTCTCATATAGTTTATCTTATATTCCCCATTTGTTGTCAAATTACAACGAAAACGATATACTGAAGGAGCTTTGGAACTATCCAATTCACAAATATCCTTATATAGTTGTAATAATTCACACAATTCGAATGAAGTATATGGCATGTGGTTCCATATCCAAGAGAAGCCATTGGTAAACAAATGATCTGTAAGGAGACAACATTTTACTAATTTGAGCCTGTACAGATTAGGAAATTTTTGCTGAAACATAGTTGAACCGCACCAAGCATCTTTCCAAAACAATATATTCACATAGGAACCAAAGCTACAATATATGTTGTCTATCAACACCAACTATCCATAGGGCTATAACAACCTTATGAATATTACAAAATACACCGTTTAAAGTCTTTCTAGTGATGTATCTTGCAAGTTTTTCATTCGACTATGTATGGAATCGATAACATTTTTCCAAATAATTCCTTTTTCATTCATCAATCGCTACCCCCACTTGATCAATAACGCCAAGTTTTTGATGGGATTTGAGCATTGCAAACAATCATATGTGTGCATGCAACCCTAATTATTGGATCTATGTTTTCTCTATTACACATACAAGCATTGAACACAAAAAACTAGAAAGCCTAACATGCTTCTACTATTTTCGAAATCAACAAAATAGGGATTAGAACACATACCTTGATTGTTATACTATAATAACAATGGATTCCTTGAAGATCTTGACTTTGAGAACAAGTGTCACAAGTGTAACACCTCTAATGGCTCACAAACACACTATGCAAGAGGATGAGAGGATAGAGGAGGGAAATTGCTCAAAGTTTCGGATCTTCTAGGGTTTCAAAAGGGGTGATAGAAACTTAGAGTGTGAGGCTCCTTTTATAGTTAAGGTTGCTTAGTCCCAAAGCTAGGGTTTGTTGGTGGAAACCCTAATTTCCAGCTTAAGGCCTAAGCAGCCCACGGACTTCCCATCTTAAGGCCTTGGATGAAAATCCTTATGGCCACCCTAGAATTTTCGGCCAACCCTCTTTAGGGTGATCCAAGAGACCAAACCACAATTATTAATTAATTACAAAATAGCCCTTACTTTTAATTATCTCCTTTAATCTCAAAATTAATTCCAAATAAAATCCTGATTAAATATTAATTAGATAACATGATTTCTAATTAATATATTATTTTCAGAACATATTAATGAATCATTTTATATACTAATTTATTATTCCAAATAATAAATTCAACAGTTCTCTCCAAGAGTCATCCTGTCAAGTTGCTAATATGAAGGCAACCAAAAAGTATTGTGCTACCATCAATTCAATTACATACCAATTATAGTTATGGACTTAGACACCTAATATAATAGTCTCCTACTTAGATAAGTCTCATAACTATAATTGCAAGTATAACTTCAAAATTGACTAGCAAATTGTAGCTCTCAAAGCCGTTGTCGAACTCTGACCTAATCAACAATGTGTCCTAAGATAAGGGATCATATAATCCTCTGTTCTGCAAGATATCGTGTGGACAAATGACATGGAACACAATCATTCTCATTGTACAACAGTTTGTTTCACGATTTCTGATTTGTAATGACAAAGAACTTAATTGAACACATCAATTCAGTCGTGATCGGGCCCGACACATAAGTCAACACCAAATCATCGAGGAGCCCAAGATATCGCTTTTCCCATTAGGGAAAAAGGAACATATAAACTTTGACTTATATGCTTGTACTATTTACTCATCAAGTCATGCACAACAATACGTTTTATAACACCAAGTTACTGATGCGTTTACGCATTACCAATGCACAACCAACTCGTAAACAACAACTGATATATCTCATTTTAAAGATTATATGATATTATCGTCTCAAAATTAACCTTGATAAATTCCATGAAGTAATTCACTGAGCGTGCGTTTAATCCAATACTTAAATCCCCATTTCAAAAGTACTCATGAACGTTGTAGCAAAGCATTGCTATATCTAAACACTTAGACAATCTACAACCCAATTCATGACAGCCTTAATTCACTACTTACTTCCAAAGTATGATCGACTGTGGTATTTGAATAATCTAATTATTTGGGAAGCAAAACATGCAAAAATGAAACACAGTGATAAACAATTGACAAAAGATAGTAAACAATACTTATAAACTAATCTCCATTTATTTATTCATCAAATGTCAATTAAATTTATTTGTTACAAGTTTCTAAATATCTATCTAATCATTAAAACTAATATAATCCTTCAGAGAATGCTCCTCGCATTCTGAACGTGCTTAACCTTACTAAGACCTTTTGTGAGGGGATCAGCAGGATTCTCTTCAGATGATACCCACTTCACAACGAGGTGTTCTTCTTCCACTCGATGTCTGATAAAGGGGCATTTTCTGTCGCTATGTCTAGATCTGCCATGATCTCTGGGTTCCTTTGTTAAGGCAACCACTCCTTCATTATACTAGAAAATTTCCATCGGATCCTTAAGGCTGGCACAACTCCAATGTCTCCAAGTCACTTAATGGCTGGCATAGAAAATTTCCATCGGCTACTTAATGGCTGGCACAAAAAATTTCTTGCTTTGAACTTTTCCAAGTCACCGCTCCTCCATAAGGGTAAACACCTAGCCAGGCTGAGAACGGAAATTGTCTCTGTCTGTCTGAAAGCTGGCGTCACTATACCCAGTAACTCTTAAGTCATCACTACCACCAAGCACAAGGACCAAGTCCTTAGTTCTCCGCAAATACTTAAGAATATTCTTGACTGCTATCCAATGAGCTTTACCTGGATTTCCTTGATGTCGACTAACCATGCTCACAGCAAAATCCACGCCAGGGCTAGTACATGTCATAGCATATATGATCGATCCAACGGCGGAAGCATATGTAACTCGACTCATTTCTGCTATCTCTGCATCGGTACTCGGACTCTGAGTCTCACTCAACTTGGTATTACTCTGGATAGGCAACTCTCATTTCTTTGAATTTTCCATGCTAAAACGCTTTAGCACCTTATTCCATTAAGGAAAGAGGTTTTAACATCCTTCTGCCAGATTTCATAATCATGAAACGTAGCTATGGCTAACATGACCTTAATAGATTTAATCTTAGCCACTGGTGAGAAGGTATCATAATAGTCAACCCCTGGGGTTTGAGTAAAACCCTTCACAACCAGTCGAGCCTTGAAAGTATGTACCTTTCCATCCATGTCGATCTTCTTCTTCAAGATCCATTTGCATCCAGCTGTCTTATGACCTGGTACATTGTCAACCAAATTCCAAACTTGGTTTTCATATAGGGACTTGATCTCGATGTCCATTGCCTCTTTCCACTTGGTAGACTCAGGGCCTGCCATGGCTTCCTTGTAGTTAATAAGTCCATCCAAATTTACCAGTGTGCTATCACTAATAAACGTATCACCTTCTGCCGTTATATGGAAACCATACAACACATGCAGAACGCTAACTCTACTAGAACACCTAAGAGGTAGTGACTCATTAACTGGTTCAACAGGAGTTTCCTCCTCAGGTTAAGCGCTGGTGTTAGAGGTTCCTTCATCACTTGACTCTTGAATTTCTCAAGATCAATTGTACTCCTACTGTCCTCTTTGCATATGAGCTCTCTCTCGCGAAAGACTCCTCTATGTGCTACGAAGACCATAATTTCACTTGGTCTGTGGAACAGTATCCAAAGGACTTTTGTGGGTAACCAATGAAATCACATCTCTAACTTCGAGGTTCAAGCTTGTCGTGATTCTCTCGTCTAACGAAAGCTTCAGAACGCCAAACCTTGATTTGTGCCAATGAGGGAACCTTCCATGTCCACATCTCGTGAGGTGTTTTGGCAACCTTCTTTGTTGGGACTAGGTTAAGAATGTGGGCAGCAGTCTCTAAGGCATACCCCCAGAATGAGATTGGAAGTGAAGCTCGACTCATCATGGAACGAAACATGTCTAACAAGGTTCAATTATGCCACTCAACCATACTATTAAGTTGTGGTGTTCTAGGAGGTGTTAATTGTGAAACAATTCCACATCCCTTGAGGTAGTCGTGGAACTCGATACTAAGATACTCACCACCTTTATCAAATCAAAGCAACTTGATCTTTTTGCCCAATTGATTCTCGACTTCATGTTTGAACTCTTTGAACTTTTCAAATGTCTCTGACTTATGCTTGATTAAGTAGATATATCCATATCTGCTATAATTATCAGTAAAAGTCACATAGAATCGATTTGCATCCCTTGTGGTTGATCTGAAGGGCCCACGCACATCCGTGTGTGTGAGATCCAAAAATCCTTCACCTCTTTCACAAGAACCAGTGAAAGGTGATTTAGTCATCTTTCCAAGCAAACAAGATTCACATATATTATCCGACCTTAAGTCAAATGATTCCATCACTCCATCGTTTTTGGAGTTGGGAAATGCGTTTCTTTTTGACTTGTCCAAGACTACAATACCACAAGCATGCCTTCTCTAAACCATTAGACGAATCAATTTGCAACACATTATTTCTTAAATTGTCTACAACCATCACAGTTTCATACATGCCATCAGAAGCTAATGCTTCAAAATAAAATACACCATTATAATAAGCATAAATAGAACCATTCTCATTATCAAAAGAATATCTAAAACTTCGTCTGTATAAACCATGAAAAGAAATAATATTCCTCATCATTTCTAATGAATAGCAACAATTTTTCCAATCTAAACTCAACCCACTACTAAGCACTAAAGAGTAAACACCAATCTTGGTAACAGGCGATAATCTCCTATTACCCATAAATAGGTTCAAATTCCCATGATCCACATCCTCACTTATTTTTAGTCCCTGCAAGTCAGAGCAAATGTGAAAACCACTTCCTGTATCAAGGAACCAAGAATTAGAATGCAATGAGTTTTTATATAGGATAGTGTAAATACCTGCTGAGGATGGTATAATCTTGCCATCCTTTATGGCTTACAAGTATTTGGAGGCAGCTTCTCTTCCAATGCCCCTTGTCATGACAATAAAAGCAAGTAGCCTCCTTTGGATCAGAGGCAGGAGGAGCATAAGAACTGGCTTTGCCTTTAGGGTGATTGGTCGACGACCCGACTTGATACTTTCCCTTCCAGTTCTACTTGGGAGGATCTTTCCTCTTCTTCCCATTCCCTTGCCCAATGGCCAAGACAGGAGCAGCAGCAGGAGTGGAGGCAATACTCTTTCCCTTCATTCCACTCTTGGCGGTTCTTAACAAGCTTTGGAGCTTACTTAACGTGGTCTCCTCTTTGTTCAAATTATAGGTCATAATGAACTGATCATAACATCTAGGTAATGAGTGCAAGACTATTTCAATAGCCAATTCCTCATCGAAGTTCACATTGAATTTCAACAAACGATCCACATAACGTTGCATATGTTGCAAGTGAGTCATGACGGACTCTCCGTCCTTCATCTTGTTGGTTATGAGTGACTTGACTATCTCGTACCTTTCTTGACGAGCTTGTTGATGGTACTTTTTCATCAAGTTCTTGCACATCTCATACGACCAATAGTCCTCATAGAACCTTTGTAGCTCAAGAGTCATAGTAGCCACCATGATGCATGCCACTTTGGTAGCATCATTGCAGTGTCTCTTATACTCAACTATTTCTTCAGGAGTAGCGGTGGTTTCATCAATCTTGTTCAGCTCTTTCTCGATAACATATTCCTAGTCCTCATAGTGCAAATCCATCTTGATGTTACGCATCCAATCACTATGATTGGAGTCGTCAAAGGTTACTTTTGAGTAGATACTCAAGAGCGAGAAGTGGTTGGAGGAGTTGTTGTTATTGTTGGAGGAACCGGAAGCATTGTTTGAAGTTGACACCTGAAAAGGAAAAAGGACATGTTTTGATAAGAAAACCCTTAATATAACACCCAAATGAAATATTAAGGCTAGGATCCAACTAAATAATTCACAATTTAGAATAGAGATGCTGTAATCTAATTGCAAATTATTTAAAGGTAGGTAAATGACGATTTACCAATTTCACCATGCAAAACGAATTTTAAATGAATTAGGTTTGAAATGAAATTCCTAGATCTTTTGAGATTCATTGAACTATTCAATAACATGTTTAATCTCGATTATGCCCTTTCCATTTGTGACTGGGATACCGAGGATCACAAACAAGGTGTGAATAACCATGCAAATTAGCTTGGTGCTCTTGATGTCATTTATCACCTAATTAATGTGTCGGTTAACCACACACGCTCCATTAATCAATGATAATTTACGAGACACCCATTGCTACCCTTTATTAGTCCATATTAGCGTGCCGGTTAACCACTCACGCTCCACTAACGACTTTTATAAAGTGCAATGTGCAATTTCATGGATTAGCATCAAATTCACATTTTCCTAAAGTAATTAAGATTGGGAATTTAATAAAAACATTTAGTTACGTTATTTATTCCATTATACTTAATAATGAGAATTAAGTTTCCTATCAAACCCGTTCGGCTAACGACCCTCCACCAATCAAGGGAGCGGTGGGTAAGAGTGGATACCCAATGACGGTCATTTTATAGGTCACTTCCTTAAACTCCCCTTATAGATCAGCTTCGTGAATGAGGCGTACTTGTGGTTCGACTGACTTGTCTTATATATATAGTAAATATTTTAACTTTTAATATTACATGTAGTATAAGGGTGTATTTTAAACATTTTAAAATACCAAGGTTTTTAAATCTATTAAAATTTCAAAAATTAAAAACAATTTTATAATTTAAATTTAAAATTTTTAAAACTTTGAATTAATAATTATCTATTAATTAAACATTTAATTAATTTATTAAATCAATTAAGGATTATCCCTTAAATGCAAACTCCTTTCTTCTATATTTTTTGAGAAAGAGAATTGATATATGACCTATTCGAAATTAAATAAATTAATTTAACCTAATCCCTTACCCCTAGATTTTGAAAATTTCGGAGGGATATACTAAAATCTTTAATTATCTAATTAAACAATTAACAAGATAATTACTAAAAATAACAACCCACCCAACCCTTGTTTTGAAATCCATGACTTGGGGTGGAAGGCAAGGCTTTCAAACCTTGCCTTATTTTCAAAAACCCTAGTGTTAGAAAACCCTAGATCTCAAAAATTAGGAGGCCAAAGGAAAATGTTTGAAAACCCTTAGCAATTTTCGAAAAACTAGGTTATGAACCCTAATTTGCGAAAAATCCAAGGCCTAGGGTTTAATTGAAATAAACCTTAATTTTGTCAAATTCAATTAATTGCATCGAATCTAATTGAAAACAAAACCAATAGCTCTAGTACTACTGATGGGATTTGAGCATAGCAAACAATCATATGTGTGCATGCAACTCTAATTGTTGGATCTATGTTTTCTCTATTAGACATACAAGCATTGAACACAAAAAACTAGAAAGCCTAGCATGCTTCTACTAATTTCAAAATCAACAAAATAAGGATTAGAACACATACCTTTATTGTTATATTGTAATAACAATGGATTCCTTGAAGATCTTGACTTTGAGAATAACACCTCTAATGACTCACAAACACACTATGCAAGAGGATGAGAGGAGAGAGAGAGGAGGGAAGTTGCCCAAATTTTCGGCTCTTTTAGGGTTTCAAAAGGGCTGGCCGAAACTTAGAGTGTGAGGCTCCTTTTATAGTTAAGGTTGCTTAGTCTCAAAGCTAGGGTTTGCTGGTGGAAACCCTAATTTCCAGTTTAAGGCCTAAGCAACCCATAGACTTCCCATCTTAAAGCCTTGGATGAAAATCCTTTGGGCCACCCTAGAATTTTCGGCCAACCCTCTTTAGGGTGATCCAAGAGCCCAAACCACAACTATTAATTAATTTCAAAACAACCCATATCTTTTAATTAATTCCTTTAATCCTAAAAATTAATTTCTGATTAAATATTAATTAAATAACATGATTTCTAATTAATATATTATTTTCATAACATATTAATAAATCATTTTATATACTAATTTAATATTCCAAATAATAAATTCAACCCCTCTCTCCAAAAGTCATCATGTTAAGTTGCTAGTATGAAGGAAACCCAAAAGGATTGTGTTACCATCAATTCAAGTACATACCAATTATAGTTATGGGCTTAGACACCTAATCCAACAGTTTTGTGCTTTTAGGGTCGAAACTCCCAAACCACCATTCGCAATTAAAGCAATAACTTTTGACCAAGATGCCTAATGTATCTTTTGTTTTCCAACTCACATCCTCCCCAAAGGAAATTACGTCATATCTTTTCTAGAGAATCGATTACACCTTGGGGGTTTTGAAGAGCGAAATATAATTTGTGGGGAGACTGTTTAAGACAGATTTGATAAAGGTAACTCGACCTCCAAGTGAAAGTAAATTTGCCTTCCAATCCGAGAGTCTGGATCTGAATTTATCAACAATTGGTTTCCAATGTTTTTTCAAACCCATATTTGCCCCGACTGGAACTCCTAAATAAGAGAATGGAAATGTATCCACCTTTACAACCATGGATTCTAGCCATATCTTGTTCATCAAATAATGAGATGCCAACACCAAATAGTCGGGATTTCATGAAGTTGACCTTAAGACCCGAGGCAATATGAAAAAACTTCAATATTGCTGAAAGATTCTTAATGCTGGCCCGACCCTGAATTGCCAACAAATATCACATCGTCGGCGTAGAAAAATGGGACAAGGACGGTTCATTCCTTGGGAGCTTCACTTGTGGATTAAGTATTTATCACATGCATTTTTAATAGCAAGACTCGAACCCTCCATTGTTATGATGAAAAGGAATGAGGATGGTGGATCTCCCTGACGAACTCCTTTGGATATTAAGAATTCCTTGGTAGTCGATCTGTTAACTATAACCGAAGCCCTTGAAGATGAGAGACATCCCATAATCCATCGTCTCCATCTGGTTCCATAGTTCATTTGACACCTGGTGGAATCTAAATAATTCCAATTTATTGAGCCAAACGCCTTTTGAAAGTCTACTTTGAAGAGGAATATCATTTTTTGTATTTCTTACTATGCCCTTCAATATATGATTATTGTACCTCATCAACCACAAAATCAACCGTACTGAAAGTATTTTGGCGATGATTTTGTACATACAACCAATGAGGCTTATGGTAAATTATACCGATTCTTTGCTTATTTGAAATAAAAATAAACTATATGTGTACATGATTGTCATAAAACTCTCTTAATTTGTTTTAAATTTACCATTATGACCAGGTATTGTAAATTATACCAAATGCTTTGCTTATTTGAAAAAAAGATTAATTACACGAATGTTGTGCGGATATGTTTAATAAATTAGGGGTGTTGTAATATGCTTCATGTACACCTTTGGTCACTACAACAATTTTCATATAGGATTTACAATTAAACTCTCTTTGGTTGTTCAAAAGTCATCATCTTGATCAAGTATCATAGTTAAAAGTTAATTTGTCATCTTCATAGATGAAATGGATATAATACGAAATTAGGGACTTATGTTCTCAATGTAACCCATCTAACATGAATATATTGTGCCCTAAAATTAAAGGAACAAGGTTCTAAAATTTGTCTTCTTCCATGTTCTTTGTTGAGAGAAAAACTTTTGAGAAACACACTTGAACAAACGTTAGAACAAGTTATAATACGGAATAAGTTGAACTCAAAGGATCATAAGGTCAACAATAATAAGAAGTTAGTGTTAGAAACTTAGATGATTAGATGCAGAAATATAATGATGAAAATGTAAGGAAATATAAATGAAAACAAGTATTATATCAAGTAAACACTAAGCTGATTCTTAACAAGGACTGCATTCAAACCAAGTTAGAAAGTGTAATCAGCTTAAAGTGATTACGTCAAGAATGACTTGCTCCGAAGGAGACATTAAGATCTTAAGGTAAGAATTTAAGTTCTGTAAGATCTTTGAGAATAAGAGAGTAATGAGAGAAGTAAGAAGAGATGAAAGAGATGAGAGATGTATGTGATAAGAGATGTATTTTCATTAGAGGTGGGACACTCTATTTATAGAGTTCTGAGAACATTACAAGAGAATAAACAAAGACTATAATTCAAAGGAAGTGTCCATGCAAGGTACACTGGACGATACATTGTAAAAGTAAAAGTTAAAACAAAAACTAAGTCTTTGTTCCAGACAAGGTAGTTGCGGATGACTTCTCGTTGCGGTAGCAGAAGTAGTATTGCGGTAGAGAGGAGGACTTCAGACTAATGTTCAAGAGGGTCAATTTCTTGATTCAACAATTTCCCCCTAAGTGACCTCTTTAACCTTCTCACTTGTTGAGCTTCAGAAATTTGATCAGCATCCACCAAAATTTTCTCACTTCACCCAGCCAGGTGATCCTTCTTGTAATCTCGAATTTTACTTCATCTGTAGTGTGCTTCGACCTCTGTACCGAAGTCAGGGCGACTTCTATTTGTTTGCAAGTAAACCGGTGCATAGTTGTGATGGGGACGAAGTACTTTACATCACTATTAGCTCTTTTGAACACATCTCCCAATTCTGGAAAGTTGGTTGCACCCAAGGATCGCTCTTGATATCCTTCAGTATAAACAATTATGGGATCAAGTGGAGGAAGGTTGAATTTTTGAACAAGAGTTGGGTGAATATCAACATCTACCTTGGCAAAATCGCATACTACGGATCTCAGGTACTCACAAGCTTTTTCAAATTCAATCTTCATTTTGGGATGTTTCTCCGACTTGAGCTGAAACACCCTAGAAATTAAGAATATTTCTTCCGGATTCACACAAGGAAAATCAGCTTGAGTTTTGTTATAATCACTGCCTCTTCGTGTTAGAGTATACTGGATGAGCTCTGACTTCAAGAATTTCCTGATTTTGTAGTTCTTGACTCCGAAAGGTCTATCGTTGGACCATATGTTTTCAAAAATCCACCCGTGCTTGACATGAAACTTGCTTAACCTTTTAAACTCAAGTGGAAGCCTCTTGTCATCTGGGAGAATGCGGTTAAAGGGTTCAAAGACTGTGAACAATTTCGCATTTGGAGAGATGGGAATGTCCCAATAACCGTCAGAAGGAGGTTCGGCATATGTCAAGACTGGCATGTAGTCTTCATCGAGTAATCTTCTTATAGGATTGACCCAGGAGTTAATCAGGGATTCATCCATAGGTGTATCATATCCATGGTCTCTCCAAATTTTTTCGACGAATTTCGCAGTTCGCCATTCCTTTTTCCTTTTGAATGGTTGCGGGAGAGTCATTGGAGTGTTCGAATGACATGACTGGCTCTAGATTCTTGAACTGAGGAGGCGTTTCTTGACGAGGTGGAGATTGTTGTGGAGAAGGAGGATGTTGTGGAGTAGACTGGTGAGATGGCACCAGAGTGGGAATTTTTTCTTGTTCTGGAGTTAAAATAGGGGTGGATTGATGAATTTCAATCCTTGACTGATCAGGTGTAAGGTGAGATGGACCGTAGTTTGGTATGGGGATTGTTGTATGAGATTGATGGAGCTGCGGTTCTAATCGTTCACTTCCCCCTTTTGAGGAAGTAACTTGTTGCTCCTCAAACCATTGACGGAGGCCATAAATCTTAGTAAATACATTATTGAATTGAGACTTGAGAAGATCTAACAGTTTCTGATTGTCGGGGATCTTTGTGGTGAACAACAGTTGATGGATGTCTTTAGTGAGCTTCAGAAGTTCTTGACCATGGAAGCTTGCTGTCAGGGAGCGTCGTAGATTATTGATCATGGATTGTATCACTGAAATCATTGATTCGTAAGCATTATGAGCTTCCTCAACAAGCTTCTTGGATTGAACAGCTTGATCAGCAATGGATGATTGAAGTTTAGTTTTGATCGCGGTGACTTCCTGAATAAGACGTTCAACAGTTGCTAGGAAGTCTTTGTGGTCTGCGGTTCTATTTTTATACAGGGCTTGAATACCTATTTCAATTTTCAGCGATATCCTTTCAGCAACTAGTCATTCCCTTGTCTCTAATCGTTCAAGGCTCTCAACAATGGACTGCGGACCAGCAGCTTCCGTTTGCTGCGGGGTTGTGACTGCGGCTAAGATCTTGTCAACTTTCTCCTGAAGACTTAAGAATTCTTTGCGAGTAACAGCCAGCTTCTTCTTTTTCTTCTTCTCCTTTAGCTTGGAAGTGGAGTGTTGAGAACCACTGGATTCTTCTTCATCAAATATCATCATAAAATCACCTGATTGAGTTGGTTGATTTACTTCAGTCATATCCAGATCATCCAGACCAAAGGTTGGTCTGGAGCCAACTTCAATCGTTGTACCGTCTTCATTGGATTCGTGGATTTTGGCATTTGGAGGGGGATTGGAAGGTCCTTCACCATCTTGAAGATTCTAAGCTTTCTGGATTTTTTCTGCCATAGAGGTCATCCAATCTTGAACTTTGAGTATGGTGGCAACAGTGTGGGCTTTGTTGATTGCATTGGCCCAATACTTTAGAACAGTTTGGATTTCCAGCTCCTTCTGATGTTATTGTTTGATTTGTTGATCCTTGCATGCTTTGAATGCCCTTTGGAAAGCTTCATACTTTTTGACTTCAGATTCATTATTAGGTTGATACCGAACCCAGGATTCATCTGAGTTATATCCGTCAAATCCTTGAAGTTGCACCGGGGTGTCCTCCGGGTTCATGGATCCCTGCACATTTGTGCTCACCATGTCTAAACCACCTGATTGTAATGTAAGCAAAGTAGGATTTCCTGATCTTCCTTGGTATCATTGACCCGTAGTCAAGTGTGGCCTCGACTCAGTTCTGGCTAGGGCTGAAGAGATGCCCTGCGGTTGGGAAGGTGTATCTAATGTTTGGGTGACAGCAAGAAGTATGGAGTGCAACTCCTATGGTTCAAAGAAATGAAGATGGGAAGCCCTGGAGACCGTAGGGCGTGTAGAACCAACTCAATCCTCTTAGGATTCAACTGGGGTCGGGTCTCCATTATCAGATAAAACAGGCACACTTGATGTGTCTGAGTAGCTAGAGAGGGTTGTAGCGAATATGTCTGCGGGGACCCCAATGAATACTAGAGTCTTTTGAGAGATAGCGGTATTAGTCTGGTCATGCATATGGCTATGAATTGGGTTGGTCTTCCTTCGTTTGTGTACAAGATGTGGTCCGGAGTCATTAGCAGACTCTTTTTCTTCAGTATTGACTGGTGGGCGTTGAGGATGAGCAGGGGCTTCATCCGAGGACACAACAGTTTTGCATTTCTTGGAGGTTTTACCTTTCTTGGATTTACTGCGGGGGGGATTTCTTTGATGACACTAGTAGTTTTACCCTCCGGGAAAGTGGCTGACTTGACTGTGTAGTAGTAGCAGGGAATGCGGTACTCACTGGACCATGGGGTTCTGTAGAGGCTAAGATGGACTGACTGGGTAGAGGCGGAGTAGGAAGATATGGGTTCATACCTTCCGTAGCCTCTATGTGATATGTGACTTCTTTGGTTTCAAGTCCAATAGATATAAAGACATGTACAGGTAAACGTCTCAATGGTCCAAAAATTGATTGATCTTTCGAGGGTGTGTACCTTTTAAGATCACGGACGATGAAACGATTGATGTCATTTCCCATGTAGAGTCTTGCATCTCGGTAGAGGTCTGAGATGCACAAAGACCAGAAACGTGCGAAGGTGAGCTCGGTTGGGGCTGTCCTTGGATTCTCCTTTGAAATGTACTAAATAAAGTCATCCCATAAGATCTACCCGTAGTTAACATCATTTCCAGTAAAGATGCTCCACACCAGTTAAGTAGCTTGAGACCCATGTTATCTGTGCCTCTACTCTCCCAGAGAGACTTTGGATGATGAAGTGACAGACCCTTGGGTTTCAACCATTATCAGCCATAAATAAAATAAATTAAAATAAATTGATTTTGTTTTTCTTAAAGGAACGGGGGCGTTTAATTAAATATCAGCCCACGTTGAAGATCATGTGGAGGGGGAAGGCTAAAAAACCGTTGGGTAATGGGGAAGTGGAAACGGATTAGATAGCTTGGAGAAGGTGATGTGATAGAGAAAAGGTAAAAGATTTCTTAAAAATATTTCTTTTATGGGTAAAGCAAATTAATTGTCTTTTAACCTAAGATAGTGCTGACATGAAAAAGATGATTATTGAAAAGAAGGAAACATTGTATGCTACAAAAAGAATATTTTGAGAATGTTTTTCTTATTTAATGAAGATCATTAAATAGCACACAATGTCTTGGAATTTATGAAGTTGTTGAGAAATTATTCAATGTGATTGCAGATTGGTTGTTCATTGCGGATTAAGTCTTCATTGTGGTGAAAGGTAACATGGATGTGGTAGAAGGAACCAAGACACTTGACAAAAGAGTCACAAATAACAAACAATAAGGACCCAAAAAATATAAGTATGATATATGGTTGCGGTATACAAGGTATACTAAGACAAAGTATGATATATATATTTAACTAGGACCGCAACGGAGACCAGAGGTGGTCTGCGGTACCTATTAATTCAAAAAGAATTGTGGATCCGGATTCATCATTCCTAACATTTGTAGAAAACTGTTAAGTTTTGTTTCATCAAGTGCTTTTGTAAACACATCTGCAATCTCTTCGTGGGATGGGACAAAAATCAATTCAATGTTACCTTTGAGTATGTGGTCCTTGATGAAATGATACCGAAGTTCAATGTGTTTCGCCTTTGAATAGTGAATAGGATTGTGAGAAATCGCTATGACACTCTCTGAATCACAATAAATTGGTATCCACATCATTATGTATCCGTAGTCCATCAGTTGGGTTTTCATCCATATGACTTGAGAACAGCAGCTAGCTGTGGCCACGTACTCGTCTTTTGCGGTAGACAAAGAAACACAATTTTGTTTCTGTAAGACCAGCTAAGCAATCTTCCTCCAAGAAATTGACAACCACCTGAAATGCTTTTCCTATCTAATATTCATCCAGCATGATCCGGATCTATAAAGTCTTGAAGACTGAAGTCGTTCTTTGCAGTATACCATAGGCCGAGAGCTTTGCTTCCTTTCAAGTATCTAAATATTTGTTTGACTGTTGTTAAGTGCGATACTTTGGGGTTGGCTTGATAGCTAACACATAATTCTGTTGCGAAGACAATATCTGGTCTGCTTGCGGTGAGGTACATCAAGGAACCAATCATTCCTCTATAAGTTTTGTGATCCACTAATTCTCTGGAAGGATCAGCAGAAATCTTATATCTGAAGGCCATAGGAACCTTGGCTGAGGAACAATTATCCATAGCGTATTTCTTTAGCAGTTTAGAGGTATAATTTTCTTGATGAATGAAAATCCCTTGAGGGACTTGTTTCACTTGGAGTCCTAGAAAGAAGTTAATCTCTCTATTCATGCTCATTTGGAACCTGTTGGTCATGAGCATTGCAAATTCATCCACCATACCTTGATCTGTTGACCCGAATATGATATCATTCACATAAATTTGAACAAGCATAAGGTGATTTCCATTATCCTTTCGAAATAATGTAGGATCATCTTTTGTATCCTGACATGACAAGAAACTCAGATAGAGTCTCATACCATGCCCTCGGTGCTTGCTTAAGACCATAGACTGCTTTATCAAGCTTGAAACAGTAATCTGGGAACTCTAGACTTTCAAAGCCTAGATGTTGTTGCAAGTAAACCTCTTCTTTCAATTCACCATTTAGGAAGGCACTTTTTACATCCATTTGATGTACTATGATATTTTTGTGTGCCGCATACACTAAGAAAATGCGTATTGCTTCCATCATGGCTACGGGGGCATATGTTTCATCATAATCAACACCTTCTAGTTAACTATAACCGTTGGCAACTAATCTTGCCTTGTTTCGAACGACCGCACCAGATTCATTGAGTTTGTTTTTGTACACCCATCTTGTTCCAACTATAGTGTGACCTTTTGGCTTTGGAACGAGTTTCCACACTTTGTTTCTTTCAAATTCTGTTAACTCTTCTTGCATGGTAGCGATCCATTCAGGCTCCAGAAGGGCTTCCGTGATGGATAGGGGCTCGAATGCGGACATAAAGGCTACATAGTGGCAGTGGTCCGTGAGATCATGCGAAGATAGAGTATGTACGCCTACTGATGGGTTTCCGATGATTTGACCAGGAGGGTGTTCTTTTTTCCAGACATGTAAACGAGGTAATTGATGACCAACAACTGTGGTGGAGGGAATGTCAACAACATCAGAGGATTCTGCGGTGGTAAAAGGCAGTTTCCCCTCGACTTGTGAGCAGCCTGCAGAAGTGTCTTGGACTTGGACTGTAGGATTTGGATCAGAATGAGGTTCCCCCTCGATTGCGAATGGGATTCCTACTTGAACCGAAGATGGTTCTCCCTGGAATAAAGAATGTGTGATAACCCTTGGATCAGTTGTCGTGTCGATATTCTCTTCTTCATCAGAGTCTGATGAAGAGTTTGATGGATTACAGACTTTGCAGATAAACGGGAGCTATGTCTTCGATAATTGGAACCTAGATGGTTGTTGTTAGAACCGGAGTAGTGCTTTCCCCCACAACCGACGAGGTGAAAGTTCTATGAGACAATTCATCAGATATGTAGGGTCTAGAAAGTTTTTCATGTTCTTGTTGAGCTTCTGGTGACACAAGAATTTCGGACAGTTGAGCAGTCTCTACTGGGTCGAAAAGATCATCAATGTTAACTTCAACTATGTTAAGATGACCCGAAGAGGCTGGGATATCACTTTCCAGGATTGCTTTTGTTTCTCTTGGAGGAGCAGTGTTGCGAACATAATAGTCATCGAATTTGACATCGAAACTTTCAACTATTAGTCATGTGCGTCTGATAAGAACTCTGTATGCCACCTTGTTTGTTGAGTAGCCCAAAAATATTCCTTCATCTAACTTCGGTGCAAAGTTTTTAAGGTGATCCTTATTGTTGATCACAAAACATCTACACCCGAATATGTGAAAGAATCGGACATTCGGTTTTCGATTTTTGAGGCCCTCATAAGGTGTTTTGTTGAGACGCTTGCATACAATGCTTCGGTTTTGAACAAAACATGTCATTGCCACTGCTTCGGCCCAAAAGTATAGAGGAAGGTTTGCAAAGTTGAGCATGGATCTAGCTGCTTCTACCAGAGTACGATTCATTCGCTCTACTACTCCATTTTGCTGCGGTGTGTAGGGAGTAGAGAAGTTGTGACTGATGCCTTTGGAAACCAAGAAACTATCCAGGAGATGATTAGTGAACTCGGTTCCATTGTCACTTTGGATTCTGCGAATTGGTAGTTTTATTTGGAGTTTGATATGGGCATATTTAGTTATAAAATTCATGCATTATCTTAATACTTTATGTTGTTTTTGTCTCATATAATGAACCAAAGGTGCTTAATTAGCTTAAATATTTCATTTTCAGCAACAATGACATGCTCGGGTGGAAAATGAAGCGGAACTAGTGATTGGAAGCTTGGATCTTGGATTTTGAAGAAAGAAGGATGTTGCTGGACAGCTTAACCCCTCGTCAGTGTTTTGGCCATATCTCATGAACCGTAACTCCGATTGACAAGATTCAAAATGTTCTGAAAAGTAGACACAATTTCGGACAACTTTCCTGTTTTGAGAAAATGCTGATTCGAAACATACTCGGCAAGTAGGGTCGATTACTCGGCGAGTTGTATCGAACTTTCGCGATTTTGGACGCGCTGACTTGCCGTACACGGGTTATAAGTGACGGACTCGCCGAGTAGGTCACTAGACTCGCCGAGTAGCCTCGGTTTTGTGACAATCTATATAAAGGGACTTTCAGATCGATACCCTAGCATGGAGAAAAACCCTAGGAGGCCGAGAAACGATTGGAAGTGCTGCTAGGTCGTGAGGAACTCAAGAATCAACCCTACATTCAATTGTGAAGAGAATCAAGACAATTTTGGTTTATTCTTAGTAACTTTTTTATTTGAATCATGTTTACATACTTTGATTTCGATTTTGAGTTTATGTTTACTACAATCATGAGCTAAAAACTTATTCTTCTGTTAGGGTAGACAATTTTGTGAACATGGATTGATTATTTGAGTAGGATTAATTTTAATTGGTAATTATGTTTTATTATGCTTGTTAAAGAACCTTATGTGTTAACAATAACTATTCTTCTGTTAATAAATTAGTAATTAAGTTGTATGAACATCTCTTAGTTATTAATTTCATATGATTTATTGTGACCACATAGTTGTATGTCTAGGAATAACGAATGTGAAACTAGAATTAACTAGAAGATAGGTAAGTTAATGTGTGAGCTTGTTTGATCAACATCAGCAAGAGGTTAATTGAAGGGCCAATTTAATTAACCATTACAAGTCTTGTTTAACCCGAATCAATAACTAGGAAATCCATTAATTTAGACAACTGGCCACTGCTTGAGTTAATTTGTTTCCTAAGGATTAGTAATATCGAACATGAAACTAATCATCTTAGTCGGTAGCCAATGAAGAATTAATCTGATACATTGAAATCATCCATGGGAACAAATGAGTCGAACCAAAACAGAAGTCCTCTTTACTATTGAATTTAGTTAATTTTTATTTGCTTAGGTCTTAGTTTCTTAGTTTATGTTTTAGTTAATTGTTTAAGTTTCTAGTCTTGCAAAACTAGAGAAAACCCATTTTCTATTACTTGTTTTATTAGCATTTATTTTAATTTTTTACCGTTCCCTGTATTCGATACCTTACTTGCTTGAACTATATTACTAATCGATAGGTACACTGCCTTTCGTGTGTTTATTTTGTGTCTAAGTTAGTAGGATTAAAACTAGTTCGTTTCACACACATCAAGTTTTTGGCGCCGTTGCCGGGGAACGGTTCTAAATAGTTAATTTTATTTGCTAGCTGTTATTATTTTTTTTATTTGTTGATTAATTTTTTTTATTTAGTTTAATTTTTATTTTTATTTTTATTTTTATTTATTATGTATTTTCCAAATCTCGATGCTTTTGATGCTTTTCTTGAGGATGTAATACAGGAAGTTGAGCAAGAAGATGAGGAGTATGACTCAGATGAAGATTTGAAGAAATTTGGAAGATAGTTAGATAACATCTTGCCCAACACGGAAGGGACATCTGAGTTACAAGATGAAGAATTTAATCCAGAAAGAGACTTGGAGGAGCTGGAAAGGTTGCTAGCAGAGAGGTCAGATGAAGAACAAGAACAAGTTGAATTGCAGGAACCAAACTGTGGTTTGACCATTACCACGACATGGCCCCCTGTATTTTCAGTTTGTGTTTCGAAGCGTGGGGTGACGACTCCAACTTTGGAGAAAGTTCTGAAGCGCGATCCGTTTTTGATTAGTATCCAACCGGTTCCAACCGTTGTCAAGATTCTTGGGTTTTATGTATTCAAGCTTGTTTGGCCAATTTTAGAAGAAAAGAGCCAAATTTTACAAATTGGTCCAAAGAAAATATTTAATGCAATGGATGGATTGACATTGAGTTTATTGGAAGTTTATTAACTTGAGAGTCCAGCTAAAGACTCGCACAAAAAGAAGCGCTTGCGGGAGGCAACCCGTCATTAGAGTTTTCTTTTCTTTTTCTTTCTAAACTTCTAGTCTTTAAGGATAATTTAGGATTTTTTTTAATGTTTTTTTACTTGGTTTTTGTTTTTGATCTTTTCAGTTTGAAGCTTAGGATTTCATGTGAGGGTCTAGAGTCAAGTCTGATGAAGCGAGAAATCGAGTCTAGGCGAGAGAGGAAACGAAGTTTTGAGTCAAGCTATGAGTCCAATTGATAGAAGGGTTATAGAGTGTTTATTCCGTGAAGAAAAGGGAGGAATTATTAGTTTATATAACCCCCATACATCAGCAACGGACTTGGGCAGAATAAAATTTTTGTCACACAGCGGTCTACTCGCCGAGTGCATCTTATGGACTCGCCGAGTCCATGTAAAAATTCACGATTCTTCTGCCATTTACGCTTCAACTCGGCGAGTCTACATACTTACTCGACGAGTCGCTCATTCTTCTTACTTTTGAGCTGAAGATTTGATGACATTTGATATGGGCATTGGTTCTATTCTTTGAAGATCATTTTCCGAGCATTTCCAAGAGTTTTTCCCTTATATTTGGAGCTTTTATAAAGACTGTACCACACGAGATGTTTGACACCCAAGGCATGGATGAGTTGTTCCTATGTCTAAAGCCAGCTGAAGATGGAGCTTTAAATAAAGAAGATCAACCTTGCAACTACTATCCCAGGGGAGTTTGTTCCAATTCCCTCTTTATTTTATTGTTCTTTATCATGCATAATATGCAATGGGGACATTGCATAAATTAAGTGTGGGGTAGGGGTTGGTTACATCTTAGTAAATTTAGAATCCTAATATCCTAATTTAGGTCTATTTAAAAAAAAATTGCACTCTTGCATACCAAAAATGTTACTTAGGACTTAATTTAGAAAATTTTGGTAAAGCAATTAGGATTCTATGCTAGTGTTAAGTTTGATGATTGCATGAAGACCCAAATGTTTAGTTGAGCCTATATATGTTCTAGTGCATTTGTGGCTTCCTTATTCTAGTGAAATCATGGGACAAAAACACGACCTCGCTTAGTTTGAGGGATGCAATATGTTTAGCATCGTGTACCAGAAATGTATCCAGGAAAATTATTATCGTTAACCAATAAAGGTTGAAGTTGAGCGCCCCTGCTTAAGCATGTAGGATTTTGAGTGAAAAAAGTGAGTTACATGTTAAAAAGAGAGAGAGAGAGAGAGAGAGAGAGAGAGAGAGAGAGAGAGAGAATTACAAGAAAAGTTGTAAGAATTTTGGAGCAATTAAAGTGAAGATCAAAAGATCGAAAATTCTAAAGAAATTCAAAAAGTTGAAGATACCAAAAATCAAACAACAAGGTGGTGAATTCAAAGAAATTAAAGATCAAATGTCAAAGAAGTGAAGAATTCCAAAGAGCTCCAATGTGGTATCATAAATTGTAATTGTCAAGATTATGTATGCTTGGGTTGCTCAACCAAAAATACCTTGAGGTTAGGAGGTTTTCTGTGGATGGATTCGGAGGGATGCATAAAATGAGCATTGTTCGGAAAAAGTGGGTGGATGTTTATGAGGATTGTGAGTATTTAGAGTATGGGGAATTCCTTAGGAAAAATTTTAGACACAAATGCATGCGTTGCGGTCTTGGCATAATGGCTGGGTTCGATTGGGATTGTCTTATGTAATATTAGAGTTCAATTTCTTTGATGAGGTTTATCAGGACCTGTGAAGTTTCTGATTTGAGTCTCAGGAAGAAGACCAATGTGAAACTAGTAAAGTCATCAACTATAACCAATATGTACTTCTTGTAATGGAGACTGGTTACGGTAGATGGACCGCAGAGATTAATATGCAGCAACTCTAGAGGTTCAGAAATTGATGAGTCAATGACCAGTGTGTGACTTCCCTTTGATTGTTTTCCACACTCACAAGCAGGGCAGAGTGTTTCATTGTTGTACTTCAGAATTGGGAGGCCTCGGAAGAGTTCTTTCGTGAAAAGATTGTTGATGTACCGAAGGTTTAGATGAGCTAGCTTGCGATGCCACAACCATCTAACTTCAGATACGGCTTTGGACAGAAAGCATAACGGTGGTTTCCCAATGATCAACGGGACATCCAAAGGATACATGGTCCCTTCGGATTTGGATTTGATCAAACAGGTGCTTCTGTTGCTTGTCATGATATAACAATATTCATTATCAAACTCAACTTGATGACCTGCTTTGCATAGTTGGCCTACACTGATGAGATTGTGCTTAAGGCCTTATATATAAGCAACCTTTTGTATTGAGAAGTTCCTTGTTGTTAATACACCGTAACCTCGGATGATACCGTTTGCATTGTTACCAAAAGTGACATGTCCTCCATTACATATAGGCCTTAAATCTCGAAGGCATTCTAACCTTCCAGTCATGTGCAAGGAGCAGGCACTATCGATCAGCCACTCCTCTTCTTGTTCCTCCTTGCACAAAGCCTGAAAATTACACGGTTAGTTTGGGCACCCAAACAAGTTTGGAGCCCGGAGTTACAAGTGAATTCTTCCTAGATGCATGAACAGAGGTTGCAGAGACAGGTTTCGTATCAACTTTAAGACCTAGACCTGAGTGTTTTGAGGTCTTTTAAGAAATACATGATTACAAGGTTGGACTTGATTTGGTCTTTTAGGATGATAAAATCCAAAGGTAAGATTTTTTTTTTCATTTAGCCAGACATTGTCCTTGGTCAGCGGTCCAAAGGGTGTGATGTGAGGCTTGTGACCAGTCCGAGAATGAGATTTGAATGAATTGCCCTTGGGATTTGAAAAACTTTGGGCATTGGACTTCCTCCTAGGTTTTGATCTTTCGTCAAATTGGCGTGACTTTAAGAGTATGGGAGTTGGAAAAATTCCTTTCCATTTTGGGTCATCTGAGGAATAGTTTTGAAAGGGATATCTGTGAAAAGACTTGACACTCTTTTGGGATTTTTTAGAAGATTTTGAAAAAAAAAGTTGGAACAGTAAAATCCTTTTTGTCTGTTTTCTCGATTGGAGTGTTTTTTTAAATCTGATTTGAGATAATATGTTTTTCAAGACCCTTTTGTTTTAAGATTTTGGTTTTGGTTTTTGAAAGAGTTTCTCGCTTTTTCTTACGAAATTTGAGTTCCTCTTTGAAAGCATGTTTTGCTTGAGTTTTTGGGGAACCGCAGTCACCGAGGTTTAACTGCGGTTTCCTGGAAAATTTTGACCCCTTTTGAAAACGAGGGCTTAAGTCACTTGAACTAGAGGATACAGGAGTCATAGAGCATTGACCATATTCAAAATTTTCTATGGGAAATTCATGAAGAATTGGTTGGATGGTCACAGATCTTTTGACTTTGGTCTGAGGTAAAGAGGATTGAACAACCTCAGAGTAAGTCAGAGATAGTTCCTTAGTGGAATATTTTAGATGGTAACTACGGCTTGAGACTGTAGTTTGAGGAACTGCGGTCTGAGGGAGCAGTTGGACAGTTCATAGGGACTTCCACAATGATTTCCTCATCGACGACCGATGAAGCCTGAGAGTTAGGATTAATTGTGCTAATGATGGGTATTTGATCACCTGGATGATCTGAGGTTTCGGGAAATGTTTTGTCATTCACTTGGAAGTGAAACTCTCGGTCCGGAGGGACATAGGGATGGTCTTTGTTAAATCGGGGCGATGAGTACTTTGCAGTGGAGTACCCATTGGACCAACCCCAATTGTACGTATTGTCTACGGTTCCATTATTAACAAGATTTTCAATGGCTTCACTTTCAGTAAAGAATTTTTCGATTAACAAATTCAAACGTACAATTTCTTTTTGTCCTAGTTCCCTCTTATCTAGAGCTATTCCTAATTGGGTTTCACATAACCTCTTTGCATCTTTTTCTAATACTAAGTCTCTTTCTAACATGGCCACCTTGAGTCTTTTGTCTTCTAGACGTCCTCTTACATGGAACATTTCCTGGGATGCTATGTTCTTCTCATCTAGGGCCTTGTTATAGTCTGAAAGGACGACAACACAAGTATCATTAAGTTTGTCCAGATATGGTTGACAATCATGCATGTTATAATGAAGAGTTTGAATCATAAGTTTTACCTGTTTGACTATGCTCAGTGTTCTGTATTTGGCCATGAAGTAGTAGTTTTTTTTCCAGTTTTGTCGAACCATCTTCATCAACAGTTGTCAGCATGTAAATTTTACCCTTGCCCTTGATGTTGAAGTCTTCATCATCATCACCTGATGACCATACTTAATGATCTCTTTTCACCTGGGCTACATATTCCCTTCCCTTTTCCTTTTCATCCATCTCTTGTGCCATTCGGAGATAAAAGGCTTTGTCCTTCACTACATTTGCTTTACATTCTTTAGCAAAATGATTCTCTTTGCACTTATGACAAATGACAACATCTTCTTTAACTTCGGTCGAGGGACCGGAATCAGTTGGTTTAACAGGTTGTGGTATCTCCTTGGCTTGATGAGAGTTCAGAGGTTGTGGAGATTGGTGAGGGTGTTTTGGATATCGATGGTGATTGTTTTGAGGGTTGAAGTTTCGGTTAAAGGGAGGCTTAGTGTACTGCTAATTTTTGCGAAAGGAGGTTGGAGGTAATCGATTGAACTGCTGACTAACAAGAGCAATAGCATTCTGGAATTCCTCTTCACCATCATACTCTGTGTCAGCTTCGTATGACTGCGGTGGGTTTTCATAAGAGAGAGAGTAAGGTTGAGGAGTTATGTTTTGCGGAGTCTGGGCCATGGGAGCAAGTGACCCTCCAAAGTCAGCACAATCTTTGAGCATTGTTGATTCTTGTGCTTGGAGTTCTTCGTATAGTTTGAAAAGAGAGAGTGAGTGGATCTTCCTGTCACCTTGGACTATCATTTTTGCGGTAGTCCAGTGTTTCCCCAAACCATTAAGAAACTGAAGATTAGTTTCATGGTTTCTGCGAAAAGTGCCAACATTTGATAACTTGGTAACAATAAGGTTGAATCTTTTGAAGGAGTCCTTAAGGCTTTCACCCGCATGAGTTTTGAAGTTATTGAACTCGTTAAGTGCGGTGGTTAGCTTTTATCTTGTGCCTGCTCAGAACCTTCATACAGGTTCTTGAGAACATCCCATATCTCTTTGGCTGATTTGCAATTGATGATGATGTCGAAGTTGTCAGGAGCAACTCCGTAGGATATTTCATAAAAGGCAATTGCATCATTTTCCATTTTATCAAGATCATCATTAGTGGGACGATTCATGGCAGGTTGGCTTCCTCCAAGTCTGGCTTGAACTGGAGTAAGAATAGGGACATGAGATCCTTCTTCTACAGATCTCCACACATCTCGTCCAAGTCTTCTTAGATATCTCTCAATCCTTTGTGACCGGTAATGATACTCATTTGCCACCAGTATTGGAGCTCTATTCGAACCTCCAACAATGTTGGAAACGTTAAGAGATAATGCTTGTGCCATATTTTCTTGTTTTGTATTTTTTTTTATTTTTATATATTTTTAAGAGAAATGAGCTTTAGTAGTATAGAAGGTTTTTCAAAATTAGAGTTTTGTTCAAAAAGCAACCACTTTGGCTCTAATACCAATTGTTGAGAGAAAAACTTTTGAGAAACACACTTGAACAAACGTTAGAACAATTTATAATGCGGGATAAGTTTAACTCAAAGGATCATAAAGCTCAACAATAATAAGAAGTTAGTGTTATAAAGTTAGATGATTAGATGCAAAAATATAATGACGAAAGTGTAAGGAAATATAAATGAAAACAAGTATTATATCAAGTAAACACTAAGCTAATTCTTAACAAGGATTGCATTCAAACCAAGTTAGAAAGTGTAATCTGCTTAAAGTAATTAAGTCAAGAATGACTTGCTCCGAAGGAGACATTAAGATCTTAAGGTAAGAATTTAAGTTCTGTAAGATCTTTGAGAATAAGAGAGTAATGAGAGAAGTAAGATGAGATGAAAGAGATGAGAGATGTATGTGATAAGAGATGCATTTTCATTAGAGGTGGGACACTCTATTTATAGAATTCCGAGAACATTACAAAAGAATAAAAAAAATACTATAATTCAAAGGAAGTGTCCATGCAAGGTACACTGGACAATACATTGTAAAATCAAACGTTAAAACAAAAACTAAGTCTTTGTTCCAGACAAGGTAGTTGCGGATGACTTCTCGTTGCGTTAGCAGAAGTAGTATTGCGGTAGAGAGGAGGACTTCGGACTAAGCTTCAAGAGGACCACTTTCTTGATTCAACATTCAACTCAAATACAAAGGGACAAACCAAAATTCCATATAATTATGGCTTACCATCTTGAATAAGAACATGTACTAATATTAATCGTGGAATAAGTTATATCTCATTTTTCAAACCATAAATATAAAACCATTTTCTTACAAATAACCCATAGTCTACAAATGAGTGTTATCTCATTTGTAAACTAGTTACGTATAAATGTAAAATCAAATATAGAACAACTTATCCACAAATGAATTAACCAAGAACCTATAACTGAGTGGTATCTCACTTACAAAAAAAAAATGCATGTTAGATAGCTTACACACCAAATATAAGTCAATAACTACATATCAGATCCATCTCATCCATATATATAGATGCCAAATTATCATTTATCTGCAATATTATCATAATGGTAGTTTTTGAACAATTAAAAAGAGTTTAATAATAATTCGTGTACAAAAAAAAGTTTATTGACTATGTACCTAGAATATATACATTACCCTTTCAAGTTATTTAATCCATTTTTATTTAAGTACGGTAACCAGTGTTCTAAAAGGCACGTCATGGGCGGGTCAAGGCGTGTCATGGCGTAAGGCGCGACTTCACCATTACGAAAAAGTCTTATAATATTGTTGTTAGGCATGTCCCGTGATAAGACATGATATGGTGTCTCTTGGCGTGTTATGACGCATGTTTTTTATTTGAGACATGTTTTTTTGCTCTTTTTTATGCCTTTTCTAATCGGACATACAAATATTGTATTTTTTGTTAACTTTTTGTTATTAGTTGTTGATATAACACTTTTAAAAACTAGTTATATTTGATATAAATTTATATTTATGTGGTAATATAATTATATATTAATACAAAATTGCCGCCTTACATCACGCCTTGAAAACGCCATGACTCATCATAGCTTGTTAAGTTTGAGATTTGGTCTTGTCGCCACGTCATGCCTCATTCATTTTAAAACCTTGAAGGTAACTAACATAACCTATAATATTCGATCATAATGATATTTTTTAAACACCTAGAAAGAGTTTACTAGTAAACCATAAGCAAAAAACCAATTTAACGACTAAATGTAAACGTAGAACATAATTTATTACTCTCTAAAAAAAACTACCCATATAATTATTATTTATTAAAATCTATTCATTAACTATTAAAATCAAATATAGTATAATAAATAGTATAGCACCATATTTTGTGTGGTACTAATCATAACACTTAATTTGGTGTAAGAAATGATGTTATATTGGAGTAAAGTTATAATAAATATAATATAATAAAAGTTGTTGGGTTGGAATGCTATAAAAAAAAAACTAATGCTATTATGTGCATGGATACCACTATACTTGTGAGAGAATAATACCACTATTTATTAACCTGTTTAGACAATAATAAGGTCGGTCCAAACATAATTTTGGTCAGGAGTGAGAGGGAAATAAAAAGGCTCCTCAAAGATATAAGTATAGCCAAACAATTTATAAAAACTAGAAAGGTTACCCCCGCTACGCGGGGGCCAGAAACTTTCAATGTTGTTTCCGAATCGATAAATATGACAGATGTAGAAAGTGCAAGGATGAAAAGCCCGAGCTTTGCCACAGACCGTTTTTTTTCATGTTTTTATGAAAAAAAATGTGAAAGTTTTGATTGTAAGGACCAGAAGTGTCAAAATGGCTAAAGAATTAAAGGGGTAGGAATTAGCAACTTTTTCGAAAAGGGATCAAAGTTGTCAAACCATTAAAGTTTTGTGACCAAACTTTAAATATTAAAAGGTTCCTAAAAAGTGTAAAATTATTGATTGCAAGAACCAAAAGTGTCAAAATGGCCAAAGAATGAGGAGAAAAATTGCCAAAAAATGACAAGTTTACTATTCCTAACATTCATTTCTTTAATATATATATATATATATATATATATATATATATATATATATATATATATATATATATTAATCTAGGAATTTATAGAAAAATAGTATTCTAGCCTTTTAGATGCAAAAATCATTAATAATAGTATCTAATACACAAATATATTCAAACAATTTATAAAAATCTCTAAAGAAAATACTTCTTG
Organism: Lactuca serriola; assembly: GCF_051521515.1. Lineage (NCBI taxonomy): Eukaryota > Viridiplantae > Streptophyta > Magnoliopsida > Asterales > Asteraceae > Lactuca > Lactuca serriola. Next base: position 338,497,014 of record NC_136412.1, read on the forward strand.
TACCTTTTTTAAATACAAAATCATTAATAATAATATCAAAATCAATCTTGTCTAACATATCTTTATATATAAAAAATGGTTAATCTCATAAAAAAACATTATATTTTGTGTTTTTTTTCAGATTAAACTCAACTTTATTTATTGCTTGAAAAAGAGCTTTTATTTTTTTATTTTTTCCAATAAAACCCCAAATTTTGTTTTTTTTTCTCAAAAAAAAACTCTCAACCTTCTAATTGTTTCCAAGTAAATCATTAACTTTTTTTTTTAGTTTTTATCGAAAAAAAACACTCACATTTTACAAAAAAAGGAAAAAACGACTAAAAGGTTCAGATAGGAAAAAAATGAAAAAAAAATGCAAGATCTTTTTTCGGGCAAAAAATAAATTTGAGGTTTAATCAAGAAAAAACACAAAATATAAGGTCTTTTATAATATTAACCCATAACAAAGAGTTAAACCATTCAATATTTCTTGTAACATCAATGACCTTGAGTATTTTTTTAGTAACTTCAACTTTGAAAAACTTTTGTTACGGATGCTATAATGACAAGAATGATTAATAAAATTTTATATGTAATGAGATTTTAACTATTAAGACTAAGGAGTTGATATGATCTAATCAACTAATACATTCTATCATTGCTTGCTAGAATGTTTCATAGTTTGTTGGTTTATAATTTGTAACCATCTTCTTTATGAACAATGATAATTATGCATATCATATTGCTTCTTGCTGATTCCAATAATGTATCAAATTTGGGTATTTGAATTTGGCTAGTTCCTGCTTCATGTAGTTTTTTTCTTTAAAAATAAACTAATGGTTATACATTAATAGTAAATAAACCATTAAATTTATGGCCCCTTGGAACGATGGGCCTTAGACAATCGCTCTTATCGCTCACCGAATGGAGCATGCCTAGTCAATAATAGCTCATATTAAAATTAGGTCTAACAATCGTGTCGTGTTCGGGTCGGTGGGTCGCGGGTTGACGGGTCAAAATATACCAATCCGAACACGACCCATTTAACTATACAGGTCACGTGTTTGGAACATGAACTTATATATGACCCATCAATCCACTTATTTATACAAGTTCACATGTTGGTGGGTTCGTGGGTTAGATTTTGGTTATGTGTTCGTGGGTCTGATTCCATAAATAAAATTGATAATTAAACATGAATAAATTCTTGATACAAACATATCTAAATTTTAGAAACTTAAGTTTTAAACATCTAAATGAAAATTAAAAACATTCATGGAAACATGTTCAAACTAAAACATTAATACAAACATAGATAAATTCAATCACATGCGTCAACGTTGTTCGATAATGATTCATGCTCATTCATGTCGCCGTTCTTTGTAAGTTCGTTTTGTCGTTCATCATAGAGGGGAGACCGAGAGAGAGCTTATTTGATTTTGTTTGTGAGATACTGAAATTATTTATGGCAAACGTCAAACGTGTTGCAATGCAAATCCATAAATGGTTACACAGATGTCAAATGGTCAATGATATCAAGTATCATATCCTAGTATAAAGTATAAATTGTATAATGTATAATATTTAATACATTTAAAAAAATATATAATTTTTTTTATTAAAATTCTAAACGGGTTGGAAGGTCAACCCGTATATTTTTTGAGAAACTCATATATGACCTGATTAATAAACGGGTTGACGGGTTGAAAAACTCGACCCAAACCCGTTTATTTTGTGGGTCGTGTTGCGTGTCGTGTCGAGAATTTTAGGCCTACCTAAAATCAAAATATAGACTTATTAAAAATTACAACCTATCACCATCGAACCATTGTTTAATTACCATCCTCCAATCCATTCAATCGACAATAGAACCAAAAAATCATGGATGCTGGAATCGACAAGTTGGAGGGAGGGGTCAAGATTTATAATCAATGATTTTATATCAAAAAAAAATTCAACTACTTCTGTTACCTACGGAAAGCTTGAGAGGTGCGAGCATATATGTTATTCGATCCCTCAATAATGACTAATTTTGAAATCAATGAGATCAAGTTATCTTAGATAGTTAGATGAAACTTTTTTTAATGGAGTTTCTTAGTTGTCATTCAATCTAAAATAAAAATCATTCAAAAAGACAAATTATCGAAGTTTATATTTTAAAGTGATTTACGATTTGCTATTATCAAAACATCCATTACTAATGAAATCTAGAAATCAAAAATAATTCGTAAAGAAAAAATAATAGAACGTGATGGGTAAAAAGATAAGGGGCTAAATTTGACAAAATGTAGTAGAAGACCCCGACATGGAAATGAAAATAGGGGGAGGGTAATAAATTCAAACAGACAAAATGTGGTCTGACCTTTCACTTTCAGATATTAACGATTAGGTCCCCTCACTTTTCAAAGTACCCCACATTTTTTCTCTTTATGTTTTTACACGACCCCATTAACGATTTGCTTGTTTGTAGCAACAGGGAAAACTACGTTTCACTCATATGAATACAATATCTTCAACAAAGTTTCACCTTTATATTTTATTTTTACGGTTGTGTTGTTTGTCTATTAACGTACAATATATATACACTCTAACAATTTCGGATGCATAAAAAGCACAGCAAGGTCAAGCTTTATAAATCATAAAAGAACCATAGTGATTTCTACTTAAATGGTAATTTGTATATATAAAAAAGAGAAAGCATATCATTATTGATATATGTAAAATATATCAAGTGGTTAGGACACCACCTAATAACAAGAAGGGGTGAGCATTTGGACCGGACCGGATCGACCCGAGCCGGACCGGTTTCGGATAATATTGTGGACCGGACCTATGAGACTTACCAGGTCCGGGTTTTCCGGTTCTTGAACACGGTTGGACCGGTACAACTTTACATGCATATTGTACAAGTCGTTAAAACGTATTTTTGGGTTTGATATAACTCGTTAAAACGAATATGTTGTTGGGTTTGATACGTTACAACTCGTTAAAACTTAAAATGAATACATTTTTAAGTTTGATATGATACAACTCGTAAAAATGAATACATTTCCGTTTCTTGTACCCGTTGGACCGGTCAAACTTTGATTGTTTATACCATTTGTTTGAACGTTAAATCAAATAAGTTAATGATTTTATCATATTTCATGCATAACTAATTTAACTTTATCTATAATATCATAACTTGCAAAATTAATTTTCCAAATAAAAGCACCTAACATATAAATCAAGTCCACCAATAAAAGTTAACAATAGTAACACAAACATACAAAAGTACTTATTGTAACATAAAAATCATAGTTTAAACTTTAAAATCAATCCAACAAACAAATAGGTTTGTAACTCGTTATCCATTCGATCTGAGTTGCTACTTCCCGTACTAAGAAAATCATCAACAAAATCGTTATCATCATCACAATCAACGACTTTTTGACTCGCTTCTTGTTGAGAAGATCCACCATTGTCATATCATTCCAAGTAGATCATAAATAAATTATGCATCCTATTCTCAACCTCTTGGACCATTTGACGTGCTTTTATGTCTATTCCCATGAGAGTCAATGACAGTTCCATGTACTTGACCATTTTTTTAAATGCATGTAACAAAAAAGGTGATTTGATGGTAGGATCAAGCAAAACCGCAAAGTACATAAAAACGTTAATCTTGTTATAGGCACCTAAATACTTGTCGTATTTCATCTTCATGTCCTTTACCATTTCGAGAAACATTGGTTTGGTTGATATAGCCAAAACAAACTTTGTATTTGTCATGAATTTTTCAAAGAACTTCACTATATCCGTTATAATTTTGAAGTCAGAATTTTTCGGTACTCTACCGAGATCCCTTCTATATGATTTATCTGTCAAAGATACATAAAATTCTAAATCATAGTCTAAAATAATTGTTGAAAAGCTGAAATATTTCAGCTTTAATATCTCAACTTTGAAAGATTGAAACTCATTGAATATAACATAAAAAACAGCAAAATTATAGTATAAGTTCATCTACAAAATCTAGATTACACGTTAGAAAAAATCGAATGGCAATCCAACTTAAAACGAATGAGATATGTTTGTTTAAAGAATTTCACGGAATACAAAATTTAAATTTTATACAGAAAAACTGAAATATTTGAGTTTTGATATCCCAACGTTGAAGGATTGAATTCACTGAATATAACACCAAAAACAATAAAACTATAGTCTAAATTTATCTACAAGCTCTAAGTTACACGTTGTAAAAAACCGCATGTCAAATCGACTTAAAACAGAAAAGATATGATTATTTAAAGAATTTCATAGAATGTATATTTTTATAATTCGTCGTAGTCGTACCTACATGTTATTGGGGAAACCGAGAAAGGACGTAATAGGTATTCCATATTCGGTCAAACCGTCAGTATGAAATGGATAATTAGAAAATATATTTGAAAAGTTTTTTTTAGATCATGTTCAAAAACAGTTTTTACCCAGAACTGGCCGGACTGGACCGGTTTTGATCAAATCCTAGAACCGAGAACCGGCCCGGGGGTCCAAAAAGATGTCCAGGTCCAGGTCCGGTTCACTGGTTTAGTCCGGTTCACGAGTCCAGATGCTCACCCCTAACAAAAAGTTACAAAAACCTAGTAGTTTCATGTCATCCCACAAAAAAAAAGTGTTTTGAAAAAAAAAAATCATGCCACAAAGCCTCTTGTTTCAATTTAATCTGTGATAGCACATGTCACACCTAACATCACCGCTATGTGGGTTTCCGAATCACATGACCACATCTTGCACCATGTTACACCTTTTAGAACCTTAATAAAGGGTACTAATATTACTTTTTTATATATATTTTTTTTAAATTAAATTGTAGTTTTTTTATATCATAACTTCTATTTTCTGATACTTAGTATATATCCAAATATATCAAACACAATATATTTTTGATATTAAAGTCAGTTCATTTATATTGTTATAAGTACGTTATATTTTTATATCCTTATAAATTATGTTTTGCATATTACATTGTATTCGGTGTGTGTATATGGCACCAACATTATTATCAAAATATGGCTCGGTGAAAAAATATATCATATGACTTATTTTCAGCCTCAAAATCCACTTTGTATATCTTTATAAAGTATGGGTTTTTATGTATTTTTTTTTTACCTTTTAAATTAATTCGAACGGCTTAATCTAATTTTCCATCATAACTTTTATTACGTAGTATTCAGTATAAATCGAAATTACATCATTCAGAACATCTTATTTTTATATACATAATAATATAAATTTGTTTCAATCTGAAATCATATCATAAAAGACACGACATATGTTCACTCTGAAAATATGTTTTTTTTATATCGTAATAAATATATTTTCTTCTTTTGTGTTGTTATAAATAATATTGTTTTATTATTACTAATTGTTCGATATAAATCCAAATAGCACAAGATTGTCTTATAATTAACTATTGATATATACAACTGAATTCTCAATCCGACATATATCACACATGACATATGATCGATCTCAATATCTATTTTACTTTAAATCATTAAAGTGTGGTTTTCTCTTTATACCATTATAAATTTTTTTTTTTGATATATTATACAGTTTTTTTCATAAATATTATAACTTGTATGATATTTTCTATGACCGATATCAATACTAATTACGTCATTGTAATTTTTACAAGTCCAATCCTAAGTTTGATTTTATGACCCAACATAAAAATCAATAGTCAAAAAGTAGGGACAAAACCAATTCTACAAAGTCTTCAAGTGGTCGTTTGTGGGCCTCCATTTCGAGTTGGGTCGAGTTTGGTGGGTACACTCGAGCGGGCCTCCTTTTTGGATCTTCAGTTAAATCAATTTGGTCTTTTTATATTGCAGTAAAATTAAAGAAAAAAATAGTAAATAAAATAGTAAATAAAATGGAAACCAGCCTAATAAGATTAGTGTGTGCAACTAGTTCATGGTTACACATCTAAAAGTTGTCACTTCATATACCACGTCACCTTATAGAGGAAATGAATATTATAATACCCTCAATTAGTCAATTTTCTATGTCACCATTTTCCTTTTTCGATCTTTTTCAATTTATTTATTTTCGATTTATTTAATTTGTATTTTTTTCAATTTCTTTTGTTCTTTTATTTATGTTTTAACATGTATAAAAAAAAAAGACATGCAATTTAATTGAATCCTAAATTACATATAACATTTAAAACTAAAAATAACATTACACAAAAAACATTGAACGAAAAAAAAAAAACATAAAAACGATGTAGTTGTCCTAATCCAAATATTTCTCCTCGACCCTTTCCTTCGTCATTTGTAGAATTGCGAAATTGTTCGTCATTTGATCTTCGTCTGCTTGCCTACGAAGGATCTGCAAGTGTTGATGTTGCACTTCAACCTTTTGATGTGCAATTAGATTGTATTGGTTAAACTTTTCTTTGATTTCCGCCAACTCTTGTGCCCTTCTCTTCGCTTTGTCCGCGTGTCATTGAGCGCGCTTCACATTTTCGCGCTCGACCAGTCGACGTAGGTGGGGGGAGATCGATTTGATGTCATCAGGGATGTCATCCGTGTCGGCAATGAGATCGATGTTAGTTCGTGCATCGAAAACGTCAATTTTGGATCCATTTTGGATCTATTCTAACAAGCTCCCATATTTTTTTTATACTTAAAAGCGTGCCCTATTTTGACATGATATTGTTCCCTTGCGGCTTTGAACACATTGAATTCATTCGCACCACTTTGCTTTTGCGAAGAAAGTCTTATGAAAATCCCAATAAATTTGGTGCACCAACGATTGATTGGAGTCCACTTGCTACTAAGCATATAGATATTGTGATATAACTGTTTCTTTAAACTCACATGGAATTTTACGAGCACGGCTTTCCAAAAACCAACTCTTCGCATATCATTTCCTACAGCTGGATTTTTTGAAGTCTCGCACCACGCCACCGCCCACACGTACTCCTTCTCAGGTGTCCACCATAGTGGAGGTGCTTCTTCAGTTTCCATGATTTCTTTCCCTTTCCTTTTCCTTTTCCCTCTACCTTTCTGACTGTCTCCCGCTTGCGCTTCAGGAATAGTTTCTTGCATTGGTTGTGTGGTTGTTTGTGGCATGGAAGTGAAAGTATTGAAAACGTTTTGTTGAAGATATGGGTTTTGTTGCATATAGAACGAAGTAGGAAATTGCATTGGGGGTAAGGCGGGATGAATTTTTTTTCTTGAAATGGTATTTGTGGTGAGTTTTGAGAGTTGAGGAGGTACATATAGACTTCGTATTATGTAAACCTCATCGGAGCAAATGTGTTTGTGTTTGGTGGATGAGTTTGCGGGTTTTGCTTCATAGTTGGATGAGAAAAATTATAATTGAATTTTGTTTAAATAGAATGAGAGAATGGTAGTAAAATTTTGTTGTGTATATAAATGTAAATAGGTAAAAAAAACTTATTTCATTTTTGACAATTTTGTTTGAAATTGCACACATTAAGGCTCGTTATGGTGACCATGGAAGACCACATTACGGTTTGGTGGGACGGTGTTTTCCGTGTTACCACATCGTTAAAGGTGTGCCACATGGACAATAACGGTACATAAGACACCCATATGCATAGTCTAATTTTTACAATTACATAATGCATCAAACTTACAAAAAAAATAATATAAAAAATCGATCTAGTAACCAAACAACACACACAGTAGGCCCAAAGGCTTAAACGACAACACATACCAACAATATAAACTATTATTGTTTGTTTTATAAATCATGCATGCGGTTTTTTAAAATAAATAAAAGCATACCTTCCATGTTATCCACCCTTGCATTATAAGTACCAACATTACCTTTGTTATCATTAAGGTTCTATTTATATTTCATAAATAACAACTCACTGTATATTTACAAAATCTATATTTTGGCAATAAAATTTATAATGAAAACATAAATTTTTATAACATTCTTAAGAGATACGATCGATCGATGTTGAAAGTGTAACATTCATAACCTTCCTACATAACTGAAACTTGAAGAAAGAATTTACCAAAAAAAAAACCATTAAGAAATGGGAAAACAAGAAAACGGACCCGGACTTTCTGATTTTTACTATGTTAAATCCAAAATCTATAAAATGACAATTTAATCGTAAAAACTGAAACTAAAAGAAAGAATTTATCAACACACCAACTAAACAAAACAAAAAATGACACAATTAGTTTTGTATAGGTGCCAAACCTGCCAAAATAAAAATCTTACACATATCTTTTGAAAAAAATACAGGGGCCTTTTTTCTATAAGTTAAAAAATTGCAGCGACTAAATCTATGAAAATGTAAAACCATTGTTGCAGGGTCTAAATCTGTCAAAATGTATAACCTTTGTTGTAAGGACTAAATTTGCCAACAATATAAAACCTTTTATGCACAAACTAAATATGCTAAAATGTAAAAGTTTTGTGGCAAAACTCTAAAAAAGGAAAACTATACTGTTCTATGGGCTATTTGATTTAATAGTGAATTTTATGGTTACATGTTTCGGGGTTTCTTTGTTTTTTTTTCTCGTTTGTTGGCTCTATTTTGTGCATGTATAATATTTCGAGAAGAGTAGGGGACCAAAAGTGCCAACTGTACAAAGTAATGTGGCAAAAACTTTAGGGGCCACATTTGGTAAATGATAAGGACCAAAAGTGGCAAACTTTTGAAAGTTTGTGGCTAAATTGTGAATCATGAAAAATTTAGTGTGTGAATAATGATTTGAAGAATTTGTGGCTAAATTCTTGAAACATCCCAAAAGTTACAACAAAATTTTAACTTTTCAAAAAAAAAAAAAAAAAAACCAAAACCATAAATGTTTACATAACCATTGTTTCAAAAGTGTATTTTAGTAATCAGAGTATCCTAACATCCAAATAACATAAACTTGAAGGATGTGCACGGTCACACCTTCTCCTTGCCATAATCATCTGAAGTACCTGAAACAATAAACTGAAATTGTAAGCCAAAGCTTAGTGAGTTCCCCCAAAGTACCAACACACATAACATATAACAACATATATTGAGTCCACGACTAACAAACTAGATTACCCTTGAGCCCACAATGTAGGCCCACAACTTATATCTAGCCTGTTCCTGACCCACAACATGAGTTTGGCTTGCCCTTCAGGCCCACAACTTATGTTTGGCTTGCTCGCGAGTTTGTTGGCTACCGCTCGAAGCAATACTACCTCAACCCAACCATACAATGTCGAAATATACATAACAAATAAATATATAGCAGCAAACAGATAATCATGCATATCTTAATAGATCACTACAACATAGCAACTTCCTAACCAGGATACATAATCTACTGGGTCTATATTGGTGCCTTCGACCCATAAGTACAGTGAGGAAAACTCAAGTCGATCAGAAGATAGTAAATCTCACACCAAAGTCTGCTGCACAACGGCTCCTCACGATGAACACAATCAATACCAACCCTAGTTACTTTCTAAAGTTAAGCCCATAATCAAGAGGTCCAATAATAGACCAAGTCCTAACTAGGCTCACTAATGGACCAACCCATCTAGAGAATCCTAAGGCCCAAATGTTCCAAAATGGTCTCAAGTCAAAGGTCCAAACTCCAAGAGCTGACCCTCACGTCGTGACCAGCTCGTGCTCACTTTGTGAGCATTAACTTGACCCGAGCCCGACTCAGCGAGTCAACTCAGCCAATCAACTCGCCTAGTCTTGATTCCAACCATCCTCACGTTGTGCACAGTTCCCGAGTCACATTGTGACCCAGTTTGGGCAAAACAGTCGAGATGGAAAGCATTCTCACGACGTGACTGGCTCATTCCTCACGTCGTAAGCGCTGTATTGTCCAGCTTTGAGCACGAAGCTCTTATTCCTTTCAACCATTACTTGGGACTTTCCACAGGGTCTTCCCTCACCCAAAGGATGACAAAAATCTTAGCTTTTTAGTCATGCATGACTCAAACACTCACTAGGTCAAAAAAGGGAAAAATAAGATCAAGACTCATGCTTGGAGTCCAAATCTACTCCAAAACTTAGATCCAAATATTATATTACATAGAATGCCTCAATGATCCATAAAGTTGCCAACTTTATGGATCCCATGCATGCAATCCTTCACAACCACGCAAGAAGGAGCTTACAACTTAGATCTAGCATGCAAGAGGTAAAAAGGCCAGAGCTTTATGACTTATAATGGTCCAAAAGCTATGTAAGAAGGTGAGATAGAAGTTGGATTGCCAAGAGGTTGCTCTACCAAGGTCTTCTTCCACTTCAACGAGTCAAAAACCACCAAAAAGTGCTTCAATGTCACAAAAATGGCCAAGGACTTCAAGTAGGTTGAGATTAGGGTTTTCAAGAGGCAAGAGAGTGAGCGAGGCTAAGGATGGGCAACCCTAGCCCTCTCATTCCATTAAATAACCGAATATTAGGGTTTTGGTCTTCATACCGTTCTCACATCGTGAGCAACCAAAGTCTCACATCATGAGACTTAAAACACATGGGTCAAATAGTCAACGGTCACTCACGATGTGACGACCATGTCTCACATCGTGACCCTCATTTAAAAGCTATAAATCAATAAAAAAAAAGTAACTCCAAGACCAGGGCATTACAATTCTCCCCACTAGAATCAGACTTCGTTCTTGAAGTCCGCTGCCGCAAATAACTCAAGATAATGATCCTTCATCTCCTCCTCAGGCTCCCACATCCATTATGATCCTTTTCGGTGCAGCCAATGCACCTTCACTAAACCCAACACCTTGTTTCGTAAGGTCTTTATCCTTCGATCAATGATCGCCACTAGTCTCTCAATGTAGTTCAGGCGCTCATCCACTTGAATATCCCCCAATGGAACCACTGTGGAATCATCAACCACACACCTCCGTAGCTAGGAAACATGGAAGGTACTGTGAATCTGACTGATCTTCTCAGGAAAATCCAACCTCTAAGCTACCTTGCCAACCCTCGCAATCACCTGAAATGACCCAATGTACCGGGGCACCAACTTGACCCTCTTCCTAAATCGTATTACACCCTTCCAGGGTGATACCTTCACCAAAACCATGTCACCGACTTGAAATTCCAACTCAGATCGACGCTTGTCAGCATAACTCTTTTGCCAACTCTAAGTTGTCTGCAATCTCTCTCTAATTTACTGAATAAGATCTATCGTCTAAAGGACTACCTTAGTCCTTCCCATGATTCTATGGCCAATATCACCCTAACATACTGGGGTACGACACTTTCTCCAATAGAGAAGCTCAAAAGTTGGTGCACCGATACTGGAGTGATAGTTGTTGTTGTATGAAAACTCAGCGAAGGGATGTTGGGTCAAAATTATGGTTTATACTTTGCTTTTCTAAGCAATTGTATTTTTCTGTAATGTTTTATGAGTTTACGGCGTGTTTACGGCCGTGAACAGGTTTACGGTCGTGAAGCTGTTCACGGCCCATGTCTCATATATATAGGGTGAGGAGTGCATGTGGGTGTAAGTACAAGGAGCTTAAGTGTGTGTATTCCAAGATGTTTTAGAGAGAGAAACAAGAGAGAAGAGCTAGTGTGTGAACTATGTGTATGGAGCATCATTCTATTCATTGAATACATCGTAGATTCAAGTTATTCTTATTCTCCTTCTCTTCTATTTTGATCTGGCATCATCCGTTTGATTGGGATTCTGCACCATCAAACGGATCTGATTGATACACAAGAAGATTGGGGAGTTAAAAGGGAAGGTAGGAGTCCCAACTCCCACCAAATTCTATGAAAAAGGCTCTCAACATGTCCTTAAGTATTTAAATGGTCCGTTCACTTTGACCGTCGGTCTGTGGATGATAAGCAATGCTAAGATGCAACCTCGTACCCAGTTCCTCATGAAACTTTTCCAAAAACGAGATGTGAACTAGACATCTTGATCAGATATGGTGGAGATTGGAATACCATGCCGAGCAACAATCTCGTGCATGTATAAGTCAGCCAATTTCTCGGCTGAAGAACTCTCTCGAATGGCAAGAAAGTGAGCGCTCTTGGTCAGATAGTTCACGATAACTCATATTGCGTCGAATCCCTTAGCCGTCCAAGGTAACTTGGTGATGAAATCCATGGTAATATATTCTCACTTCCACATGGGAACGTCTAATGGCTACAACTTGCCATGCGGCCTATGGTGCTCAGCCTTGACCATTCGACATGTCAAGCACCTCTCAACATACCATGCTATCTCTCTCTTCATGCATGGACACCAGTAACTAAGTCTCAAATCCCAATACATATTGGTGGCTCCAGGGTGTATCGAGAACTTGGACTTGTGCGCCTCCTCCAAAACTGTCTGTCTGATCCCACCAAAGTCAGGGACCCAAACCCGTCCATACCGAGACAATAACCCACAACTATCAGTAGCGAACATGTCAACCTCACCCCGAGTCTCTTCTGTTTCCAATTATCCTTCTTGAATCCCTTGGCATGAGCCTCCCTAATCAGATCAAGAAGCATGGAATCAATCGATATTCTCATATATAGACTCCCGTCAGCAGAATTGGCCGTCTTGCGGCTCAAAGCATCAACGACTACATTCGCTTTCCCTAGGTAACATAGGATCTCACAATCATAATCCTTAAACACGTCAATCCACCTACGTTGTCTCATATTCAGATTCGGCTGATCCATGAGATACCTCAAACTCTTATGATCCATGTAGATTGTACACTGGACCCCATACAAGTAATGCCGCTAAATATTGAGAGAAAACACCACTACTCCCAGCTCCAAATCAAGTGTCAAATATCGAACCTCATTCGACTTCAGATGTCAAGAATCATAGGCAATGACTCTCCCACACTACATAAGCACCGCTCCCAACCCGGTGATGAATGCATCACAAAATACCACAAAATCCTCAACACCCTTAGGAAGGGTCAACACTAGTTCCTCACACAACTTTTGTCTCAGTGTCACAAATGTAGCCAACTGCTCATGCCCTCAATGGAATTTCACGCCCTTCCTCGTCAGATGAGTGAGGGGTACCGCAATCTTGGAGAATTCCTGAATAAATCTCCAATAGTACCCTGCCAAATCGAAGAAACTATTGATTTCCGAAGGAGACTTTGGAATCTCCCACTACATTACGACCTCGATCTTGGCCGGATCGACCAAAATCCCATGATGGTTAACGAGATGCCCAAGAACTGGACCTCTCGTAACCAAAACTCACACTTTGAGAACTTGGCATATAGTCGTTCTCGCCTCAAAACCCCTAGAAACTCTCGAAGGTGCTCCTCATGCTGCTCCGTGATATTGGAATATACCAAGATATCATCAATGAAAACAATAACTAGTCATTCGAGCATTGGCTTGCACACTCGATTAATCAAGTCCATAAATGTTGCAGGCGCATTAGTGAGCCCAAACAGCATCACCATGAACTAGTAATGACCGTAACGATTCTGAAACGTGGTCTTCTCCATTCCCTCCTCTTTAACCCTCACCTAATGATACCCTAACCTCAAATCAATCTTGGAGCACCAAGATGCATCCTCCAACTAATCAAAGAGGTCAACAATCCACCGAAGGGGATAACAGTTCTTTACTGTCAACTTGTTCAACTCCCAATAATCAATGCACATTTGGTGCGAACCATCTTTGTAACGCCCAAATCCTGGTATGAATTTTAAGCTAAATTGTTAATTTTTACAAAGGGAGTTGATGAGTTGGAGGCCCCAAACTCGTCGAGTAGAAACGAATCTTGGACGCGGGACTTGAAGTCTACTTGATGAGTTGAGAAGCCTCAACTCGACGAGTAGGGCTGCCATAGTGAAACCCTAATTTTTCATGTTTGCACCCTATTTAAGGACCTTAACACTTTATTATGGCCTCCCTCACCGGCTCCTTCAGTCCAGCAAAACCCTAATTCGTGATCTTGATCCTTTTGAGTGTGTGAGTGAAAAGAGAATGATTCCTTGGTATTTCCTTGAAGGAGTGGAAGTTAGAAGTTCTTGGTTGTAGGAAGAAGCTTTAGATCCAGAGAGTTCTTTGTCAAAGCAGCCTTATTGAGGTATAAAGTCTATACATTGACTATTCATTTACTAGATCTCTTCATGGAGTAGTTTAGGGCCTTAAGGAGCCTATTTTGGAACCATTCATGGATGCAAGCATGTTTTGGAGTCATGACTTCATATCTAGAACCTTTGAGGGACTCCATGATGTAAAGGTGCCAACTTTATGGCCATGGGAGTCCCATGCAACTTGTGAACCACTTTTTAGGGCCTTTTAAGCTAAATAACCCATGCATGGATGTAAAGTTAGTAACTTTATGTGATATATTGACCCTAGGGGACCAGATCTATGGTTTGGTAGCATTAAACCCGACTAGAAACGACTGTATGGATTTAGAGTATGGGGGAATTGACGAGTTGGGTCATGGTTCCCCAACCTTTTTTTGTTACTGGCCAAACTCGTCGAGTCTAGGAGATAACTCAGTGAGTTAGACATGTTTTGGGGTTTGAAGATTGAAGAACTCGACGAGTTCAAGGAGGAACTCGGCGAGTTATGAGCGAAATGTCCCGAATCTGTATGAAGGAGAACCCAATGAGTTCTAGAAAGAACTCGATGAGTAGGATCGAGATTTTAGGGTTTTATGGATCATGGAACTCGACGAGTTCGTGAAATAACTTGACGAGTAGGATAGAGATTTTAGAATTTTATGGATCATGGAACTCGATGAGTTCATGAAAGAACTCGACGAGTAGGATCGAGATTTCCAGAGTTTCATGGATCAAGGAACTCGACGAGTTGATGGACCAACTCAGCGAGTTAAGTCAACAGGATGTTGACTTTGACCAGGATGTTGACTTTGACTAGGATGTTGACTTTGACTATGACCTTTGACTAGATTTGACCCTTAAAGGGGTTATGAGTATGAAAGAGTAATTAAAAGAGATTTTATATGTAGGAGTTTTAAAAGAGTTGATCCCAGAGTCGCTGACAGTTCAACTACTTCACGACATTGAGGTGAGTTACCTTCCAGTAGAAGTGGGTCGAAGACACCAATGCCGACCCACTAGTAAGAGCTATAGTAGAGATGATTGTCTTTGTGATAATTATCTGGTATGTTACTATTTGTTATGTTTTATGTGCTAATATGCTATGATGTTCTGTAATAGTGGTAGGAAGGGTAGGATAGACCCCAGTACTAGTCGATAGGGTCGAAGGGGTATGCCAGCACCCGGATAAGCTAGGCAGTATATGATTTATATGTTTATGCATCAGGATTATATGTGGTAGAAGTAGAGGGTGAAATAGTCCCCGGTACCGGTCGAAAGGACCGAAGGGGTAGGCCAACACCCTGATATGTTAGGCGAGGTATCAGTCGAAAGGACCGAAGGGGTAGGCCATCACTCTATATGCTAGGCGAGGTACCGATCGACAGGACCAAAGGGGTAGGCCAACACCCTGATATATTAGGCAGTAACCGGTTAAAAGAGACCGAAGGGGTAGTCCAGTACCCGAATATGTTAGACAGTAAATATATTGTATGGTATGTGGTATGATTGGGGAACTCACTAAGCTTTGTGCTTATGATTTTCAGTTTATGTTTCAGGTCCTTTTTCTTCGAAGGGAAAGGAGCCGGCAAGGTAGCAACGCATCACACACACGATTTTCCGCATAGGGGATTCTTGGGATTTTTACTCTAACATTGTTACTATCTTATGACATGCTTTTGAAACATATGATCTATGGTTTTTATGAAATGAAAAAACTTGATGATGTTTTCTATAAATGGTTTTATGAATCGTTATATCAAAAATGTAATTTTTGTTCTAGAATTTTGGGATGTTACAAGTTGGTAGTAGAGCCTTGGTTTGAGTGATTCGGTCACACCTTCGGGGTGTCTGGACTCAAATCGAGGGTTTGAAATATTTTTATAAGAAAATAGTTTTTCTAAAATTTAAAATAATGAGTTTTGAGAAAGAAAAAGGTGTGTGATGTGTGCAATCGGCCGAACTCAAGTTAGTTTTCCCCAAGATACCCATACATGTTTGTTATGATATATGATATGATTATGAGAACTGCATGCTAGATTAGGGCTGAGGATCTAGGAAGGATGCCTTATATTCCTATTATATGTGTATAAGAACCGCATGCTAGATTAGGGCTAAGGATCTAGGAAGATGCCTTATGTTCCTGCTATATTTACTTATTGAATTACATGCTAGAACTGATTAGTTAGTGTATGATGGCTTGAATAGGATATGCTTGGTTTGGTTACTCAATGCCCGAATGCTGCTTGCCTTTTGCTTTTAGGAGTTCTAGTTGTTTTTAACTAATTAGTAAATGAATACGTTAAGTTACATATTTCAAGGACTAAATAATTTCAGAAGGTTAGGTCTAGCCCTATTTCGTAGCTCTTGTCTGAGTCCAACCGTTGTAGGGTAGGACCTCTCATTCGAAGAATTATATGGTGTTAGTGATATGTAATCGTATTCACACGCTGGTTAGGTAAAGGTAGCATGGATTTCTTATGCAACTGGTGGCGGAGAGTAGGTCGGAGAGTTACCCGAGGGTAAGCCTAGGATGAGATTAGTGCAGCGAGCAGTAGTAGTAAAAGGGACTTGGTGAAGTCAAGGCAACCCTTGAGGAAAGTACGGATAGATGTGGAAGGTAGTATGGGCTCGTACTACTGAAAGCAGATGATTCATACTCGAGTCAAGAAGGGCTGAGATAGAACCAGGGAACTTGTAGAGTGTATGATACCTCTCGAGGTTATGTATGACCCTGAAAATTATGTGTTTTCTTTCACAATGGTGATGAAACGTCACGAAGCAGGAGGTTCAGGATCTGGGTTAGGATCTGGTTCAGGTTCGGGTGCAGGTTCCGAGCTGGTTGATGACGGACTACGCGAATTCATCACGTCTAAGATTTGAGTGTGTCTAGCCTCTCTCTCAAAGTCTTCCTTTGTTCATGGTGTTTATGAACCATTTGAGGCATCTCATTTAAGGTGCAAAGCTCTTGAAAGGACAAAATTACAAGCTACAATAAAGAGGTGTTATTCTAACTTGTTTTATGATTCATGTACCAAAATTGTATGCTAGTTGTAAGCTTCATGCTTTGGAAATTTTATTGCATGTATAACTAGAGAAAACTTAGATCCAAAGCTATTAGAGTTGTATGTGCACTATAAGAGTGTTATAGTACACAAAACCCAACAGTATCGACTGTCCCCCCCCCCCCCCCCTTTCGAGATGTTATATGGGAGGAAGTGCCGAACCCCAAGTTATCTGATAAACAAAGTTACTTGTAAATTGTTTATATGAATTATCTTGCCTTATGAGTTAGATTAGATCAATCATGGATTATATGATAATTCTATTTGTTAAAACTGATCTAAATGTTTTTTTAATGAGTTCCATAACTTGTCCTCAAGTTATGGAACATGAAAGGTCTCATCCATTAAAATGACATTAAACTTATAAGTTATGGAAATGAAAAGGTTTTCAAGAGTTACAAAATTTGCCCTCAAGTTTTGGTATTTGAAAAGTCTTAAATTATAAAAAGATTAACTCTAGTAATTGAAAGGTTTCAAAAGATGCATCTCTTGGGTTCATAACTTAAAAATTAATTAAATAGTTTTAATTTTGAATTTTTAATAACCTAGATGCTTTGAATAGTTCAATTACACCTTATGCACTTTATTAAATTAATTAAAGTGTTTAATTAAAAGAGAAGTTTAATAAATCCATAATAATATGGTTTGAGATTAATTATATTAAGTGTATAATTTATTAATACATTAAACCACCAAGTATTTTAAATGTGTAAAATACACCCTTATACTATATAAAATTAAAAGTTTAATATATTATATATATGTATAAGTAAAAGGTCAGTCTTACCGTTAGTAGGCCTCATTCACAAAGCCGGTCTATAAGGGGGATATAAGGTTACTTCCTATGAAATGGTGGTTTAATGGGTGTCGTTAGTCGAACGAGTAGGATAGGACATTAATTCTCATTAAAAGTATAATGAAAATACCAAGTAACTAAACATTTAGAAATTCCCAATCTTAGTTACTTAGGAAAATGTGAATTTGGTGCTAACCCATGAAATTGCACTTTGCACCTTGTTAAGTCGTTAGTGGAGCGTGTGTTGTTAACCGACACACTTATTTGGGACTGACAATATGTGGAAAAAGGGTAGCTTGATGTTAATCATGGATCAATGGAGCGTGTGTGGTTAACCGGCACATTGATTGGATGATCTGTAACATTAAGTGTACCAAGCTAATTTCCATGGTTATTCACACCTTGTTTGTGATCCTCATCATCCCAGTCACAAACTTGAAGGGCATAATTAAGATTAAACATGTCATTGAAAAGTTCAATGAATCTCAAAGGATCTTGGAATTTCAATTCATTTATAACCTAAAATTCATTTTCGTTTTTCATGGTGGAAATTGGTAAATCGTCATTTACCCACCTTCGAATATTTTACAACTTCCCTCTTCCGAATTGTAGAATATTGTGTTGGATCCTAGCCTTAATATTTCATTTGGGTGTTATATTAAGGACTTAAATTAACTAACTTGAATATTCTCCCTTTATAGATGTCTAGGTCAGACAACTATGGTCTTCCCGAATCTTATGGAAAAAGCTTTCCTCATGAAGATGATATTCCACAAGACAATTAAGGTGAAAGATTAATCCCTTCTTCATGATGTAGTGGAACTTCGCTTCCTCCACCTCCTCCACCTCCTCCAACAGTTCTCCCTAACCCACAAGTTCAAAGACTTGAAATTTTCAAGTATCAGCTTTGATACTGTCTGATTCGGGGGCTACCCGATCTTTTGTCTCGCTCGCGCTCAGCAATCGATTCCTAGGGGATCCGGGGGAGCTGGATTGCCTACTTGATGTGGAAATAGCGGATGACAGGACCGTTTGGGTTGCGAGGGTGCATCGGGGATGCACACTACAGTTGTTCGACGAGCAGTTTTCCATGGATTTGGTCCCCATTCCCCTGCGAGGGAATAAGGTTATAGTGGGTATGGACTGGTTAAGCCCCAATGGGGCAGTGATCGACTGCGATCAGCAGCTAGTGACAGTTCGGACTCCTAGTAGAGGAGGGTTAGTGATTCAGGGCGAGAGGCCGCACCATGGATCAACTGTATGTTCAACAGCGAGAGGGAGGTGTTACCTTCAGCAGGGTTGCGTAGGGTGTGTCGCCTAAGTTATGGATACCTGAGATAAGGGTAAGGCGACAGTGGATGATGTACCGGTAGTGCGAGAGTACCCGGATGTATTCCCAGAGGATTTGTCTGCGATACCTCCGGAGAGACAAGTTGAGTTCAGGATTGACCTAGTCCCGGGTGCGGATCCGATAGCCAAGGCACCATATCGGTTGGATCCTCTCGAGATGTAGGAGTTGTCAACGCAGCTACAAGAGCTTCTAGACAAGGGATTTATCAGGCCGGGTATTTCACCATGGGGAGCCCCGATCCTCTTTGTGAATAAAAAGGACGGGTCACATCGGATGTGAATAGACTACCAGGAATTGAATAAGGTAACGGTGAAGAACCGTTATCCCCTATCGAGGATCGAGGATTTTTTTGACCAACTACAAGGTGCATCTTGGTTCTCCAAGATTGATCTACAGTCGGGTTATCATCAGATACGAGTCAGAGACGATGATGTGCAGAAGACAACTTTTAGGAATCACTATGGTCACTATGAGTTTGTGGTGATGCCGTTTGGGCTCACCAACGCTCCAGTCGCGTTCATGGACCTCATGAACCACGTGTGCAGACCGATGTTGTATCGTTCTATGATAGTCTTCATCGATGACATCTTGGTTTACTCTAAGACTCAGGAGCAGCATGAGGAGCACCTAAGGAAGGTGCTGGAGACATTGAGGAGGGAGAGAATTTTCTCAAAGTTCTCCAAGTCAGAGTTCTGGTTGCACGAGGTGTAGTTTTTGGGGCACCTTGTCAGCCAGAAGGGTATTCTGCTCAATCCGGCCAAGATAGAGGTCGTGATGCAGTGGGAGGTTCTGACGTCTCCAACTGAGATTCGGAGTTTTCCTGGTCTGGTGGGTTATTATCAGAGATTCATCTAGGATTTCTCCAAGATCGCTTTTCCTTTGACCCGACTGACCAAGAAGTCGGTGACATTCCGCTGGGGGACTGAGCAACAGGCAACTTTCGAGACTCTTAGACAACGGTTATACAAGGCACCGATTTTGACTTTGCTAGAGGGAGTCAATGACTTCGTAGTTTACTGTGACGCTTCAATCACAGGCATGGGTGCGGTATTGATGCATTGGGGTCATGTGGTAGCATACACTTCGAGGCAGTTGAAGCCTCACGAGGCTAACTATCCGATGCACGATTTAGAGTTGGGGCCAGTGGTTTTCGCCCTCAAGATTTGGCGGCATTACCTCTATGGGGTATGTTGTACCATTTACACAGACCACAAGAGTTTGAGGTACCTCATGGATAAGCCGAATCTGAACATGAGGCAGCACAGGTAGTTAGATGTGGTGAGGGATTATGACTGTGAGATCCTTTACCACCCGGGCAAGGCCAACATGGTGGTCGATGCCCTGATCCACAAGGCATTAGCAACCCTGATTCGATATATATATATATATATATATATATATATATATATATATATATATATATATCCGAGGATGATAGTGATAACTCCATTGCTGGAGCAGATCAGAGAGGCATAGGTGGAGGGCCTGAAGGAGCAGCGCCGGAAGTGAGACTAGATCATTGGCCAGGTGGCCTCATTTGATTATGACAGCCATGGGTTGTTGACCCTACAAGGGAGGGTCTGGGTTCCATACTGGGGCAGAGTACAACAGGTTTTTATGGATGAGTCCCATAATTCGAGGTTCTCCATCCATCCCAAGGCGAGGAAGATGTATCAGGATATTCACCCTGATTACTAGTGGCCTTGCTTGAAGTGGGACATAGCATGGTATGTGGAGAAGTTCTTGACCTACAGGAAGGTCAAGGCCGAGCACCAGCGATCCCATGGAAAGATGCAGCCACAGGATATTCCCGTGTGGAAATGGGAGGATATCACCATGGATTTCTTCACCAAGCTTCCCAAGACCGCACGTGGAGTAGATTTGATATTGGTCATCATGGATCGGTTGACCATGAGTGCTCATTTTATCCCGATCCAGGAGAGTATATCGGCTGAGAAGTTGGCCGAGATCTACGTGCGAGAGATAGTGGCACGGCATGGAGTTCCTGTCTCGGTGGTGTCAGACTGAGATGTCCATTTCACTTCCATATTTTTGAAGCGGTTTCACAATGAAATGGGTACTCGTCTCCAATTCAACACCGCTTTCCACCATCAGATAGACATACAGAACGAGAGGACGATAGAGACTCTCGAGCACATGCTACACGCATGTGTCTTGGATTTCGTTGGCAGTTGGGATACTTATCTTCCGTTACCAAATTTTTTGTATAACAACAGTTACCACGCCAGCATAAACCGACCTCCCTTCGAGATGCTCTATGGGAGGAAGTGTAGGACCCCATTCTGTTGGGGCGAGTTTGGTCAGAGAGTCATGGGGAGTACTGAGGTAGTACTCAAGACTACAGAGAGGATCCAGCAGGTCCGGAGCAGGCTCTAGACTTCTCAGAGTC
Organism: Lactuca serriola; assembly: GCF_051521515.1. NCBI lineage: Eukaryota > Viridiplantae > Streptophyta > Magnoliopsida > Asterales > Asteraceae > Lactuca > Lactuca serriola. Next base: position 338,518,658 of record NC_136412.1, read on the forward strand.
GGCAGAAGAGCTACGCCGATAAGCGACGATCAGACTTGGAGTTTTAGGTGGGTGACATGGTCCTCCTAAAGGTGTCACCTTGGAAAGGTGTCATCCGGTTCCGGAAACGAGGCAAGTTGGGCCCCAGGTTTATCGTCCCTTTCAGAGTTATAGCTCGGGTGGGTAAGGTGGCGTACCAATTGGATCTTCCAGCAGAGCTCAGCCAGATCCACAACACCTTCCATGTTTCTCAGCTGCGAAAGTGCTTAGTGGATGACTCAGTGGTTGTGCCTCTAGAGGACATTCAGGTTGATGGCAACCTGAATTACATCGAGAAACCAGTATCTATTCTCGATAAGAAGACGAAGGAGCTAAGGAACAAGAGGGTTGAGTAGGTGAAGGTGCAGTGACAGCACCGTAGGGGTTCAGAGTGGACTTGGGAGCCCGAGGAGGAGATGATGGAGCACTACCCAGAGTTGTTTCCAAGCGCAAAAAACTTCGAGGATGAAGTCTAAGTCAAGTTGGTGAGAATTGTAACACCATATTCCTGGTATGCATTTATTTATAATTTATTCATTTTTAAAGAGCTACTTGACGAGTCTGGGGCTGCTCAATGAGTTGGAAGCCCCAGACTCGTCGAGTAGGAACGAGATTGGCCGCGGGGTTTTAAGCAATCTACTCGGTGAGTTGAGAGCCCTTAACTCGGCGAGTAGGTCTGTCAGAATGAAACCCTAATTTCAGGTTTTGCACCCTATTTAAGCATCTTCATCCCCACCTTATGGCCTCATTTCCAGCCTCCAATTCCCAAACCCTAATCTACGAAACCCTAGAGCTTTGTGTGAGTTTGTGAGCCATTTTGAGTGATCTTTGTGTGTTGTTGAAGATTGTGGAAGAAGAAAGAGCTAGACGATTCAAGGAGAAGATAGTAGATCCAGAAGCAACATCTTATTCCCTTCATTTTCTGGTAATGAAGCTTCTAACTTGTCTATTAGTTTATTAGATCTCCTTATGTGCACTTTATTGGGTTTTGGGTCCAAGAAGCTTGACCCTTGGGATATATACGTCAAAAGCTAGGATCCTTTCAGATCTAGAATCATTAAGGGTTGTTAGGGCTTAAAGGTCCAAACTTTATGTCATTGGAGCCCCATGCAAGATTTAAGGAATTGTTATGGCCTTTTCAGCCCCAAAAGGCCATGCATGAAAGGAAGGTTAGGAACTTGACACGTTCAATTGGTGTCTAGAACTTGGATCTCAGTTTTCATGCTTTGGTTTGGAGTAAAATGGCTTTTAGACAAAGATCTATGTCCTAAAGAGCTAGGGTTTGAGCTAAACCCATTAAGAAGTACTTTTAACGGGTAAAGTTGGAAACTTTACCCTTAAGAGGGCACTTTCAATATGTAGAAGGAGTATGAACTTTAGATCTGGAGAGTAGAGGCTTAATATGTTAAAAAGGCCCAAACAGACAAAGGAACTCGTCGAATCCATAGAGGAACTCGACGAGTTGAGTCGTGTTGTCCCGGTTCAGTTTAAGGTAGAACTCGACGAGTCTGTGAAGGGACTCGATGAGTTGATTTGCCAAATTGTGACTATGAGCAGCCAGGGAACTCGACGGGTCAGGGGGATGACTCGACGAGTTGGATCGCGATTTCAGGGTTTTTGATTCATATAACTCGACGAGCTGATGAGTCAACTTGGCGAGTTGGGTCAACCCAGAACATTGACTTTGACTAGAATGTTGACTTTGACTAGGGGTAAAATGGTCATTTTACCCTATGAAGGATCATCGGATTTTGACTATGTGTTATTGTAATAATGATAGTCGGGGAGTCATTAGAGCAGCCGTCACAGATTCTCACGAGAGACTTCACATCTAGCTTACGAGGTGAGTTTTCCCGCAGTTGGAATGGGTCTAAGGCATCAAGGTCAGCCTGTTCATGTAAGTTAGTAGGTTTCAGATTAAGGTCCGATGCCGGGCGGGGCCCGATGTAGGTTTATTTGTTTTTCCAAATTTTAATCTGATGCAGGGACAGTACTCGAAGAATGTTAGTATGCTTGATGTCTTTGTGATTCTTGCATGTTTATGTATTTGTATGCTTCCGGATTATGGTCCGATGTCGGGGCGGTTCCCGATGAATGTTTGTATGTTTTTGGATTTTGGTCCGATGTCGGGCGGGGCCCGAGGAATGTGTATATGTTATAGCTAAGTAGTTATGCTTATGTTATGTGTATTAGTAGTTATGCTCATATGTATGTCGAGCTTTACTCGATGCCGGGTGGGACCTGATGCCTGGTGGGGCCCAATGTCGAACAAGCCGATGTCGGGCAGATCCTGATGTAGCAGGGCAGGGCCCAATATATGTGATATGCGATTATGTGATTATGTGTGGTATGTGGTAGTTTAGGGAGACTCACTAAGCTTCGTGCTTACAGTTTTCAATTTTGGTTTCAGGTACTTCCGGTAGCAAATGGAAGAGCTCAGGATGATTGCATTACACACACCATTTATTCAGCCTGGGATATTTAGAAACTGATACTTTGAGAAATGATTTTGATACAATACTTTGTTATGATGATTTGAGATACATAACTTTTGATCTTTATTGTGATGTTTGATGAATTATGATTTTCTTAAATGATTTTTAAAACGAAAATTTTGGACCATATTTTTGAGATGTTTCACAGGGGCTAAAACTTAATAAATGATTTATGTTTGAAAGAAGGAGACGGGACAAAAACCTGGCACCCCCTTCCCTTTCCCTCCCGTTTAAGAAATTACTACAAACACTAGCCCTAATATTTTTAGCAGACGCCACATTATCCCTCCTATCTCCAGCCGCCACCATCACCATTATTGCTGCATAGAACCACCGAGTGACCACCGCTGCTCCTGCCGCCGGCAAAGATGAGGACCGACACCGTGACCATTAGGGAGGTCAAAAGAACGGGATTTTCATGGCTGCTGCTGCCTTTCTCCGGTAGAGGCGTACCCCCTCATCTTCTACGTTTCTTCTGTCGTTACACCATCTCCCACGTTCGTCGTTGCTGTTGCCGCTCCGAGCAGCTATCCTTTTTTCTGTTACCTCCGGTTGTTGTTTTCCACCAAGAAGGCTCAGTGGTTGTGCGTGTGTGTTGCGTGTGTGTACGTGTGTTGCTATTACTAGTTTGTGAGGAGTGTGGGTGAGTGTGTTGTTTAGCCGGAAAACGTGGAAAACCCCATCAACGCAGCCGACCATGGTGGTTGCCGCCTTGCTGTCGATTTCTACCACCACCAGCCACTGTGTTAGGTGGCTATGTGCATGTAATATTGTGTGTATGAGTGTTTTTTGCATGGGTGATGTAGTAGAAGCTTGGTGGTCGGATTCTAACTCGAAACCACTGCCACCACCTCCGTAAGTGGGTGACTGTCGCCATGGACCGCCACTAACCACCACTGCCCGAGGTGGCAGTGGGTGGTGTTTGACTTACTAAACACAAAATGACCTAAACATCTAACCTTAGAGCTAGTGGCACGTGTTTGAGTTGGAAACCCAAATACTAGAAACCTTAGTTCGGGACTTATCGGGACCCACATTTTGGACCACTGTTTAGACTTACAAATCATATCCGACCATATTATATAATTTCCCTATTGTGGTGTTGGACTCAATGGATTAAGTCCCTAAGGGTTTAAGTGTTAAACACTAACCCTAGTTATGATTTTATGAGGGAACCCTAGAAATGGGAAGCCCTATTTTAGACACGATGATCAGGGAGCGTATTAGACTATTACTTTGACTATTATTGCACCCTGATATTGTTTAGGTCAAACGTTAATTGATGATGCTCTTAAGGGGGTGAAATCCTTAATGTGTTAGGTGTACTCACTTAACCCCAATCATCATTTTATGCGAACCCTATTTGTCACTTCGTGTGAGGTAGTCACTGTTGCAAGTGACTATGACATGTGATCGGGTATTAACTCAAGTATCTTCCTGTAGGTGATTGGAAGTGAGTTGAATCTAGTTGAATTCTTTGTTACTACTGTGGTGACCTAATCATATATCGAGGTGAGTTTCGCTTCACTATATTCATGGGTCGAGAGCACCAATGCCTACCCACTAGTTTTGGTTATATGTTAGTGGAGAGATGCCTTAGGGATTGTATATAGTCATGTAGGATAGACTGAGGATTCTCTATCTAGGCTCTTTTACTTGTTACTTGTTTGGTTGTGGTTCTAGAGTAGGATCACATGTCCAAGTGTTTATTTTACCTCTGATTATATACGGTCATGCATTCATTAGATTTTTGATATTTAGTATGATGCTATGTTGTAGTGATCTATTAGATCTGTATCCTGGTATTGAGTATGTTGTTTTGCTATGGTTATCTGTTAGATCTGTATCCTAGTATCGAGTATGTTGTGTTGCTGTAGTGATCTGTAGAATTGTATGTTATCTATACTTGTTGGTTATCATTTGGTGGAGTGCCCTAGGGACTGTCTGTGGTCATGCAGGATAGTCCAAGAACTCTAGATCTAGGCTTTCTTGCATGTTCCATGTTTGGTTGTGGCTCTAGAGTAATATCATTTGTTTGGGTGGCTATCTCACATCCGGTTACTTTTGGTTACACATTCTATGGAGGTTAGCTAGAAGCAGGACTGTATGCTGTGAGAGGACTAGTAGGCGGTAGTGATCTGTATGATTGATGCATGTATGTATTATATGCCTACTTGATCCTTGATTGTTTATATGTCGACATATGGTAGTAATGGTTTGAGGCGGTTCTGCTTTGTGTTGTAGGCCAAGATACCCGGTGCATGCTTGTATGTTTATTATATGTTGTTTCAGGTATCATCGGTCATCATGGGAAGGTGAAGGTGTGACTGTACACATTTATCAGCAACAATGAAGATTTCCGTGCATGAATATTACTTTGATTTTATAAATGTATTTGGACTAAACGGTTTTCTCCATGACGAAGTTATAACTGGGGAGATTTAATTAAATAAAATAAAAAGTTATGGTTGTGAAAATGAGACGTTACATAAACAAAGCATGAAAATAAATTATGTTTCGATCCATTTCTGGCGAGTAGTAACGATTATCCAAATTAACCCTAATACTATCAAACATAAGCTCACAAGTCCCAATGTTGGTAACAACTGATCTTCGTTTTTTCCCCATGATGAGGTTTAGCTTTCCATGCTCGACCTCTTCACTTTCCTTTTTGTCCCTGCATATCAGAACAAATGTGGAAACCACGTCCTGTATCAAGAAACCAATAATTTGAAATATTAGTATTATTGATTTGAATAGAATACATACCTGATGCGTAAATAATTATGCACTAGTTAATCCTACTAATGTAATTAATCGTCACCTCCTAGGAAATGTACCTTGTTCAAAATAGTATAGCACAACAGTCAGGTATTAAACACAGGGAACTGCATGTTTAGCTAATTTTATCTACTAACTACCTAAATTATTATTAAATTAAGGTAAAGGGGGTTTTCTCTAGTTTTGCAAGACTAGAAACTTAATTAACCAAACTAACTAACTATCAACTATTGAATCAAACATAAAAACTAAAAACAAGAAACACAAAAGATGATTTAAACCAAGGTAATTGAGAGACTTTTGTTTAGCTTCGATATAATTGTTATTATGGTTGAGTTATGGAAGTACAATGGATTAATGTTTCGTTGGTTACCGGTTCCAAAGATGACCAAGTTAATGTTCACTAACTTACTCCTTTAGCAAACAAGTTCATTCATACAGTGATTAGGTGGATAAACTAACAAGTCTATTAGTATTCGGTTCGAGTTAAATTAGACTTATAATAGATTGATCAAATTGGTTTATTGAATCAATACAATATATGATTGGTCGTCATATATTAGCTCCTACAATTACTTACCCATATTTCTATTTAACCCTAGGTTTTGGTCAAAACACTAGTCCTATAATTTTGCAATTCACAAATATCATAAGATTCAAGTTCAATAAAGAAAGATTTTCATGCAATCTAGATTAAACTCAACAATAAATAGAAAAGTAGTTCTCATAAGCATAGAAGATTCTTTAATAAGCTAAAGTATAAAGTAACCAACAAAACTTAACCCTAACCATAAATCAAGCCATAAAAAGTCAAAAAAATATAATCTAAATGAAATTCATAGGGCTTTAGCCCATGATTTTAGCAAGTAAACACATAAAAACGAAATTCATATTAATGGACATGATCAAACTTAAGTAGAAAATCGTAATAGAAAGTTGTATTGCCTCAATGCTCTCGATTCCAAGCTATGATCGACTTCTAGAACTCCAAGCTTCAAAGTGGGTACTTGGCCTTCAAAAGACAACAGTAGCTTCCAGCCAAAGTTCTTTTTTCGGAGGATAATGGCTTCAATTTATAGTTTTCCCGAAAACGGATCACCGCGACATGGTAAGTCCATCATGTCGTCACCTTCGTTTTTATGTTGTATTCATCAAATCTTCTAGATCCATCGGGGAAAACCAAAACGCCATGTCGTGGGAATGTTACCACGACATGGTGAGTGTATTTTTCTTCACTTTTTTGTCTTGATCCAAATTTATAGCTTCCAACTTCCTTTTCACTTCGAGCATGTCTTTTACCCCTACAACACAATATACAATAGATTAAATACCTTTTGTTCTATAATGGGCGTAAAAATAACTAGGAATATTAAGATATGATGTAAATTATATGTATAGATATGCACATATACGTACCAGAAGAAGAAACACCTGCTTTGGCCTTGGCATCGTTCAATTCCTGCAAGTACTTGGGGATCCTTCTTCTCCAATGGCCCTTTTGGCTACAATAAAATCACACAACTTCCTTTAGATCAGCAACAAGAGGGGTGTCAAAGTTAGGCTTTGCTTTTGCTCTACTGGGCTCACCACGATGGACCTTCCATTTCCATTTGGATGGGGTATGGGCCTTTATCTTCTTCCTTTTTCTTTGTTGGATAGCCATAACTAGGGCACTTGCAGAACTGTTGGAATGAGAGGTCTTCATTCCTACTTCAACTGTTTGCAACAGATTGTGAAGCTCAATCAATATGGTCTTTGTATTGTTCAAATCATAGGTGAAGATGAACTGATCATAACTACTGGGCAGAGAGTTGAGGACCATGTCAGGCAAGGTCCTTATCGAAGTTCACATTGATATTTTCCAATCTATCTACATGCCTATGCATTTTCTACACATGAGCGCACACGGATTCCCCTTCTTTCAATTTGTACGCCATTAGGAACTTGAACACTTCATAACACTCTTGTCTCGCTTTCTTGTGGAACATTTTAGACACTGCCATATTAAGTTCATATGGCCAGTAATCCTCATAAGTCTTTTGGAGCTCGGGTGTCATAGTTGCAATCATAATGCAAGAGACCTTCGTGGCATCATCCATGTGTTGATCATAGTGAACAATTTCTTTAGGAGTGGCAGTTTCTTTGTTGATTTATGGAATTGGAATAGTAAGAACATACTCTTTGTTCTCACAGCGAAGCATCATATTTAAATTTCTCATCCAATCCACATAGCTTGGACTAACAAGCTTGTCCTTAACAAAGACCGATAGTAGGGTGAAGTTGTGGCTTGATGGAGGAGGAGGAGGAGGAGGAAGTTCACCACTTGAAGACATTTCTTTGAAAATAAAGACAAAATTTTAGTTAGTTTTTTCAATCCTTGATATTTTAACCAAAATTAATATTCAAAGATAGGATCCAATAATGCAATTCAAAATTAAGAAAAGAGATGTCGTAATCTAATTACGAATTCATTTAAGGTAGGTAATGCATTTTACCAATTTCAATCTATATGAAATTCATAGATCATTTGAGATTCATTGAATCGTATCAATGACATGTTTAATCTCAATTATGATCTTTAATTTGTGATTGGGATGCCGATGATCAAAATAAGATATGAATAACCATGCAAACCCGCTTGACAACCTCAATGACTTTTATCAACTCAAATTAATGTGTCGGTAAACCACATACACTCCATTAATTAATAGTAATGATTGAGTTGTGCCATCATTTCAACTTTATAGTCCCCAATTAGTGTGTTGGTTAACCACACATGCTCCACTAACGATTTATAAAGATTGATGTGTGTTTTCATGGATTAGCATACACTTTCACATTTTTTCTTAAAGTAACTACAGTGGGAAATTTTGGAGAAGGTTCTATTACTTCATAGCATTATACTTTTAATGTAATTATATCCTATTGAACCCGTTATGCTAACGACCCTTCTCCACATAGTAGAGTGGTGGGTGAGAATAGACACCCATTCAATGGCGATTTTATAGGTTGCTTCCTTATACCCTCTTTATACTATGACTTCGTGAATGAATCATACTAGCAATTCAACTGACATGTTATACATATAGTATTAAACTTTTAAATGTTTAAAATACACCCTAATATATATATATATATATATATATATATATATATATATATATATATATTAGGGTGTATTTTAAACATTTAAAATAAAGTTCAGAAATTTATATTACCAATTTCGTAATTAATCTTTTTAATTAATCAAATAATTAAATTTAATTAAATCATGAGGATAATTCAAAACTTCCTGATATTAGGAGACCAGATTACCAATATAAATATTCAGATTTTAATGGATTAATTTTTTTAAATGTAATTATCCTAATCTAGATCTTAACTGACGTCAATAAAATTTCGCTGAACAGGAGGCCCAACACAATGTGGCAGCTAAACTCCATGCCGTGGCATAAGACAATATCACAGATTAGACAGTTGGCCACAACGTGGTAGAAGAACACCACGTCATGGCGACGAAACATAATGACGATTATGTTCTTCTCCAATTATTCAAGTTTAATTTATGCACATTCAGTTGTTAGACAACCTATGTGCTGATACCAATGATGGGTTTTACATGAAATAATGCGGAAAATATCTTAATCTCTTAAGGGTAAATGCAACCTAGTTTTGGATTTATATCATAACTCTATTGAAGCAACATACAATTAAACCACAGAACCTAATGCTAGTTGAAATCAAAATTCATAAGGTTAATTGCATACCTCTGATTTGTATTGTAAATAAAACCCTTTAAACAATCCAATAGTTTCTTGAAAAACTAGCTTCAATTGTGTGCAAGCCTCTAATGGTTCACACCCATAGCACAAGAACCCTATAAGATTTAGGAGAGAAAGGAGAGGTATCAAATTTTCGGCCTTTGCATCTTAGAATGTCATCGCCAAAAATTGTAAGTCCATGGGTCTATTTATAGTGATGGGTTTTTAGCATAACAAACAAATACCTATGTGTGCATGCAACCCTAATTCTTGGATCTATGTTTTATCTAATTGAACATACAACTTTTGAACATCAAATGGAAAACCCTAGGAGATCTATATAATTTTCGAAAATCACAACTAGGGTTAGTAAACAACCTTTGATTGTTATGTAGTAATAACAACGAAAATCCAAGTCTTCTTCAACCGTGAGAGCAAGCATCACAAGTGTCACACCTCTAGTAGATCACACCCAAACTAAGCAAGAGGATGAGAGAGGAGAGAAGAGGAGGAGGCTTGAGATTTTCGGATATCCTTCTATGGTTTTAGATCGCCAAAAATGAGGAGTAAGGCTCTTTATATAGTGAGGTAACTTAGAGCCAATGTTAGGGTTTTAGGAGGAACCCTAATTCCTTATCTTAAGGACCAAGCAGCCCGAGAATCCCCATCTAAGAGCCCTTGGACGAAAATTCTAGGGCCTTCCTAGAATTTTTCATCCAACCTTTTCTAGGGAGGTTCTAGAGCCTCTTTCCTCAGCTATCAATAAATTGCCAAACATTCCCTTCACTTTTAATTAATTCAATTAATCCTAAAATCAATTCCAATTAATTTCTGATTAATTATTAATTAAATAATATGATTTTCCAATTAATATACTACTTTCATAATACATTAATAAATCATTTATTTCAATTTATTAATCAAATAATAAATTCAACCTCTCTCCAAAAGTCATCCTGTCTGGTTGCTAGTTATGAGTGCAACCCAAAAGGACTGTACTACCATCAATTCAAGTATATACCAACTATAATTGCCACTATAACTTCAAAAACTGATTAGCAAGTTGTAGCTCTCAAAGTTGCTGATGAACTCTGATCTAGTCGGTTATGTGTCCTAAGATAAGTGATCATATAATCCTTTGTTCTGCAAGATGTCATGTAGACAAACAACATGGAACAAAATCAATCTCATTGTCCAATACTTTGTTTCCCGATTTCCAATTTGTAATGACAAAGAACTACTAATCGAACACATCAATTTAGTCCTGGTCGGGCCCGACACTATAAGTCAACACCAAATCATCGAGAGGCCCAAGATATCGTTTTTTCCGTTTGGGCAAAAGGAACAGATAAACATTGACTTATCTTCTTGCACTACTTACTTATCAAATCTTGCACAACTATATGTTTTATAACATCAAGTTACTGACGAATTTACGTATTATCAATGCACAACCAAATTGTAAACAACAACTCATATATCTCCATTTAAAGATTATATATTATTATCGTCTCATAATTACTCGTGATGAATTCCATGAAGCAATTCTATGAGTGCGGGTTAATCCAATACTTAAATCCCCATTTCAAAAGTACTCCTGCATATTGCAACAAATTCATTGCTATGTCTAAAACTCTTTAGACAATCTTCAATCTAATTCATGACAGTCTTGATTCATCACTTACTTCCAAAAGTATGATCGACTGTGGATGTTTGAATAATCCAATTATTCAGGAAGTAAAACATGAAAAATGAAACAGAACAATAAACAATTGACAAAAGATAGTAAACAATACTCATAAATAAATCTCCATTATTTAATCATCAAATGTCAATTACATTTACTTTGCTACAACTTTCTTATATATCTATCTAACTACTAAAACTAGTATCATCTTTCAGATCAATGCTCCATCCATGTTGAAAATGCTTAACCCTACTCAGACCCTTTGTGATGGGATCTGCAGGATTCTCTTATGATGATACCCTCTTCACGACAAGTTGTCCTTCTTCTACTCTATGTCTGATAAAATGGTATTTTCTGTCAATATGTCTTGATCTGCCATGATATATTGGTTCCTTTGTCAAGGCAACCACTCCTTCATTATCACAAAAAATCTATATTGGCTCCTTTATGGTTGGCACAACTCCAATGTCTTCGATGAAGTTCTTCAACCATATATCCTCCTTTGATGCTTCACTTGCTGCTATGTACTCTGATTCATAGGTAGAATCAGTCACGGTCTCTTGTTTGGAACTTTTCCAAGTTATCGCTCCTCCATTAAGGGTAAACACCCATCCAGATTGAGAACGGAAGTTGTCTCTGTCTGTCTGAAATTTGGCGTCACTATACCCAGTTACTCTTAAGTTATCACTGCCACCAAGTACATGGACCCAGTCCTTAGTCCTTCGCAGATACTTCAAAATATTATTGACCGCTATCTAATGAGCTTTACCCGGATTTCCTTGATATCGACTAACCATGATCAAAGCAAAATCCACATCAAGGCGAGTACATGTCATAACATACATGATCGATCCAATGGTGGAAGCATATAGAACTTGACTCATTTATGCTATCACTGCATCAGTACTCGGACTATGAGTCCTACTCAGTTTGGTATTACTCTAGATATGCAACTCTCCTTTCTTGGAATTCTCTATGCTAAAAATTTTAACACTTTATCCAAATACGTACTTTGACTAAGTCCAATTAGTCTTTTGCTCTTATTTCTTAAAATCCTTATCCCTAGAATATAGGTAACCTCTCCCAGATCCTTCATAGCGAAACACTTTAAAAAAATTAATCAATCTACTAGAGGAAAGATATGTGCTAACATTTTGAATTCGTATTGCCCTCCATAAACCAACCGTAGTCTCATAGACCATTCCCACATATCTTAATAGGTCTTAGCATTCCCCCAAATTCAGCTACAAGAAGTCACAGATGTACTTCTTGAATCAATTCTCTAAACTAAAATTCATTTGTTAGTTAGATGCAGTAACCAAAATGCAAGATTTGTGAAACTTCATTTTTATTTATTAGTGTTAACCTTTGGCAAATTATGAAACTAATATTATATTTTTGTTCATAACAAGACTTTTTTTTGTAATAATTTCTTTGATCGGAAGATATGTATATCTGATTAGGTGTAGCTTGAAAAATCATATTTCATTCTTATAAGGAAAAAATACTTTAGAAATTGACCAAATTACAATGTCTAAGTTTGATGTTTATGGCTATGGCAATGCACTTTAATTGTAATGTTTATCAAATTTCTTTACAGAATTTAACGTTGCTGGTACATATAACAACTTATTGTTGCTTTTGGTTTTACATGACCAATATGAAAAATGTCATATAAGCCTCCATGGGGGTTTGTATACCAAACAGAGTCAATTCATAAAGCTATTACACAACACGTTTTAATCAATGAGTCGCATCATGTTGTGATAAAACAAATATCATGTGGATCATTTATGTTAAAAATTACTATATTAAAACACCAAATTGCTCTAATATGAATATAAAATACTTTTATTTAATAAGTTTGGTTAAAAAACTCAAAATGAATCTAACTAATATTTCTTATTAAAATTTCACCTAAAACAATACCATATATTAATGTGATGTGTATTTAATTTATATTCTCCGCGTTTAACGCGGGTCATAATCTAGTTATTATCTATTCCATAATGAAAAAAAACTCCTAATCCAAAAGAATAAAAATCAATAAAAACGGAAGGAATCAGATTCCTACAAAAGTCCATTTCATACTGTGATAAAGCAAATCTTTTTTTTCAACGGAATTAACCCTACTATTATTATTATTATTATTATTATTATTATTATTATTTTCCAATGGGATTAACCATTTAATTCCTTCTACAATTATATCATACCACCTAATATCTCATTCTAGTAATTCTAGGCTTCTAGCATTATCCCAAACTTGTTCCAATAACCAAATATGTCTCATAAATCTTTAAATGGATAATGACTTAGGAGGGTAACGACGTTTCCTGTTTGTCCATATTAGGTTCTAACTTATTTTTTGTGTGTATTACACTATTAAGGTTGTCATAACCGTTTAGAAATAATTCATTTATCGGTTTTTTCCTGTTAAAAGGACTATTTGTAAACAATTAGAATAACCTTAATGGTATAATACGCACAAAAAATACATAGGGACCTAAAATAGACAAACAGGAAACGTTATTACCCTCCTAAGATTTTTAGTATTTATTATTTTGAATATATATTTTTAAGATTTTTAGTATTTATTTTTATATGTGTATTTCATATAAAGATGTTGAAATTAAAAAGAATAAAAAGTAGAAAAGTTTGGATTGGATTGGATTGGATTTTGTAACCACATCATCCAGTTAACCTCTAGCAAAACAAAACCTCTAACAAGGAGCTATAAAGAAGAACAAATTAAGGCTGGATTGGATTTAATATCTCCACAAGATAATCAAATTGGGTCGATTCAGCCTCTCCTCTAATCCCCCGACGCCAATGAAAATTCCATCCTACCGAATCCCATTATTCACTTACTCGAGCATCTTGATTAAAGGCCAAAGCAAAGAGCCTCCCGAACCACTCCCTAAGAGAAATATCCAAGCACCAAACATCCTTCTAGAACCTCGTTTGAGTCACAACCCCCACCACTCTATACATGGAATTAGAAGGAATACAACCATTCTCATGGAGATGAATAATGGATCCTACAATCTTTTGTCAAACACCCCCTCCAGTTCCTATTCTCGAATCGTCCGAAAAACCACCACCTTCCCCATGACAAAATTTGACAACTTTAACCCAAAGAGATCCCTTGTCATTAAGAAACTGCCACTTTCATTTATAAAGAAGACCGAGGTTAAAAACATCCAAACTACCAACCCCAAGACCTACAAGTTTCTTATTTAAAAAGTAAAAATTTACTATAGGGGTTTATAGTTTCATACGGGGATAATGACTTAGGAGGGTAATAATGTTTCCCGTTTTTCCATATTAGGTCTCTAACGTATTTTTTGTGTGTATTACACCATTAAGGTTGTTATAACTGTTTAGAAATAATCCTTTTTATCGGTTTCTTCCTGTTAAAATGACTATTTATAAACGGTTATAATAACCTTAATGGTGTAACACGCACAAAAAATACGTTAGGGGACCTAAAATGGACAAACAGGAAACGTTATTACCCTCCTAAGTCATTATCCCATCTTTAAACCCATTTTTCCTTTTTTCCATTCTTTTAATAACGGATTGTTTTTCATTATTCTAGCAAAATTATTTAAATCTCATAAATATTTATTCTAACATTATTTTAAATTCATACAAATTGTTAAACATACTTCATAAAAATCTAAACCTATTTTAGGCATTTTTAGCCTTCTTTTTTTTTCCTATTGGCAACTTAACCATTATGTTCGTATACTTGTATTTAACTCCATGGTATATTAAACATGTATAAGGCTAAATAGAGTGTAAGGGTTTAGAGGGTGTGGTTTCGGAACCGCTATCGGAAAACACCGCCATCGCGGTTTCTGAGTGAGGGAGGCTTCCCTGCCTCCTCTCTCTTCACTTTGTTGGTCATATTTTTTCTTTTTTCTTTTTCTTATTCCAATGGTTAACTTTAACATTTTTTTTTATTTCTAACAGATATAACAATTAATTTTTCATTTTTCTAATACATCATTCTTTAAATACCAAACAAACCTAACATAATTTTCACACTTATTTCTACATATTCTTTAAAAAAAACTCACTCAAACACAATGTCGTCGTCTTCATCCTCCAATTCAATGGCTCAAAAAGAGACATTATTTGTCAGTTCCGTCATGGCAAAAATAGTGGTGTATTTCTGAAACCGACAAGGTCAAAGTTCATTCATGGCCTCAAACAAGAAACCCTCCGTAGTGGAGAAATCATGAAGTCGGACACATCGTCTTACAAAAGATTATTTTGCAGATGACGTCATGTACGCTGAAAAGTTTTGAAGGTGGATTCGGATGAGGAAATAGTTATGTTTACGTATTATTGGCGATTTGGATGACCGTTTTCCATATTTCCAATGGAAGCGGGATGCAAGACGCAAAAAAAGTTTTTCTCCAATTTAAAAATGCACAGCCGCACTTCATTAGTTAGCATAAGGCATGGAAGTAGACAAATAGGACGATTATTTGAGGATGTCTGAGCGTATCAAACGAGATACTGCGTACAAGTTCGCGAAAGCTATTACTTTCGTTTACGAGCAATGATATTTGCACAAACCAACCATCAACAATGTCCACCAATTGTACAATGTACATGGAAGTAAGCATAGGTTCCCTGGAGTGCTAGGTAGTATCAATTACATGCACAGGTCTTGGGTATTGTGTCCCAACGCATGGAGTGGTCAATCCATGTGAGGCGATCATATAGATCCGATGATTGTTCTGGAAGCAATCATATCACATGATCTTTGGATATGACATGCATTCTTTGGTCCAGAACAATGACATCAATGTTCTAGACTAGTCACAAGTATTCATTGACATTTACCTTGGAAATTCGCACGATGTACCATTTGAAGCAAATGAGGTAGCATATAAGCGCGAATACTATCTTATTGACAAGATATATCCTATCGTATCTGTTTTTGTGAAATCGTTCACATTTCCGAACGACGAAAAACTAAAAACGTTTATGGAGGCACAAGAGTCAGCTATGAAGGACGTGAAAAGAACATTTAGTGTACTCGGGGCATGTTCATATGAAATGAAAAGATTGCAACACATAATGTACACATGTGTCATATTACATAATATGATTCTAGAAGATAAAAGAAGAGTGACAAGCCATTACGACAAAAACGAAGTTTTACCAAACGTCGAAGGAGTAGTTGTTAGTACGCAAGAGTATAGGGCAAATAGAAGAAAAATACATGATTGTGACATTCATCACGCCCTTCGTGTGGATTTGGTGGAGCACATATACAGGGTTCGCGTATAGCCATAGGCAGAGTAGTGACATGATGATTTGTTTGATGAATCCGATGAAGATGCGGATATGTTCATCGAGGAATCAGGCAAGGATTCAGATGACGAACATGAGGATGGCAGTGTTGAGCACGATGTCGAGGACTCGAGTGAAGATTCGGAGTGACATATTTTTTTTTCAAATTCAGAAATTATGTAATTTTTAATTATGTTTTCTAGGTCGTTTTTTTATTTTTAAATCTAAGTTGTGGTTTTTTTAATCATCGTTGTTTTCTAGGTTTTTTTAATCTTGATTGGTTTTTATGTACCTTTTATTAGGAAATGAAATATTTTTACTTTAAATAATTATTAAGTTTTTTAATAATTTTTATGGAATTATATTTATTTTTTGATTGTATAAAGCTTAAATTTAAATTATTGTTATTTTAAAAAAAATGTGAAACGTAGTGAAAGATGACCATTTTTTGTCTTTTGGAGTGAAATATGAGTAAGTGGAAAGATGACATGATACTCAACAAGTGAGTGAAAGCCTGAAAGGTGAGTCTAAAGGTTCATGGGACCTTTTAAACCAAAATTTGTTTTGGAACTTTTTGACACTCTTATCATTTATAATGAGCTATATAGAAAATTCCATAATCAATATAAAAGTTTTACATAGATAGACATAGTGGGTAAACGAGCAACAAGCTATGTCGCAACCTTTTGTTCGAAAGCAAAATTAATTCTTTTAAAAAATAATTCTCATTTATGTATCCTACTTTCCCGAACCATGCATGATTTCTTAAATTTTAGGATATTATCTATGTAAACCTTAAGGTTAGAGAAGACTTTTTTATATTTGATATGATAGTGATCAATATAAACCACAACAATCAGTGAATTGGACATTGTACAATAGAAACACTAAATGATTATTTATTTATACAAGTACAAGATTGGGTACATAGGAGACAATGATTACAAAAGGAGTAACAGACTAGTATAATATGAGAAATATAACACTACCAAAGTAGTACACTGACATATGATACGCTGGATCGTGTCCTATAAATATTGAGACTCTTTAGACCGGAGGGAGTCGTGCCACACTTCCTCCTTTTACCGCACTTTTTTACAACACCCAAGGGGTGGAGAGATAGAGGAAGAGAGAGAAAGAAGAGAGAGATAGAGAGATAAAGGAAGAGAGAGAGAGAGAGAGAGAGAAAGGGAGCGCTCCCAAATTTTGGAACACTCCCCAAACCGCACTTCGAAAACCGCATAGAGGGGGCGGTGTATCAGTGCCACATTAGCTGAAACCGCACCCCACACCCTCCAGCCTTATAATTCAACTTATCATCACCAATGTGGAGCTTAACTCTATAGATACCATATCTCTGCCGACTATATTTATTCTACTTAGGGTCACTATCTTGTATCAATGGTTAGAATTTAAAACATCTTTAACTCTCATCTTTTTTTTTATCACTTTTAGCCATATAGTCCGATAAAGTTTCCAAAAATGGAAAGTGTTACATAACTTCTAAGTATTCATCAATTTTTGTACAAACATGCTTCCAACCTCCTATTAGACCCATTTATATTCTAAAACTATGTGAGAGACTCATATATCATATGAGTTTGTTAAAAAAAATTAAATATTAAATTGTAAACATTTGAGAATTTTGAATTTATAAGAAAAGTGAGAAAATATTTAATTATAAAAATTAAAGTGTTTTTATTTTCTCTTTCAAATTTAAACAAATAATTTAGATAAATAAATAATATTGATGTAAACTTAGTAGTTTTGAAGTAAAAGGAAACCCTATTAATGAAATTGATATATATTTATTATTACATTTAAATACTATATGAAATTTAATAAAATGGAAAAACTATAAAATGACATGTGAAATCCTCCCTAATAAATGAAAATAATTTTGCAACATGTCATTCTCTCATGCATTATGCCACATGTCATTTTATTATAATTTTAAGATATTTATTTTTCACTTGTCTTTTAATTTATTTTTTATTTTTAAATATATTATTAATTTAGTTTCTATAAATTAAACATACAATAATGACTATATTAATTTCAAATTTCAAACTTCAATTACAATTTTAAATAAATTTACAGTTTCAACATTCATATTTAACATTTTGTTATAATTAACACGTTTAGTTCACGGTTTAGGGGCGTTTGGACAGGGAAAAAAGAGGTCGCTTATTGCTTATTTCTTATTCCCACCACAATAAGCTAAGTTTAAGTGTTTGGATAGGAATTCTTAAAAATCAGTTTATTGTGGAAGGGATAAGCTAAATAAGCTGATGTTAATAAGCATCTACCCCTTACTTATTGATTATTGTTTATTCTCACTGCAAATAAGCTAATAAGAAATAAGCTAATAAGCTATAATCTAATTTATCCAAACACCCCTTAGTACACGGGTCTGACAACTAAACACATAATTTTAATTATTTTTTTCATGTTTTTTTTTATATTTTTTTCTCAAAATTTTTATTTATTTCAGATTTTAAATTCAAATAAACATTCTGTTTAATCATTTATATTTAACATTTTATTTTAATCAATCCATATAATATACGAATGTCACAACTAGTAAAAAAATAATTTAAAATAACCACAAAAAATGACACGTGGCCAAATAAATGAAAATGTGACATGTGACAAAAAAGATCTTTATTTATTATAGTAAAAATATCGACTTCATAAAAATCTAAACCTATTTTAGGCATTTTAGCATTTTTTTTTCCTATTGGAAACTTAACCATTATGTTCATATATTTGTATTTAACTCCATGATATATTAAACATGTATAAGCATGTATAAGGCCGAAGGGTGTGTAAGGCTTTAGGGGGTGTGCTTTTGGAACCGCTACCAGAAACACAACACCGCCATCGTGGTTTCTGAGTGAGGGGAGGCTTCCCCGCCTCCTATCTATTCATTTTATTGGTCTTATTTTTTCTTTTTTCTTGTCACACCCCCGAACCGAAGAAACGACAGAAACGTCCGAGGGTTCGGGTGACTTCATCTTGTAATACCATCACAGTGTATATAATTGAATCAAGACAACATCATCATCACACATACAAGAATACAACCATCATTGTTTACATCAGTGTGTTGGATTACAAATTAGATTCCCAAAATATAAGTGTACGATGATAGCAAAAATACATCAAAATCCATGAGTTCCTGAAAGCCAATCTGCTTAACGATTTCCTAAGAATACAAGTTATTTTGAAAATGGTCAACATATATAATGTTGGTGAGTTCATAATCATATTTGTATGAAAAGTTTGTATCACTTCGTAAACACCAGAAAATCCGATATTTTCTATAAAAGAAATAAATTGTTTGAACGTTTTGTATCAAATCTTGTATTAAAGCATGTGTGTTTCTATTTTAAAAATGTATAAAGAGTATATTCCATAAATCCTATATTTTCTATTGTAAGTAGAAGGTAGTGTATAATGTAAGTTTTCCCAAAAAATCCGATATTTTCTGCTTCTAAAAGTGTTGTGGTCTTAAACCCTAAGACCGTAAAATGGTGTTTATATAGTATCGCAACTGCATAAATGTGTATGTATTCCGTAAATTTTACAGTGAAGTTAATTTCTATGTGAGTCGTTATAATCATACTTGATATGACTGATCTGCATGTCATGACGTTTTTTCAGGCGTCGCTTGTTTAAGGTAAGACGTTTGTCACCCTAGACTGGCCTAGTCTAGCTGTAGCGAACAGCTCAGGTGCGGAGTTGTCAACCCCGTATAGACTATACACAAACTCTCGCTCTCCCTCCAGGAGACTCTGATTATTACTATAGGACTTAAAGTTGTACACTAGGTATGTACGGATGAATACGTGTCTCACAGGAACCTTAACTATACTTACGCGAATATTGTATCACACTATTTAACATAGTAAATATTGTTTTCCTGTATTACAAGGCCCAACGAGTGTGTACATAAATGTCAGGAGCCCATTAAACATGAAATGTGTATATAAGGCCCAATAAGTATGTGAATGGACCACTAAGGCCCAATAAACATGAAATGTATATTACAGGCCCAATAAACATGTAAATGGACTACTAAGGCCCATGTTTTTAAGATATATTCCAGGCCAAATAAAAGTGAAAATGACGTATTTAGTCCATTTGTTATTATGTTGCTTGTTTTAGCTCAATTGTTTACCAAAATGACATAAAAGGCCCGCTTTTTGTAATCATGACATTTTTGGCCCATTAAGCCGAAAATTTAGAATTAAGGCCCATTTTTGGTAAAAATGACACTTTAGGTCCCTTAAGACCATAATTTTACATTTAAGGCATATTTTAAATAAAATAACATTTTAGCCCACTTTTGTTAGAAATAACATTTTCGGCCCAATCTTTGATGAAAATTGACATCTGCAGCCCAAATGTTTAGAAATTTACCTTTTCGGCCCAAGTTTAATAAAATTGACATTTTCAGCCCATTTAACCGAAAATTTACATTTTTGGCTCAAATTTGTTTAAAATGACAATTTAATCCACAAAATTCAAAAGTTTACAAATTAAGCCCAAGAAACCGTGAAGGCGCAAATTTAAGCCCATTGTGAAAATTAACACTTTTGGCCCTTTTAAAATCATGAATATCATAAAGATCCATTTTTATTTAAAAATTATTCTTTTGGTCCCTTAAAACCATGAATTAACATAAGGGTTTTACTTTTTGTATTTTTTGTCAAATAAGGCCCCTCTTACGGTTTTGTTTAGCTTTCAACATTCTTAACATGTTTTATCCTTACAATCTCATGGTATGTGCATAAGTGATTTAGTTTGCAAATATCACCAAGTTTTGGTAGTAATTTCGAGTTTCATGAGGTTTCAACACAAAATCACAACATATAATATGAAAAACACACATAAACATGCACAAATACATAGATCTAAGACAAAGCAACTTGTACCCTCCCCCAAAAACAATATAAAACCGAAAACAAGGGGGTATGAACTCACTTTGGTTGATGGATTCGGTTTTGGTGAGGAGTTTGAAGGACTTTTCGGCTTAGCTTGCTTCTTGAGAGGAGTTCTCGAACTTAATGTGTTCAAGTTGTGATCTTTGATGAAGAACCTTTTGAACACACCTTACACCCACATTGTTTTTAGGGAAGAAATGAGGATTTTTCCTTTGAGGATTAAGATGGAAATGAGAGACTTGAAAATGAGTTTGAAAGGAAAATGAGGGGGGTGAGGGTGGTCTCAGCCGATGAGGGATAATGGGGGGGGGGGGGAGGGAGTGACAAGCCTAGATATTTGATGAATAATATCCTTCCCAGGTACATGGTGGGTTTATGCATGGATACCCCCATGCATTAGTGAGGTGTCAAGTTCCAAATTAATCACACATTATCTTTTTTTTATTATTATTAAAAACCGAGAAGTGGTGAAAGGATGAAAGAAGAGAGTGTATTGGGCTTCGGTTTAAAATGTAACTTAAAAAATAATGGCCCAATAGAGGTTTTTCGGCCCATGAAGGCCCATTAGGGGATCTCGGCCCAAAAGATGTAAAATCAATGGGTTTTCGGCCCAATGAGGTTCAAGAAATTGTTTACGGCCCATTAAGGCCCATGAAGAGTTTGTGGCCCAAAATCTACCTAGTGAATGTGAGTCCAAATAGGGCCTAAATGAGGTTTCTTAACCCAAAAGAATCAAATTAAGATTTTATTGGCCTATTAGGCACAATAAAAGGGTCCTGGTCCAATAAGAGTTTGAACCGGGAAATTAGGGTTACAACCCAAAGTCGAGTGTAAGTAATGCATTGAATTAGGTTTTGGGCTTCTCGAGTGAGTTTTGATTCGAATAGTTGTTTTTGAATTGAATTGCATGTATAGCATAAATCTTAGAGTTTCCAGATACATCAAGAGTTGATCATACATAGACAGAATTTCCTAGCCCAATTATGCTAGTTGTGACATTTTTTTTCTTTTTCAATAAACTCACTCAAACACAATGTCGTCATCTTCATCCTCCGATTCGATGGCTCAAGAAGAGACATTATTTGTCGGTTCCGTCATGACAAAAACAATGGTGTATTTCTAAAACTGACAAGGTCAAAGTTCACGTTCACGGCCTCAAACGAGAAACCCTCCATTGTGGAGAAATCATAAATTCAGACACAATCGTCTTACAAAAAATTATTTTGCAGATGACGTCATGTACGCTGAAAAGTTTCGACGGTGGATTCGGATGAGGAAATAGTTATTTTTACGTATTGTTGGCAATTTGGAAGACCGTTTTCCATATTTTGCAATGGGAGCGGGATGCGAGACGCAAAAAAGGTTTTTCTCCAATTCAAAAATGCACAGTCACAATTCTTCAGTTAGCATAAGGCATGGGAGCAGACAAATAGGACGATTATTTGAGGATGTCTGAGCGTATCACACGAGATACTGCGTACAAGTTCGCAAAAGCTATTACTTTGGTTTACAAGCAACGATATTTGCACAGACTAACCATCAACGATGTCCGCCAATTGTACAATGTGCATGGAAGTAAGCATGGGTTCCCAGGAATGCTAGGTAGTATCGATTGCATGCACGAGTCTTGGGTATTTTGTCCCAACGCATGGCGTGGTCAATACATGTGAGGCGATCATATAGAGTCGATGATTGTTCTAGAAGCAATCATATCACATGCTCTTTGGATATGACATGCATTCTTTAGTCTAGAACAATGACATCAATGTTCTAGACCAGTCGCAAGTATTCATTGACATTTACCTTATAAAGTCGCACGATGTACCGTTTGAAGCAAATGGGGTAGCATATAAGCGCGGATACTATCTTATTGACAAGATATATCCTATCGTATCTGTTTTGTGAAACCGTTCACATTTCCGAACGACGAAAAAATAAAAAAGTTTAAGGAGGCACAAGAGTCAGCTATGAAGGACGTGAAATGAACATTTGGTGTACTCGGGGCATGTTTATATGAATGAAAAGATTGCAACATATAATGTACACGTGCACCATATTACATAATATGATTCTAGAAGATAAAAGTAGAGTGACAAGTAGTTACGACGAAAACGACGTTTTACCAAACGTCGAAGGAGTAGTTGTTGGTACGCAACAGTATAGGGCAAATAAAAGAGAAGTACATGATTGTAACATTCATCACGCCCTTCGTGTGAATTTGGTGGAGCACATATACAGGTTTCGTGTATAGCCATAGGCAGAGTAGTGACATGATGATTTGTTTGATGAATCCGAAGAAGATTCGGATATGTTCGTCGAGGAATCAGGCAAGGATTAGATGACGGACACGAGGACGACGGTGTTGAGCACGATGCCAAGGACTCGGGCGAAGATTCGGAGTGACGTATTTTTTTCAAATTCAGAAATTATGTAATCTTTAATTATGTTTTCTAAGTCGGTTTTTTTTTAATTTTTAAATCTAAGTTGTGTTTTTTTTAATCATCGTTGTTTTCTAGGTTTTTTAAATCTTGATTGTTTTTTATGTAACTTTTTTTAAGAAATGAAATATTTTTACTTTAAATAATTATTAAGTTTACTAATCATTTTTATGGAATTATATTTATTTTTTGATTGTATAAAGCTTAAATTTAAATTATTGTTATTTAAAAAAAAGGTGAAATGTAGTAAAAGGTGACTATTTTTTGCTTTTTGGAGTGAAATGTGAGTAAATACTCAAAAAGTGAGTGAATTGAGTCTAAAGGTTTATGGGACCTTTTAAACCAAAATTTGTTTTTGAACTTTTTGACACTCTTCTCATTTCTAACCAGTTATATAGAAAATTTCATAATCAATATAAAAGTTTTACATAGACGTAACGGGTAAACGAACAACAAGCTGTGTCGCAACCTCTTTTTGGAAAGCAAAATTAATTCTTTTAAAATTTATTCTCGTTTATGTATCCTACTTTCCCAAACAATGCATGTTTTCTTAAATTTTAGGATATTATCTATGTAAACCTTAAGTTTAGAGAAGACTTTTTTATATTTGATATGATAGTGATCAATATAAACCACAAGAATTACTAAATTGGACAATAGAAACACTAAATGATTATTTATTTATACAATTACAAGACTGGGTACATAGGAGGCAATTACAAGATTGGGTACATAGGAGACAATCATTACAAAAGGAGTAAGGAACTACTATAATATGAGAAATATAACACTACCGGAGTAGTACACTAACATATGATACGCTCGATCGTGTGCTATAAATATTGAGACTCTTTATAATTCAACTTATCATCACCAATGTGGAGCTTAACTCTATAGATACCATACCTCTGCAAACTATATTTATTCTACTTAGGATCACTTTCTTGTATCAATGGTTAGAATTTAAAACATATTTAATTTTCATTTTTTTTTTTTTTGTCACTTTTAGCCTTTTGGTCCGATAAAGTTTCCAAAAATGGAAAGTGTTAATATAACTTATAAGTATTCATCAATTTTTGTACAAACATGCTTCCAACCTCATATTAGACCCATTTATAATGCTAAAATGTCCGCTTATATAGTTAAAATAAAACATCCAAAAGAAACGGTCACTTTGATAATTTTAACCACTTAAGTAATTTGCCTTTTTTCTTGACCAAACTTAGACTTTTACTTTATAAAACTAACCTCATTACAACAAGGAAATACTAGGAAAATACTTTGTAAACATACGATAATCCTACATAGATTCCACCATGCCAACATCATGCATCCAAGAAGCCTCTGTAGCCGACATAATTTCAGATACCCTTGACTTTGACTTTGACTTTGACTTTGACTTCTCTTCTTTGTAGCATACATTATCCAAAGTGTTATCTGTGTCCTTATGTTTGGTAACAGGAAGGGATAAACCAAGGCAAGCTTGGGGTGTTTTAGAGCCTTTATAAGCTTTACAAATTAAGCTTATGATATCCACATAATCCTGAAAGTAAAAATAATCAAATATAATTTTTTTTTTAATTAATTAATCATAAAAATGAAAAGAATTTTAATCCAAAAACACTCACATCATAAAGCGGTTGTCCATCTAGGACGACCCACGGGACATAAGTATGAGGAGGTTCAAGCGCCTTTATTTCATCTGCATATTGTAGCTCAAGCTGTGCATAATAATTTATAAAATAAAATAAAAAAAATTATGTGTCATGAATTCAATAAATAAAATATTAAACAATAAGTCAATAAAATTTACCTCATGTCCAAAACCACTAGTGTAACAATCAAGAACAGGTTTTGGATCCACATTTACTTTCTGAAAACATGTTTCCCAATTGGCATACTCCCCTTCATAAGTTAAATTTTCCACACAATACACAAAAGGAAAGTGGTCACTCTGCATCAACATTATAAAATATAATAAAAATATATGAATGGTGGTTTATAAATTATAAGATTTCTCATGTTTTGTCACACTTGGAGGGTTTTATAAGACAGATAAAGAGTTTGAATCTTACAACAGCAGGCCAGGCATGAATTGCACAGGCTTCTACAGTGTTAAGCACACATTCCCATGCACCATGCTGCAACATAAACATAGAAAAAAATATATATATCATCTTAGTAATAAAAAAAATGAGTTAGAAAGTTATGGAATTTCACTAATTGTTTATCTGAAAAGCTACCTTATGAATTAATAGTGTTTGGTATAAAATTCATGATAAGCTGGATTGTAAATATAAAATGACATAAAAATGAACATTTAGATATATAACTAAAAACTAGCTAAGGACATATTTGGAATAGTTTTGAGAAAGCTCCATAAGCTTCTCCTATTTCAAAGTAGCTTATCAAAAGCTAGTTTATAAGCTGCAATAAGCTATTTTTTTGGTTTCACTAAACATCAAATTACAATAAGTTAAGCTTATTTTTGCCAATCAGCCTTACTCTATACATTCAATTGTCATAGTATATAGGCTTAATTGATTATTAACTTAGAAAACTAACATTTACTTTGTCAAAATCTAATTATCATTTGCAAGTAATACAAACTCATGTGATTTTAACTGAATAGAAATAAATTACACTAAGTTAGTATATTCAAAGTAATAATACCAAATATACCTAAAACACTTACCACCGAACAAAATACACATCAAATTTCGCTGATTATAAGAAAAATAAATCAAATCCCATCAAACAGTAACTATCAAACGAAGAAAATTTAGATAAGAGGAAAAAATCAATTTGAAGGGGGGTAAACAAACCTGGCAAACGATGGTACCATTGGAACGAATCTTAGCGTTTCCATAGGGACTAAGCTTGAGATCCACGATCGAAATCAGTCCGTTATCAAATAGCTTGTATAGATAGTTGACTATGAAATTTTCACAGAATGGACACAAAGCTTCGTAGTATAAAGTCAACTCCAGTTTTTCTTCGCTAGCGATGGCGATCGGGGACGACGCTGCAGATGCCGTAATGAGATTCGCGACTACGGAGACAATTAAAAGAAGTAACAGAAGATTTGATCGGCGATTATTGCAATGATGAGCCTCCATTCTTAGCTACTCGCAGTGATCCGACTATCCAAGCACACTCCGGGTTGATAACTTATACTAGTTAAGCAGTCAATATTACCCCTTAATGTTAGCATTTATTACATTATTGCCATTATGTATGTCCCTCGTTTTAATGTTTTAGGCATTTGAGTGGATAGATGAAGCCTAAAACCAAAAGGGTAAAATCGTCCACTTAGATAGTCCTGTGGATTGACCAAAAACAAAACAATAGCCAACCTTATCTTTACTATTTTTGCAGAGAATAATATATTGACATATTATCGAATTTTATAAAAATTAAATTGACCGTTTGCATTGGAATTGATTAGTATACAACAATTTTTTTCATATATAATAATCTGTACGTTAAAGTGTTGTATTCTACAACTTCATAAAACATAAACTGTTATATATGGATAAAAATTATTATGTACAAATAACTTCCCTTAAATTTAATTTCATGCACGTTCTGCTAATGGATTTATTGATATTGATTAAACAAAATATAAATATAACCGAATATAATATGTTTTGTAGGTTTCGAACATCTATTCTAGCCAAATATGAGTTTTCAAGCCAATTATGAATTTTTTGGTAATATTCCATGGTCAAGCATGAATTTTCCGGCAAGAAAACCCTAAATATGTTCTCTAAAATAAGAGCCCTAAATTTTCCGACATGATTTTTCCAACACATGAGTTCATCCGGATCCGACAATCGATTCTTCAGATTTAATGGTGTTAGAATTGTGTTCATATAGATCTACCACATAAGTTCATCCAAATCCAATAAATCAAAATTTCAAATTTAGGGTTTTAGGTTTCAAGAAATGAGGGTTTTTAGATTTAGGTTTTTCGATTGCAAAAAATCAAGTAAAAAAATCATCTTTCTAGAATTGGTTGTTTGTATAACATCTTCAAAGTCTTTATGTATAATTGACCTCTTGAAACATGTATTTTCGAAGAAAATTGATCATCGTAAGTTCATAACAAGGGTTTGTATTCTTGTTTGAATACGCAAAATCGAATATTGGTTTTCGATTTAAGTGTGCAAAATCGATTGAGGCATACACATATACATTTCTAGAATCGGTGTAGGGTTTGTGTTCGTGTTCCAGTTTGAATATAGGATTTCAAGAACATGATTTCATATTTCAGGAACATAAATCCCTTCGTCTTGTAGTGCTTCTAGGAAAATGAGAAATCTGAAAATATATGGCCTTCAAGAACTCACCGATTTATGGTTGATGTCTTTGTTCCATATTCGAATAGGGGATTTTAAGAACATGATTTGAAATTTCAGGAACATAAACCCCTTTCATCTTGTACTGCTTCTTTTGTAGTGCTCTTGGAAAAATAAGAAATCTGAAAAAGTATGTGGCCTTCAAGAACTCACCTCAAAATCCATGCTTGGCCAGAAAAACGCCAGAAACCGGCAAAACACATTATACCCGCTCAGAATATAATTGGCGCACCAAAACACATCCACAAACTATTTCCACTAGCGACATCGCACCAAAAATTCAAGCCAATTTAAAACTTTTCAAACAATCCAAAAACATTAGTTATTACAAAACTTGTTTTCAAAATGTATAATATCAGAGTATCCCAAAAACATAAACATAAATATGAGGAGTTGTACGATCACGCCTTTGCCTTGCCACGATCCCCTAATGTACCTGAAACAATAAACTGAAACTGTGAGCCCGAGGCTTGGTGAGTTCCCCAAAATACAGATACACTGCACATAATACATAAACAAATAACAACATGTATTGGGTCCACAGCTTTACAGACTGGATTACCCCTGGGCCCACAGTGTGAGTCTAGAATGCCTACCGGGCCCTCAGATCACATCTGGATTGCCACCGAGCCCTCAGTACGAGTCTGGAATGCCTACCGGGCCCCTCAGCTCGTATCTGGAATGCTCCCGAGTCCTCAGTATGAGTCTGGAATGCCTACCGGGCCCTCAGCTCATATCTGGAATAATCTAGGGTTAGTTGGCTATCGCACGGAGAAGTACCACCTCAACCCATCCCACATAACATATCAACATATAACATAACTACTAAGCATGCAGATAATCATATAACAACACATGTAGTCCTACAGACCTACCTAACTAGCATAACCACTAGCATGCAACATTAACTCGAACTCAACATCTAACACTGCTAGGATCACATATCCAATGGGCTGTCCTTGGTGCCTTAGACCCATTAGTATAGTGAGGACAACTCACCTCATAAGTAGTGCTGAGATACTACAAATCTCTGATTGTTGTCTCACCGGGAATCTCGAACTATCACATAATAATAATAAATACTAGGTTAATACCCAGCATTACTCCATTGACTAAGTGTCCTCATAACCCATTAAGTACATTCCCTTTTGTTGGGCCAAGGTCCCACATCAAGTCCTTAACTTGAAAGTCCATACATATAAGTCCACTATTGGCCCAATTTACTAAATTGGGCCCAACCTCCTTATTGGGCCTAACCCCATGATCCACTACCACTAACTGGCCCAAAACATCTTATTTACTAAGTCCAGCAAAGGCCCAAACCTTACTAGCCCAAAAATTAGCCCAAACCCAAAGCCTAAATTACTATAAGTCCACAGAAGGCGTACATTGGGCGTACCCCAAGGCTATGCGGGGCGTACACGAGCCTCGCATTGACTGGAAAACAAGGTCATTGACTCAGTACGCTGGGCGTACAAAACCTTATGCTGGGCATACGCGGGGTTTCACCAAAACCCTAATAAGTGCTTAATGGCTTAAGCACTTAAGCCCAAACTCTAGATCCAACGACCAAATGTGCCTAGGACTAATAAAGTCTCTAACTTTATCACATTGGACATCCATAAAGTTCTAGATGCTTGGTCTTAATCCATTAAGACCTTATTTCTCTTTGCATGGGACACCTACAGCTAATGGGACCTTGTTTTTATCACTCAAGGTCCCTTCAAGAGCCTGGAAGGACAACTCTTTTTGTCCACTACACTACATGCATCAATTTATGGCTTTTGGGACAAGAAATGCTTCTAATAAAGTAAAATGATGAGATCTAAGCATATATGCATAAAGTTTGGAACTTTATACCTTAAGGAGCTTCTTGAGCACAAACTAACTTCAGATCTACAAACTTGATCCTCTTTTCCAACACTTTGATGCAATGCTTTCCTCTTGAAGCACTAAAAAACACACCAAATAAGCTTAAACACACAAAGGAAGAACTAGGGTTTGGGGAGAATGAATGTAGGTAGTGGAGGCTGAGGATAATCAGAGGAAATGATCTATAAGGGTGTTTATATAGTCCCCATACCCTAAATATTAGAGTTTTCTCCTGACATGAGTACGCCCAACATACATGAGTGTACACCCAGCGTACTAGGGCACGCCTAGTACACTCAGCGTACCCTTATGTACGCTCAGCGTACTCCTTCCTGACTTAAAGTTGCAACTTTAATACTTATACTTCTCATGGCCCAACTCAACCAACTCCAGGGACTACAAATGGCAACTAATAAAAGAGGAGGGATTCGAAATGTACCTGCAAATTTCGGGATGTTACAATTCTCCCCCACTTGCACTAGACTTTGTCCCCGAAGTCTGATACAACGAATAGATCCGGGTAATGCTCCCACATCTCGGATTCGGGCTCCCAAGTCCACTCGGATCCCCTCCGATGCTCCCACTGTACCAGTGTACCTTTACCAAAGGTATCTCCTTGTTTCGTAGAACCTTCATCTTCCTCTCCAGAATGGCCATGGGCCTTTCCATATAATTCAGGCGCTCATCGACCTGAATATCATCCAATGGTACTATTGACTCCTGATCCATAATGCATTTCCGCAACTACGAAACATGAAATGTGTTGTGTATCTGACGGAGTTCCTATGGAAGATCCAATCTGTATGCAACCTTGCCAACCCTGGCGATAACCTGAAATGGTCCGATGTATCGGGGTCCCAATTTTCCCCTCTTCCTGAAGCGAATCACACCTTTCCAGGGTGAAACCTTCAGTAGCACCATGTCACCTACCTGGAACTCCAACTCAGACTGGCGCCTGTCGGTGTAACTCTTCTGCCGACTATGAGCGGTCTGTATTCGCTGTCTAATCTGTTGAATCTTCTCGGTAGCTTGCAAAACTACCTCTGTCCATCCCATCACTCTGTGGCCAACCTCTCCCCAACAAACGACATCTCCGCCCGTACAAAAACTCGAAAGGCGGAGCGCCAATGCTGGAAGGGTAGCTGTTCTTGTAGGCGAATTCTACAAGGGGTAGGTGGGAATCCCAGATCCCACCGAAGTCAATAACACAAGCCCTCAACATGTCCTCGAGGGTCTGTATGGTCCGCTCGCTCTGACCGTCGGTCTGCGGATGGAATGTTGTACTAAAGTGCAGTCACATGCCCATCTCCTCGTGGAACTACTGCCAAAAATGGGAGGTAAACCTAACATCCCGGTCGGAGATGATAGAGACCGGAACCCCATGGTGAGCCACGATCTCGCAGAAGTACACGTTGGCCAACTTCTCGGCCAACGAACTCTCCCGTATGACCAAGAAATGGGCACTCTTGGTCAATCAATCCATGATGACCCATATAGCGTCAAACCCCTTCGTCGTTCTCGGCAACTTGGTAATAAAATCCATCGTGATTTGTTCCCATTTCCACATGGGGATCTCCAGGGGCTGCAGCTTGCCATGCGGCATCTGATGCTCGGCCTTGACCATCCTACAGGTCAGGGCCCCACCGAAAATCCACCCACTTCCTCGTCAAACGAGTGAGGGGTACTGCAATCTTGGAGAAATCTCGTATGAATCTCAGGTAGTACCCTGCCAATCCCAGAAAACTCCTGATATCTGAGCGAGATTTCGGAACCTCCCACCGCATGACTGCCTCGATTTTGGCCGGGTCGACCAAAATTCCATCCTGGTTAATGAGGTGCCCGAGGAACTGGATCTCCGGTAACCAAAACTCGCACTTCGATAACTTGGCATATAGTCGCTCTCGTCTCAGTACTCCAAACAACTCCCTGAGATACTCCTCATGCTGCTCTCGAGTCTTCGAATACACCAAGATATCATCTATAAACACGATGACCGAGCGATCCAGCATCGGTCTGCAGACCCGATTCATCAGTTCCATAAATATTGTCGGTGCGTTGTGAGCCCAAACGGCATCACCACGAACTCGTAATGACCATAACGAGTCTAGAACGTGGTCTTCTCCACGTCCTCCTTTCTGACCCAGACCTGATGATACCCCGACCTCAAATCTATCTTGGAGAACCAAGATGCCCCCTATAACTGATCAAAGAGATCATCTATCCTCAAAAGTGGATAACGGTTCTTCACCGTCAACTTGTTCAACTCCCTATAATCAATGCACATCTGGTGCGAGCCGTCCTTCTTCCTGACGAAGAGGATCGGTGCTCCCCATGGAGAACTGCTCGTACGAATGAACTGCTTTCCCAGCAGCTCCTGCAGCTGTGATGATAAATCCTGCATCTTTGGTGGTGCCAACTGGTATGACGCCTTGACAATAGGGGCCGCACCTGGCACTAGGTCGATCCTGAACTCGACCTGCCTCTCCGGAGGTACTCCGGGTAACTCCTCCGGGAACACATGAGCAAACTCCCTGACCACCATAACCTCTGAAACTGAAACCTGATCTCTGGTCCACGTATCTACCACGTACGCTAGGTAACTCGCACATCCGTGCTGAATGTACTGTCGAGCCCTGGCAGCTGAACAGAACCCTGA
Organism: Lactuca serriola; assembly: GCF_051521515.1. Lineage (NCBI taxonomy): Eukaryota > Viridiplantae > Streptophyta > Magnoliopsida > Asterales > Asteraceae > Lactuca > Lactuca serriola. Next base: position 338,550,989 of record NC_136412.1, read on the forward strand.
ACCCACCCTGGTGCCCTCACCATAAACAATCAGTTCTCCCCCACTTGGGGTTCGAATTACAACCTGCTAGCCTTCACAATCTATCATAGCACCAAATCGACTAAGCCAATCCATCCCTACAATCACGCACACCTCCCCCATGGGAATCAGAATCAAATCTATGGGGAAAGATACCTCGAAGATCTCTAATGTACAACCTCGATAGACTGATGAAGTTGAAACCCCGTGCCCATCGACAATAGAAACTCGCAATGGGCACTCAAGCTTGCCCACTAGCACCCTGAACTCCCTACTGAAAGTCTAAGATACAAAAGACCGACTCGCCCCCGAGTCGAACAAAACCAAAGCAAGAAGAGAGTTCACTAAAAATGTACCTAACACAGATATGATAGATAAGCATAAAACAGACATAACAAATAAGACAAAGGATAGAAACATACCAGCAAACACATCCGGTGCTGCCATGGCCACCTTGGTCGTAAGCTGAAAGGCACGTCTCTGAGCCTTCGGAGGCTCTGCTCTACCCTGCCTCCCATCGGTAATCCTCAACGTAGCCTATGCCGGCTTAGCGGCAAGTAACGGACAGTTGGCCCTCTTGCGGCCAACCTAATCACAGTGATAGCATAGCGTCATACTTTGAACCGGGGCGACCTGGCGACAATCCTTCACGTAATTCCCCTCCTTGCCACACCTGTGGCACCCACTCCCAATTCTATAGACCCCTGAATGACCCTTGCCGCACTTTCCACAAAGGCGGCTCTGCTGACTCCCAGTCCTAGAATCAGCGGTCTTAGACCGCTTTAGCGCCAGTTGTGACTGTGTTGGGGCCTGTCTCTGCTCCTTCATCTGCAACTCAATCTCCAACTCACGCCGCCTAGCGGCCTCTTGAAACTCCAGTAGGGTATCGCATCGCCGTGTGGCAACAAACTGACAAATGTCAGTCTTGAGCATGATCAGATAACGTGTCATCTAAGCCTGCTCTGATGCAAACTCCGGGAAGAACATCGCCCTCTCCGTGAACATCCGGGTGATCTCCGTCACCGATTCACCCTTCTGTCTCGAACTCAAAAACACCTGAGCTAATCGTTCCCGCTTAACCCGTGGAATGTATCGAGTGTAGAACATGTCCCTGAACTGCTCCCAAGTAAAAGTAGCTCTCTGATCATTAGTGTACGACCCTGTCGTCAATCTCCACCAGTCCTTGGCCCCGAGCCTCAGCATGTTCAGGGCACATCTGACCTTCTGGTTAGTAGGACATGAACACGTGAAGAAACAACCCTCCACGTCGAATAACCATCTCATAGCTCTAATCGGATCCTGGGTACCATTGAATGTTGGGGGCTTCGTGTTATCGAAGTCCCGGTACTAGAAGCCCCGACTGGCTCCACCTCCTCCTGCCGTTGTTACACCCGATGCAGCTACAGCGGCAGCCGTCTCTGCAAGGGCTGCGTAACGCTCGTCAAAGTACACAACCATAGTGGTCTTAATAGACCCAAACATCTCTGGTAACTGCGCCCGGAACATAGCAGCAACCTCATCATGCAGGATCTCTGGAATCCTGGCTTCCAACTCTTCTGTAACCATCTACACCACAGGCTCAGGTTTTGGTGGGCCCTCCTGGCCTCCGTCTCCTAATCCTGATCCCGAACCGGATCCAGCCACAAAGCATCTCGTGATCTCCATTCTGAAACATACTAGAAATTATCAGATAACCACCTAATGACAGGAAACCAACTCTCAATCAACCCTAGGGATTGTGACTTCCTTGCTATGTGTATGGGTCCTGTGATTTCAGTAGTACGGGCCTATACTACCTTCCACACCTACCCATATTTGTCTCAAGTATCACCACAACCCACTCATCCATGAAACTTCCACCAACCCTGTAGCACTAGTGTATGCTAGCCATATATAACGCTGAATCCTATAGACTTTCGAATATCCAATCCTACCCTAAGCTCCCAATCAAACAAGAACAGAACATAAGGCTAAATCAAACATTCTCAGGCTATAAGATCTTAAATATGTATAACTGTGATGCATACACTAAACAACTGCAGTACTGATGTCAATCTCATATATAAGAAACCCTAGGCTAGCAGGCATCATTTAATCAGGAAATTCTAACATGCAATTCCTGAGATCCCCAGCCTAGTACTAGCATGTTGTTCTAACATGTCACATAATCAAACAACTGTAGGGTATTTTGGGATCTACTTACTGGCTCCGACTGATCGTACACCCTGCATCCTCCTTTATTTATTTTGAAAACCTTTTGAAAAAATCATTTTGAAAATACGTTCCTCGATCTGAGACTGGAGTTACACGAGTGTTCCTCCAATTCACTCAAACCAAGGCTCTGATACCAACTAGTAACACCCAAAAATTCAAGCCAATTTAAAACTTTTCAAACAATCCAAAAACATTAGTTATTACAAAACTTGTTTTCAAAATGTATAATATCAGAGTATCCCAGAAACATAAACATAAATATGAGGAGTTGTACGATCACGCCTTCGCCTTTCCGCGATCCCCTGATATACCTGAAACAATAAACTGAAACTGTAAGCCCAAGGCTTAGTGAGTTCCCCAAAATACTGATACACTGCATATAATACATAAACAAATAATAGCATGTACTGGGTCCACAACTTTACAGACTGGATTACCCCTGGGCCCACAGTGCGAGTCTGGAATGCCTATCGGGCCCTCAGTTCACATCTGGATTGTCACTGATCCCTCAGTACGAGTCTGGAATGCCTACCGGCCCCTCAGCTCATATCTGGAATGCTCTCAAGTCCTCAGTATGAGTTAACATCTAACACTGCTAGGATCACATATCCAATGGGCCCGCCTTGGTGCCTTAGACCCATTAGTATAGTGAGGACAACTCATCTCACAAGTAGTGCTGAGATACTACAAATCTCTGACTGTTGTCTCACCGGGAATCCCGAACTGTCACATAATAATAAATACTAGGTTAATACCCAGCATTACTCCCTTGACTAGGTGTCCTCATAACCCATTAAGTCCATTCCCTTTTGTTGGGCCAAGGTCCCACATCAAGTCCTTAACTTGAAAGTCCATACACATAAGTCCACTATTGGCCCAATTTACTAAATTGGGCCCAACCTCTTTATTAGGCCTAACCCCATGATCCACTACCACTAACTGGCCTAATACATCTTATTTACCAAGTCCAACAAAGGCCCAAACCTTACTAGCCCAAAAAGTAGCCCAAATTACTAAAAGTCCATAGAAGGCGTACACTAGGCGTACCCCAAGGCTACGCGGGGCGTACACGAGCCTCACGTTGACTGGAAAACGGGGTCATTGACTCAGTATGTTGGGCGTACAGAACTGTAACACTCTAAAAATTCAAGCCAATTTAGACTTTTTCAAAAACAACCCAGTCTCGTTAAGTCATTACAAAAAGGTTTTCAATACAATTATTATCAGAGTCTTCCCAGAACCATATCATAAAACATAAACATGAGGAGCGGTACGATCACGCCTTTGTCTTGCCACGGTCTCCTGAAGTACCTGAACATTTAAACCACAACTGTAAGCTCGAAAGCTTAGTGAGATACCCCCAAAATACCAACCACATATACCGTACACATAACATGCCATATCATGACAGAACACATAACAGCCATGCACTTCGGGTCTACTGTGTGACTGATCCGCCGCACCGGGCCATCAGTCCACCTGGTCCGCCCTCCGAGTCTAGCCATATACATTGAGTCTGCAGTGTGGTTGGTCCGCCCGCACCGGGCCTTCAACCCACCTGGTCCACTCTCCGAGTCTACAGTATGACTGGTCCGCCCGCACCGAGCCTTCAGTCGGCCTGGTCCACTCTCCGAGCCTCGGCTCGTCTGGTTCGTCCTCATGGGGCCTACAGCCTATCCGGACCGCTTACTGGGCCTTCGGAATATCCGGTCCGCCCTGGGTATGTTGGCCTACAGCACAAAGCAGGACCCGCCTCAACCCAACCCCAGTCAACCAACCATGTGCACATAAACATATAATCATATAACAATTAATCACCAATCAACCGATCTAGCAGATCACATAACATAACATCATCCTAACCAGGATACCGACCTAACCGGTCACTAGCATATACAATCCTAACTACCAGGATGCAAACATAGCAAAGCAATAACATAACAACGATACCCAGATTACAATCCGATAAAGGGCCGGCCTTGGTGCCTTAGACCCTATCGATATAGTGAGGATAACTCACCTCGCAACTGCTGATTGAAAAGATAAGATCACGCTGCTCCAACCTCCCGACACGAACTCCACCACTGATAATACCAAAAGACTGAACTCAATAAATACAAATAATTACCAAAATACCCCTAGAAGTCAACTGGTCAACTCTTGGTCAAAGTCAAAGTCCTCAGTCAAAGTCAACTTCATGACTGACTCTACTCGCCGAGTCAGCCCGCTGACTCGTCGAGTCCCCATGTTCTGAAAACTCCCATATCGCGACCCAACTCGCCGAGTTCAAGGATCTCCGAGTCCTTTCCTGTTCAACACACCGAGTCGCGACTTAACCAGAAGAGGTTGGGGTTCCATGACCAGACTCGCCGAGTCCAAGAACAAACTCGTCGAGTCCAAGGCAATCTTCAACAGACTCGTCGAGTTGTTCTTCCAACTCGCCGAGTTCCTGCCTGTCTTCATGCAACTCGCCGAGTACACCCATGTGACTCGCCGAGTACCTCCAGTTCTTAATCCATACAGTGGCTTTTTAAGCCATGCAGGGGCTCCAATCCATAGATCTACTCTTCTACAACCCACTCATCACGTAAAGTAGCAAACTTTACGTGAATCCAAAGAGATCTAAGCATAAAACACTCTAGGGCTAGGGTTTGGGACAAAGGAACTTCACCAACAACTCTTGGGCATAGACTTTATGACTCCTTAGGTCATTACAAGCCTAGATCTGAGGTAGCAACCTCAGATCTTACACCAAACTCGAGATGGACCTCATTTATGCTCCAAAAACCCCACAATTGATAGATATAGATGTACAAAAGCTCAAGAATAGATCTATTACCTCCAATGTAAGCTCCACTGAAGTAGACCTCGGATCTATGTCCCTTCCTTGCTGCAACCCCTTTGCTCTTCAAGATTTCCTTCCTAATCCACTTATCCAAGCTCCAAAATGTGCTCCAATCTCTCACTCACGTCTATTAGGGCTTCTGGAACTCAAGGGAGGGTAAAGAGGCTGGGGAGAGGGTATTATGTTCTTTACATAGGGCTCAACCCCTGGGATTAGGGTTTTCTCCATACAACACCAACTCACCGAGTCCACCCATGCGACTCGCCGAGTTGGTCACTTAACACGCGACCCGTAATGCGACTCGAATCACCGAGTCTATCCATCGACTCACCGAGTCGACCTTCTTATTTACACTTTTATCCCGTCAACTTTACTTCTGAATTTCTGGGATGTTACAATTCACCCCCCCCCCCCCACTTAAATTAGGCTTCGTCCTCGAAGCCTGCTGCAGCACACAATTCCAAATACTATTCCCACAACGCATCTACTGGAATCAACCGACCCAGGTTCCTCCAAACACTGTTACCAAACCCCTATAAAGTCTAACTCCTTCTCACAGAGTCACGACAATTGCTTCAATCCGGCCACCGACTTCTTTTTCTGATAACAACACTTATCGATCAATGACCACCCGATGATACTTCCATCCTTCCAAAACACATAATCACTTGTCTCATACAAGATAGATATCACCCTGAACCACCGGGTCCTGACCCGGTACCAACTGCTATTCCTTTTCGAATCCAACTCTTTTCTTTTCGTGTTGACAGGATGACACATCCTTCAGCTCCTGAGCTACTCCCCTGAGCTCTCCTCCGCAATCACATACACGTGTTGAACCTGCTCTAACATCCTCGGGCTGGAAAAACCCGACACACTGACGATACCTCCAACATCCCTAGGATGAGTTACCGCTACATACATAACCTCCTGATCACAGCCATACTGAAAATCCAAGGCTCCATCCTTGCCTCCCTTCCGAACTCCTCAGGTTCTATACCACCGGAAATTCATCCGCAGCCTTAACAGACACCCAAACCGGATGTGCTTCCATACCACTAGTATTATCACAGTGCTTCAACAACCATAATTGAAATACTCTCGATCATCCATTCTCACTACTGCTTCCACTTCCGTGAACCAACACTCACTCCCGGAGTTACATATCTTCCCCTTTCCTTATCCAAGGAAATCTACTTGCCAACCTTGCCACTTTAGACAAGTGCCACGTTGTACACACCCCACTCTACACTATCCCTTGTAGAGTAATCGCTACTCTGTGCATCGCACATGCTCTGAATCTGCTTGCAAGGACTCTCGAGTCCATGCACTACTTTCCACTAACTTGATCAACACTTGGGGCCAGACCATATCAATCATCATTCCCTGGCGACGTATTTCCGCATTCTCCTCATACCGATCCACAAACGCATACAGAGTCTTCAGCATGGCTGGACCGCCCTGCCAGGCCTTCAACCTATCTGGACCACTCTCGAAACCTTCAGCATGTCTGGACCACCCGGACCGTTCTCAGAACCTTCAGCATGTCTGGACCGCCTCTTTGGGCCTTCAGCCTGTCTGGACCGTTCTCCCGAGCCTTCGACCTGACTGGTACGCCTTCCGGCCTTCAGTCTATCCGGTCTGCTCAACTATCATACATCATTCCAACTACCTTTCCAGGGAATCCTTCCCGATCATACTGTTCTAGCCCCTTAGGGGTTCCGAACTCTCGTTCCGGTCCCGGAATCCTTTCCATGGCCTAAACCTGGGCCTAACATCAGACACTATCTACCCTGAATCCATGGTCTTCTCCCTGCCCCCACTAGTCTGCCACTTACTCATACCATCCCACACTCTTGGCTGACAGAAACACCGTTGACTTCCAAACAGCTAATCAACCTCAAATACTTGTCGATCCTCCTAAGAATTTTCCAATTCTCCCCACTTAGAGCACTGACCACCAACCACTAGTGACCCAACCGAAATCACTTAAACATTCTTACTCAACAAATTCTCTTTTACTTGAAATGAATCAAAACGAGCAACCTCCACAAAATCACTTATCCGACATCGCACATCTCGAACTCTAAGGGAGTTCAAATCTTAGATGAACACTTCTCAAGTCGCAATTGTTGTACCCGACAACAAGATCAATCCACCAAAATCTAACCATCAATCCCTTGGATGCTAACTAATTTCAACCCCTAACTACCGACTCCTCAATAATACCATAAACCCGAAAGATCGAATGGATACAATACCATAAATTATGCGAACAAGACTAGTAGATATAATACTCCATAACAACCATAAGATAACAATATATCAAGAAGGAAACGTACCCGCAGCTGCATCCGGCTCTGCCCTGAGCTCCTCTGCTATAAGCTGAAAAGCACGCCCCTGAGCCCTCGGGGGCTCTACTCCACCCTGACCTCCACCCGTAATCCTCAAAGTGGCTGGTGCTGGAGCCTGCACCGGTCCTTCCGCAAGCTGTGGACAGTTGGCCCTCATGTGACCAACCTGATGGCACTGATAATAGATCCTCATATCCTGAACTGGGGCTGACTGACGACAATCCCTCGTATAATTCCCCTCTTTCCCGCACTTGCGGCATGCACCACCGAACCTACAAACTCCGGTGTCACCCTTCCCGTACTTCCCACAAGTGCGGCTGCTCTGATCTCCTAACCTAGTGTCAACGGTCTTGGACCATTTCGGCGCCGGCTACGACTGTGTCGGGGCCTGCCTCTGCTCTCTCAACTGCAACTCAATCTCCAACTCACGTCGCCGAGCGGCCTCCTGCAACTCCAACAAGGTCTCGCACCTCTGCGTAGATACAAACTTCCTGATATCCCTCTTGAGCATACTCAGATATTGAGACATTTGAGCCTACTCCGAAGAAAACTCCGAGCAAAACATCGCCCTCTCAGTGAACATCCTGGTGATCTCCGTCACCGATTCCAAATCCTGCTTCAACTCCAAGAACTCCTGAGCCAACCTCTCTCTATCTCAACCTGTGGAACATAACGAGTGCTGAACATCTCCCGAAACTGATCCCAAGAAACCGCAGCCCGCTGCGCATCCGAATATGACCCCGTGGTCAATCTCCACCAATCCTTCACCCCGAGCCTCAACAGGTTCAGATCACACCTCACTCTCTGATCAGCAGGGCATGAACACATGAAGAAACACCCCTCCACGTCTGACAACCATCTCATAGCGACAATCAGATCCTGAACTCCATCGAAGGTAGGGGGCTTCGTATTATCGAAGTCCTGATATTGAAAACCTCTACTGGCTCCTCCCCTGCCACTGCTACAGCCGTTGTAGCCGTCGCGGCAGCCGTCTCTATAAGAGCTGCAAAGCGCTCATCAAAATACTCGACCATGGCGGTCTTGATCGACCCAAACAGTTCCGGCAGCTCGGCCCGGAACATAGCAGCAACCTCATCATGCAGGATGTCACGAATCCTAGCGTCCAACTCATCCGTACTGATCTGACCGATGACCTCGGGTGGCACCGATCCACCCTGACCGCCCTCTCCTGCTCCCTATCCCGACCCAGATCCACTCCAAGCATGCCTCGTAACCACCATACTGAAAAACACCACAAAACATCAGATACTTCCCACTAACCTGGGAGCCAACCCCCAACCCAACCCTAGGGGTTGTGACTTCCTTGATACGCGTATGGGTCCTGTGCTTTCAGTAGTACGGGCCCATACTACCTGCCACAACTACCCATATTTATATCAAGTATCACCACAACACCCTAGAGATGAACATACATAACAAGCAACCAATCCTCAAACCTAGAGGAACACTAAATATCTCATACTGACCTACCGGTCCCACAACTCATCCGACCATGAAACTTCCACCAACTCCTGCAGCACTAGTGTATGATAGTCATACATAACGTTGGACCCCATAGAATTTCGAATATTCAATCCTACCCTAAGCTCCCAATCAAACAAGAACAGAACATAAGGCCAAATCAAACATTCTCCGGCTATAAGATCTTAATTACATATGGCTGTGATGCATACACCAAATATCTATAGTAATGATGTCAATTTCATACAAGGAAACCCTATGCTAGCTGGCACCATATAATCACGCAATTCTATCATGCGATTCCTGAAGATCCCTAGCCTAGTACTAGCATGTTGTTCTATCATATCTCATAAACAAATAACTTGTATGGTATTTTGGGGCTACTTACTGGCTCCGGCTGATCGTACCTCCGCGTCCTCCTTTATTCATTTTTGAAAACCATTTTAAATTCTCTTTTGAAAACTCTCCTTGATTTGAGACTGGATTCACACGAATGTTTCTCCAATTCACTCAAACCAAGGCTCTAATACCAACTTGTAACACTCTAAAAATTCAAGCCAATTTAGACTTTTTCAAAAACAACCCAGTCTCGTTAAGTCATTACAAAAAGGTTTTCAATACAATTATTATCAGAGTCTTCCCAGAACCATATCATAAAACATAAACATGAGGAGCGGTACGATCACGCCTTTGTCTTGCCACGGTCTCCTGAAGTACCTGAACATTTAAACCACAACTGTAAGCTCGAAAGCTTAGTGAGATACCCCCAAAATACCAACCACATATACCGTACACATAACATGCCATATCATGACAGAACACATAACAGCCATGCACTTCGGGTCTACTGTGTGACTGATCCGCCGCACCGGGCCATCAGTCCACCTGGTCCGCCCTCCGAGTCTAGCCATATACATTGAGTCTGCAGTGTGGTTGGTCCGCCCGCACCGGGCCTTCAACCCACCTGGTCCACTCTCCGAGTCTACAGTATGACTGGTCCGCCCGCACCGAGCCTTCAGTCGGCCTGGTCCACTCTCCGAGCCTCGGCTCGTCTGGTTCGTCCTCATGGGGCCTACAGCCTATCCGGACCGCTTACTGGGCCTTCGGAATATCCGGTCCGCCCTGGGTATGTTGGCCTACAGCACAAAGCAGGACCCGCCTCAACCCAACCCCAGTCAACCAACCATGTGCACATAAACATATAATCATATAACAATTAATCACCAATCAACCGATCTAGCAGATCACATAACATAACATCATCCTAACCAGGATACCGACCTAACCGGTCACTAGCATATACAATCCTAACTACCAGGATGCAAACATAGCAAAGCAATAACATAACAACGATACCCAGATTACAATCCGATAAAGGGTCGGCCTTGGTGCCTTAGACCCTATCGATATAGTGAGGATAACTCACCTCGCAACTGCTGATTGAAAAGATAAGATCACGCTGCTCCAACCTCCCGACACGAACTCCACCACTGATAATACCAAAAGACTGAACTCAATAAATACAAATAATTACCAAAATACCCCTAGAAGTCAACTGGTCAACTCTTGGTCAAAGTCAAAGTCCTCAGTCAAAGTCAACTTCATGACTGACTCTACTCGCCGAGTCAGCCCGCTGACTCGTCGAGTCCCCATGTTCTGAAAACTCCCATATCGCGACCCAACTCGCCGAGTTTAAGGATCTCCGAGTCCTTTCCTGTTCAACACACCGAGTCGTCCCTCGACTCACCGATTCGCGACTTAACCAGAAGAGGTTGGGGTTCCATGACCAGACTCGTCGAGTCCAAGGCAATCTTCAACAGAATCATCGAGTTGTTCTTCCAACTCGCCGAGTTCCTGCCTGTCTTCATGCAACTCGCCGAGTACCTCCAGTTCTTAATCCATACAGTGGCTTTTTAAGCCATGCAGGGGCTCCAATCCATAGATCTACTCTTCTACAACCCACTCATCACGTAAAGTAGCAAACTTTACGTGAATCCAAAGAGATCTAAGCATAAAACACTCTAGGGCTAGGGTTTGGGACAAAGGAACTTCACCAACAACTCTTGGGCATAGACTTTATGACTCCTTAGGTCATTACAAGCCTAGATCTGAGGTAGCAACCTCAGATCTTACACCAAACTCGAGATGGACCTCATTTATGCTCCAAAAACCCCACAATTGATAGATATAGATGTACAAAAGCTCAAGAATAGATCTATTACCTCCAATGCAAGCTCCACTGAAGTAGACCTCGGATCTATGTCCCTTCCTTGCTGCAACCCCTTTGCTCTTCAAGATTTCCTTCCTAATCCACTTATCCAAGCTCCAAAATGTGCTCCAATCTCTCACTCACGTCTATTAGGGCTTCTGGAACTCAAGGGAGGGTAAAGAGGCTGGGGAGAGGGTATTATGTTCTTTATATAGGGCTCAACCCCCGGGATTAGGGTTTTCTCCATACAGCACCAACTCACCGAGTCCACCCATGCGACTCGCTGAGTTGGTCACTTAACACGCGACCCGTAACGCGACTCGACTCGTTGAGTCTATCCATTGACTCGCCGAGTCGACCTTCTTATTTACACTTTTAGGCCTTCAACTTTACTTCTGAATTTCCGGGATGTTATAAGAACCTTATGCTGGGCGTAACTAGCGTACGCGGGGTTTCACCAAAACCCTAATAAGTGCTTAATGGCTTAAGCACTTAAGCCCAAACTCTAGATCCAATGACCAAATGTGCCTAGGACTCATAAAGTCTCTAACTTTATCACTTTGGACGTCCATAAAGTTCTAAATGCTTGGTCTTAATCCATTAAGACCTTATTTCTCTTTGCATGGGACACCTACAACTAATGGGACCTTGTTTTTATCACTCAAGGTCCCTTCAAGAGCCTGGAAGGACAACTCTTTTTGTCCACAACACTACATGCATCAATTTATGGCTTTTGGGGCAAGAAATGCTTCTAATAAAGTAAAATGATGAGATCTAAGCATATATGCATAAAGTTTGGAACTTTATACCTTAAGGAGCTTCTTGAGCACAAACTAACTTTAGATCTACAAACTTGATCCTCTTTTCCAACACTTTGATGCAATGCCTTCCTATTGAAGCACTCAAAAACACACCAAATAAGCTTAAACACACAAAGGAAGAACTAGGGTTTGGGGAGAACGAATGTAGGTAGTGGAGGCTGAGGATAATTAGAGGAAATGATCTATAAGGGTGTTTATATAGTCCCCATACCCTAAATATTAGGGTTTTCTCCTGACATGAGTATGCCCAGCGTACATGAGTGTACGCCCAGTGTACTAGGGCGCGCCTAGTACGCTCAGCGTACCCTTATGTACGTTCAGCGTACTCCTTCCTGACTCAAAGTTGCAACTTTAGTACTTATATTTCCCATGGCCCAACTTAACCAACTCTAGGGACTACAAATGGCAGGTAATAAAAGAAGAGGGATTCAAAATGTACCTGCGAATTTCGGGATGTTACATTTTGGCTGCAAATGGATGATGATTCCTGAATTTAGGGTTTAGTAGTGTTTAAATACTTGGTAATTTTCATGTTAGGCCCTCAACATGTGAGAAAATGGCTATATGACCCATGTACATTATCAAGTAACCTTTTATTGCATTTTAACCCCTACAAGTTAACTTTAACCATGACAAAAGTAACTTAACAAGAAAATATAATGGAACTAACCTCAATGGCAAAGTGGGAAAATTCGGGTTGTTACAAACATAAATGACGTTCATGAAGCTATGGAAAAGACTAGAGACAAAGTTCATAATGTTGTAGAAGAACCTAAAGAAGAAGAAATTGAACTACAAGTGCCAGATGATATGTCTTGTATAGATGAAGACATAGCCATCTTTAGTGGTAATGGTGATGAAACAGATATATTCCAGTGAACATCTATGGTCCTAGAAATTGGAACATCTAATGAGTGAACATTGGTGTTGTGGTATTGAATCTACGAGATATTTGTTAGCAACTTTGAATTCTGAATTAGTGGTAGCAAATTTACTTAATAATAATTTACAACAAAATTTTTATAGGACATCCACTTTAATTTTCGCACAAGGCCTCCAAAATATCATGATCGAGCATGTCTCTACCAAATACAACGTCTCATCTTAGCAAGGTTATATATATATATATATATATATATATATATATATATATATATATATATATATATATATATATATATATATATATATATATATATATATAATAGTTTTAAAGCCATCTTTAAGTTTTATAATATCATTGATTTTTAAAATCAATTACAAATATCTTTTTGGTATTAATTGTGGATATTTTTTATTTAAAATTTCAATGACTTATTTTTATTTTTTGTAATTGTCAATATTTACATATTATAATTTTTTATTTTTAAGATATTTTATCAATTATTTCTATGGTTCATTTTTTATTTTGTTGTTTGTAATTGTCAATCAATTTATTTTGTAATACTAAAATAATTTAAATTTAGAAATCAGGTACCTGAAACCAAAATTGGTACCGACGATTCCGAAAACAATTTCAAAATAATAAGATTCGACGTAATCCATTCCATGACAGGTTTCAACATTCTAGGAATTGTGATTCCGATTTCAATGTGCTTATATATGGAAAATGGCAAAGAAACATAAATAAAATCATAAATTTCAATATATTTTAATCACTTAATTGTACGACTAAAATTGTAAATTCCAATGTATTTTGACCATATGATGTTTTTTCATACATCGTGCGGGGATACATCTAGTTGTAAATTAGTCTCGTATGCTTTTTTCCTAATCAATACAAGTCTTTTCAACTTGGGCAGTGGTGACCATCTCAAATTTATGTTTCTTGATCTCAAATTTATGTTTCTTGATAATATGACATGATTCCTAAAACGTAATGAACAAATAGAGTGTTTCAAATCAAATTTGGCCTTGCTATAATTAATAAAAATATTTTATTTAGAACAAACCAACTAGTGGTTAAACAAATGAAGATTATCAATAATTATCATTTTTTAGCAGAAGAAAATAAGATGGCAAATGTTTTTTTTAGCGTAGGTAAATAAGATCATCATAATCGATCAATGACGGCAATAGATGCTTTTTCAAATTAAAAACAAGTGATGTATATTCTTGATTTTGTTTCTAGACAAGAGATTACTTGCGAGGCTAGGCAACTTTAAAAATATTCAATATAATTGATGCGTGCTACTAATTTTGTTGACAATTCTGTCGATATTGTTTATAAATGTCGGTTTTTTTCTTTGTTGAAAAAAACTAGAAGCCTAACACAAAGAAAATGATTTTGCCACACAATATATATATATATATATATATATATATATATATATATATATATATATATATATATATATATATATATATATATATATATATATATATATATGCACATATTAAAAATGGGCAAAAAAAACGATAACAAATACAATAAAAAAATAATTCACGAAGCCTTCAATGTTTCATAAAAAGAGAAGCTCGGTCATATAAAAAAATTGATTTAAGAGTAACACCAAATCGCAAGATTGTTAGTAATATCGTAAGATCTTTCATAGGATCGTTGGATCCTGAGTACATACGGTCATGAATATTATTTTATATAGTAATATAAGGTTTAAATAAAATCATTAATAAAATGACATTTAGCTTCCATCTTTTTTATTAAGGTTTTATTTAGTAAAAAGAAACATTCTAAATTGATTTATTTCTTAATGAAACAAATAATGTAATTAATATTTAGGTACTTTTCATGGTTGCTCTTTTTTATGTTAATGCGACACATGGAATGATTATACTTTACAATAGAGAAATGATATTGACACATCAAATAACATGTTATGTTATATAGTTAGATTTATGGTTTTAGTTCTAAACTTATTTCACGTGGTTTAACTTTTTATGATTTGTTGCATGTTTTAATTCCTCAAAGTTAGAAATTTGGAAAGTTCAAATCTTTTTTTGTGAATGTAACTTTTTTGTAGTGTTTTATGACACGCCTTTGTTAACTTACTTTAATTTCAATACATGCAAAAATAGTAACTGAACCAATTCCAAATTCCAAAACACATAATAGAGTTTTTGTCCACTACATAAAGTACACAATATTCAGTACATAAAGTACATTAAACTTACCAAATAAAGTGCATAGTACAAATTTGCCCCTTCAAAAAGCGATATTTGCACTTCATTACTCTAACGGGGCATACACTCGTTAAAGAAAACAACCTACAAATATCATTTGTTTTGAAATGCAAATTCCATTTTCCAAAAGCTATTTAGTTTTATAACTTATAAACATACCTTATGCATTTACATATTTTCTCCCTGCAGTCTTTCTTTAATTAGTAATAATTACACTGCGTTGTTTTCCATGAACATCCAGGACATGAGTGAAGATCTGATTTTTGAAAATAAAGGATTTGCAGATTCTGGGTATGTAACTGGATGAAGAGGGATGAGTTTATCTTGAGGGGCACTGATCATGCGGTTTTCAGATAATGCAAGACACCTAAGACAAGCTTTTGGCAAAGTCGGGCCTTTGTATGCTCTACATATGTTGTTTACAATGTAAATGTAATCCTTGAAACAAGAAATTAAAAAAGATGTTAATTAAGTAATTAATTAATAAGCATTAGAGATTGAATATTGAGAAGAGAGTTGAAGAAATTAACTAACATCGTAAAGTGGTTGTCCATCCACAACGACCCATGGGACGTATTTTTTTGGTGGTTGAAGAGAGTTTGTATCCACTGCGTATTGTAGTTCAAGCTGCAAGATGTGGATTTGATTAAAATTGGTTGGATTGTAACTTTAAGTGATTGAATTTATGTATTTGGTAAAAAGATCTGGATTAATGTGAATCAAGAATTTTTTTTTTTTTTTACCTGGTTTCCGTATCCACTGTTGTAGCAATCCTTCACTGGTTTTGGATCCAAACTTAGTTCTTGAAAGCATGATTCCCATTGATCGGCTTTGTCATGGTATAGGTATCTTTCCACACAAAAGACGAAAGGGAAGTGATCATGCTGCATATATAGATTGATTACACGTATTAGAAAGGAAAAAAAAACGTTTGGGAATATAATTCAAAGAACACAATATAAGGTAGTGTATGAGAGCATAGATCTTAATGTTTGGATTTAGGGCACAAAACCAGTATAAATCTGAACCGGAGGAGATTCAAATCATCATAGAAATGCTGTAAAATTATACATGACAAAGGAAAATTAAAACTAAGATGGAAACAGAGAGCTAAAAACTTACCACATCGGGCCAAGCATTGATTGCACATGCTTCTATTGTGTTAAACACGCATTCTTGCTCACCATGCTGTAACAAATACACATACCAAAATGAATTTAGCTATTCAATAACATGTAATCATATTCTTAACCGAAACTACAGAAATCGAAATTACTTAGATAACGATGATGATTATGAATCTATGATCTATGATGAATTGAAGATGATGATGAAAGGAAAACGATACAAGTAAACGAGATCTGGATTCAGTAAGGGGAAAACCTGGCAAGTGATGTTGCCGTTGGCATTGACTTTAGCGTTACCATAAGGAAAGAGTTTCACGTCGGCTATGGCGTCGATTCCTTCAGTAAACACATCGATCAGATAATTAACGATGAAATTCTCGCAGTATGGACAAAGCGATTCGTAGTAGACTGTTACTTGAACTTTCTCCGCTTCTTTTATAGGGATGATCTCTACAAAATCAGATGATGATGATGAACAAGTATTGACTGAGAACAAACAGATGATGAAGATGAACAGAAGGCGAGCTTCCATGGTTGAAATTTTGTTGAGCTTCGGTTTCAATGGCTTCAAGAACTAAGGAGAGTGGTGGTTATAAAAGATTCAGGGAATACCGATATTTTGTGTACTTTATAAGTTTTACAACTTTAGTCCTTCTTTTTGTAGAATTATTCTTAAAATGCCAGTTTATTAAAAAAATAGATTATTATATCACTGATATAAAATTTATAATTAACTATCTATAAAATGTACGAGTAATATAAAAGGTGTTGATGCCCAATAGACCTAATCTGTTAGATGAGAGCAAAGAGAGTGAAATTCACGAATTATGTAGCAGAATTGGACAATATATAAAGTGCAGGGGGCAATTCTGGTGGATTTATATCTTTCGCTTTAGAGTGCAACGGTTGAGAACGCCAGTAAATGTCAACGTGCGGAGCTTGCGGTTCTTATTTGAACAAATATATCCTTACTCAACCTATCATTTTTTGGTTTAATATTTAAGAAATAAAGATATTTAAATTGCAATACATTTATGAATTAGATGCAAATAGTATTAATTTATATTTTTTTTTATTTTATATATTAGAATTGCTATTTTTATTGTTTAATATTATACTTCTACTTTTTTTTTTTCATTTCACTACATTATATTTTTAAATTTTCTGTTAGGCCATTATATATACCGGTTATAGCAATTAGCAAGATAAATTATTATCTAAATCTCTTTCTTATTAAACTATTAATTTCTTAACTAACAACCTTTTCTTATTAAGTTAGCTTAGCTTTAGTCTAAACTCTATAGAATCAAGAAAAAGAAAATAATTGCTCTAAAACACCTTTTGTGTTAATATGAATATGTGATCCAGTTTCCAACACTGAAAATAAGTTCATATAATCATATAAATGGACAAGAAAACTTATACATAATTAGAGAGAAAAAATGGTAATAGAAAAACCAAGGAGATGATATTATTCAATGTGCATAAAGGTCGGTAGATGCAATCTATGAGCTCATTCATCAATATAACAAGAAAAACAATAATCAAAATCTCACCGACAAGGTTTGTATATGTAAGTAGATAGTTGTACCTTCATCCAAGGATAGAAATATTGCTTTCATATACGACTAATGGCCGATAAAATACACGCTTGCAATGGTGAATGGGAGAGTGAATATACTAAAAAAGCTTATACCAGTAATATAGTTGAAAGTAAGAAACAAAGAAATGTAACAAGGTTAACATAAGTCACTTCCACTTCCGACTCATTTCTAATTATCACATTTACTATTATATCCAAAATAGTTATGACACAAGTCCAGAAAAACTATTTTTGTTTCTATAACTTCCATTTTTCGGCAATTATGACCCATACGGCACATGTGCATGCCTCATTCAACAATAACTTTTCACAATGGTCCTAGTTGTTTGAATGTTGTTATAGTATTCAAATGTTCATAACATTCTCATTTTTCCATCTTCGAATTTGAAAAACCGTAAAAATCACTTTTCTATTTTACATACAATTTGGAAAACTGAGAAAACTTTGGAAAACTGAACAAATCAAATCCGTTTTCAAAAACAAAAATTTCTTGGAAAGTTTTCCTAGAAAACTGAAAATTTTTCTACAATTACCTAATTGGACAAATTGTGTCTACAAAGTTGCAAAATTTTAACCCGAACATAGAATTACTCATTGTAATCCGAACATCTTTTAACTAGGCACATTTCGCAACAAATCAGATTCATTGCTACTAAAACACGGAAACAAAAAATTATAAAAAAATAATAATAAGAGCGAAGTAGAATTATAGTGGCATATATTACATCAACATCATTAAGACAGGGGATAGAAGTAGTTATGTCATATAAGATATAACTCACAACTACAAATACATAAAAAGTTACCATAATTAAAAAACGCCATTCAAGATATAAAGCCTTTGGTTTTCAAACTCTCAACACCATCCCTGATAATCTGCTCCATAGGAATGAATTCAAGGCCCAACTCCATAAGCTTTTTCGATCCAGTCTTTGATCTCAATAACCCCGGTTGGGTGTCTTTCGGCAACCTATACAAAACAGATGATCAAAATGACGGATTTACCCTTCAATATAAAGACAAAACAATTGTTGATTGTGAAAGTACCTGGGGATATTATACTCAGGGTATAACTCAGCAACCATAGCTGCAAGATCACCATAATGTGAAATGGCTTCAACACATAAATGCCTTCCAGTTGCTGCTTTGTTTTCATACACCAGAATATGAGCCAAGGCCACATCTTTTACATGAACAGAACCCATGAAGAAATTCTCATATGTTTCCGTACATCCTAAACAGAACAAAACTCATCTTTAATTTTAAACTTATATATAAAACACAAACATAGTACAATGTTATAAGTTTGTCCTATGTTACCTTGGATAAGGCGAAGAATCATTAGCATGCTTGCATTAAGTGTTGGAGGAAGAATGGGGCCCATAACTGTTCCAGGGTTGACCACAACTACATCTAATCCTTTCTCCTTAGCGAAATCCCATGCAGCTTTTTCCGCTAAGGTTTTAGAAAGCGGATACCATAACTGACATGACATGACAAAAAGTTTCTAGAATCAATGAATGTTTTATTATAAAAATATAAATGGAAAAAGAAAAGAGTGTCTGAGTGACCTGGTTTTGCTTGCAATATTCCTCATCAGTCCAACAATCCTCAGTCTTTGGGACATCAGATGGCCATTTAGGACTAGGAACAATGGCTGAAACAGATGATGTCACAACCACACGTTTCACTCCCACTTCCTTTGCTGCTGTCAGAACATTGTTTGTCCCTTTGATTGCGGGTCCCAGTAGTTCCTTCTATTCAACATAGAAAACAAGGTTGGATAGTTTGTTCGATAATTCAAAACCTACTTGTTCTTTTCACATTCAAATATTATGACCAAGTTTTGTGCATTTGGTTTTGGCCTTTGGAGAAGTCTACCTTTGAATTCAAATTTCTATGATTCAATATTCAAAACAACTTCAGACATGCATCTTTATATCTTCATACTTGTTTGAATCCTTACTTTTTCTTTATGAGAACCTCATAAGTCAATAAGTCATAACCATATATTGATGAAGATCTTGTCTCTGTCGGAGAAAATAGACTTAAATGGTGTATCTACAGATCCAAACGTGATCATGAAAGAATAATCCATGGAATTAAATGGTGTTAAGGAACCAAGAGTAGAGAGACATTGGGGAGAAGATATAACTTTTCAATTCATAATCATAACTCAGAAAATAGAGTTGATACATACTCTGTTACAATGGGGGAGGAATACAACTGATTACTGATACTATCTAATTGATTCCTTTCACACCTTGTTGACTCACAAGGAATTAAATAATATAATAATAATTAATAATACAAGTGTTAATAAAGAAATGAATAAAAGCAACAATTAAATGATATCTATTCTCATGCAGCCACGTATCATATATACTGGTGCCATCTTAATCTTCATCTAAACGTGATCATCTATGAGGTCTATTTGTTTTCATCTTGATCTTGGTTTTATACTTATTGTGTGCGTGTGTGTTGTACAGTATTCACCAACAAAAAAATGGTAAATTACATACCTGAGGATCGTGGACTTGATCAACGATGCAAGGAGAAGCCAAGTGAAAGACACCGGATGCGCCTCTGACGGCAGCGACAATTGATTCGTAATCGAGGAGGTCGATTTGAAAGAGGCGAAGACGTGATTCTGCGCCTTCTAACGCTTCTAGATGCTTCGTTTCCTTCTCGTCTTCTGCAATTGCATGTGCACAATTATCAGTGAAGGGTGAAATTAGCTCCAAAACCACAACATAATTTGGATTGCATCGCGATCAACTTAAAATAGGTTATGATAGACACGATTTAAGCTACTTTTGTGCAAGGAGTATGTGATGAGAAAGGGGGTAACTGAGATCTTTGACGGTGGCGTTCACCGTGTAGCCGCGATCGAGAAGGAGGCGGACGAGCCACGAGCCAATATAGCCACTTCCGCCAGTTACGCATACCGCCTCCATTGCTGATGCCGCCATATCTTTTGTCCTTTCGCCCTTTCTAGTTTCTAGAGCTTCCAGTACTCCATCCAGTCACCCACCAACACTTATCAGGTCTTTAGGATGTTTAGTGGTTCTTGATTTTGCTTTGGGATAATTTATATTAGGAAATTGGATCCGTACACTAACATTTTTTCAACTATCTATCTATCTATATATATATATATATATATATATATATATATATATATATATATATATATATATATATATATATATATATATATATATTAAAATTACGGGTTTATTAAAACATAATGTTAAATAGGAGTGATTAAATGAAAAGTTTATTTGAATTTGAAATATGAAATAAGTGAAAATTATGACAAAAAAAAACATGCAAAAAATAAATTAATTAAAATTATGTGTTTAATTGTCAGACCCGTGTACTAAACATGTTATTATAACAAAATGTTAAATACAAAGGTTAAAGTGTATAATTGAAATTGAAATTTCAAATTTCAAATTTGAAATTAATAGTCATTATGGTAGGTTTAATTTATGGAAACTAATTATTGATATATTGGAAATGAATAATGAAGTAATGACAAGTGGAAAATTAATATATCTCAAAATTATGACAAAATGACATGTGGCCAATTAAATGAGAGAATGACAAGTAGCAATAACATTTTCATTTATTATGGTAGATATATAGAGAAATGTGACATATAATTAAATATTCTCTTACTTTTTATTCTTACATATCCTCCTATCCAATTAAATATTAACATGTGTAACATTTAATGTTCATTTAATGATATTTTAATATTTCTTATATATCCTGCTACCCAATGAAATATTGACATGTGTAACATTTAATGCTCATTTAATGATATTTTAATATATTAATATAACACATGTCATCATTTAATTTGGTAGGAGGATTTGTAGGAACAAAAGTAGGAGGATATTTAATTTCTCTTTCAAGAATTTGGTCATTCATTCAACGATTAGGTCATTCATTGTGATTGTGTTTCGGTGATTAGTTTTAACCTTTGAATCATTTTATGATTTTATCTTAAAATAAAATTAAATTAAATTAATATTGACTAAATTTAAAAACTTGATTAATTGATTTAATATTAACGTCATTTGTAAAAGGAATGTATTCAACTTATTTAAACCTCATCATAATTTTTTAAAATAAATTTCGTTCCTTCCTAATTTAAGTCATGTTTTTAGCTGACACATTTCGTATATTCTTTTGATTCACATCTATTATATGAAACATACTTATAAGATTATGGTATATCGTCGCTCAATTTCAAAAAATTCAAATTTTGATATCTTTTCCATAATCATTGTTGAAAAGCTATATATAAATCATATGGTGTTGTTCGTACATTCTGTTTTCTTCGGACCCTTTGTTTCATCACGTTCGAATAACATCGCCATTTGCAACATCACGTTCGTGATCTAGGTTCTTTCTTTAACATGATTTTCTTAATTTTTATTAATTGTATTCGATTTTTTTATTCTCATTAGTGTTGTATTTGACTGTGATATTTGAATGCATGAATAATCTTGATTATAAATGTTAGTATTAGTTTTTCAATCTTTTACTTTTTATGTTTTTAACCTTGCATTTGATGTTGCACTCTACATGTTTGATAAATGCCCATGAGAAAAGCACAATGACTTTTGATTAACTGTATGTATATATGTGTGTCTTACGGAATTAAATTTTTCTGAGATTGTTTGGATTGCACGGTAGTTGATGATTGTAAACTACCATTTACCCTTTAGTGTTTTTAATTATCAATATTATATTGCTATTAATTTGACATATTTGTTCATAATTCTTAGTTTTTAACAGATTTAGTTAATAACAATGTACTTTGACTTTAATCTATAATGTATTGAATTGCAATTTCTAAATTTCTTATGAGTTGTTGTAACTGTGTTCAATGGATACAAATTGTTTTGTAATTTCTATTTTGTTTTTAACATATTTAGTTAATATAAATGTGCGTATGTGTTTTTTTTTATTTAAAAAGCCAAAGCTCTTATTTCAACGTTTTCCCCTAATCTACTACTGTCTTTGAAATGTTTTGAATTGCTATTTCTAAATATATCGGTCGTGGGAAACCCTTTTTGGTCGAAATCAGTGAACAAAATTTCGTATTTAAGACAGTCAATCTTGAAAATAGCATAGTTATGAAATTTTATAAAGTAGGATAAAATAAATTATAAGATATGAAGAGATTTGTAAAAAAATACAATTAGTAAAGCGTTACGGTTATTAGAAAAAAAAATAAGATCGTTAACATTAGTAAAAATGCAATATATAAACTAAATTGTCACAATAGTAATGAAATATCATTATTTGATATTTTATATAATTGAAAGATATATACCAAATTACATTAATGATATACCAAAATTATTCAAAATTGCGCCAAGTCTATTGTAAAGTTCTTGCGAACACCAAATAAATAAGAACAAACATAAAAGTCAGCACTTATATTCATAATCAATTTTAAATAAATCAATCATGATTTTTAAAAGAATTTTCATTGATGATATACTAAATTAAATCCATATAACATTTAACATTCCATAAATTATACTGTATGACTTTATTTGAATAAATAAAATAGTTGTCAATATTTAATGCAATGAAAAAATGGTATATTGATTGTCAACATAAGTTTAAATTAAATAACCTTATTATGGAATGAATGTCTAATTAGAATGTTTTTGCTTATATAACAATATAATTAAGTAACATTTTTAAATAATTGAAAAACATTGAATAATAACAAGTGGAAAATAGTTAATTTAAAAATACTAAAAATTGTCATGTGACAAAATAAATGAGAAAATGATATGTGGCAAAATGATTCTTATTTATTATGATAGATTTTTTTTATGTTGTTTTTTTATTGTGTCGGCTTTTCATAACTATATATATATATATATATATATATATATATATATATATATATATATATATATATATATATATATATATATATATATATATATATAAAGTTATGAAAAACCGACACAATAAAAAAACAACATAAAAAATATATCCTAATAAATAAGAATCATTTTATGTTCCACTGCATTTAAAATTTATATTTTGACGACTTACACATTTTCTTTATCAATTTAATCGTCATTAATTTGATCAATAATTTTACCAAATTTAAATGTGTATTTTCCTTATATAAATTTTTTTAGTGGTCTCGATTTTCTCCCTACAAAAGTATTTCAAACATTTATTTCTTACGCGTTCCTTTATCAAATTTAAATTTATATTTTCTTTATGTCCATAAAAAATATTATTTTTATAACTTACCCATTTCCTTTATCAAATTTAAACTTTCTAAAATTGGATTCAATCGTAACCTACACAATGTTTTTGGCTTTCCCTTGGAGCATGCATAACACATGATTTGATGGATTGTTTTATGAGAGGGGAAGTCAATGCATTAGAGCAAGATATGTTGGGATGTCATGAATTTAGAGTTGAATGTTGATTATATTGTTGAATGGAAAAAAATGGTCCACAATCTTAAAAAAAAAAAATGAGTGCTGTAAAAATGAGTCTATGTAGCCGATTAATCGATGCCTAGACGTTTGACAGTCATCGGTCGTGTTAGTTGAATCATTTAATAATCGGACTTCAGGCTCATTAACTTGGTTTGAGATATACAATATCAACCATTTTTTATACATTTAACAGAAAAAGGTTTATAATAGTAAGTTGTTTTATTTTTATTTTAGGCAATTAAACATTTTTTTCATCTATTTTTCCATTACAATTTTATTCCATTTGATTACATGAATATGAGAGTCTAAGTTCTACTTATATTTAAGTAGTGCTGCAAAATTTATGTTTTGATTTCCATTTTATGTTGCTTATGTTCTTCACTGTGCCATTCCTTGTGAACGCTTTATTAATAGAATCAAATTAGAAATCGAATAGTCACATCGACCAAGAGGGAATAACGTACCTAAAACTCAGCCCAAACTTTTGGCTCTTAACAGTATTTGTAAGCCATATTGAATGCATTACCTATTTACAAAATAAAAAAGCAATAAAAATAAAAATAAAAAGGACAATATTTTGTTTGCAACGTTTTAACCCGAACATCGAACTACTCGTCTGATTCGAACACATTTTAACTCATCACCAAACATGCTCATTTTGCCACCACTATCATCAATATTACAAGGAAATAAAAAGGGACAAAACTACAAAAATGGTCTTTTGGTTTACAAAAAAATACCATAGATGGTCCTTATGAAGAATTTGATATATAGATTTACCTTTAAATTGTGTTAATTTTGAAATTAAGGAGTGTTTAGTTTGACCTAAAAAATGAGAGAGCAATTAACCCCTTAACCACCGGCAAACACCCATTTATATCAAACATCAAGCAAAAAAGCATTTATAATGATAAATATTATCTATCTTTAAAGTTTTTCAATCAAGGGCAAGAGGATTTACAAAAGTAAACATAATCTCATAAGTTAATTTCAATTTCTAATAATCTATTTCAAATCATTCATTCAACATTCTATAATCTGATTGAATCAGTCAATTAGATTTCAATCTCATAATATGACTATGTGATAAACTATTAAACTAATTTCTATGAATCTGAGAAACTGATAATCTATTTATTCTATAATTCATTCAGACATTCAAGTATGCAATTGACAATTATAAACCGATAATCCTCATTCCCAGGGGCGGACCTAGGTGGGATCCATGGTGGCACCGGCAACTCCTGACTTTTCCGGCTGCAGCGGAAAAAATTTCGAAAAATTTATTTTTTCTACTACCGTACAACCTCTGAATTTCCCGTGCAACCCCCTGTTGTGAAATCCTGTGTCCACCCCTGCTCATTCCTCAATTTCTCATAATCTATTACAGTGTCGGTATTACCTAATTAGCAGGACCAAGAATGAAGAATCATAAAGTGATAATCGACCCCCCACCCCTGTCTCGCTGAGTTGTTGGATGATGATCGGCAATCACTATTTTTTTTTTAACGTCGCTGTCTTCTAGCTTGTTCGACACACTCCCTTACAATGAACTGATGATGTTGGACTGATTTAGGTTTGAATTGGACTAAACAATACATACTATTAAAAAAAAATTAGGCCCCTAAAAATTGTGGGCTCCCTCTAAACCGGGCCTGGTCATAAGTCTTTACGACTAACACCGTTAAAAGTAAAGATTGACTAACACCGTTAAAAGTAAGGATTGACTAACACCGTTAAAAGTAAGGGTTAAGTATTAGTGAAATGACTAATATTATCTCCTCTTTCAAAAAAAGGAAATGACTAATATTAGTTAGTTTTCAGTTTTGGCTTTTTTCTAGTTTTGATTTTAGATATTCACCTTCGTTTTCCGGCTAGCAAAGGAGGTATTGGTGGTCAGGGTAGAGTGACGGTTAAATAGGGACCATCTATGCAAGGATTTTCAAACTTAAGGACCACCCATGCAACAAATTACTTATAAGGACCATCTGCGGTATTTTTTACAAACCACAGGGACTATTTTTGTACTTTTGTCTAAAAAAAATTTAAGAGCAAAGTGGAATTATTTTGGCATATATTACATCAACAGCATCAAGACAGTGGATAGAAGTAGCTATGTCATATAACTCACAACTATAAATACATAAAAAAAATTACCATAAAAATCTCATTCAAGATATAAAGCCTTTGGTTTTCAAACTCTCAACACTGTCCCTTATAATCTGCTCCATAGGAATGAATTCAAGACCCAACTCCATAAGCTTTTTCGATCCAGTCTTTGATCTCAATAACCCCGGTTGGGTGTCATTTGGAAACCTTTACAAAAAATGACATAATATATAAAATTTGTTAAAGTACATTGTTATTCTATGACATTAACCCTATTACATAGTTATTATTATTATAATGAACAGTACCTTGGGATATTATACTGAGGGTATAATTCTGCAACCATGGCTGCAAAATCACCATAATGTGAAATGGCTTCAACACATAAATGCCTTCCGGTTGCTGCTTTGTTTTCATACACCAGAATATGAGCCAAGGCCACATCTTTAACATGAACAGAGCCCATGAAGAAATCCTTATATGTTTCCGTACATCCTAAACAGAACAACCTCATCGTTAAATATTCAAAAATTTCAATAATTTTTTATCCGGTTGATATCAGTTTCAGTCCAATGCACAACAAACCAAACACAGTACAAAGGTTTGTCCTATGTTACCTTGGATAAGACGATGAATGATTAGCATGCTTGCATTGAGTGTTGGAGGGAGAATGGGGCCCATAACTGTTCCAGGGTTGACCACAACTACATCTAATCCTTTCTCCTTAGCGAAATCCCATGCAGCTTTTTCTGCTAAGGTTTTAGAAAGCGGGTACCATAACTGACATGACATGACAAGAAGTTTTTAGAATCAATCAATGTTTTATTATAAAAATATAAATGGAAAAAGAAAAGAGTGTCTGAGTGACCTGGTTTTGCTTGCAATATTCCTCATCAGTCCAACAATCCTCAGTCTTTGGGACATCAGATGGCCATTTAGGACTAGGAACAATGGCTGAAACAGATGATGTCACAACCACACGTTTCACTCCCACTTCCTTTGCTGCTGTTAGAACATTGATCGTCCCTTTGATTGCGGGTCCCAGTATTTCCTTCTATTCAACATAAAAACCAGATTAGTTGATTATGTTTGTTCTAAAATTGAACAGCTACTCATTTTTGAACTTGTTCTCTTCACATTCAAATATTATGACCAAGTTATGGGCATGGTTTTGGCCTTTCGGGAAGTCTACCTTTGAATTCTAAGTTTTCATTTCTTTTTGGGCAAATGACATAAAAGCAACTTCAGACATGCATCTTTATATCTTCATACTTGTTTGAAGGCTTATTTTTTCTTTACATATAACCCAATCAAATGAGAACCATATAGATTGTGTTTGTGATTTTTATTTTGGTTGTCTTATTTCCCCCTGCACCTACACTTCTTTCTTATGGCATTTATATAATATTTGACCAACAACCAATCTACTATTTAACCCTGTGAAGTAATGGAAGAATAATCCACGGAATCAAATAGCGTGAAGGAACCAAGAGTTGAGAGACATTGGGGAGAAGAGATAACTTTTCAATTCATAATCATAACGGAGAAAACACAGAGCTAAAATATACTCTGTTACAATGGGAAGGCATACACTTGATACTCTCTAATTATTCCTTTCTCACCTTGTTGGCTACCCACTCACAAAGAATTAAATAATAATAATAATAATAATACAAGTGTTAATAAAGAAATAAATAAAAGCAATAATTAAGTGATATCTATTCTCATGCAGCCACGTATCATATACCCTGATGCCATCTTAATCTTGATCTAAACGTGACCATCGTTTTATACCCTTATTGTGACTGTTGTACAGTATTTTAGCAGAACCGCTTAACCAACAAAAAAAATGGTAAATTACATACCTGAGGATCGTGGACTTGATCAACGATGATAGGAGTAGCCAAGTGAAAGACACCTGATGCGCCTGTGACAGCAGCGACAATTGATTCGTAGTCGACGAGATCGATCTGGAATAAACGGAGACGTGATTCTGCGCCTTCTAACGCTTCTAGATGCTTCGTTTCCTTTTCATCTTCTGCAATTGGATTTGCATAATTATCAGTGAAAGGGTCAAATTAGCTCCAGAACCACACATAATTTGGATCCCCATCAACTTAAATAGGTTATGGTAGACACGATTTAAGCTAATTTTGTGCATGGAGTAGGTGATGAGAAAGGGGCTAACTGAGATCTTTGACGGTGGCGTTGACTGTGTAACCGCGATCGAGAAGGAGGCGGACGAGCCACGAGCCAATATAGCCACTTCCGCCAGTTACGCACACCACTTCCATTGCTGATGCCGCCATTTCTTTCGTCCTTTTGCCCCTTTCTACTTTCTAGTTCTTGCTTTTTCTTTGGGATAATTTCATTTATATATATATATATATATATATATATATATATATATATATATATATATATATATATATAATTAGTTCTTGACTCGGCCTGAATGGCAGCCCTCAAGCTTTTCCGAGCCTTAGTCAGTCATGATATTTGTAAGGCGTGTCTTAAGTCGACAATTTTTTATATAATTAATATTTTTATATGTATTTTCAACTATTACTTATTTTTATACACATATGAGTTAATGCTGCGTTTTGGCAAAGCTTGGCGGCAGGTTCAAGCCTTGGAGTCGTGACGCAAGCTTTTTAAAACCTTGATAATTATATACACGCCAGGTTACAAAATGTTATTTAATTTATGATTATTGAGATAAATATAATTGTGTACCACAAATATTAAAATTTGATAGATTTGAGATGACAACAACAATCACACGTGATAGTACAATGTAGTTGTTATAAAATTCAAAAGAAATAAGATAATCTAACATAATAATAGAAAAATGACTCACAACTAAAATATATATGGATTAAGTATGTATTATAAATAATAATAATAATAATGTCATAAGTAACAAAAAGATAATAATTTAACATAAATTTTAAAACTCTCTTTATATAAAACATTAGAAGTTTTATTGGTCAAACTATTATTAAATTAATAATTTTAATTTTTTTTTTTTACTTTTAAATCTAGATAAAACAACATATAATTGATTATGTGTGAAAATTAGTTGTCTACAAACCAACATTTGACAATCACCATCCTTTAACTCTTATTTATGGAGATTGCAAAACAAACAACAAGTGAAAATTGTATTCTTTTGAAATTGAAAGAAATTGAAAGGAATCTTTTCATTGTTTAAATAAAATTTTAAAAATGATAGTGTTTAAAGAAATGAATAGAAAGGTCCATGTACAAAGTAAATGTTATAACTTAAAGTAGAATGTCTTAATATTTTTGAAAAAGAAAGAAAGTAGTATGCTGTAGTTCGGTAGATTACCAAATAACATCCTCTTACGGAAGGTAGGAAATGGTCTCCCTACAACACATACATTCCTAAGAAGTATGATGAAAGATGTTATCATATTTGCATATTACCTTTGTTTTCAAAGAAGTATGTAAGTCTTAAATCTCTAAAACTCATCATTTATCACCTATATATTCCTATTTCAGCATCGCATTTCAAGCTTTCAACATCTTGCTTTTATATTTTCCTATTTCAGCATTGTAGCTTGAAAAGTTCATATTGTACTTGTAAAATTTCCCTATTTCAACATTTTATTTTGAAACTCTTCCTAACCAACATTATACTTTGAAACTAAGATTTAATGTACTTATGTTTTGGTTTAATTCTATTGGACAAAAACGGGAAGGGGAAAGATACTTTCATTAGTTTGTTAGTTATAACATCCTACTTTAGATACAAATAAGGTGTTGTTTGGTTCGCAGAATGTTGCTGAAGGAATTTGAATTGAAATTAGAAAAAGAATGGAATTTGAATCCAATTCCATATGCTGTTTGGTTGGTAGGAAATGGAATTGAATTAATTCCAGAATCTGTTTGGTTCGCAGGAAATGGAATTGGAATTCATGTAAAATGACATAATTACCTTTTTTGCCTGTTTTGCTTAATTTTACCTTGTTTTCTAACTATATGTAAAAATACATTATAAAAATTATAAAAATAGTAGAATTTCGGCGGTGGTGGCAGTGGTGGTGGTGTTGGCGACAGTGGTGGGTGGCGGTGATGGTGGCTGTGACGGTGGTGGTGGTGGTAGTAGTGGTGGCATTGATTGTGGTGGCAGAAGTGGTGGTGATGGTGGCAGTGTTAGCCGGTGGTGACAGTGATGGCGGTGATGGTGCTGGTGGTAGCATCGGTGGCTGGTGGCGGCGGTGGTGGTAGCGGCGATGGCGATAGTGTTGGTAGTGGTGGTGGTGGTAGTGTTATTAGTCGTGGTGGTGGTGGGTGATGACATTGGTAGTGGTGGTGGGTAATGGTCATGGTGGCAGTAATGGTGGCGGTGGTGGTCGGTGGCGGCAGCAACGGTGCTAACGAAGATGATGGTAGTTGTTGGTGGCGTCGCAGGCAATGGCGGTGGGTGGCGGCAGTGGCAGTAGTGGTGGGGTGGTGGTGGCGGCGACGGTGGCGGTGGGTGGTGGTCATGGTAGTGGTAGTGGTGGTCGATGGCAGATGCGGCGGTAGCGGTAACGACGACAGTGGTAGTGGTCGTGGCAGCAACGATGGTGGTGGTGCTGGTCGGTGGGGCGGCAGCGGTGGTGGTGATGGTGGCAGTGGTGGTAGCGGTGGTGATAGTGATGGCGGTGGTAGTGGCGGTAGTGGTGGTCAGTGATAGTGGTGGTGGGTTTTCTGATAAGTACAAGGGGTATTTTTGTAATCTGACACTTTCCTTGATGAGAAGGAATGTTTTCCATCCAACTTTGGAAGGAATTCACTTTCCTCCATATGGTGGAAAATTTATTTCATTTAGGAATCATTTTCCCTCCTCTAAGTCCAACCAAACGCATGAATTCGAGGGAATTGAAATCCTTTTCCCTCGAATTACATTCATTTCCTGCCAACTAAACGCACCCTAAGTTACTACAATAAAATAAAAAAGAAAGTATAGTCTTAAATCTCTAAAACTCATCATTTATCAAAATATTAGTCGACTATTTATCCATCGTATACATATTCAACTAATTTTTTAGAATTGCAATTTTCGGTTCAAAAGGAGAATGTTTCAACTTCATTTATCTTCACTTTCTTCTTGTCTGATTCTTAAAAGCGAAATTAAAATTAGATGTGGAAAATAATTTTAGATCGGGAAACAACTAACTTAAACATTAAGATTCACTTATCAAAGAGTTAGAACAAACCCTAAACCGTTTGCTAGGATTATCAGTCACGAATGGTAGCCATAATGAAAAGGGTTTGCATCGTCAACTATTGTATTCTTTTTAGAGATGTGTGATTTTGAGTTAGAGATGTGTGAATTTAAGAAAGAAGAATCATAATAATAGAGAATCTGTAGCTTTATTTATATTCAAAGTAAGAAGCTTATTGCCTTAATGATATATAAAAACGTTTGAAAAAATATTAGTTGTTGATCGGATATCCAACTCAGCCAAAAAATAAATAAAAAATCAACATCAAACACCTTATCTCCAATAAATTTAAAAAATATATAATATAAAAAAGAAAAGACAAAACTATAAAATTTGTCCATGTGGTAATCAAAAAACTATGGATGGGGTCTAAAATGTTTTTAGCTTGCATGCAAGATTCAAAATCAAGATTTTTCCATGGTTTTAGTCCATTATGTCTACAGCCGTTTACTTACGCCTTGTTCCCGAGTTTTTTTTTTTTTTTTTTTTTTTGTAAATTCATTAAAGGAAGGGGAAGGAAAATTTTGACAGAAAGAAAGGGAGATGAAAGAAAATATTCATTATTTTGTGTTCCCGAGTTCGAAGGAAATGAAAGGAAAATTTTTAGGTTTTGTGTTCCCGAGTTAGGAGGAAAAATATAATAAAACTTAAAATTTTTATTCCCCTCACTTTCATTCCAAATCCGCTTAATTTAGCAGGAAATTTTGGAAGGAAAATATGACTCCAAAATCCTTCCCCTCCACTCACTTTCCTTCCATTAATGAAACTTGGAAACACGATTTTCCTTCGACACCCCTCACTTTCCCTTCATATCCTCCCATTTTTCTCCTTAAGTGGAACTCAAGAACAAGGCATTAAAGTCATTACGCCCATCACGTGCCCTCTATGTGAGGGCATTTTTTTCATTTTGGTTTGTGGTCTGCAGTTGCCGACATTTAAATTAATTAGCCTGGATTAGCAATAATGATCCAAACTTACTTCACTCATTTATCTCCTCTCACACCACCTTCAACAATCCAGACACAAAAACCTTAACCACTACTCGAGCTTTGAATTTCATCCATGCTATTGAAAATGCGGGGACTCAAAAATGTTGGCGAAAATGTTAACATTCAAGAATTATATGCTAAGATACTTTGTTTTTGATGTATTTGATGTTTAGGTTTTAAACTTTGAAAAATGCTAACAGTCTTTTCTTTCTCTTTTGAAGATGGTTACCCCAACATATTATCTATTGAACTTCATCACGGAGGGAGTTTCATAAAGTTTCCAAATATTGAGTACATTAATGGGGCTAGTAGGTACTTTGATGTTGTTGACATTGATGGATTTTTCTATGTACAATCTAGACTTGGTGATGGAAGAGTTAGGGTTGTTGGAAATACGTGTGTAATGTCATAACTAAATTGGTATAAATTTAGGAAAAATAACAAAGTTCTTTTGGGTTGCCTTCAAGAGCTAAAATAACTATAAAGGATATAGGATATTGAGATAATTAGTTAATTAATTTATTACATGTTACTAAGTTAATTGGAAAGCAATCGAAATTAGAATTGCTTTGGAATTAATTATAATTAATCTAGAGGTGTAATGACTAAATGTTAATTGTTTAAAGGTTGAGCAAAATGAACATTCTAGAATCCCCATCGATGGTAGATGGTTTTGGGAGCTCTTGGAGTCTTTTAAAATCATTTTCGAGATAATTGATAATGAAAAGATTAGAATCTATATTAAATTTGATTATTTAATTGATTCTAATAGAGGTTTATCTGCTAATCACCATAGCTATATAAAGACCTTTTGGCATTGAGAAAAATCGATTATCCTCTTCAAAGGTTGAGATTTTCAAATTTCTCAAGCCTCTCTCCTTTCTCCTAAATATTCTAAGGTTGAGAATTTCAGATTTCACACAACATCAATATTTCCACAGAAAGAGAGAGCATCATTTTTTAAGCTTCAACAATAGAAGGAAAAGAGTAGACGAGAGAGATGAAGAGTTGTGTATGAAGAAACCTTTTGTTGCATGTTCTCTTTTAAATCAAAGTGAAGATGACAATGATTGCGTATGCATATGTATATAACAAAATCAAAATTTATTAAAAAAAAAGGTTAGGGATGAAAAAGATGAAAATGCACTCACATGGAGGACACGTGATGGGCCTAACGACTCTAAGTAATCGGCTACAGATGGAATGTACCAAAACTACGAAAAAAATCTTGATTTTGAACTTTTCATATAAGTTGTAAACTTTTTGTATCATATCTATGGTTTTTGAATACCACGTAAACCAGTTTTACAGTTTTGTAAAATAATATAATAATAATCCGTAAAACAATAAAATAATAATCCTTCCTAATAAATGAAAATAATTTTGCCACGTGTCACTCTCTCATTAACTTGGACACATGTCATTTTTTGGTATTTTTGAATAAATGTTTTTTCCATGTGTCATTTTCTCATTATTTATCTTTTTTTAATT
Organism: Lactuca serriola; assembly: GCF_051521515.1. Lineage (NCBI taxonomy): Eukaryota > Viridiplantae > Streptophyta > Magnoliopsida > Asterales > Asteraceae > Lactuca > Lactuca serriola. The sequence goes on from NC_136412.1 coordinate 338,585,126, forward strand.
GACACATCATATTTAAACCTCAATTCTTAATTGCCTTATTTGAAAATAATAATTAAATTACAATATTACAACTCATATTATTGAATATGTTTCAATTTAAATTCAAATTTTAAATTTTAAATTTAAATAAATTTTTGTTTAAAACTTCATATTTAATTTTTTTTGTTTTATCAAACCCGTATAATATACGAGTCTCACAACTAGGAATAATAAAATAATAACGTTTTTTTTTCTAAGAAAATTTAAACTTTATTCCTTTTTACATATATATCAGCTACACTTATTACTAACAACCAACGATTCTCTGTCACACACACTTCAATGGCTTTACAGCAATACTCGTTGATGGCGGTGACACTAATCGCCATTACAGTCTCCTGCACGTCTAGGGTTCAATCAATCGGAGTAAACTGGGGCACCACCGCATCTCATCCTCTGCCGCCGTCGAAGGTAGTTGAGCTACTGAAGCTCAACAAAATCACCAAGGTAAAACTCTTCGACTCCAACCCTCAAGTCCTCGAAGCCCTCTCCGGCTCCGACATTGACGTCGCCGTCGGCATTCCTAATTCCATGCTCCGTTCCCTAAACTCTTCCGTCAAGGCTGCCGAGAGTTGGGTCCACGATAACCTCACCCGTTACCTTTCTGGTCGTACGCGTATAGAGTATGTTACATTTCAGCCCCTTTTTTCACACACACAATTACTGCATTTTGTTGTTAGAATAATCAATAACGTGATTTGTCTTCAATTTAGGCATTTAATATGTTCGTTATGTTACTTTCTGTCCATCAAACATGCGTTAAGGCTATTTATTTCTGGATTTGAGTTCTAATAACTAATCCACATTTTGATGTTAATCGGAACAATGACGATTGGCAATTAATAGGAATTTATGCATAGATTAAGTAATAACTGATTATGATCCAGATTCTCTGATTATTCTGGATTTCCCTTTTAAATTTATGCATACTCTTTGTTTTCTGACCAATTACTCTATGAATTACCCTAGAATTATGTTTATCATGTGATATTGAAAGAAAAGATAAACACACATTTGCAGGTATGTTGCTGTAGGAGATGATCCATTTCTCCAAACCTACGGTTCCCAATTCTACCCTTTTGTAGTTGGAGCAGCCATCAGTATCGAAGCAGCTTTAATCCGAGCTAAACTACAAAACAAGGTCAAAATCGTAATTCCATGTAGCTTCGATGCATTCCAATCAGAATCCAACCTACCTTCAACAGGCCACTTCCGACCCGATATCAACAAAACCATGATCGCTGTACTCAACTTCCTCACCAAAACTCACTCCCCTTTTTTTGTGACCATTTCGCCCTTCTTATCCCACTACCAAAACAAGAACATTTCACTCGATTTCGCCCTTTTCAAAGAATCTGCACACCCACATAAAGACACCCATAATAGATCATACAAAAACAGCTTCGATCTAAGCTACGATACCCTCATTACCGCTTTAACAGTTGCAGGATTTCCCGAGGTCAAAATCGTAATTAGCCAAATCGGTTGGCCGACAGATGGAGCTCCAAATGCCACCGTGGCAAACGCAGAGATTTTCACCAAGGGTCTTTTCAACCATATCCATAGTCAAAAAGGGACCCCACTTCGACCTCGGGTGATGCCACTAGAATTTTACATTTATACCCTTGTAGATGAAGATCAAAGGAATACAAGTATGGGAAACTTCGAAAGACATTGGGGTTTGTTTACTTTTGATGGGCAAGCAAAATATGAGGTTGAGTTTTTTCGAGGTGTGAAAGGGCTTGTGAATGCACAAAGTGTTGACTATCTTGCCCCTAGGTGGTGTGTTGTAAATAATAACTTAGATATGATGAATGCGAGTGCACGTGCCACGGAGGCGTGTATGAATGCTGACTGTACCGCACTTTCGCCAGGTAGCTCTTGTTTTAATCTGAGCTGGCCTGGTAATGTGTCGTATGCGTTTAATAGTTACTACCAGGAACATGATCAAAGGGCTGAGAGTTGTGATTTTGGGGGGCTTGGGATGATCACAACCGTTGATCCATCCGTTGGTGATTGTAGATTTAATGTTGAGCTGAAAGCTTCGATATCGGTTATGTGTCATGGGTTGAACTTTTGGCATTATTTGATCTCACTTGTTTTAACAATTTTGATGTTGTTATAATGGTAGAATTATTTGTTATTTTGTTGTAGTAGATTAGGGTTATTTGGCAGCAACAATATTTGCTTCTTTGATGAGACTTATAAGGGTCATTGGTAGTCAATGTTGTTTTGTGGCTTCTTCTTCTTCTTGTGTTTATTCTAGAGTCCTTTTTATTTTGTATTGTATAGTTTGACATGTTTTGTTTTTTACTTTATTGCTTAAATTCGACATGTTGGATTAGTCTAAAAGTAGAATATACAAGTTCACGGTAGTATAATCATATATTACATTGTTGATCAAGTTATTTGTCACCTCCATAAAAATTTAAAACTGTTAAATAATGATTGATAGATTGTAATAAAAAATTGATTACATGACATGATCAAACGAATTCTCAACAATGAAATTATTGAGATGTAACTTGCACACTTAGGTGTATTTGGTAAAGAGAAATGAGTTTGATTCTATTTCCCTTGCTTGTTTAACATAAAGAATGAAGAAATGAGAAAAAAAAAAAAAAAAAAAAAACATGGAGAACTGAAAAATAAAAAATAAAAAACCCTAAGAATTGGAGAAGAAGGTTCGCTCTATGTCCTCTCACACATCCCAATTAAACCCTATGCTTCTCTATGGCGACTTCAAATTCATAGATATGATCGATATAACCAATTAAATTTGTAGGAGAATATTGAAGGTTGATTGAGATTATCCGGGTGGTGTTCAACGATCATCCAGAGAACAAGGTTGGGTGAAGTGTAACGACGATGCCCGTAAGTTGTTTGTTTAAATGTCTTTACCGCATAAGCTTTGTTAATATTTGAGCTTCACAGACACATCGTTGAGATGCATGTATGTATAAGCCATTTCAAATGTATGTCAAACGTATATTAAACCGCTATGATTAAACTATATGCGAATTACCAAGTAAAACTTGCAACCTTTATAAGATCCAGAGTAATATTTCATCTTACAAACACGTTAAAAATGTTATGGAAAAGGGGATTAAAAGGAATAACCTTTTAGAGCTTGCGAATTTGATACAATCGGGTTCTCGAAGATGAATGAAATTATGTTGGGGAGATGATGAAGATTATATCTTTGAACACCTCTCGGGATGAAATTATGTTGGGGAGATGATCATGATTATATCTTTGAACACCTCTCGGTGAGGATGGAAGAAGTCAATCATTGAAGTTAGACTTGGATAAAATAAGTTAAGGTTGTTAGCTTGCATTAAGTAAGACCAGAGAAATAAAGAGTTTAAAGTATAAATAAAGGGAAGTTCGATAACATTAGATTCATTATGTTATGTTGTCAGTGGGGAGGCGTTTTCCCTTTCTCGAAAACAGAAATCCTTAATAATTCAATATAACTCAATGACTCGTAGATATGAACCATAATTTAAGTTATTTCCACTTGATTTTCATTCATTTTGCAACAAACCTATATCAGTAAGAAACAAAGCAGTTTCAATTCACCATATGAAATACCCATCTACTTAAGTTATTATATTGTTTAAAAATCATTTAGCTTCCATTAAAAACGTCATTTGCGAAAAATATGGTCACATACTCTTTAGTTGTAAAAGTTTAATATAATAACATAAGTTCAAAGAAACCACTATATCTATTTCTAAATATTTATGTCATCTATAGTATTCAATCACTACTCTCATATGAATACATGTCAAAATACGTAGTATAGGCATTGAGTGCCTAGTGAGTAATACCATAATTCAACGTCTTTATGGTTGAAGGAATCGACACATTCCTTAAACCAATGAGAATCCCTAAAATCATTTTAAAAACCATAGAGTAATGTACTAATTAATTAACTTCATAGACCATCTTTAAAATCTTTGTGAAACTCCTTAGACAATAATCATTACTCACTATAGACATTTATGTCTAAATCATAAATCATTAGACTTTTTTCATCATCGGTAGACATTTATGTCAAAATTATACATTATTAGTCATCATCATCATACATTTGTGTCAAAATCATATGTCATTAATCATTCATCATAATATAACTTTTAATAAACATCATTTGATAAATATGACATAAGTAGATGCAATACAATACGGGTCTATCTCCTTCCCAAATAATTCATTGTATGTTTCCACTAGTCATTTGTTATTTTATAACTCATTAGAGTATATCTATAGTTAGCACAAAACCCATTATACATTACTCATAGTTTTGTCGTTTTGATAAGGTACAAGTGTGTTATCGTCACAAGTATCCTATACGAGTTATCTAACTTACATGTACAAGTGAGACATGTATAAAAGACCATCACTTAGGATAATTGACCTTCATTATCCGTCATGGCTTTTATTAAAAACAACTCTTTATCCAGCTTAAGACTACCCCCAATTGGGGGTTTATTGCAAGCCGATCATGAGAAAAGTAACATTAAAAAAATAAGAATTATGTGATCTTTTGTGAACTAGTTTGATGCCACTCCATTGGCTTGTCTTAGAGTGCAAAGGAGCCCATGCCCACTTGTCTATATTTATTAGAAGAAATAAGTTACATTTTCTTTAAAAAACTAAATTTTGTTAATAAATCAACTTTATATTTAATAAAAAGTAAAATAAAATATATCAAAATATTTTATTGGTTTTTCTCTACAAAATAAGATCAATATTGATATAGCTTTGTAAATGTAAAAATTTAATATAAAATAGATTGGGTGTTGCCAATAAATGTTAAAAAATGAATTGAGTTGGATTATACATGTGGAAGAGAGATAAATTAGTTTTTTATAGAAAAATTGGGTTCGGTTTGATTGTTAAAGGGGTAGTCTAAGTGGTGCACACTTTCATGAGAAAAACTATTTTTAAAAGGGGAAATTACTAATCTAGCCTAAAACACTAATTACCTATCTAAAAATAGCAAAAAAAAACACATTAGCTAAAAATAGCCCATGAAATAGTAGATTAACCAGGGTTAACTACGGTCAACACAAGTTGACTATGGCCCACAGTAGAAAACTACTCTGTTGTGGCAATGGACTACTGTTTCCCAGTCCGTCTACTCTTTCGCGACTCATTGGCCCATAGTATATAATATATAATGTATAATTTTTCAGATTAGGTTATTTTAACTATTATTTTCTTAGGTTTACCTACTTTTTTTCTTAATGGAGCACTCAAATAACAACGAGGTACGTTTATTTTTTATCAAAATTTTACCGTATTGTTGATTAGGGGTATTTTTTGTATATGGGGATAACTTTTTTTTTTAAGAAAAGCGAAAAAAATAATATTAAAATCGTCAAAACCTACAGTGTACAAGTGCACAATGCACAAATTGTATAGTGTGGACTTGTACACCTTAGGTTTCGTATGAAGCCTACGGTTTTATTATTTTTTTTTCGTTTTTTATATTTATTTTGATTTTGATTTTGATTTTTTTACATTTGTTTTAGCATCATAAGCCATCATATATATATGTTATGATTTCATGATTTTTGTTTCAAAAAACTTAAAAAAAAAAAAAATAACGAAACCGTAGGTTTTTTGGTGGCTAAGAGGAAACCGTAGGTTTCCAAAAAACCTACGATTTTACAACTTCAAAATGATTTTTTTTAATATTTATCATGAAACAGTAGACTATTTGGCGAAACAGTAGCCCACTTAATTACCTACGATTTCGTGGACTATTTTGGGATAATTTTTAATTTTTGGCTAAAAATGGTTAATTACTTTCTTAATTAGGCTAAATTAGTAATTGCCCATTTCCAAAATGTCATTAATCATTTAGTCATAATAAAAAATCTTTCAAAATAGGATAAATTAGTAATTGCCCATTTCCAAAATGTCATTAATCATTTAGTCATAATAAAAAATCTTTCAAAATATTATTTTCGTGAATACACATATGTTTACATACAGTAATTTACATAGCACATAAATTATCTTAACATCATTAATATATTTCAACTTGTATAAATCATCATTAATCATATAAGAACATGTATTCGGTGGTTACTCACCTCAAAACTTGATATCCCACTCCTTTCTAGCTAATAATGCCTTTTACTCACCACACCATAATCTTCATAATGCATCCTTAGCTTCAAGTATCCACTCTACCTTCTTTCAACACTTCTAGATCTTTTTTAACTTCAAAAAATTGTCATCCGCATACTCCCACTCTATTTAATCTCGTATTGAAGAGGTGAAAGAAAAGATAAGAAATCAAACTTATATATCTATGCCCTTTTAACACTTTAAACCTGTGCAACCTTTATTCTTTCATTTTGAACACCACTTAAACTAATTTTTAACGAAAGTTCCGTAACTCAAATATTTTATCAACCATTTAAACGCCACAAGTTCGATTGAATTGTCATATTTAGTCATTCTCATTTATTTTTTCTTTTTAAGTGTAAATTAATTTACTTTATTTAAATACTTAATTAAATAATATAATAATTCACTTAATCATTTAATTTTATTTATTCTTGGTTAAATTTCAATTTAACAAAAATTATGTACGAATTAGACCCGTTTGGATGGTATGAGATCCGTACCCAACCCACCTTTTTGCATCATTTGATGCGAGATGGGGTTTACAACTTTAAACGAGTCGGCCACTCGAGAAGACGAGAACCATATAAATCCGCTTAAATTCCCCTTCCCCCTTTCACTCTTTTTCTCTCTTAAACAGCTCCAAAGAAACCCTAACAAAAATGTCCGGGTACGGTCACGAAGGAGACGGATCTGCTCCACCGCCCGTTGGTGGAGGCTACGGTGGAAGTAGCGGTGGCTACGGAGGTAGTGGTGGAGGTTACGGAGGTAGCGGTGGCGGTGGAGGCGGATATGGAGGCAGCGGCGGGGGAGGTGGTTACGGAAGCAGTGGTGGTGGAGGCAGTTACGGAAGCAGTGGTGGTGGAGGTGGATCCTATGGCGGAAACCGTGGCGGAGGTGGAGGATATGGAGGCGGCGGCCGTGGTGGAAGTGGAGGCGGAGGTGGAGGCGGAGGCGGAGGGTATGGCAGTCGAGGTGGAAGTGGTGGCAGAGAAGGAGGTGGTGGTGGAGGATACGGTGGTAACTCACAAAATCGTGGTCGGTACATCACTCTGACTTTCGTCTCTAAATTTTTTCTTTCAACACAAAATTGAATTTGTCATTTCTTTTTTATTTAAATTCCAGGTGGAGGTGGATATCAAGGCGGAGATCGTGGGCGTGGAGGCGGAGGTGGTAGAGGTGGTGGACGTGGCAGTGGTAGAGAAGGAGACTGGCCTTGCCCTAAACCGGGGTAATTCATTTCTTCTCTCGATCTGCTCGTTTTCTTTTCGTTATACAAATAGGAATTTGTCTAATGGTTACGATGCACTCGATCACAATATTGGGATTGAACCTTTGTTACCATGTTTTAAGTTTTAAAGTGACGAATGTCGCTTCAATCATATCTCCCAAAAGAATCAAGAACTTACTGAAAGCACTAATATCACAACTTTACAAGTAGGACTTTGCAATTCTTGACTTTTTTCGATTTTTTCCCTTGAAGATGTGAAGGTCAAGGATCAGTTGTTGTTCTTGTTTCATCTAGTTTACAAGTTGATTTATCCCATTAATCTTGCACGCTCTAGATTCAGACTTCTGTAAATCATGTTCAATGATGAAATTTAGAGAACTAAAGAATAAGTATATGCTTGTTTTGAGATATTGGTGAGTGTTAACTGATAATGATACATGAGCATAAAATTAAGCTCTTTGAATTGTTGAATTCAGTAAAAATCTTGATGCTATGAGGCATGTTTTTTTGTGGATCATCTTGTATTGTGGCATTATGTTTTATGGTTATCATATGTCCTTCATTCTGTATAGAACATACTACAAGCCATACACTATCTAGCTGTTGTTGCTGAATGCATTTATTTTCCACTGATTTTAGTAATATAATTGTGTCCTAACTCATTTTTTCAGAGTTTTGTTGCTATGACTTTTATATGTTTAGTGTTCAGAAGTAACTTACATTCCCAATGAATAAAAGTTGCAATTTTTGACTTGATGAATGTTTTTGTTAAATAGCTGTGGCAATTCGAATTTTTCTTGGAGAGCCGAGTGTAACAAATGTGGGACCCCCTCTCCTGCTGGCACGGGTGGTGGTGGTGATCGTGGGCGTAATGATGGTGGCAGTTACAATAAAGGTGGCGGTGGACGCAGTGACAGCAGAGGTGGGAGTGGTGGTGGATATGGTGGTGATAGAGGAGGTAGGGGCGACTATGATGGTGGGAGTGGTGGCGGAAGTAGAGGAGGCGGTGGTTCCTATGGCGGCAGTCAAGGAAGAGACAGCGGTGGTTATGGTCAGGGGGCGGCAGCAGGGTATGGCGGATCTGACAGTAGTTACCCTCAACCACCTTCCTCATATGGGGCTAACACTGGTTATGGAACCGATGCTGTCCCTCCACCTGCAAGCTATAATGGTGGACCAACTTCATATCCACCTTCTTATGGTGGTGGTGGAGGCGGTTATGGTGGAGATTCTGGTGGTGGCCGTGGTGGCTCAGGTGGTGGATATGGCGGTGCTCCACAGAGTCAAGGCGGTTATGGTGGTGGTTCTCCTGCTACTGATGCACCTGCGAAGGTGAAGCAGTGTGATGAAACTTGTGATGAGTCGTGTGACAATGCAAGAATTTATATCTCAAATTTGCCTCCAAATGTGACTGTTGATGAATTGAGAGAACTCTTTGGAGGCATTGGACAAGTAATTACAATTGTTTTTGATTATGATAATCTTTATTCTTTTTGATAAATTAATGAAATGGGAATTATATTAACATGGTGTTTGTTATTGTAGGTTGGGAGAATTAAGCAGAAGCGAGGATATAAGGATCAGTGGCCTTATAACATTAAGATCTACACTGATGAGAAAGGAAACAACAAAGGAGATGCTGCTTTGGTTTATGAGGATCCTTCTGCAGCACATTCTGCTGGGGGATTCTACAACAGTACGTACATTGTTTTCATTATTTTTTGTTTAATTTTTATTTTATTTTATGGGTATGTCTAATTTAATTTTTTTAAATGTTGATCAGATTTTGAATTGAGAGGTTACAAAATTAGTGTGGGAATGGCTGAGAAATCAGCTCCAAGGGCTCCTCCTGCTCATGGGTAAGGGTATAAATATAATAATTAATAAAAAAAGATACGTCTTTTGGTGATTGAGTGTGCTAACATTGGTTGTTTGTGCAACAGTGGTGGTGGTGGTGGTGGAAGAGGAGGTGGCGGAGGCTATGGTGGTGGTGGTGGACGCAGGGACAACTACAGAGATGGTGGTCCGGATAGGAACTCTCATGGTGGGAATCGGTCTAGGCCATACTGATGATGAAGGGGATTTAAAATTATTAAAAACTGTGAAGAAGAGAGGAGGATTGCAGGCAGGCAGGCAGGGGGTTGTTCTTGTTCTTGTTCCCTTGGGGAGGGAGTTTAAGAGGTAGGTTTATCAAATATCATGCACTTGCTTGCTTGCTTGCCCCTTTTCTCCTCACTTTTTTTTTTCTTGATAAAATCAGATGTTGTTAAGGGGGATTAATTGTGTGAATGTTTTTATAGAGGCCAATGAATGCCAAGACTAGAGGATCATATATGTGTACTCCAAATCTGCTTCTTCTTCTTCTTCTATAAGGTAGGTAGATTAAGAAATATTTTTGCAGGTGAGTGTTGCTGTTGCTTGCTTTTTCAATAACAACCAACCAAAAATACTACTATGACTACTCCTGCCTGATTCATTTTGCATTGCGTGCCTTTTTTCTTCTCAACACTATTCTGATGATTAAAACCAAAATCTGCTGGATGAGCTGTGTCGGTTTCACCTTCTTTTCATTGTAAACTGTGTTGGCCCGCCCTTAGGGTTCTTTGTGTTTTGTTTTTTGTTTCTGTTGCTGTGCTGTGATGTGGTGAAAGCAGCAAGGAGCTGGAGTATTTTTGAAAACATGACTACTAAACATGCTTCTAATGACCTAATATACCGAGCATTTGAAATATGTAAACTAATGATATGCAGTTTGTATGATTAAGTAGGAGCTTAACTCTGTAACCAACTTTTTCTTTATTTAACATAAATCTTGCAAAATACAACTCTTACGGGGTCTCCTTATGATTCTGGGTTTATTTTGGAAGTTTCTCAAACTCAGTTTTGCACCCCATGGAATCATAATCATATTTGATATTTCAACTAACAAGTCTACATTTCTGAGTTGATTTATATTATATAAGTTATTTGGTTTAACGACTGATACCAACTACATGGGTGTAGTAAGTAACTTGAAACCGTTACTTTTCAATGAGTCGGTGGTATTAACCCAGGGTTGTGAAGAAAGGTGTATCTTTTTACAGGGTTATCTTTGGATGTTTGTTTATTCTTTAAAAACATAAAAGTCAAAAACTGAACTCCCATGACACATCAAAAAACAAAAATTGATTGATTCTTCAAGTATTATTGGATCTGATGTTTATCGGTCACAGAGCGTGTCTTTAAGCCATATGGAATTTGTCTAGTAGATGTCAAAATAAAATGCATTCAAACAAGTCACAAGTGTACTCAATGTAATTGCACTAGAGAGTGCACTTTTATATTATAAATGACATGTAATATTTTGTAGGCTATAGAACTCGGGCTTAAGTACAACAAAACCTTGACTGAGATGAAGTTAAGATAACAAAGAACATATAACAAAAAGAATGCGTCCAAGTTGAGTTCATAGTTCGAAGTTGAGGAAATTTTATGCATGTATGATAAGAAAAAAATATTGAGTTTTGAAAATTTAATAATTTTTAAGTACCTATACGGCTTGTAACTAAGGTAATACTTATTCTTACTTTTTTTGATTTTTTAGATCAAAGGGCTTCTAGCTTAACGGTATTAGATGTTATATTTTTTCCTTGAGGATGATGGTTCATATCCCAATAGGGATATATGTGAATTCAGGAGTATTTTAGGAGTATATTAGATTTACCGTTCAAAAAAAAAATTTCTTGAGTAACAGATAGCTAAGACAGAGAAGAAGATGCGGAAAGAAGAATCAACTTGATCCAAGTTCATGTAAGAGTTATGACTAGTGTTTGAAGAAATTTTTTGTACAAGTTTAGACAATTTAAGTTTTTAGGTAACTATTATTAGGACTATTTAACTTGGGTTATACTTATTCAAATTAATTAATTATCGAAAATAACATATGGCCAAGAAGGAAGATGAAAGAAAAAAAAATCAGCCCAATCCAATGGCGAGGCTACATACATCAAAGGTGGGTCACGACCATCTATTTTTTATTTTTATAAAGGATTATATAAAAATATAAATTGTGAACTACCTTAAATATTTTAAATGAAACATCTTAATGTTTTTGGCAAAAAGTCAAAAACAAATATGCATGAATCAATATTTTCAAAACGTATCTTTGATTTTTTTTATTTAAATAATAAACCATGTGGTTTTACGTTTTAAACTCACCACTGGCCCAATCCAAATTCATAAGGGAGAGTTAAGGTACTTCAAAGTTAAGAAAAAACAGTGTGTGTGAATTCCGATGTTTACTCGAACATAATAGTACAGTATCGGATCCGAATGTCCCGATAACCGAAAATCATGAATTAAGGGAACCAAATACCGACCTGGAAAAACTATATGGTACCGGTTCAGTTTCATCCGGTCGTTTTTTTGCTCGCCCAATGAGGATAATATAGTTATTTCAAGTTTAATGCAATGGTGGGGACCAAATTCACAGGGACCACAATGAAAAGCTTTCAAAAGAATTATGCCTATATTTTTTAAAATAGTTTAACCTAATCTAAAGATAACAACAAACCTCAGAGACCACTTATGCAATTGACCATTTAAGCAAACTTTTATATAAACTCCATATTCAAGAAAGTTTGAAACCAACCCAGTAACTTTAATGTAGAAAAACAGAATTTCATCTATGTGTATAACACTAATGTTTGCAAAATAATAATCACAAATCAACAACTATAACTATTCTTTGCGGGTGATGATATTTTACTCATCTTCAACCTGAAACACAATCAAGAAAAAACAAACTTGATATCAGATTCAGATGTATATTACTATTACACCTTTCTCACTACATTCAACATGGAAGTGAAAATGCAGGTTAATTATTTGGTATGCATTGGATTATTTTAATTTGAGACACTTCCTCTCAATCTCTTCTCTTATTCTCATCATAAAAAATTAGTAAAGTACCTGTAGTTGCAGCAGCCAAAAGCCATGGCAGGTTATCCCATCTCAGAATTCCCATATCCACTTCCTGTTTTAAGCATTCAACCTCAACTTTAACTCATTGACTGATAAAGTTAAAAATGGAGGGAGGCAAGAAGAAGTAGAATAGCAAACTTGCCTAGAATTGAAGCGGCTTCCACCGCAGCTGCTGCCCTTGCTCTCTTCACTGCATCATTAACCTCCACCTGCAACCTTTCAATTTCACGAGCCATAAACATCCTGCATTTCTCCATTGCTTCACGCTGTTTAATGTTACTCACATGCACCCTTTTCTCATGTTCAATTACTTCTCTGCAATTCACATTTCACCCCAAAAGCTTTCAAAATCACGAATGATTGCACAAAAGATTAGTTTAATCATGCTCCTATCTAACTACTGGATCCAAATGTTCATGTTTGAATCACAAAAGCAGGGTTAATAGCCAACAGATGTTCACATTAGTACCAAATGGCGATTCACTTATTTATGAAATGTTTCAATTCGTATTAACTCAAAATGGCAACGATTATTAGATATGGATTCACAGATTTCATCAGTGAAATTCATCAAAATCATTAGGCCATTAGGGTTTATAAGTTATAATGAAAAGGGGATTAATCTAGAGAACAAGTTAATATAGAAAAAGAGTGATTGTGACCTTCCTCTCTGGATTTCTTTCTGCATGCTTTCAATTTCTGCTTTTATTAACGGAATTTGGTGGTATTCGAGCGATACTTTCTCAACGTCGCCACGGAGCTTATACAACTTCTCATCGAGTTCTTTCTTCTCCGATCTTAATTTCTGCAGATGGCCTAGGATTTTAGCCAGTTCAGCATTTGATTCGTCAATCGATCTGACCTCAGCTTCCATTGTCACCGCCCTATCATAAGCCTCGCGCACCTCTGCGTCCCTCTCAGCCTTGATTTTCTCGGCAGCGGCGGAAAGGTGGCGGAGGTCGTTTTTGGAAGCAGAGAGTTCCACTGTAAGAATTTCGTGAAGCGTCAAAAGGTGTTGATTGTCAATAAGGAGTGATTGTATCTGTGGATGTTGTACGGCGGCGCTGTGATCTCCGATGACGTAACGAACGGTTGGAGTCGAGTCGATTAGGGGTTTGAGGTTTTGTCTCAGTTTTAATGGGCTTGGTGCAATGTAGTTTCTTCCTTCCATTTCACTGTTCGTAGTTGGCAGTGTTTGTCGATAACCAACTAGCGGGTTTCTTACCGGTGAGAGCCGCCGTGTACAGGGCGTTACCCACTTTCCCGCTTCCGGCGGCGTGCTATTTTTACTTTTTGTTTTGTTAAAGAAGGTCGCGTTTATTTAGGCCAGCCGTTTTATGTATAATCGTACATGTCTGCATGATTCGCATTTTCATTATCATTTTAATTTTAAATGATCCTCCCTGATAAAATAATTTTGTCTGTTGTCAGTTTATTTTTATTTTTGAAATAAATATTATCTATTAGGTGTGAAATCCGTGTAACGGGTTGATTAAAAAAAATATATCAAATTTAAATATTAAGAATTTTTTAAAATAAAATTTCAAAATAAATGGACATATTCAACTAATGAATAAATAGAATCACTATTGAAAATATCATCCATAATATTAGTGATTGTTTTGTCATATTCATTAAATTTATTATCATATTCAATGTATTTTAATATATCTTACATATTTTTTAAGATTCTTTTCATTTATTATCACATTAAATATATTTAATACTTTACATATATAAATTTAGTATTATGTGGCATATTAATGGATTTAATTCAAAAAACCATAAAATGACATGTGGATTTAAATTTAATAAAAAAATTTACAAAATTACATGTGACAAATTTAATGAAAAAATGACATTTGGCAAAATGATCTTCATTTATTATGATAGATTTATCAATGAGAACATGACTTATTAAGTTAATTAACTTTTCTATTTGCTCACATCTACGTAACTATCTTTTTTTTGTATACGTCTAGGTAACAAACTTGTTGGAAGTGTTCACATATAACCGTTATGACCTGCTATTACAGGTTACATCCAAGATGTGAAATTTTTAACAAGTTACGACCTAGATATGTACAAAAAAAAATATTTACCCAAATATAAACTAAACAAAAAGTAAGAGTAAATTACACGAATGGTCCATGTGGTTTGGGGGAATTTATGTTTTTGGTCTCTAACATATTTTTTTTAACTCGGATGGTCCCTACTATTTATTTTTGTTGCGCGTTTGGTCTCCGTCTTACCTAAAAAAACTATTGTGCCCTTATTAATTTATTTTTTAATTAATTTTCTTATTTATGTGTTTATTTTTTATATATTTAAAAAAGTTAATAGTCTTTTTTATATATAAAAAATAAATACATAAATAAGAAAATTAATTAAAAAATAAATTAATAAGAGCACAATAGTCTTTTTAGGTAAGGCAGAGACCAAACGTGCAACAAAAATAAACAGTAGGGACCATCTAAGTTACAAAAAAAATAAGTTAGGTACCAAAAACACAAATTCACCTAAACCACACTGACCATTCGTGTAATTTACTCTTACTTTTTGTTTTGTTCATATTTAGGTAACTATTTTTTTTGTACACATCTAGGTAACGGACTTGTTAAAAGTGTTCACATATAGGATGTAACCTGCTACAACAGGTCATAATGATCATATGTGAACGCATCCAACAAGTTTGTTACCTAGATATGTACAAAAAAATAGTTACTTAGATGTAAATAAACCGAAAAATTAATTACCTTAATAAGTCATATTCTCTTTATCAATTTCTGATTTATTTTAAATTTTCAAATTAATGTTACATACTTATATATATATATATATATATATATATATATATATATATATATATATATATATATAAAATATTAAATATAATATATATGAAATTAAATTGTAATTAATACGTTTCTTACTTTCTTATTTTAAAGTTTTACATTAAAAAATATTTATTACTTTAAATCTTTTTTTTTTAAAAATTAACTTGTATAACATACGGGTCTCACACTTAATGACATTATATACTAAATTATCATTAAATGAACATTAAATGTTATATATGTTATTATTTAATTGGGTTGGAGAATTTATAAGAACAAAAAAGTTGGAAGATATTTAATTTCTCTTTCATTATTTATTTTAGATTTTAGAAAATTTAAAATTTAAATATATTGTTAAATATTCAAATTTTGAGCATTTATTTGAATCAAATATATGTAAAACCTAAATCCAAAATATTTAATAACTAGTTGTGAGACTCATGTATTACATATGTTAATTTAAAAAAAAAAAATATAAAGGTCAAAATATTTTAGAATTTTGAATTTATAATAAAATAATAAAAATAATGAATTATTATAATGAAAATGTTTTTATCTTTTAAATTTAAATAAATAAAAGAAACTAATGAGTTTTAATTTTGAGAATTTTGAAATTAAAAGGTAAGTTCATTAATAAAATTGATATCTATTTATTAATACATTTATTGCAATTATTATATTAAAATATTATGTGGAATTTAATCAAATAGAAAAACTCATAAAATGACATGTGGAAAAAAATCAATTTAAAATAACCATAAAGTGACATTTGGCAATTTGAATGAAAGTATGACAAATGGTAAAAAAACCATCGTTTATTAAAGAGGACTATCATTTTTGAATTAAATGAATCTTTTAAGCTCGAATTATAAAAAAAACATATGATTTTAGGAGATAATATAATAGGGGAAATGTAAAATAACTTTTCCTATTTGTTTTAAAAGTTCAGTTGTAACACCCGAAATCAGAAAGGTCAAGAAAGGAAAGGAA
This sequence comes from Lactuca serriola, assembly GCF_051521515.1. NCBI lineage: Eukaryota > Viridiplantae > Streptophyta > Magnoliopsida > Asterales > Asteraceae > Lactuca > Lactuca serriola. The sequence continues at coordinate 338,601,332 of NC_136412.1, forward strand.
AAATCCTAAGTTGAAGAGGGTTGACTCGTCGAGTCCAGGGAGAAACTCGGCGAGTCGGAGCGGGATCCGGGTGTAAAGCAATTGACCGACTCGGCGAGTCAGGTCTGGGTTTGGAAACCCTAATTTCGGGACTTGGTACCCTATTTAAGCATCCTATTCTCTTTCCTAGGGCTCAGTTGCGGCCCTATAGTCCAGAACCAGAAACCCTAAGCCTCCATTGTTGCTCATTCAAGTTTTCTTACCATTTTGGGTGGTTTGAAGGAAGAAGGAAGAAGGCACACATTGGGGATTCAAGAATTGGCAGTAGATCCAGAGTTTGTGAGGTCTTCCAGAGCATTTGAAGGTAATGAGTCGTGACCTTCCCTCTTTTGCATTTAGATCAACCTTTATCATAGGATTTGGGGCTTTTAGGGCAAGTTCTTGAACCATTTCGAGTTAGAAGCCCAGATCTGAAGTTGCTACTTCAGATCTATGTGTATCTTGGCCTAGAGAATCATAAAGCATCAGTCTATGGGTTGATTGTTGAGCCCCTTTGTCTCAAACCCTAAGTTTATGGTGTATGGTGCCTAGATCTCCTTCTCTACACGTAAAGTTTGCAACTTTACGTGGGGAATAGGCTTGGGAAGGGTAGATCTGCAGTATGGAGTCCATGCATGACTCAAAAGTCCTCTGCATGTATGAAGATCTGAATAGACTCGGCGAGTCCTTCGAGTGGACTCGGCGAGTAGCTTGAAGATGAGGAGGAACTCGACGAGTGAGATGAACAGCTCGTCGAGTCGGATGAAGTTAAGCATGAACTCGGCGAGTTGGAAGAACAAATCGACGAGTTGGTTGAAGATTGCCTTGGACTCGCCGAGTCTATTAGTGGACTCGGCGAGTCAGGTCGCGAAACCTCAAACCCTTCGAGTTGAGACTCGAATCAGTGAGTCGGGTGGTGACTCAGCGAGTTGGACAGGACAGGACTTGGAACTAGTTGGACTCGGCGAGTCATAGAATGACTCGGCGAGTCGAGTCGCGAATAGAAAGACCCTGAGCTTATGAACTCGGCGAGTCATTAGGAGGACTTGGCGAGTAGGGTTGACCTGGAAGGTTGACTTTGATAAGAGTTGACTTAGTTGACTATCAGACTAAGTGTTATATGTATATTGATAGCTCGGAGAGCTAGAGGAGCAACGGTTCAGGGGATTGTCGAGTAGCAGCCAGAGGTTTATCAGCAGAGCTCAGCAGTTCAGGTGAGTTTCCCTTCAATAGGAACGGGTCTAAGGCCACAATGCCGGCCCGTTTAGCTAGCAGTAGTTTTCGGACTTCGATCCGATGTAGGGGACGAATGTCCCAGACATCTTCGGACTTCGGTCCGATGTAGTAGTTAGTATGTTTGATGCCTTCGTGGCTCAGACAGCGTTTATGTGTTTATGCTAGTTGATATGTTTATGCTATGTTCAGTCAGCTTCGGACTTCGGCCCGATGTAGGGGACAAGGTCCCAGTCAGCTTCGGATTTCGGTTCGATGTTAGCTTCGGACTTCGGTTCGATGTAGGGGACAAGGTCCCAGTCAGCTTCGGACTTCGGTCTGATGTCAGCTTCGGACTTCGGTTCGATGTAGGGGACAAGGTCCCAGTCAGCTTCGGACTTCGGTCTGATGTCAACTTCGGACTTCGGTTCGATGTAGGGGACAAGGTCCCAGTCAGCTTAGGACTTCGGTCCGATGTAGGGGGCAAGGCCCCAGTTAGTCCAGACTTCGGTCCGATGCAGTGGGCAAGGCCCAGTATGTGCTTTATATGTTATTGTGTGGTATGTGGTAGATTGGGGGAGCTTGCTAAGCTTCGTGCTTACGGTTTTCAGTTTTGGTTTCAAGTACTCGGTTTTCAAAAGAGGAGCTCGGGAAGATTGCAGAGCACACACCATAGTCAGTTAGCCTGGGAATGTTTGACTCTGATAATGATATTATGTTTTGAATTTAATACTCGAAAGTTATGTTTGACTTATGATACGTTGTTTATAAATCTAGTTTTAGTAATGTTTTAAAAGAAAATTTTAGTCGTGATTTTTGGGTCGTTACATCAGTAAAAGTTTTTTTTCCACTTAAATGAAATAAAGTCCAATTTCAAGTGTTGAAAACATCCTTTTTGAAGAAACAACCGCATAATCAGTTAAATAAATGACAAGTAATTAATTAAGTTAAATTTTGGTAGAACAATAAACAACCTCCCACCCCCACCACCTAAAATGTTGCATGCGTTCCCTCCTCCCGGACTTCACATCTTCTTCGATTCCAGCATAGCCCGTCGCCGGTGTCACCATTCATCGGCACGGTATCAGACGGGTACACAAAACATAAACACAAACACAAGCACACACACAAACACACCAATTCATTTGAATTGATTTGATTAGTATTTGAAGATGTACGTAACTAATTTGTTTATGATTTATGAATTCACAGATTGGAACTCCATGGGCTAATGGAACAGAAGACGTTACTCAATGCCCTATTTTACCCGGAGATACCTTTATATATATATATATATATATATATATATATATATATATATATATATATATATATATATATATATATATATCGCTAACAAGGTAAGTAAATTAATCTCTGATCCATAACATTAAGAGTGCACAAACACACACATTTTTATGATTTCTAGAAAACAAAAAAAAAATCATAAAAATGCTTAAATAAATACTTAGAGATCACAAATCTTTTTTTTTTGACTTTATATTCTTAAAAATCATATATCTTTTTTTTTTTCTTTTTTTTTATAAATTCAGTGAAAAAAAATTAAAAAATCAATTTTTTATTTTTTATTTTTTTAAATTTAAAAAAAAAAGTTTTTTTTTTCAAAAAAAAATCAGCGAAATTATACAAAAATTGAAAAAAAAAACATTGAGTTATTTCAAAAGTTTGTTATATATTGAAATTGATCGAATATGGAGGCATGAACTTACTTGTACCATGCACAATATGGGATGCAACGAGAGACAATGGATCACTCTGGTTGGCGCTGTCGGACGGAGAAGTCGAACCCTTTTCTTACGAATATGACAGAAGCATCATCTTCAACGACCGATATCGCAAAAGTATATACGAACAAGCCTCTACTTGCGTAGGAATTCAAATATTAGTAGCAACCGTGAGAACAAATTTCAGTTATTTATAATATTTTATAGTACTACGATTTAATAATAAACTTAAAAACTAAAGAATTGCGACATCAAAATTAACATTCTATGTAATTAGCCAATTTTCATTAATTTGGTTCGATACAATTAACCAATTTTTTACTAATAAAATCTCTTCACTATTTCTCATTTAAAAACATAGAAATGGTATTTTTGTGAGCAATTTCATACTTATTAAACATTTATAGTATAACATATGTTTTTTTTTTCAAATAGATGAAAAGAACAAAAAATATGTCTCGTACGGAAAAACTTGTATCATAACATGTCATGTCTCGTTTTTCCACGCCAAACGTCTAACAACACCGTCTTGAGCAAGGGCGGTGTTGAGATTTAACAATAAAAGAGACTGACAGCCTCACGTCTTAATAATACTTTAAAATATAATGTTACTATTCATATATGGTTGTTGGTATATATTATGAAAATCTTATTTAGTGTTATCACTAACGGGATTACACATCTTCTATTCGTTTGAAAAAGGAATTTTCTTGCTCATAATTTACCATATAAATTTATAATTACAATCAACCACATTATCAAAATCGTAATTAAATTATTAATTAAAAACTACAATAAATAAAGTGTGCAATAAAAATTAAAATTTACCTTCTTAAAGAATTGAAATCATTAATGTAACAGTGTTGCCAACAATTTGTTAATTAAAAATTAACCTTTGTGAATAAAGGTAGCTACGCATTGTGTCTTTGAACTCTTGTTGAATCATCAAATAACAAAGAATATTTATTAACACATAGGGTATTCTTGCTACTTACAAATTGATATAGATGAATATTGATTAATAACCAATTAAAATAAAATAGATAGGGTGGAGGCGGTGATTATAAACTCGGTCTTGTCCTCATAATTTCCATACCTTATGACTCATTGTTTTATGAATATATAATAATATAATAATAATCATATACATATATTAAAACTCCTCATGCCTATAAACAGTAAAGTTCACCCATTTCTGATTTTAACCACAACAATATGTACACAATGACTCTTTTCATCATTCTAAAATCTAATTTTCCACCGCTTTCTTCCCCAATCGATAATCCCACCACCGTATTACATATGTTTCTTCACATTCTTTGAATTCCTTCCTTCTTCGTTTCCGATCCTCTGCGTTAGACAATTCCGATGTCTTTTCCTCCAAGCAATTACAATTTGGACTCCAACAATTCAGATTCATAAGGTATGTCAATTGCAAACTCTCTCTCTCTCTCTCTCTCATATGCAAAGAAACTTTCTCCAATCTTTCTAAATATGTGCAAAAATATCGACAAATTGGTTTCCTTGATATGTAAATTTTGTTGATTTCTGAAATACTTCTTAATCATACTCCCAGTCGGCAACAAAAAGGCTTTATTCCTCGCGAACGAAATACCCAACAACCCATTCTTCCGTTGGTCGAAGACGAAATACCCAACAACCCATTCTTCCGTTTTTGAATGATTGTGGCAAATTATTATTTTCATGTTGATTTGTATTACCAACAAAAATACTTTAACATGAACATAATGGTAATTCCATTGCCAATTCGTGTGTTCGTGGATTAGATTTTTTTAGTCCAGAATTTTAGGTTTCTTGTGTCAATTAGAAGAATATCATTACTCAATTATAACCTTAAAAACCCCTATGGAGAAAGTCAAATGATTCTCACATATATTTTTGTTGTAAAGAAGGATAATTAAATTAAGTATTAAACAGAAAGAAAGTAGATCCAGGTGTGAAAACCCTCCTGTTTGTAAATAGCTTTCTTACCAACATGATGTTTACTGTTGTTATGAGGGGAAATGTTGATGCAATTTTTTCTTTATTACCTTGATTTCCAAACCCTTTCAAAGCCATTTCCCCTATCCCTTGTATATTACTCTATAAAATCCTTACTTAGAAATCAGAAATATGCATTTGGTAAACTTCTTGATGCCATATCTAAGAAAAAGTGGAATAACCATATGACAATTGTTTTTTTTTTCCAAACTTTAACCGCATAAAATATCTTGGATTGCTTATTAAAAAAGTTATTATGGGTTGTGGCAATGGTCCTCCATAAAAAAAGTTATTATGGGTTGAAGTACATTAGTAGATTGGATATTTTTTTCACACAAGTGAAGACAGAAGGAGTGCATGAAATACATGCCTTTATCTAGGGGGCTTCGTATTTACATTGCTCTTGGAATCTCCCGAGCTTTGAAGTAAGCATCTCATAAATTCTAATTTTCCTTTTAATTTTAGGGTATAATGTCATTGTCATTACTGTTTAATGTCATAATTATGAGTTAGCTACAGAAAAGAAAAAAAACATTTTAGCATCAAAGTTTGCTGACTTTCATATGTATTACTTAGAAATTATGCAAAAATCACATTTTGTGAAACTAAGTACACATTTTATGTTTATTTTTAAAAGTCTATCTCTCGCTTTCACCCGTTTTTAGTAATTACATAATGTTCTATTATCATCTTGACGAATTTTATCACTTTATAGGGGCATCATTTACCCGACATTCATGCAGAAAAAATAAACAACAGTTCACAAAATTAACCAAAATAAGGGCCACATGCACATACAAGATGCCCAGATGGTACAACAAAAGAGCAAAAAAAACATATATACACATGTGGAGAAACATCTTATATATATATATATATATATATATATATATATATATATATATATATATATATATATATATATATATATGTTACTATATTATTATACAAACCTTACTATTTCTAAAAATAGGTTTAAGACGTCCAAAATATAAAACTGAAAGTACAAACAATCATCAATAAAATATAATTAAATCTGAAATAGTCCAAACTTTAAGCTGATGGTACAATCAAATAATGCAAGAATTTTATCCGCATATCAAACATATACATACTATTTTTATTCCTTAAATATCTCAAATTTCTAAGTAGTTTGTAAATTGAATTGGCCAAAGTTGATCCTGTATTCCTTCACTTTCGTCTAATTGAATCAGTCAACGAGCGATATACGTTTCATAGCGAAATCCCTGAAAACTTATCCCTCTTCAAGCGTTCCTTCCTTTCTCCATAAGAAACCCTAACATGGTTCCACCTTGTCATTTCATACTGCCATATATAGAGAGTTACCTTTCCTCCCTGTTGAAGATCGAATAATCTCTACACACGCACCGCTCACCACTCTCGCTCAATACATAATTGTTGAGTGTTTTTGTTTTTGTCTATTTCAGGTTGAACATAGTTTGATTGATTAAATCATAATGATTTGGCGATGCTATGGTATGTTTCTTAGTTTTTTTTTCTAAAATCTTGTGTATATTTATTTGTGTTCATGTGTGTATTTGACCTTCACCACCATCTATTGCGGTGGATTTGAGCTTCTCATTATGCACACACCTTTCCCCAGGTTTGAGTTTTCTGATTTTGATTCCCTTGAATCATTTTTCTTTTTCATTTTGCTGCAAGGGATTTTGTATTTTGATTTCCAATGGTTGGTCTGCTTCTGTTTGATTTTTAGGTTTTACACCACGGTCACTTGGATGCATATTTCAAAATCACCTTTTATTAATAGAATCTATATATAGGTGACTAATTTGATTGATGAATGTTAAGCTGCCTTACATTTTTATTTTGTTTATATTCAATTTTCTTAAGATGATGCTACACATTTTTAGAGCTACTGAGCTGACATCTGATCTAAATGACCTATTTAACTACATCCTACTGGTTTGGTAATAAACTTATGTAGGAGTTAGAGTTGTCTATTCAAAGGGCCTTACATGTTATCTTGGTTTGTCAAAAATCAAAATGAACAACTAGATCATGTATTTCTCTTTTCATGTTGCTGTGGTTTTTTGTTAAAGTGGACAAAGATGCCTTAAATCAACCTTTATTTGATATCTCTTGAAAAACAATATTTTCAACGACTTTGTCTTTTGTGACTTTGAATATCAAAAATCTATCAGGTCCACAAGTGGAAGTTGGTAAAAATAGAGGTGAGAATCAAAAGGGATATTTTATATTTCTTTTAGAATTTTTGTAATTTTTATTGAATGGGTGTTCTTATGTTTTTTTTTTCAAGTCATACACATGTTTAGCATAACAACTGAGTGAATAATATGTGTGTTATGATGGGAGAATATATAACTTTATATTGGAACTAAGAAATAGTAGCCAAATAGCAACACAGAGGCTGTAAAAAATAGTTGATGTTCTTCCTATTAAATTTCATATCGTTAAAACAAAAAATCTATATGCCCGTTTTTTAGTAAACCTACATATGTTCTTGATTAATGCAGCAGATATTAAGGGCTAGAAGTTACCAAACTACAAAGTGTAAAACAATTATCTTATTTCTGGCTAAAGGATTAACTTTGTGTGAGGGTAATACTAGACGTATTAAACATTCTCTTAGTAGGAAAAACTCACTCTACTTATGTACAATATCCAACATTTATAGTGTGCTAAATAAATAATGGTTGTGATCAAAGTATATGTTATCGTGTGATAAAGAGAAGGAAATAAGCGTATGTGTTCCGTATTTCTTTGTTATGGAAATCTGGATTACTACCCTCTATTTCTCCACTAAAAAGAAAGGATGTTGTGTTGTAATGGTTCTTGTGCTATAAATACTATGAAGATTGAAATTGATTTCTAACTTTTTGAGCTTATGTTTTGCGATTAATTTAATTGTGATTTTTACTTTTTGCATCAATGAAAAGCAAACAAGATAATCATAGATATTTTACAAATTAAAAGCTTTAATAAAATTTAAATTGTTTTACTAAAAAAATTGAAATAATATTGTAATAGTATATTTTTTAACATGAAAATAAATAATAATAATAATAATAGTTATAATTACTTTAGTTTTGATATTCGTGATCAATTTTAGATAAAATGGCATAAAATTAGAAGTTGAATAACTACTTCATTAACATTTTTAAGTTGTTCACTAATTTGTCTGTTTCGTTTTCTAATTTGAATAAAAAAACCTAGATAACATCTTTGCCAACTTTATTCCAAATTATTTCAATTTACATTTCTTGTAAACATACATTATAGTTTTATTTAGATGTAAAATGATATTTGTTAATGTATTGCGAATTTTTATGGAATGTCTTTTACAAATCGAAACCTAAAACTCAAAATCTTAAACAATATGACATAAAGACTAAATTTATAAAAGGGAATACAAATTTGTACTTACATTATCAGTCATATTTATATGTTCAATCCTATTTGCTGATAGCTTTTGTGCTCTTTAGAATATAACATCTTTTATGAAAGAAAACTAATAGCTGACAGAAGAATTTGTTGAAAGAACAGCCTTGACAAAACCCTACAATACGTATCCACCCCTACCTTTGCCACCATTTCATCGTCTCTCTCTCTCTCTCTCTCTCTCAAACACACACACACACACATTGCCGAAACAAATTATTCGTCGTCCGCCGCTTTGCGCGGGTAACGACTAGTATATATATATATATATATATATATATATATATATATATATATATATATCAAAGCATTGACCTTTCCAATTTTTTCTTATTCGGCTATCATATTTTGTAGGTAATAGGAGAAACAAAAGTATGGTGCAATGTAAAATATATCAACAAAAGTACGTTGCTATTATTTTTTCCATTTTAGTTGCCAAGTTTTACTGGAAAGTACATTTTCATTGGGTTTTACATAAGGTTTTTGCTGTAATTTTTGTTAAATCTGTTATAGCCGTCAAAAGAGACTGATATATATTTATACAAGTGAACAAACGATAGAAGAAAGCTAAGTCAGTTGTCAGGGCGAGTCTTCATCATCTGCTTCAACGTGCCCTTCCTCCTAAGGATTCACAGTTGCATAATTGCAATATTGTCCTGCATGTACACATCTTCACCTTTTCCATCATTTAGAACTTTCTTTGAGATTACATAATTCATATATGGCAGCCTTGTGCAGATAGTTTGGTGGAAATCATTTTTTATGACGTATCATTCCTCAAGCTTCGCCTTGACTGCCTCCATAACGTCGTCCATCTGTTGCAGGTGCTCAATCATTGCTTGAAACATGTTCTGCATATCTTATGTTTTCATTTTTTCGGTTTCTAGCGTTTATGTAAAAGGTGATGTTCTATAGTGTAGAGGAACTGCTATCTGAGTTGTTACTTATGCAATCCTTTTTATCGAGACATGTGATTTGTCTTTATTCCCATTTATGGAAAATCGTTTATTTTCCTTTTAACTGTACGTTATGCAGTAATTGTCATTGAATTCATCCACATTGATATATGATGATAAAAAAAACCCAATTGAAACAGCGGAGTCGTGCCTCCTTACTGCCTCCGCCACTGGTCATGAGGCTTTTCGAAACAGCGGAGTCGTGCCTCAAATCATGGTACGTATTGACGTGTGTCATGGCGCACACTTTAGAACACTTGATACAATGCAAACTATCTGGGTGTTAAAAATGTATTCTTCCACCAAACGATTGAGGTTCAAAATAATATTGTGGACAAAATAAATAGTTAATGAATAAGATTTGATTTAGTGGTTTGACGAGTTAGCCGTTCTAAAGAAGAAATCTATATTCTTCGATTATTATTTTATGTAAAAGTATTACTCATAGGCACAAAAGATCTCTAATTTCTTTGTTAGTATTATAATATTATATTAATATAATCAAACTTGTCAGCAGTGTTTACTGTATATAATTTTTTAATGTAACAAAAATAATTACTTGTCGTACAAAAAAGAAAAAATTACATCACATGTTTTGTAAATAACGATATTATCTCTATATATATTAAATCAGAAACCTAATTACATCATCTAAAACAATCTGGTCTTTCAATGTTTTTCATTGATTATTTTTAACCATTGGATTAATTTAGCTGATGTCATCGTAACAATAGGAAACTATAAATACACCTTTGTTATCGTCTATAATCATTTTTCCTCCAAAATAAGGATTGCTCTCTTCCTCTTTCTCTCTATGATGAAGATAATATCAAGAGTCGATAATCTCTCCAATTTCTATCCATGTTCTTCCTCCTCAAGAGCCGATGATCTCTCCAATTTCTTTCCATGTTCTTCTCCATCAATGCATCTCCTGCATCGTGCTTGTCACCAACAACTTGAAATTAAGATTCATTACCAAAGATTACTCTCATTGCGCTTTTCTTCTTCTCAAGGTATTTGAATTTTTATGAATCTGCAACTGGTTTTCCAATTTGATTATTCTAGCGGGAATCTTGATTTGAATCACTCTTATTTGGGTTTTAGGTTTATATTATGCGTATCCGATTTATGTTTCTATCTATGGTTTTTTAGTAATCAAATCGAAATGGTGTTGATTCGTTCTGGATTTGACTGCGATTAACGAAATCAAACAAGTTGTTGGATGTGAAGCAAGGTGTAAACAAAGATGGGAAGACAGTCCTCTTGGGTGAAAATTCTTAAAAAAGTACCATTTTGATTGATAAAATGGTTAAAATTCTTTAAAAAAAAATTAAATTTGAAGATTGCTAAATAACTTGTATCATTTCAGATATTGACCCTTTGGTATAGAGCTCCAGAAGTCCTTTTGGGTGCTACTCATTATTCAACAACTGTTGACATGTGGTCTGTTGGCTGCATATTTGGTACTCATTATTTCTGAATTAATTAAGTCTATTATATATTAAGTCAAAAAAAGACTAGTGTGTTCTTCAAATTTGAAGGCAGCAGTAGTCAGAACACAGCCGATGGCATTGTTACCACCTACACATACTATGATTATACTTCTGGATTCATCCATCATTGCAATCTTACTGATTTGGAGGTACTAATTTTGATTTCTACTACCAAACTTTCTTATAATTCATCAACATTTAGGATCTTTACCCTAATTAAAATAAAATTTTGTTCGGAATCATATTGATTAGTTTTATTTTGCAGCATGATGCAATTATATTTCAACTATTTTTTAAAAGTATATACACATTATATCATCCTACTTTGCAAATCTGCAATAGGATCCTAATATTTGACTTTATCGGTTATATTATGAATCATGTATGGAATGGTGTTTTGAATATGTTTATCATGTATGCAAACTGCTTTATTTTTTCCTTTCTTTCGTGTTAAAATATTTAATAATTCTAACTTTTCTTAATTCACATTTTGTCATCGAACTTCCTTTGTCGAATGCTATTTGATTTCCGTCTTTATTGAATTGAAAACTGTTTTTTTGGTGAAGCTGTGGTTTACACTTTTTCCTTCATTAAAACAACAGTCACTGTCAAGGTGCATAAAACCAACATGTTGGAATATATCGATGTATTAGGCAACAATGTTTACAAATAATATGGATCATTTATGTTACAATCTCCTAAATGAACATGTATTCAATATATTCTGCCACATGGATCATAATATAATTTCACTTTCAATGTTGTCCCATATTATCATTAATAACAATTATATTTCAACTATTTTTTAAAAGTAAATACATATTATATCATCCTACTTTGCAAATCTACAATAGGATCCCAATATTTGACTTTACCGCTTAGGCTTTGGCCTAAAAGTTACTTCTTTATGTCTTAATCTTTGGCTTAAGCCACTGAGTTTGTTATTCCACAAACAAGATTCTATAACAATAATTTTTTATTATTGTTTGTAGCAAACTATGTTGACAAAGTCTATTATTGTCAATTTGTTTTAAGTTTAAATAACAAACTATGTTGACTAAGTCTATTATTGTCAATTTGTTTTAAGTTTAAAGGTAATTTCCTTAATCTTTGGCTTAAGCCACTGAGTTTTTTATTCCACAAACAAGATTTTATAACAATAATTTTTTTTATTGTTCGTAACAAATTATGCCGACCAAGTCTATTATTATCAATTTGTTTTAAACTTGAATAACAAACTATGTTGACTAAGTGTATTATTGTCAATTTGTTTTAAGTTTAAAGGTAATTTCCTTATGCCCAAGGGTATAATTGTCAACACGAGCACATACTCTATAAATTGCAATTTTTTCATGAATCTTATATTCTTATTTATGCAGATTATCATTCCAATTATACCGTCAATCAAAAACACTTTCCAAAATAATTATATGTATATTTATCATGTTTCAATACATAGAATGCAGAATCCTTTACATATAGGTAATGATATATATATATATATATATATATATATATATATATATATATATATATATATATATATGTATATATATATATATATAATATACGCAACCCTAATTAATGAGTTTTCACACCAATTATCATGGTATCGATCCTGACTACTGATCGCACAACGCACATACGAAATCATCTTCCTGTTTTTCCGGCGTTGCCATCAGATACACCTTTGTCATCGCCGATCAACAACATCAGGAACTCCAAAATTGTCGTTGTTTCTTTTTCATGTGCGTCTCCTATTGACCGTCCTTGCCTCCTACCTAGTTCACGGCCCACACATACATTGTGTTAACTCATCTTCTCGAGAATTAAACTATCGGTACAACACATTATCTCTTTCTTTAGTTAAGTAATTCGTTTGTTATTTTCTGCTTTTGTTAATTCTATTTTTTCCATTCCATCTGGCCCTTAAATGTCGACTTTGCCATCCTCGGGTTCCTCAAGTGTTCTTCCAGTACCTACAACAAGTCAGCTTGTATTCGCACTTACAAATGTTTATTCCAAATTCGAATTTAAATTATCAGTTGATGGATCAAAATACAAGCTATGGAAACGTATTTTTAAGGATATGTGCAAAGGGGCTAAGGTTTATTGGCACATTAATGGGAAATCCCTTACTCAAGGTGATGATGATGAGGATTGGGAAGCCATTTGTGACATCCCCAATTTCATGGCCAGAAAAGACCGATTTGTTTATGCTTTATTTAAAATAAGAGTATCCTTTTGAAGAATAATATTGCGGAATTTGTTCCCAAAAATATGATAAAGATATTATCAAAGCATTTCCGAAGAAATGTATTTTAATTATATTAAAAAAGTTGGGATGTCATCGTCAATAAAGTACATAAACATAAACGAAAAATAACATAGGCCTTACAACATCTATTATTCTAATGACCTATAATCCATAGATCTCTCATCCGATCATCACACATATGCTCTTATGCCACTATTTGTAATACAAGAAACTGAGTAGGTCAGGCTTGTGAGCCTGATGAGCACATAAGGTTTTCAACCCACAATAATTAAATTCTTTTATCTTCATCAAATCATTCAACCCGATTACCCGTTCCCGTTATCCTCACTTTCTGTCCCTAAAGAATCTAATTTAAGGGACATATCCTAATGATTATCATCGACAATACTGCTTAGGGGATTCCTCATCAATATATGTCAGTAAGGAAACCATGAGGGGGATGGAGTACACTTGGTGAACACGTCGTTCACAAACACCTACAGGGTGCGAGTTTGTCAACGTGCCACTAGACTGTCTAGAATAGTCCATGGTTGTGACATCCCCATTTCCGCGGCCAGAAAAGACCGATTTTGTTTATGCTTTATAAAAATAAGAGTATTTTTTTTAATAAAAATGTTGCGGAATTTGTTCCCAGAAAAAACATGATAATCGCGTTATCAAAGCATTTCTAAAGAAATATATTTTTATTCACTTTTAAAAACATTTGGGATGTCATTGTCAATACAGAAACATAAGCATAAACAGAACTTACATTTATTTACATTAGTGATCTACATCTCTTTTAAATCTCTCAGTGTAATGTGACTTCATATCGAAACCTGTGATACAAATAAACTGAGTGGGTCAGGTTGGGAAACCTGGTGAGTACATAGGGTTTTCAACCCACAATAATATAATTATTATGTTTTAACAATCAAACAATCAACCCAATTACCCATCCCCATTATCTTCTTTATTCTTAAGGATCTACCCTAAGAACCAGCTATTTCTCATTCATTCATTCCCTAAGGATCATCCTAAGGAAACAACATGAAGTCCATTGTTGCCAATGACACTTTGGTCAAGCGCAGCTGCTAATCTTGTCACTTAGGCGCAGCTGCCAGAATTGGGACATTTCCTATGAGGCCTTCTGCCGGTATTGACCTTTTAATGCCACTGTCATGGTCATAAGGCTCCCTATTAGGTGCAGTTGCCGATATTGTCCTTAGAGCGCAGCTGCTGGGACGTTTACCGTAGATCTAAAACATCTACGGGTTGTGGCGCAGCTACCAGTGCTCATCTATAGGGTACTAGGTCCACTGATGCCAATGTATACCTATAGGGCACTAGGTCCATGCTACTAATGTTCCTCTATTTCAGCTTTTATCCCTCATCATTCATCTACCCATGTTTTATCCAACATATCTTGTAGATATAAAATACGTTATATAGTTTACATCATTTAAAACATGTATAAAAATCTTTCACCAGCATAGACAGCAAGTATTCAGACAATATGCACACATAGCACGTAAATTTATAGTAAAATACTTCATATCTATGTGTAAGATGAAAGGGACCATGCACTCACAACACGTAATATATATTAAATACTTCATATCTATGTGTTAGATGAAAGTAACTATGCACTCACAACACGTAATATATATTAAATACTTCATATCTATGTGTAAGATGAAAGTAACTATGCACTCACAACACGTAATATATATTAAATACTTCATATCTATGTGTAAGATGAAAGTAACTATGCACTCACAACACGTAATATATATTAAATACTTCATATCTATGTGTAAGATGAAAGTAACTATGCACTCACAACACTTAATATATATTAAATACTTCATATCTATATGTAAGAAGAAAGTAACTATGCACTCACTTGAGAAGGTGGTGACTCGGTACTTGGACAACGCTTCGTTTACTTCAAAATAATTTCCTTCGACGAAACCTAGTATAGTGACTAATTATTAGTCTTATTATTATTATTATTATTATTATTATTATTATTATTATTATTATATAAGCGTTTAAACAATACTTTCCAACCACTATGTACGGACAAGGGCCAGACATAGAACACCGGAGGGAAGGACCATTTTGGCGTATAGCACTTCTGAAATCCAAAACCCCTATGCGGCCCTTTAAACTAGATTCCCCGTACCGGGAGTAGTTAAAAAGATATTATAACGACACTTATATAAGTCATAATAATAGCTCAATATTTATTATATGTTCATAATAACAATATTAATTTTAAATATAAACTATATTAAAATAGGGTAAACATAACTTACTTACAAGCGGGTTTTAGCTAGGAGTCGGGCTCTGTAGGGGCAGAACTTCGTCGCTGAATCTTTCTAAGAAAGATTCGTGCAGCGCTTCAGCGCTCACCTTACTATACTAAAACTACAGAAAGAGAAGTCGAATCACGAGGGACCGAAATGCTCGAGGGATAAGGAGAGAAAGACTCTTGAATCAAGAGAAGGTGCAAGAAATATGAGAGCCCAAGCCTCTTATTTATAGTAATTGAATTTACAAAAACTACCCTCCATAATTAATTAATGACCTTATAGTTATATAAACGACTAAACACCCCTTTATAGTACTATTTTAAACAGATTTAACGATTTTTGTGCTAAACTAATATCGAAAATACTCAACCATAGTCTTATAATGACCGCATCGTCGATACCTTTCTAATGATATATAAATTTGTATATATATATGTATACGTATATATGATTTATACTTTATTTTAATACGTAAATATGCTATTATATTTTATAACTCGTTCATACGAACTCCGTTTTTGACGTTCTTTATATCCACACGTAGGCGGGAACGTACCCTACAACTTTCGTTTAGACTCCATCGGCTAATTTTGAATTTATTTTTAAAGTTATATTTTTAACAGGCCGGGACAGGATTGGTCTGTTAAAATCTCATAACTTCTTCATCCGATGTCCATTTTTTGTCTGTCTTTTTATCGTTACGCTACTAATAATGAGATCTTCGATTCTCGTTTAGGTTGTGTCGGCTAAAAATCAATCCATCTAAAATTCGAATTTCGGGTTGTACACCGCTAATCCGAAACTTCGAAAAATCATAACTTCTTCATACGAAGTCAAATTTGGGCGTTCTTTTTATCGATGTTCTTAGTTTAACATATTCTACGACTTTCGTTTAGAGCGCTAAGGCTAAATCTCGCTCTATCATAAATTTACTATTTACGCTTCCCGGCGCCGTGCCGGTTCCGACGCGAAACTTCGACGGGTCATAACTTCTTCGTTATAACTCGGATTTCGGCGTTCTTTATATGTATGGAAACCTTGTGACATATTCTACAACTTGGTTAAGATTATTTATTCTAAATAATCTTTTTGTTGAAAAGTCGTTTTCGACCCCTATTGCCTTTAAATTGACTAGCCCGGATCTGCGGGCGTTACAATGGTCGTCATTTATACTCCGCTAGATGACTGGGTCATCTTTCAACATCGAGGCCTCTCATCATTTATTTCATCTGTCATCATCTATATCATCTACCCATCTTTACTCAATATATTGATAGGGATAAAATACATATACAATTTAAATCAAGTAAAACATGTATAAATCGTTCATCCAGCATAGATATCAAGAACACAGATAATATGCACGTATAACATGTAATTTATATTAAATACTTCATATCTATGTGTAAGATGAAAGTAACTATGCACTCACTTGTAAAAGTGATGACTCGAAATTCGGGCAACGCTTCACTTCTAACAATTGTCTTTTCCATTGACGGAACCTAGTATTATTATTGCTAAATTTTAGTCTAATATTTATTGCGATTAATTATTAGTCTATATTCATCATTAACTCAAAAGTCTACTTTCATGATCTATCAAGTAAGGAACAACCAGGTAGGATCAATATCAGAGGTAGAGTCTGTTTGATATATGAAGTATACTATTTGGAAAACCCACTTTAAACACCCCACTAAATCATAACCTAGACATCATCCCCATAAGTAGATCAATCAACATAACGAATTTAAACATAAGTTATACTTAAAGTAGGGTAAGCATAACTCACTTACAAGAGGGTTTAGCAAGGAACCGGGCTCTACGTGGGCAGAACTTCTAAGCCAAAAGTTCTTTTTCTCGCGGCCTTCCGACGCTCCGGGACTCGCTACTAACACCTAGGAGATGCTAAGGAAAGGCTTAGAGGGTTTGGGGTTGTTTGAGAGATAATGGGTTAGAAAGGTGTGAGGAATTGAGTGATTTGCACCTTCTATTTATAGCTGGAAATCTCATGAATGCGGGGCGTTCAAGAGATAAATGCAGGGCGCTCGCCTGCCATGTGTCGCCATCTCGTTCCAAGTCGTGGGGAAGAAGGTGCGACTCAGATTGTGCCACGTGTCACTCGCAGATTTAGCCTAAAATTAATTATCTTCTAAAATCCGTAACTTTCGCATACGAGCTCCATTTTTTACGTTCTTTATATCCACGCATATGTAGCAACGTGATCTACAACTTTCATTTACACTCCTTCGGCTAATTTTGAATTTATTTTTAAAGTTATATTTTAACAGGCTTAGACAGTTAAAATCCGTTAAAAATTCATAACTTTGTCATCCGACGTCCGTTTTCGACTGTCTTTATATTGCTGAGCTCCTATTAATGATATCTTAAAATCTCATTTAGGTTGTATCGGATAAAAATTGATCGATCTAAAATTCGATTGTTGGGCTGTATACTACTATGCAAAATCTTAGAAAAATCATAACTTTCTCAAACGAAGTCAGATTTGGACGTTCTCTATATGCATGCTCTCGATTTAACATATACTATGACTTTCGTTTAGATCGCTAAGGCTAAAAAGTAGCTTATCAAAAATTCACTTTTTAAGATACGTAGCGGCGTGTCGGTTTTATCACAAAACTTCGACGGTTCATAACTTCTTCGTTACAAGTCGAATTTCAATGTTCATTATATCTCTAGAATCCTTGTTATGACTATATCAACTTTCTTCATAGATATTGTGTCTATCTATTATTTTATTTTTGACACATATTTTTATTATTATTTTATTATATCGTTGTAAGCACATATGTTGCACATAAATCACTTAATACTCAAATAATTCTTCTTCATTACTTCAAAACAGGTTACAATTGTTGACCATAACTAGTACACCATCATAATAATGCTTAGTCAGAAATGCGGACGCTACACCATTGACTCTCGCGTCAATTCTCGGTTTTACTCCACTTGTCATGTTAATCTTTTGCAGAATATTTCTAGTGACAATTGCACTGCCAAGATCTTTGGGATAAACTAGCGAAATTCTTCCTTACTAACAAGATGTCACGCATGCTCCAACTTCAAGAGCAATTCTACAACACCAAGAAGGGATCCTCCACCATTACATAATTTTGTCACTCCCTAAAGAACTTGGTTGAAGCTCTTGCTAATTGTGATTCTACCATTGATGAGGTTGAGTTAGTTATGCAGATACTTCGTCAACTCCCGCCCTCGTATCACAACATATTTGATGTAATCACAAATACAAAACCTTTTCTGACATTTCTCGAGGCCAAGAACATGTTACTCATCCATGAATCTCATGAAGAATCGATTGATCTTAATGGTGATGCCACTTTCACATCTCTCACTGCATTGTACTCATTGAAATCATCAAACGGAAAATTGAAAAATAGATTTAATAAGGGTAAAAATAATGGGTGTTTTGCTCCCAAGGGGTAATTCTAATGTTTCTGTCAGTTCTAATTATGTTTCAAGTACCCATGGACTTCAAGGCCACAACCAAACTCTTTTTGGTGCTCAAACACCACAAGGCTCCTTGTTTTTCCAGCAACCGGGCTTACTTGGCGCTCTACCTATGACTCACGGACCTGCTATCATGAGACAGCCTCCTGCTGCCACTCAACAACAGCCATTTGTTGCTCTCGATCAGCAGCCTCCTGCTGTTTATGTTGCTACTGCCTTTGGTTCTCCCTCCACGTTTGGCACCTCACTCCACGGGTCTTCCCAACTGTTACCCAACCCTGTACATAACTTTTCTCAGCTACCACAATAGCCCCACTACCCCGGTCAACAACACCAGCCCCCTCGGGGCAATTCTCACCTGTTTTTGGAGCAAATCAACAGCCCTATCAGACATCTTTTGGTGGACGTGCTTCTCAACATAACCAACCACAGTACACGGATCTCGCCTCAGTTTTTCAGGCTATGTCGATCCAACCTCCACAAGACAACAATTACTACATGGACTTGGGTGAAAGCTCGCATATGACATTTAATCAAGGTATAATGCACTCCATTACTCCATGTAGCTCAAAATTCATTATGGTTGGTAATGATGCTCTTCTTCCCGCTCAATCCTTTGGTCAAACTTTTTTCCCTTTTCCAATAATAATCTTAAATTAAAAAACTTCCTCATATCTGATAAAACTGTTAAAAATCTTATCTCTGTTCGTCGTTTTACTACTGACAATTCTGCTTCTATTGAGTTTGATCCTTTTGGTTTCACTATGAAGGATCTTAAAACAGGTGTCTCGCTTCAGCATTGCAATAACACTCATCATGACATGTATTATGTTCTTCCTTCCTCTGTTGGGCCTGTCATTGCTTATGCTCATGTTGTTGTCTCTTTTGATATCTGGCATCGTCGTCTCGGCCATCCGGAATCTGCTATTTTTAAGTTCTTGCAGTCTCGTAATTTTATTTCGTGAACGAATAAAGACAATTCTCTATGTCATGCTTGTCAGTTAGGAAAACATTGCCGCTTACCTTTTCAATCCTATAACACTAAAACGTCTCGTGTGTTTGAACTCATACGTTATGATATTTTGATTTCTCCT
Source organism: Lactuca serriola (assembly GCF_051521515.1). Classification (NCBI taxonomy): domain Eukaryota; kingdom Viridiplantae; phylum Streptophyta; class Magnoliopsida; order Asterales; family Asteraceae; genus Lactuca; species Lactuca serriola. The sequence goes on from NC_136412.1 coordinate 338,621,353, forward strand.
ATTTCAAGTATCAGTGGATTCAAATATTATATTGCCTTTTTGGATGATTTCTCTCATTTTTATGGGGTTTTCCATTACGTTTGAAATCTGATGTTTTTTTTTAGTTTTTAAGAACTTTCACTCCTATTTTCTAAATCAATTTAAAACTGACATACAACTTTCTCAATGTGATAACGATCGTGAATTTAACAATCAACCTCTTTTATAATTTTTTAAAACCCATGGCATTAAAATTTGTTTCTCATGTTCGTATACCTCTCAACAAAACGGAAAAGCTGAACACACCATTCGCTCTATCAACAACATTGTTCGTACCTCACTTTTTCAAGCTTCTTTACCTCCCAAATTCTAGGTTGAAGCTCTTCTCTCTGCGACTCACACCTTTAATCTGCTCACCGCTACCATCCTTAATCTCAAAACTCCTTTTGGGATTCTATTTGGGTTCTCTCTGTCATACTCTCATCTTAGGGTGTTTAGTTATCTGTGTTAACCAAATACATCCTCCACGACTCCACACAAGCTTGTTCCCTGCTCATTAGCTTGTGACTATCTTGGTCCCTACATTGACCATCGTGGGTATCGTTGTCTTGACCTCATCACTCAAAAAGTCATAATATATCGTCATGTCATCTTTAAAGAGTATCACTTCCCTTATTCAAATTTTCACTCCCCTCTTCCCTCTCTGACTATGACCTATTGGATCCTGATGAGTCTGTCTCCCTTTTACCCAATTTTTCTACGACTCCTATCACCCATACTCCTCCTACGTCTCTAGAGAATTTAAGGTGTTGTTTGTTTTTCTTCAAAAACCTATTCCAAGCTCTTACTGTTATGGGGCGCAGCGCACACGCAACACTTTTAGTCCTGCAACAGTTTGTTTTTCGGAAGTCTTCGGGGCTTAAAACATCTGTCGTGTGCTTCTTGGGGAAGCACTTGTTGTACCTCTTCCCGCCCCTTCTAACCTGAACCGAAAAACATCCCACCCCCAAAAAACATACGCCTTCTTCCAGAAATCAATACCCATCGCATCACATCTTCTCTGTCGTCGATCTCCACCTCGCCGTCGCCCCACCTTGCCGTCGCCCCACCTTGTCGTCGCCACAGCTCGCCGGAGCCTCCTTTTTCCTTCTTCTTCCGACAGTATACACATGTACATTTTTTTTCTATCGATTCCTGAATTGGCATTTGGATTTGTTTGAAATCATAAATTGGTGCTGATTTCTTTTATTTCTGCATATATGTTTGTAACATCCCAAAAGTACGAGCCAAAATTTTCGTTTTTAAAACATGTACTTAGCAAAACATTTAGGAATAAATCATTCAATGATCATTTCATTTCAAAAAAGATGTTTCACGACAGAAAACATTGTCATAATCATAAAAGTGTCAGAGTACAATTTCCCAGGAAAATATCAGAATGCGGAATACAAGCAGGTGTGTGATGTACCGCTACCGCGCCAGCTCCTTCCCCTTCAAAGAAGAGGTACCTGAAACCAAAACTGAAAATTGTAAGCACGAAGCTTAGTGAGTTCCCCCAATATACCACATACCATACGATCACATATCATACATACTGTCGGGCAATTCTAGGGTGACCGACCTACCCGGTACGGCCATTCTGGGGTGCTGACCTACCCGTGTCAAGCCATTCTGGGGCGCTGACCTACCCATGTCAAGCCATTCTAGGGTGCTGACCTACCCGTCGGTCCTAACAACCGACCCTCGGGGACTATTCCCCTCCTACTACCACTATCACATATAACATATCATACCAGCATATATCATATCATCACATACTGTCAGACATATCTGGGGTGTCTGACCTACCCTTCGGTCCTAACAACCGAACTCTACTACTATCACATATAACATATCATGCCAGCATATAACGTATCAGGTAGTAGCAAACCTAGATGATATCACAAAGACAATCATCCAACATACAACTCCTACTGGTGGGCCGGCATTGTGGCCATAGACCCACCGCTACTAGAAGGTAACTCACCTCGAAATAGTTGTTGATCTGTGTGGGAATTGACTGTCCGCTGCTGCTGCCGCTCCGGAAATCCTCTGGCTATAATTCTCACAAAATACTCAGTCAAATACTGCTAACCGATTTCAAGGTAAATTGACCATTTACCCTTAACAAATCAAGAGTCAAATCACAGTCAACTGCCAGTTGACCAGACTCGCCGAGTTGGCTTGCCGACTCGCCGAGTCCCTATCCCCTTTGTCTAACCATGAGCCCGTCTCTACTCGTCGAGTTAGGCATTGACTCGACGGGTTTTTCCTTCTAACCAAAGGCCAATAGTCTTTCATCCTACTCGCCGAGTTGTATGAACAACTCGCCAAGTTCATCTTCATCCGAAGAACACTCTAAGCTGTGACTCGCCGAGTTGTATGAACAACTCGTCGAGTTGTTCTTGAGACAAGAAGATTGCCTTTAACTCGCCGAGTCATGGCATTGACTCGCCGAGTGACTTCATGAGTGAGTCTGGCTTCCGACCCACTGAGTCACACCCAATGACTCACTACTCCCAACCCGCAAATGCGAAAAGGGGGAAACTCGGGGACTCGCGACTCAATTTGCCGAGTCAGATGAACGACTCGCCAAGTCGGCCACATGCAAAAACTATACACGCGATTCTGCTTGGATCCAACTCATGCCATTCATAGATCTGGGTTTCTAGGGCATGAATAACACGTAAAGTTTCCAACTTTACGTGTAAATAATCACCAATAAAGGTTTTAGGGCTCAAAATGCACCAAACGAGTAGATCTAGGGCTTTCATGCAATATGGCTCCATAAAGACAGTAGATCTAAGCTCCTGGAGCTCAATCTCACCTAGATCTAGAGGCTAACCACTTATTACAACCCACAAAGCACAAACAAGCTTGGGGAAAGGCTCAAGAAGAACTTCCATGGAGCTAAAAGGGACTATAAGCATGAAAACAGAGGGGAAATCGAGTTATACCTTAAGGAAAACACTGAGATAGCTCAAAGATGCCTGACCTCCTCTTCTTCTTCTTGATCTACTCTCCTTCCCACTCCAAATCTTCAAGAAAACACACCAAATGCTTCAAACTCACAAGGAACAAGGCTTGAACGAGGTATAGAGCTCTGAGGGTGAATGGGGGCGAGCTTGGGGCGGAAAAAGGGGTTTAAATAGGGTGCAAACCCTTGAAATTTAGGGTTTCATCAGACAACGGTGACTCGCCGAGTCCAGAATATGGACTCGCCGAGTCGCCAACTTAAACGTGTTCCGGATCCCGTCCCTACTTGGCGAGTCGGACCTATGACTCGCCGAGTCCAAGGCTAAAAAGAAAAACACTAAGATAAATTTTACATACCAGGAACCAGGTGTTACAATGTTGCTAAATCATCCATAAATTTCGGCTCCTTCTTCCCTTTTTCCTCCAGCAGCCCAACGAATTCCTTCACAGGTATGTAAAAAAAATTCTTTCTGTTTTCTATCATTTCCACATGAAATTGGCAATTAGATTTGTTTTTAATCATAAATTGGTGCTGATTTGCTTTTTTTCTGCATATATGTTGCAGAATCAAAAATTGTTTTCTTGTTTTTTTTTCTATGTTGAAGATGATGTTGTTGAATCAGAAATTGTTGTTGGTTTTGTTTTTTTTATGCAAGTTTATTGCTAAATTGTTATTGTTGCTGTAAGGTCACCTGTTATGTGGTGAAGTATCATAAATTATGCTTAAATGTTTGTTGAATATGCCAAAATCTTTGCTGAATTGTTTGTTTTTCAACTATAATAGTGATATTTTATTGTGGAATGGTCATAAATATATGCTGAAATATCATAAATTTTGCTTAAATGTTTGTTGAATATGCTAAAACAATTGCTGAATATGCTAAAATCTTTGCTTATATGTTTTTTTTTTATTCATGATGCATTATTTTAATTTTTTAATGTCTGCAGCAGTCTGGAGATGTTAACAAAAACAAACACGCTTCTTGTTACAGTCTGCAACCGTTTGGTCCACTTCTTCTGCTCCAGAGGTTTGCAGAGGTGGTCCGCAGACTTTTTAAATTTTTGCTTCAGAAAAATCAACAACACCTAAGTGACCCTACTCCACCTCCACCTCCGCCTCCTCAAAACCGGCCATCTTCCTATCCCCCTTCTAACGTTGGTCACCCAATGGTTACCCGGTCTCATACTGGTTCCTTGCGTCCCAAGAAAATCTTCAATCTCTCAGTTACTTTAGATATCTCTCCCATTCCTCACTCTACGGATCAAACCATGTGTGATCCTCACTGACGAGTAGCGATGGACTCTGAAATGTTTGCTCTCTCTTCCAATAACACTTGGGACTTGGTTCTAAAACCCCCCAATGAGTATTTTGTTGGGTGTAGATGGATTTATCGTCACAAATTTGATGGTCACTGTCGACTTAATCGCTACAAAAGTCAACTTGATGCTCAAGGATTCTCTCAACAGTCTGGCCTTGACTTTGACGACACATTCAGTCCTATTGTCAAACCTGCCACCATCCACACTGTTCTTAGTATCTCTATCTCTCGCAACTGGCCTATTCATCAGCTCGATGTTAAGAACACCTTTCTTCACAGTGATATGATTGAGACTGTCTACATGCGTCATCCTCCTGGCTATGTCAGTAGTCAATTTCTTGATCATGTCTGTCATCTGAGAAAAGCTCTCTATGGAATTAAATGTAACGTTCCATTTTTCATAACCAAAATTTTCCATTTTTATTAAGGTAAAACTTCCCAATTTATAAATTCATTATTACGAAAACTGTTTATTCCAAATTACATTTATTCAAAATCAGAGTATTATGATGAACGTGAAATCCTCATTGTTGCTGATGAGTGTGTACAGTCCCGTCTTCGCCTTCCCATAATCATCAATGATACATGAAACAATAAACAACTGGATAAGCATGAAGCTTAATGAGTTTCTCCCAAAATACTTCATACGATAAACATACAAGCATGGATAATGGCCCACAACCTCCCAGTTAGAATGCCCAGGCCCAATCAGTCCCTTGGACTGGAATGCCAACATGCAACGGGTCCAATCAGGAATCGGGTTAGAATACCCAGGCTTTGTTGGCCTACCACCTCAACCCAACCACTCTTTTAGATCCTCTGTGCCTACGGCTTATAGTTGGCTCGCATCGGGTATCTTGGCCTACAACACAAATCAATACCGCCTCAACCCACCTACGTAACTACAGACAATCCCTAGGGCACTCCATAAGAGGATAACCGACACAACATACTCGATACCAGGATACAGATCTAACAAATCACTATAGCCTAACAGCATACTCGATACCAGGATACAAATCTAACAGATCACTACAACATAACAATATACTCGATACCAAGATACAGATCTAACAGATCACTACAACATAACAACATACTCGATACTAGGATATAGATCTAACAGATCACTACAACATAACAACATACTCGATACGAGGATACATATCTAACGTATCACTACAGCATAACAACATACTCGATACCAGGGTACAGATCTAACATATCACTACATCATAAAAAAAATACTTGATACCAGGATACAGATCAAACAGTTCACTACATCATAACAACTTACTCGATACCAGGATACATATCTAACATATCACTACATCATAACAACATACTCGATGCCAGGATACAGATCTAACATATCACTACAATATAACATCATACTTGATACCAGGATACAGATCTAACAGCTCACTACAGCATAACATTACACTAAGTATCAAAATCCAAGGAATGCATGACCATATATATTTAGAGGTAAGATAGCCACCCGGACAGGTGGTCCTACCCTAGAACCACAACCAAACAAGGAACATGTAAGAGAGCCTAGACCAAGAGTCCTCAGTCTATCCTATATGACTATATATACAGTCCCTAAGGCATCCTTCTACTAACAGATAACCAAAACTAGTGAGCCAACATTGGTGTATTCGACCTATGGTACAATGAGGCGAAACTCACCTGAAATGAGAAACCTGAGAACACCACGATACGCTCCCTGCTACACTGCTTGCTCCCGCAGATCCACTAACATCATAATCAATAAAATCTTAATCACCAATCGAAACCATCAAGTTTGAACTAAATTCTAACTTGGTCAAAAGTCAATGGTCAACAAAGTAAACAAAAGTCAAAGTCTAAGGCTGGTTGAGTACACCCCTCTACAGGTCACCTATTCTACGGATAGAAACCAAGGCTTAACTATGGCTCAAAACGTCCAAACATTTCCCATTAATAAAATAATCACAATTTCCTAAATTAACCTCGGTCAAAGCTAACAAGTTGAAAGTTTGTTTTATTTCCTTCTTTTTATTAGTTTATTTTAGATTTTTAGATCTTTTTATCAATATTGCATTGTATTTTATTTATTTTCTTTATTATGGATCGTACCGGGGACTTTTTATTTTGCATGAGGTATTTTGTAGGGTTTTGGAGCTTATTGCGGTTGTGGATTAGCTTGGAATGGGCTTTATGGGCTTTCAAGGCATTATTGGGCCTTGCAGGTCCATAAAGGGAGATTTGGGATTAAAAGCTAAAGACTTGGATGAAGTGGGCTTGTGAATATGGGTCATGGATTGTTATTTTGGGCTTGGAGCATCCATATTTGAAGCTAAAAAGATGATTGATTAATTTGAATCATGTGGGATATGGAGGGGACCAATGGAATCTTGGGTAGTGGAATGGTGTAGTGGAGGAAAAATGAGCCAATAGCATTCCAACAATATTTGCGCGGGTGGATTCTCACATGTGTGGGTACCCGCGCAACTGCCCAGTTTTGGGCATTTTGGTCATTTGGCTTACCATTTACCTTGGGGGTTGGATCTTTCTGCTATCACTTCGATTTTTCACCATTAGAGATCAGAGGAGATGATTTTTGGAGATTGGATACACATTCTTCTTATCTTCCAAAGTAATTGTTAGTTTCTTGATGCAATTAGACTTTTGTGATTGTTATTTTGTTGCCATGAGTGACTAATTTCTCTATTTTGGTCAACCTTGGCTAAAACCTTTGAATGTTTGTGGGTTTTTGAAGGATCCATGCTTATTTATCATTTATCTTATGTTTATGATTCTAGTTCATATTTCTTATACTTGTTTAATACTTTGATCATGATCTTGGTACTTGAATGAGCAATTGTTGGTTTATTTCTTTGGCTTAGCATTGAATCATTGAATTTACTTAGAACAAGGGATTTATGATGGTAGAAATCATCTCTAGCTTATGAATCATGACTCCTTTATGGATGTGTAAGCATTGACATCCTTTAGGAATTGGGGATTCCTTCATTCATAAGGCTAATCAACTTCTTGGGTTTAATTGCTTCAATTGAATCCTTGATTTTGATTAAGAAGGTGTGTTGTGGGCTTCCCCAACCTCCATACTACCTATGAGGAATCTTGGCATATCATGCTTCATGATTTCTATAACCAATTTGGGATGAATGATAAGCTTCATATTTTGAATCCTAATGATAAACACACAAATGTTCATTGTGTTGAATTGCCTTGGTTAACTAATTCTCTCCAATATTTGAGCTTCTCACCATCTTGCTTTATTGCAAGCTTTTTAGTTATTCAAGTCTTTTAGTTTTCAAGCAATCACAACACCCCCATTTTAGTTTAATTGTAGTTAGTTAGTTTATTTACACCAGCTCTATTGGATTGCATTGGTGATTGAATACAACCATTTCCACGAGGATCGATACCTCCTTTTACCATTATATTACGTTTTATTTGCAAACAAAGGGTGTAATTTGCTTGGTGGACTTAACATACCACCACAAGTCAACTGAGTCAACCCAGCCGAGTCGACACAGAACGCGTACGCGGGGCGTACTCCGAAGGTATGTTGGGCGTACTCAAGCCTTGATCGCATTCAGGATGGTTGACCTCGTGCGCGCTGCATACTCCAAGTATGCAGGACGTACGCTCAGACCTCTTAAATCTCCATTAAGAGCTTAATGTCTTAAGTTATTACGTCTATTTATCAGATCCATGGCCAAAATATTGCTAGGAGTTATAAAGTTTCCAACTTTATGAGTTTTCATGTCCATTAAGCACTTAACTCAACATCTTAATGCATTAAGACCATCTAAGGAATGCAGGGAGTGAAACTAACCCCCAATACTACATTTTTATGACTTAAGACCCCTCTAAAGGTCTGAAAGGACGACTTATTGAGTCAAGAACATGCTATGCTTAAGAAACACCACATTTGGGAAAAAAAGAATGTAAAATCAATCCCAAAACAAGATCTAAATGAAACTTCACCAAGTTTAGAACTTTATACCTCCAGAGGGAGTCAAAAGATGATGGAATTTTGGATCCTAAATGTTCCACTCTTCAAGGATGAACTTCTCTTCCAACTTGCTCCTTTAAGGACACCAAAATATACACCAAAGCTCAAAAATGCACTAGATAGGATTAGGGTTGGTCGAGGAATGATTTTGTAGATGGAGACTGAAGGGTAAATGAGAAATGAGGAGTTAATGTTGTATATATACGGACCAAACCCTAAAAATTAGGGTTTGAGGATCCACCACGTACGTCCTACGTACATGGAGTACGCCCAACGTACTAAGCTCAGCCCAAGTACGCCCAACGTACTAAGTCCTTAGCCAAAATCACCAAAATTCCACAAAGGGACAAAATGCAAACAATTATCATACTAAGGGGTTAGAAGATAATTACTTAAAAATCGAGATGTTACATTAAACAAGCCCATCGTGCCTGGTATCAATGCTTTGCTGTTTATCTCTCCAAACTTGTCTTCTTGAGCAACAAGTCTGATAGCTCTCTCTTTACCTTTCATCATGGTTCTGACACCATATACCTTCTCCTTTATGTTGATGACATCATACTTACTACTTCCTTTCCTTCTCTTATCTACAAAGTCGTCACTCAACTCTCCTCTTAATTTCCCATGTGTGATCTTGGATCTCTTTTCTTCTTTCTAGGTAGTGCTGCCACTCGCAGTGCTTATAGTCTTTTCATTTCCCAATCTGCCTTTGCTCAGGAAATTACCACTCGAGCAGACATGGCTGCATGCAATCTATGCAACACTCTGGATGACACCAAAAGCAAACTTGTTGTTGGAGGTGATCCTGTTCCTGATCCCACTCTTTATTGCAGCCTTGCTGGTGCTCTGCAATACTTAACTTTCACCAATCCTGATATCGCTTATGTTGTGCAGCAGGTCTGTCTTTTTATCCATGACCCATACAGTCCGCATTTTCATGCCTTAAAGCGTATCTTACGATATCTTTGTGGCACTCTGACGCATGGACTTCATATTCGTTCATCAGTTGTTGATCACTTGGTCTCTTACTCTGATGTTGATTGAGTCGGTTGTCCTACTACTCGCTAGTCCACTTCTGGGTTCTATGTTTATTTGGGTGATAATCTCGTCTCTTGGTCCTCCAAATGGAAACATGTCATCTCTCGTTCTAGTGCTGAAGCCAAGTACCGGGGGATAGCCAATGTAGTTCTTGAAACTGCTTGGATTTAGAATCTTCTCCTCGATTTATCATGTCCTTTGTCATCTGCCACTGTTGTCTTTTGTGATAATGTCAGTGCCATGTATCTTGCTTCTAATCTTGTTCAGCACCAAAGAACAAAACATGTGGAAATTAATTTACATTTTGTTAGAGAATGTGTTGCGATTGGTCATGTGAGTGTTTTGCATGTCCCATCGGCGTATCAATATGCGGATATATTCACAAAGGGTTTACCTACTTGCTCGTTTCTTGATTTTAGAAATAGTTTGAACATTTGAGATTCCCCAGCTCAAACTACAGGGGTGTGTTAAATAACTGATATGTTTCTTATTTACATCTTATGTATAATATAGGGACATTTGTGTAATATGTATCCTATATATATATATTGATCTAATATACATAACCCTATTTAATTGGTTTTCAAACCAATTATCAAATAAGATAAGTAAGGTTGAATTTGAATTAAAGATGGTGTTTTATTTTATATATATATATATATATATATATATATATATATATATATATATATATATATATACATGTTTTTTTTATTTTGATATATAGTTATTTCAAATTATTTTTTCATGTCACCTGAAGAGTTGTTGTTTGGGTTTGGATGTTAAATAAGGGTTTGATTTTGTTAATTATCTATACCAAGCGATGGCTTTCTTCTGATTTTTTTTCCAATTGAGATAACGAAGAGTATGAAAGATATATATATATATATATATATATATATATATATATATATATATATATATATATATATATATATATATGAGAGAGAGAGAGAGCGTGCAACATGGAATGATTTCGGTGTTGGCTATTTTGAAGTTGACGATGGGTGGAAGTACGATCTGTAACCGAAAAAGAGAAATGAATGGTAGGGGTAACGTAGGGGAGGTTGTAGGTTATTTATTTTCGTTTTTTCAAAGTAAAATTACATTTAAAAATTGAAAATAAAAATTAGAAAGGAGTGTAATAGTAAATTCAGATCAAATTTGTAATAAAATAAAACCACATTGATCAACAATGGAAGTTTTAAAAACCATAAAAATCATGTTGGTCGATATAAATTAAAAAAAAAATTGAAATTATGAATTTATTAAATCATAGGACCATTTATATAAATTTGTCTAAAGTTATTAAATTAATAAAGGTGGATCCAATTTGGATATTGTCACACTCCTCGTGAAATTGTAATGTCATGTAGACAACGTATCAGTATTTACCACAAAAGTGTGGTTTCATGCCACACCCAAAGAGTCGTGTCACACTTATTTAAAGGTAAAAAAGATATATATATATATATATATATATATATATATATATATATATATATATATATTCATTTGACCGTTCAATGATCATGTAGGTGAAAAGTGCAACAAAAAAGTGCGGCCAGTGGTCTCTACCACACCAAAACCACAATGAAGGGACGATATTTCAAACTGAGATGACAAAAGAGTGTGCCACTCCCACACCCCTTAGGCTTTGGGGAGTGGTCACACCCACCCCATCGAAAAAGTGTTGCCACATGTGCAACATGTCAACTTTACACCCAACCCACAACCAACCCACTAAACATTGGGAATGGTTACCACTCCACAAATTCATTTATTTTTAAATTATATTAAATAAAAAACAAAATACAAACCATAATTTAAATAAAAACCACACATTACATTAAAATTAAAAACACATTATATTAATATAAAAAACACAAATTAAAATTCTAAAATTCTTAAAAAAATTAAAATCCTAAATTACTTATAACCATAAATAAAATCCTAAATTACTTAAAACGATAAATATTAGAACCTAAATTTCATATTTCTCTTGGACTTGTCGTTGAATTTTAAGAAAGGTCGCAAGATTTCCTGGGTCGAGATCCGGTTGGGGCTTTGTGTTTATGATTTGAAGATCGGTAAGAACTATTTTTTGGCGAAGAGCTGCCTTCGACGATTCATATTTTTTTTCTATAAAACTAGAGCTTTATCTATGGATGTCGGAAGCTCGCATTCGCTAGTTGTCGGTGCTTTTCCGCTTGAAGATGCTCCCCTTCTCGCTTTATCCCTTCCCTGTGGTCGACGAAGTTGGACGTCCGGTGGGCCCTCCCCCTCGGTGGCGTCGAAGTCATCGTTGACGTCGAGTCCAAAACCCACGTCCGACTCGGACGTTCTTGCCCTTTTGTTGGAAACGGTTGTAGATCCCGAATGCATCATTTCCGGATGTAGAACCCATTTTGGACCGTTACGACAAACTTCTCACGCTTTTTGGTGGCCTGAACGGTTTACCATTGGTGGTAATTTTGTATTTGTAGGCCGCAGTTGCTAAAATGTTGAAATCGTTGCTACCACTTTTATGCATGTTTTTAAGCTTGTCAAATATGTCATTGAATTTGGTGCAAGCCGCTCGTAAATCACGCCTTTGTGTTGGCCGAGTCGTACGTCTGCTCCGTTTTCTTTCTTAATAACGCGTGAAAATGATCTAAAATACGACATCAAAAACTTTGACCCGTTTGTGAGTTCCTGACATCTCCGTCTTGCGATATGAAAATCCAAGCTTTCACTAAAGCTTCATCCTCATCTTCGTTTAATGCGGTAGTTTTTTTTCTTAGATCTTTTGTTTTTTTTTTCCTTCGACGAGTTGGTTGCTGTGTTTCTTGGACCCGTTCATCGTCGTCGTCATTGTCGAAATTTATAAGTTGAGACTGAGATAATGAGACTTGAGTTGGTTGAAATTGTTAAGGTATAAAAGAAGGTTGTTGAAATTGTTGAGAAGGTTGTTGTTGAAAGGTTTGGAATTGGGGTTGATTGAATTGTTGTGGTTGTTGTTGGTAGAAGTTTTAGGGGTATGAAGTGGTGAATAGAGGTTGTTGTTGGATTGGGGAGGTTAACAATTGCATGTAGTTAACATTTGCATTTGAAGTGTTTGGGGTGTTTTGATTTGAATCCATGTAGAGAGAAAAAAATATAAGAGAGATGAGTGTTTTTTGTAGATGGTAAGAAAATATAAAGATTGATTTTAAGTGTAAATTGTAAAGAGAATAGTAGGTAATTTATAGGTGAGGTTGAGATTGTTTAAATTTTAAAAAATAATTTTTTTTTATTGTTGAATAGTCAAATGACCGTTCCCCACAAAGAACTCGTTACAAAAAGAAAAGAAGGATTGTGATTCGTCGTCTCGTCCCGTCTCCAGAGTCACGTCACGCGCACCCCATCGGACTTGGGGGCGGTGTTCACGCGTGGGGAGGCATGCCACCTCAGCCCAAGACTCGGCAGTAATGATTGGAGCGGCTCTTGGCGATGAACAAATGTGTGAAGGCGGCGACGGTGCTAACTCGATTGTGTGTTGGGTTTCTCGGAGATGTGATAGTGATGCTCCGATGGCTGGGGGCTGTCGGATGTTCCCCTTCAAACTCGGCAGTAATGGTGTTAGGACCGATTTCTCATGTGGTCTTCAAATCAAATTTAAAAAGTCGACGATGATGGAGAAACCCTAGATAGTTTAGCTGAAGTCAATGGTTACCATAATTATAAGATATTATTTGTGAAAACTAATTATCAAATTACTTATTTACCCTTATTTAATTATTTATTTTTATTTTAAATTTTGATTGGACCACATTTATGCATACAAATAACACAATAATTACTTTAAATACCTGAACCTAGCTCTCTCTCTCTCTCTCTCTCTCTCTATATATATATATATATATATATATATATATATATATATATATAAGTGCAACAAAAGAGTGCAGCCAGTGGTCTCTACCATACCAAAACCACAATGAAGGGACGGTATTCCAAACTGAGATGACGAAAGAGTGCGCCACTCCCACTCCCCCTTAGACTGGAGGGCATGGAAGGGGTGTTTCCCTTGCTTTTTGTGGGTCATACCACATTTTTCCTCATCTAAAACCTAAGGAATTGGTGAGAAGCTCCCCTGACTATTTTTTTATTTTTTTAAAAAAAATATATTTCATATATATATATATTATAGGGAATTAAAACCATGAATTTTGATATATTTTTTATATTTTTTAGTATGTATATAATTTTATAAATATTAAAAAATATATTAAAAAAATGACCAATATAATAAGGAGAAAGAGTACGGCACCCCTCCCTCTGCGTCTTTCCCCGCGGATTGCTTCCCTCTCTCCCACGGTATGGTGTTCCGGTACGAGGGAAGCTTTCTGCTCCGCTCCTTTCTCGCTTGTATTCCGTCCGGCCTTATAAAAACCTTGAGTTGTGGGATAGAAGCGCGGGTATCAAACACCTTAGAATCAGTGTTGGCGCACATATCTCCACGCTTAACCTTTCTGTCCTCCAATTTCACTTCTAGCCTGTTAATGTCAGATCCGGCGGCCACCATCAGCTGCCATGTGGTGGCGATACCATACCCCGGCAGAGGCCATATCAACCCCATGATGAACCTCTGCAAGCTCATTGCTCTCCGCCGTCCCTCCGACTTCCTCGTCACCTTCGTCGTTACAGAAGAATGGTTGGGCTTCATCGGCTCCGAGCCAAAACCGACTAACATCTGCTTCGCTACCATCCCTAACGTCATCCCTTCCGAGGTGAACCGAGCCGCCGACTTCCCTGGCTTCATCAATGCCACACAAACGAAAATGGAGGATCCGATAGAGCAATTACTCCGACAGATGGAGGTTCCGGCGAGTGTCCTGTTATACGATACGTACCTTATTTGGGTAATTAATCTCGGAAATCGAATGAATATTCCGGTGGCGTCATTGTTTACGATGTCGGCGACGGTATTCTCCTTGACCTACTATTATGATCTCCTCCTCAAAAACGGCCACGTCGGAGATAATTTCTCAGGTATGTTTAAGGAAAACGGAAAACTTTTGTTCTTGTAGATCCATGACTCGATCTGATAATTGATTTGATATTCTGTAGAAAAAACTGAGGAAGAAGTTGATTACATACCTGGAGTTCGTCCAATACGCGTGGCTGATCTTGTGACTGGCTTTAATGGCAATGGCAAAGAAGTTTTGCCAGTAACTCTGCAAGCCATTTCAATGGCGACGAAAGCTCAGTTTCTTCTTTTTGTGTCGGTTTACGAGCTCGAATCCCAAGTCATTGATGCCATTAAATCAGAGCTTTCAATACCCATATACGCCATTGGACCAGCAGTACCTTACTTCAATTTGGACAACATTGAAAATGACCAAAATACCCCTGATTATATAAAATGGTTAGACCATCAACCCAATGGTTCGGTGTTATACATCTCACAGGGAAGTTTTCTCTCGGTCTCGAATGCCCAATTGGAAGAAATCATTGGCGGTGTGCGCGACAGTGGTGTACGTTACATGTGGATTGCAAGGGGCGACGGAATATCTCGATTTAAACATGAAAATGACGAAAATGCCCTTGTTATACCTTGGTGTGACCAATTAAGAGTGTTGTGCCATGGTTCCATAGGGGCGTTTTGGTCACATTGTGGTTGGAATTCGACGAAAGAAGGTGCTTTTTCGGGTGTGCCGATGCTCACATTTCCAATATTTTGGGATCAAGTTCCGAATAGTAAGATGATTGTGGAAGATTGGAAGATGGGAAAGAGGGTGAGGACTGAAGAGGGTAATTTGGTCACTCGAGAAGAAATTGCTAAACTCATTAAGTGTTTTATGGATCGGGAAAGTGAAGAGGGGAAAGAGATGAGGCGAAGGGCATTGGAAGTCAAAAAGATTTCTCGACAAGCAATCGAAGAAGGAGGCTCTGCTCAAATTGATATTGATTCTTTCATCAACGACATATCAAAAAGTCACTAGAATTGATTAATCCATTATTTCAGTTATGATTGTTAGGACTAAATTAGCTAGCGAATGGCAGTATCATCATCTTGTTGTAAGAGTATCCACAACATGACCACCGTTTAGAATCCATAATATGAGTTTTTAAGAATTTTTTCAAAAGCTAAAAAGATCTTAAAATAGAAAAGCTGTTAGGCTTAAGGGAATGGAGTGCGGCACTCAATGCGGTAGGAACACCGCCGCACCCTTCTTTTCTCTCTTTATTTATGTGTCTTTCTCTTTCTTCTTTTTCTCACCTCTCTCATTTTCTCTATTTATGTATGTGTCTTTCTTTCTCTTCTCCTTTTTTTCACCTCTCTTTTCTTATTATGGTTTGCACTTTCTGCGTGTAGTAAAAATGATGTGCTTTCTATGTGTCAAAGGAGGGAGTGCGGTTCCTGTGACACGACTCCCTTCACTCTTATAAATAGCTAACTTTTTTCTTGAATTGAAATTTTCAATGATATGATAAGTCTCATACCTTTTTATATCGATGACATAACTTGTGTAAGATATAAATGGCTTTTTCATTTTAACTTTTTTTTTTTCACAAAAAATCTTTCAAGTAAACCCAATCCATTATGGACGCTTTTAGTTGAGGTACATATCGTTCCTAGATGAGAGATCTCACATTTTTTTTTCATTTTTTAAACTTATAATATTGCATCCTTTTGTTTTTACATTTTCGGTTTATACCCTACACAAATTTAATATATCAACTAATTATTAAAACACATAATAATATATAAAATAAATTGCAATATTTTTTTTTTGTCTAAATCTAAAAACATATTTAAGTTATGTTATGTTATATTGAAAAGGTTAAAGATTTTGAAAAATCTATATGGCCAAGAGTCATTATAAAATGATATAGTCATTATAAAATAATATTGCTAGATAATATATGATGCTTAAATGTCATACTAACAACAACGTGATGCAAATATATTATTTACAAGAATTTGATTCTTATAAATAAATATATATCTTGTAATTAATTGGAAATTACATTAGTTTGTCTAAACTACTAGCCTATAAGCATACATAAAATAAGTTCAAACGAGTAAAACTGTCTCAAACCAATAATGTAGTGAAACGTATGAAATGCATACTAAATATACATAATATATCGTGAAAATGATTAAGAAAATATACTAAAATGATACATGAAAATCAACCTAACACATTTTCATAAATAGGTATGATTATATCAACAAGAATATTATTTATCATAACTACATATTCTTAATATGAGATATGACAAATAGATTTTAAAAAAAAATCGTTTTACATAATATGATATATATATATATATATATATATATATATATATATATATATATATATATCATATTATCCTAACAAGATATGTAATGCTTAAGATCCACCTGTGGATATAAAGCAAACATCTTAATGTTAGAATCCTCATTTTAATATGAAAACACAAGATATGCTTTTATATCAAATTGAAAATAATATTTGTGTTTATTAAGAACTAGTGGGAGCATAGTGATATTCCTAATTTTGTATGAATGAGATAACCTTAATCATGAGGAATTACATTCTGACCATGCCAGACTTTTTCACCTTGACTCGGAATGTATTTCTAATATGAAATACTTAGGAATGACAAGATGGATTCTTGAAATGTAAAATCTATAGAAATTGATAAAGATGAATGTTTAAAAGTTTTAAATTCTTTTGCATGAATTAACAATAACTTGAAAGAGGTCAAGATACAAGATTCCTTTGGAGGATTCTTGGCATTGTCACATGTTATACCCCGACCGACGACTGAAGCGTCAAGGTTGCGACGTCAAAAATTGGATCACAATTAACAAACATATATTGAACATTGCAAAACTTTAATAACATGTTAGAAATTTAGTGTTTGTAGTGGAGATCTGGATACCAACTTGGATCGTGAGAACACTTTCCGAACTGATATTTCTATCCTATGTCTGGGTTGCAAGAAATTCAACCTAAGATAATCTAAGTGGACACTTATGATTCTAGTCAGAGAAATCGTAAGCCAAATTGCTAGAAAGATTCTGTGAAAGTTTGAAGAAAACGAGAGCTAAATTTCGCGTGTCTTCTGAGAAGGAAGAACCGTTTATATAATAAACGAGATTAGGGTTTCATTAGGGTTAGGCCGTCATGAGTTTCTTTAGAAGCAAGTCAGGGTAATTAGGA
The DNA here is from genome assembly GCF_051521515.1 of Lactuca serriola. Taxonomy (NCBI): domain Eukaryota; kingdom Viridiplantae; phylum Streptophyta; class Magnoliopsida; order Asterales; family Asteraceae; genus Lactuca; species Lactuca serriola. The sequence continues at coordinate 338,638,914 of NC_136412.1, forward strand.
TTTTAATGAGGATTTAGGGTTACCAATACTAACGAGTTTCGTTAGTTTTACCCCAGAAGTCAACTAGTCAACCCTTGGTCAAAGTCCAAGTCAATGGTCAAGGTCAACAGTCCATGTTGACCCGACTCGTCGAGTGTAGTTCACCGAATCGTCGAGTCCTTCCTGAACTCGAGAAGTCATAAAATCCCTCATTGACTCATCGATTTTCCCTGTAATTCGTCGAGTTCATGCATATCTAAATGCCGGGAAAACCCTAGCTGACGTGCTGAGTTCATGCAGAAATCCTTGCATGACAATCTTTATCGGACTCGCCGAGTTGACCATGCAACTCATCAAGTCCCTTCAGTCATTTCTCCATTCAGATGCTTTTTAAGCCACTCCAAAGCTCCATATTGCAGATTAAGCTTCCCAAGGCATGTTTATCATGTAAAGTTGCAAACTTTACGTGCATGCAAGGCTCTACAGGCTTAGAATGTCAAATCCAAGCTTATAATGGGGTTTAACTCAAAAGGGAAGGTTCATACTTGCTAAATCTAGAGATATTATAGCTATAGAGACCAAGATAAGCTCAGATATGAAGTTGCAACTTCAGATCCTAGCCCATACCCAAAAATGGCTAATATATGCTAAAAAAGCCCTGATCTTTAACATAAAGAGATCTAGAAAGAGGGAAGGTCAAGGTAACGACTTGTTACCTTCAAACTGATGCCAAGAAGCAGAAGAGTCAGATCCACTAGCTCCTATTACACTACTCCTCTTATACTTCAAGTCTTTTCTTGCAAATCACCTTCCAAGCTTGAAAATCACACAAGAATGGAGCACACACACGAATTAGGGTTTCTGGACTCACAAGGGGCTGTAAGGGAAGTCTAAGGGGGCAAAGGATCCTTTAAATAGGGTGTAAAACCCCGGAAATTAGGGTTTCATCCTTCAGCTCCACGTGTCCTCTGACTACTCGACTTGGTCACTTAAACACGTGGCCAAAAACGTTCCTTCTCGACGAGTCAGGGCATCTAACTCGTCGAGTAGATCTTTCAATATGAAAAATAAAGCTGTAAAATTAATACCTGGGAGTCGGGGAATTACTGGATGTCCGGTGCTCGAATTGTGCAGGCTTCAGAGTTTGTAATCGTTGATGGCGTCAATGGAGTATGCGTTGTTGCAGTTTTCATGAGTATTCCTGTAATAAGATTTGAGTATTGGATTAAACCCACGATCACTTAATCACTTCATGGATTTTATCACGAGTGATTAGTGAGACGATAATATCTTATATTCTTGAAACGGAGACATATAGTTGCAGTTTACAAGTCGATTGCACATTGATGATGTGTAAACGCACCAGTAACTTGGTGTTATAAAACACATTATTGTGTGTGATTTGATGAGTAAATAGAGCAAGCATATGAGTCGAAGTTTATCCGTTCCTTTTACCCTAAGAGGGATAAAAACGATATATGTGGGCCCCGATGAGGCGTACCAGTCATGCTGAAGGTTTTGTGAGCGTACCAGATAGACTATAAGCCAGTGGGGTGTTCCAACCAAGTTGAAGGCTCTGTATGCATGTTGTTTGCTTTTATTGTTATGATTGTGTTGTGTTGGTATTTTGGGGGAACTCACTAAGCTTCACGCTTACAATTTGGTTTATGGTTTCAGGTACCTCAGTGGATAGTGGCAGGGCGAAGGCGTGACCATACACATCCTTGGCTTTACAACTGATTGGATCTTGGGAGACTCTGATTCTAAATAATGTTTTGGAAATAATAGTTTGTAAACATTTTTATTAATAATTGGGTAGCTTTTGAAAGTTTTAAATTTGTTGAAAATTTTGGGCTGTTACAATTGTCTTTCAAGGAACATGGTTTGGTTTAAGCATTTCATCGAGCAGTTGGGGTGCGTAATGAAACTCTCTTTCAAATCTTAATATCAAGTGGTTGGGGTATAATCGATCCTTGTTTATGGGTTATGATGGAGGCAAGTGTAGTGACATGGACCTACGGATCACATTCCCTGCACAAATAAAGACGAACAAACATAAAAACGTCAAAAAAATTCACCATGAATACAAATAATAAAAGTAGATGAAAAGAATTTGAAGACAATATGCAAACCTGAGCTGGTTAGCGGAAGCATCAATAAGCCGCCAACGGTGAGACCTTCGAAGTAAACCATCAACAGATACTAAAGAGGATGAAGTAGAGTAAGGGAGCTTTCGTTTAGGCACAATGCAAATAAAAATCCAATATAGAGGAAGTACAACAACAACGTAGAAGCAAACAGAAAAAACAAATAAATAAATAAAAGGGATTACCATGAGGAAGACGAAAAGAGACGAAGCGAAAGAGATGGAGAACGACGACGAAGATTAAGGATGAGTGAGGAGACAGGAGACGATGATGCATTGTGAAACACGTAGAAAGAGGATTGCCACAAGCGAGCATGCGTACAACATAAACTCTAAACCCAAGAACACAAAAGGCAGAGGTTATAAAAAAATAAGTTTTTCCGTCATCAAACAAAAAAAATAGTAATAAATAACCGATGCAATCTATCAGATTGTTCCTAAAGGAACGGGTAATTAATATGTATAAAGAATTAGAAAAATTTGTCAAAATCATTTAACTTTAAAAAAGATGATTTATTTATTTATTATTATTATTTTGCTACAAGGTTTGTAAATTATATGTAACTAAACTTGGTTTAGAAATCAATTACTCATATTGTAAAGGGAAAATAATTTATTAGGGTAATCATTTTTATCGTTTTGTTCACATTTAGGTAACTTTTTTATTATTGTACATATTTGACAATTTAACTTGTTATATGTGTTCACATATTGTCAATGTCACTGGCTAGGTGACAATGGTAATATGTGAACAAATTAACAAGTTAAATAGTTAAATATGTAGGAAAAAAGAAAGTTGGGTAAATGAAAACAAAACGAAAAAGTTAATTACCATGATAAGTCATGTTCCTCACTTTTAATAGCGATTTTATTTTTCATATTTGTTTTTATTATTTTTTTTTCAAAAGTTATTTTTAAAATATCCACAATTTTCTAAATATCAATTAAATATTGATCAATTTTAAATTTTACTTTTTAATTAATAAATATGTTTTTGTTTTGTGAAATATTTTATATAGCATCTTATAATTTTTTTCTTTTGTTTTTAAGGATATACAACATTTTTAAAGTACATAGTATTTGACAATAAAATTAAACAAATTAAATATGTAACAATAAGTATGGAGTGTCTTTTAAAAAATAAAATGAAAATATTACTTAGCAAATAAAAAAACAAAAAAAATCTATATAATGTAAATGTGTTTAAAATTATTCCAAATTTTTAATACTTTTTAATTAGAAGTTTATAAACTTTTAATTTTTTTAATACAATGTTTTAAACTAGTATTTAACGAAAATATTTTAAAATATTATAAAAAAAATTAAACTATCATACAAAATCCATGAAACACTTTAAAATGTTGTAAAAGAAAGTTTAGAAATAAATGTATGAAAGTTACAAAAAGATTATATGAAAATTTAAAAAAAAAATCAAGTTAAATTCTTGTAAGAAAAATTTAAAACAGTTATAAAATATTTGGTTTAAAAACACTTGTATTAAAATTATATGAAATAATAAAAAAAAGTTTAAAAAAAATATAAACAAAGATTTAAGACATTATATTAGAAAAACTTATAGGAAACAAATATTATAAAAATATTGTAAGAAATTATAAACTTTTTTTAAGAAATTTATAAAAGAAAATTATTCACATTTAAACAACTTTCATTTTTTATATACATTTGACTATTTAACTTGTTAAACGTGTTTACAAATTAAATGATCAAATGTATATAAAAATAAAATAAAATTAGTTAAAAATGAACAAAAGATAATTTGTCATTTTCCTTGTTGTAAACTCAAAAGGTAGAAGGACGGAAACTGAATAGTAAGATTATATAGGGATCATTTATATAATTCTCTTGTGTCCCTTCGAGTTGCGGAGATATCATGAATCGCAAAGAAACCATGTCAAAACCCTAATTTTTCAGCTTTTCTTGTTCAAAGTTTTCGTGTTCATTTGTGTAATAATTTCAATTTTCTTTATTATTCTTTTCCAATGGCGACGACAGAAGCAGCAAAATTCAAGAAATCCGACCTTATACCGATCCCACAACCACCAGATTACCACCCGGAGATAACCGTCTCGCCGCAGCACGACGGCCTCCACTTTTGGCAGTTTATGATCGCTGGTTCCATCGCCGGCATGGTCGAACACATGGCCATGTTCCCAATTGACACAATTAAAACCCGTATGCAAGTGTTAGGATCATGCCCCATTAAATCTGCTGGACTCCGACAAGCTCTTCAGTCGATACTCAAGTCCGATGGTCCCGCCGGTCTTTACCGTGGAATCGGAGCGATGGGACTCGGTGCAGGTCCGGCACACGCTGTTTATTTTTCCGTATACGAGATGTGTAAAGAGACGTTTTCAAGGCAGCACCCAAATAATCCGGCAGCTCATGCGGCGGCGGGGGTTTTCGCGACTGTGGCAAGTGATGCAGTGTTTACTCCAATGGATATGGTGAAGCAGAGGCTGCAATTAGGAAGTGAGAGTCCGTATAAAGGTGTGTTCGATTGTATAAGAACAGTGTTGAAAGAAGAAGGATTTGGGGCTTTTTATGCTTCGTATAGAACAACGATTTTGATGAATGCGCCATTCACGGCTGTCCATTTTGCGACCTATGAGGCGGCGAAGAGGGGTTTGTTGGGAGTCTCGCCGGATAGTGCCAGTGATGAACGGTTGGTGGTTCACGCTACTGCTGGTGCAGCCGCAGGAGCATTGGCTGCTGCTGTCACTACTCCACTTGATGTTGTCAAGACTCAGTTGCAGTGTCAGGTATTTCTTCACAAATATTCTTAATTTCCTGTTAATTGCTTAATAAGTTATAGAAGAAAGAAGAAATAATATCTGTTTTATTATGCTTATAAAGTTCAAATCTTTGGTAATTAGGTTTATTTGTACTTAAAGAAGTTGAAAAATCTTTTTATCTTGTTTCTTTTTGTCATATCTGAACTTCAAAAGTATCTTTATCCCATCCTGTTTAGTGATGTCTAAAGTTATGCTTTATCTAGACTAAGACTATGCATATCTGCTGAAATATATCTATTTATATGTAGTTGATGATATTGAAATTGGAATGAATGGCAGGGTGTGTGTGGATGTGATAGATATGCAAATGGTTCAATTAGGGATGTATTAAGAACAATATTGAGAAAAGATGGATACAGAGGGCTTTTCAGGGGATGGATGCCAAGGATGCTTTTTCATGCTCCAGCCGCAGCCATTTGCTGGTCAACATATGAAGCTGGAAAATCATTTTTTCAAGACATAAATACTGATGATAGAGGTAGCAGAATGACCTAAGAGTATAGGTAAAAAAAAAATCAACATTCACTTTTTCTCTTGTTGTTACATCAAGATTTAAGACACATACACTCCTCTCCTCTCACATAGAAAACAAAAGAAAAGAAAGATCAACTTCTTCTACCCGAGTGAGTGCTAATACTTCCAATTGTTATATTTGTTCTGATGAGCTTCAAATCAGAATCAAATTGGAGTGATTGAGGCAAAACAGAAGAAGGGTATGCCATTATTGTTTATGGCTTGAGCTGTATTGTTGTTTATTGGCTTCAAAATTATTTATCCAGATCTATTGAGTTTTTTTTATCGTGCAGATTTATCTGTAAGTTTTGCTGGAAATTTTTTCTTAGTGTCCATTACCACTGCTATATTATTGGATTTTTGCTGATGCAAGTGAAATGTTAGTTGTTGAATAAAGTTTTAGAGCTTGATTAGTAGTAGATGTTTTAAATGTTAGTTATCTTTAAAAAACTAAACTTTGAAATGATAATATAAAGAGAAAATGACAAAAATAGCCAATTACACTAATTGCATTACAAAAATAGCCAAAAAAAATCGAGATTACATATTTAGCCACCCATTTCGCAGATGAGAAGGTCCCATCTGCGAAATGGGCTTCTCATCTGCGAAAGTACAAGTGCCTGAAGCACAGTTGTGCTTCAGGCACTTGTACTTTCGCAGATGATAATTTTTTTTTTTTTTTAATTTTTTTCGGTATAAATAGGGGTAATTTCGCAGATGGAGAAAGTCCCATCTGCGAAATCCTCTGATCCTATCTGCGAAATGATGCAATTTTATTTTATTTTATTTTTTTTTAAATTTGACTATGGAATGAATTGGTTTGACTACGAAATGAGATAGAGAGTATTTCACAAACAAATAACAACTAAAATGATATTTTTTCTACAAAAGTTTTTATATAGCAAAGTCCATTTTGTAGTCAAACCAATTCATTCCATAGTCAAACTTAAAAAAAAAAATAAATAAAAAAAAAAAATAATTGCATCATTTCACAGATAGGATCAGAGGATTTCGCAGATGGGACCTTCTCCATCTGCGAAATTACCCCTATTTATACCGAAAAAATTTAAAAAAAAAAAAAAATTATCATCTGCGAAAGTACAAGTGCCTGAAGCACAACTGTGCTTCAGGCACTTGTACTTTCACAGATGAGAAGCCCATTTCGCAGATGGTACCTTCTCATCTGCGAAATGGGTGGCTAAATATGTAATCTCGATTTTTTTTGGCTATTTTTGTAATGTAATTAGTGTAATTGGCTATTTTTGTCATTTTCTCTAATATAAATTGTCAGAATAAATAAATGATTTCGAATGTTGTAATTATTTGCACACTCTTCGTGATATTTTTGACTGTTTTAATCGTTTATATTTTAGTTAATTTTGTATATCTGACTAACAAAATTAACTTATTTAATGATAAATGAATTAAAAGACATGATAAAAGTTGGTCTTGAACCTTGTTTCTTTGTGATATACAAACAATTTATCACTTTTAGAAATTATATCAACGTCAAACAACAAAGTTCTGAATATGGTGGTGGAAGGGGTTTCCATTTGTTCAATTGTTCTATTTTCAAACTTTAACTTCAAACAAGCAATCAACAATACAACAATTTGTATCAATTCTTTGCAAAACCTTACCTAAAGTTTAAAATTACACATTTGTTGGATGTTTATACATTGACCAAATCTATATTACTCTTGACATATGAACAAATACCCATTGAAGCAATGATCGATTCAGTCAATTGCTTACCACTTCACCAACTATTACGGTTATATCATCCATCTTTCCACCTGCACAGTAACCATAACATCAGTATTTATATTGTTCTTCCACTTGCAGCTTCTAGAAAGTTCTAGAAAGTTCAAGACAATATCCATGAAACTATATACAACTACTACTAATTACTAAAATGCCATTAGTCATGCCTGTTAGCTTTTGTCCCACAAGTTTTTTCCACCATGGCACATCAAACCCCTGATATCAACAAATACATACAATTTACGCTTTTGTTTTTTTTTTTTTTCAAAAAAGAAAAAAAAATGAGGACAGATTTGTTAAAAATTTACTCTGGTTCTGGCTTCAAGTGAATACGGGGATTCAAAGTAGAAGTCCACTGAATGCTTGTAAGCAAGATCAGCCAATACTTTTGCTACCATTCAAACCAAAAATATAATCCATTAACATCAGTTTGCTTATTCTAGAAAATGTGATAAAAAGGATTTTCAAGAAATAATTACCAGCCTCTACAACGTCTTGATGTTTGGTAATTGTGGATACAATTTCATGATCAAATACATTATCAAAAAGCCCATCTGAACCCATCACAATAATGTCCCCCTTCATTGAATCCACACTTGTAACCTACACACACCCCATGTATTTTTATTTTTATTTTAATTTTACAAGGTAAAAAAGTTTGAAAATTTGTTTTTATACAAAAAAAGGTTTTGATAATTTTGTATACCGTGGCATCTAGATATGTCTGGGTGACTGCCTCTGAGCTCAACTGATATGGGCAATCAAAATAATGCTCTTGTGGAAACGTGGAAAAGATTATTTGGCCTAAAAGGTTCAAGATTTATACAAAAAAAAACATATCACTGATTAAAGATATTTTTGAAGAGATAAGAGCTTCATAGAATCTTGTGTTACCTTTGCGAATAACCCGAAGCCCACAATCACCAACATTGGCAACCTTCAAAATCCCATTCTTGTCTAGCATTGAAACAATTCTACAAACCCAAAAGCATTAATGTAAATATTGGGAACATGTCTATTATACATGAGACCGATGTCAATGGGACAAAAACTGCAACTTTGTCCCACCAAAAAAGGTAGGAATAACTCGTCTTTGAAAAAGACGTAAATGCCCTCATCAACAAAAAGCCTAAACGTGTAAGTGATTGGTGATGAATTGGAATACATGCCAAAACATACACAGTAGCTGAACCTGTGGAAGAGGTGGCAGCATGTGCTTTCCTAACAAGAATCCGTGGATCATAGTTAACCTATAACAACATTAATATAAACATCATTTCTATAGGGATTAGATATAAGAAATCACAAAAAAAAAAAAAAAAAAAAACATGGCTTTTGTACGTCTAATAATATCATATAATAAAATGATGAAGATACCTCCTCATCCTCAACCAAAGATGAAGCTTTTCTCATAAGTTCTCTTGAGAATTGTGCTGGATCCACATCCTTTTCAGCCCACCTACCACAAAAAGGATTAAGAGTTGAAAATCAAAAGGTTATATGCAGTTTAGCTCAATGTTTACTGTTCACAAATTTAAAGTTGTGAGCTCCAAAATTGCTTAAAATGAATGACAAAGGAAAGAAAGCAAAATAATTAATACCCAGAAACACCATCTGCAACAGCAATAACTCCACCATTGTAACTGCTCACAAAGAAAGCATCTTCCCCACCTTTTGCAACCTTCAAACAGATTAACATAGAAAGAATGATCCAATGGGGAACGAAATTGATTTGATACCCACAGTAAGAGGAACATGTATACCTTTTTGGGGTGTGGAATGAGTTGAGTTCCAACACGAATAGACAACTCTGGCCTAAAAAAACAACAAACAGTCATGACTCAGGAGTCCCTTGTAAATTAACATCTTATCTCTCAACACTAGCAAGCAATAACGGAAGTCGTTCGTCAGAAATTTCATGGACCAGAAACACAGTGAACGAATTTCAATCAGAAAATGGCGACTCAGAAGGAATGGAAATGAAAATATACAATTGAATTTGGGATTGGGGATTGCGGAATTAGAAGTACCTTACAATAGGAGTGGATTGTGGAGAGGAACAACGAATGAAGCTCATCAGTTTCTTGCTGGGAAGTTGTATTGCAATTCCATTATTAGAAGATAAGAATTGATGATGACGAGAATAAGAAACCGTGACTGCCATTTCCAGTCGTCAGACTCCGACCACCGCTGCTCAGCGGTTCGTATTTTACACACAATCACTACACAGCAAGGATGGGTGTGTTTGAATGCAGAGGTTTGATAGACATTTTGCCACGTCATCCTTTATTTATAAATGTACGATAATTTATAATATGTGGGCTTGACAATCACCAAAGCACCAGTGGTCTAGTGGTAGAATAGTACCCTGCCACGGTACAGACCCGGGTTCGATTCCCGGCTGGTGCATTTCTATGCCATGATGAAAATTGCTCTAAATGTGATGTTGGGTCATCACAATTGTTCGATATTTCGAATTAAAGTGCTTCTGAGTATATATTTTTCTTATTATTATTTTTTTAATTTCTTTACATAGTAGTTTAATAAGTCTTAAAAAGTCGAGCTTTTTGAAGAGGTCATTTTGAAGTAGGATAGCTTTTGGTGGACGTAGTTTTTGGTTAATGTGTTGTGGTACGTGTATATTATGTTTTGGTTGGTCTCTTCCATCTTCAGCCCCTCTATTTTAAACTCCTCGGCAGCATTCGTCCAAACATTAAGATAGTAACAAGAAATATGTCTCACTCCACATTCATAGCAGTTACAAAATCTCCTCTACAATAAGATCTAGTGGCCACACGAAACCGATGGCGTCTCAATGTTCTCCTTGAAGTAGTCTTGTTGTTCTCCCTCTTTAAGAAGTTTGTAAAAAGGATCAACATTTTTGGCATTCTATAATATAAAACCCTCTTAGGTTGTAGCAATGTCTTTTACATTCATTGCTACGTTTGAGTTAGTTTATGCGGCGGGTTAAAGAAATGTTCATGGCATAAGTCAGTGGAAGCAAACAAGAAATCAGTTGCTTGAAGGACCCCAACTTTCTTTTTTCATAGCTTCCTTTTTTTTTTTTGTGTGTGTGTGTGTGTTTCTAAAATGGTAGACTAGATTTAGCATTAGGGTATGTGATAGAGTTCGAGTGTGGCATCTAACCATAGATTAATGAACTTTCGAGTTGATTCCTTGAGAAAGTTATCGAAGTCTATAATGTAACTTAACCTTCTCATTCATGGAAGGATTCTTTTTTCAATGGTAAATGTCAATCGATGACACCTTCATTTCAAGATAGGGAATCATGATGCATAGAAGGGAAAACCTTCCTCAATCATTGATCATTGAGACAAAGTGGATCGCAATCAGATCCGATTGAAAATATTGCATTAGAAAAGGATATAAAATCACTTCCGATGATTGAAAGAGAGGTAATCCCATTTTGATACAAGTCTTGTTGCATTTCTTCGAGTTTATGACGTATAGGGCGCTAGGGACTGTTATGCTTGTTAGCGAGAAAATGCATAAAAGAATGCAATTTATTGATCAATAAAATAGGCCAAAGTGCATTAACTACAATTGTTTTTTGGATAATAAGATGGAACTATACGGTAGATACAACTACATTTTTTTTTTCTAAGCATTCTTGCCTTACGAAAACTAACTTCTAATAGCTTATTAGAGTTGTAAAATTGGACATGGAGTGAGTTAGAATTGTCATCATGCATCTACACGACTACACCCCCAGTTCCCCTCAATATGATTGGTGTAGAGTTATAAAATCAATAAGGTGTTTCATCATCCCCTAAGGGGGTCACATTAAGATGTATGATAAAATTTGAATTTTTAAATGGTCTGAACTTCTAAGACGATTTGATTTTTCAACATATTGTTTGGTTTTAACCTCTAAACTGTTATGCTGAATTATAAAAACAAAAAAAAGACCATTTAATCATTTTGTATTATTTTTTGTGGAATTCAAAGAATTTGTTTATTTTTTGATCGTTTTTTTTTTTTGGAAAATATTGTTTACCGGATGGAACCATGTGAAATAGATAGGGATGTAAACGAATTAGACGAACACATAAACAAACACATTTACTTGTTCGTGGTTGTTTGTTTAAAAAATTGCTTTGTTAATGTTTGTTTGTCTTTTTTCATTAACACGTTAAACAAAAATAAATAAGAAACGTTAACAAACATATAATTAAGGTAATTGTTCAAGTTTGTTTATTAGATAAACGAACATATTACCGAACAATATACTAAAGTTCATTTACATTCTTAACAATGAGTAATTCGCAAAAACAAAAATTTAATACTTTTGGTTTACATTATAAAAAAATGTGTGATGCAAAAAAAAAATGTAAAAATATTAGGTTTCTTGTAGGAATAAATCTTAATCATATTTGTACAACATATATAGAAAACTGCTACGAACGACATATTACCACGAACAACTATGTTTTACGGGCAACAATATTGTTTGATCTGTTGTGTTGGAGAGAACTCAAGTTGTCCTTCAACGTCCAAAAAATTGTTCTCATCTGTTATTTTGTCATATGTATCATGTCTTCGAATAGTATACGTATATATAATCATATTGCTCCATCTTTTGGGACTCCTACCGTCCTACTACTTCATCTTTTTGGGCACCTAAGAATCTACACAATCTTCACATTCATCAAGTTTTTTGTTTTGATCTTTTTGTGCCTAAAAACGATAATGTCTCTTTTGGATTATTATAGATTAAAATCCGTGTGATCACGACATAAGATTGAATTACCAGTTAAGAACAATAAACAATAAACGATTCATCAAGATATTTAGGAACTTTTTATCGTCGTTTCATTCATTTTTTGATATCTTTCTTGCAATGGACAAAATCGATAATCGAACATTCCTTGAAATAAAACCCCACCTAATTAAATCTGAAGGGTTGCGTTAGTATTTTTCGTATTTAATTTATTATTTGTTTAAAGTTTTATTTATTGTATATAATATGTTTTTCTGTTTTGATAATGTACTAGGAAATAGGGATGAGAATTTGGCCCGAAAAACCAAACCGAACCAAAAACCGAACTGAATCGAGAACCGAACCGAACCGAGAACCGAACTGAATCGAGAACCGAACCGAACCGAATAAGCAATTCGATTCGGTTTCGGGTATCTATATAAGACGTATTCGGTTTTCGGGTTATTCGGTCCGGGTTACCCGAATAAGGGCTTATTCGGTCCAAAGAACCGAACCGAATATGAAGATTCGTTTTTTTTTCCTTGCACAATTTACGTATTTGGTTCTGTCATCATCACAATCGATCACAAAAAAAAACAAATCGAAGATCGTTACCCACTTAATACACCAAATCGAATATCCTATTACACCAAATCGAGTCGACTACTTCCATATTGATGATTGCGACAATTTTGTTTGATCGACAGTTGCTGCTTGCGAATTGCTCCTTTCGACAATTTTTTTCTGATCGACAATTGCTCCTTCGACATTAGTTTTTGATCGGCATTAGTTTTTGATCGACTTCCGTACTTCAAACTTCTGTGAATCATCTCCTCATCTTGTTTTCTAGTTTTTACTCCATTCAATTCATGGAAAATTGGGTTCCAAATCAAGAAACACAAGTAAGAATTTGTATCTTAATCTACTATGTATGTTACTCATTGAAAATTGGATGTGCTACTCAATCTTTAAATGTGTTATTATGTATGTTATCAATTGAAATTTGAATGTGCTATGTTAACAGTTAACTTTTTTTCTATAAGTCCAAGCAATAGGGACTTTGACCTTGAATAAGAGAATTTAATGAAAACAACAATATATGTTCTTTTACTTGTTTCATTCCATATTGATGAAGTTATTCGGGTTATATACTTATAGATAGATTTTTGGGTGTTTTGGATGTTTAATTTTTAGTGTTTAATTTGTTTCTTTAAAAGATTTGTTATGAAATCATAAGCTACAAAAGTAATACAAAATATTCGGGTTATTCGAATCATTAATCATCTTGTACATGTTATTTGGGTTATTCGGGTCGGAACCGAACCGAATAGAATAATACTCGAACCGAACCGAACCCGTATTGCTTATTTGGTTCGGTTTTCGGTTCATACAATTACCCTTATTCGGTTTTCGGTTTATTCGGTTCGGTTCGGTTCGGTTCGGTTCCGATCCGAATAACATCCCTACTAGGAAATATCAAATTGGGATGAGTGGTCAATAATTTGCTAAATATTGCAATTCTTTTCACAGTTGTACTCTATTGCCATGGGATTAAGTCAGTGTAGCCGTGATTTTTGCTAAATTCCATGTTCAACTTTTACACGGTTTTGGAGTAATTAAAATAGCCAAAATGTATATATTTAATATAAATACCTGTAGAACATCAAGCACCAGTGGTCTAGTGGTAGAATAGTACCCTGCCACGGTACAGACCCGGGTTCGATTCCCGGCTGGTGCATTTAATTATGCCATGATGAAAATTGCGCTCAATGTAGTGTTGGGTCATTACAGCAGTTCGATATTTCGAATTTAAGCGCTTCTGAGCATATTTTTTTAAAATTTCTTTACATCTGAATTAGTCCTTTTTAAGAATTTAACGATTTACGTAATAAGCTAGTAATTAAAAATAAAACAAACATATATTTAAAGTCAACATTTTAAATACCTGTCTTATAAGTTTATAATCAGATCAAGTTTAATTCTAAGTAACGTATTTTAATCTTTTCCTTAATAAATGAAGGGTTTTTTTTTTTTTTTTTTTTTTTTTTTTTTTATTTATTTATTTTATTTTCATGTCAATCTCTTATTAATTTTAATACTTGTTATTTTATGGTATTTTTTAAATAAATATTATCCATTTGTCAATTTTTGGTTTCCTTCAATTTTTAAAATCAATGTCATATAGTTATATATGTAAAATATTAAATATCATATATATGATATTAAATTGCAATAAATATATTTTTTCTTTTTTTATTTTAAAGTTATATATTAAAAATTATTTTTTGTTTACACTTTAATGTTTAATTTTTTTAAAATCAACTCGTGTAATACTCGGTTTCACACCTAGTGATACTTAATATTTAAACAAATATTTAGTTAACAACATAATTACAAGTATCATTACTAGAATACCAAACAAGTGGCTTGCGTCTTGAGAAGTTAATTATGAAAAACTGAAAACGCTTACAAACTATTCGATAAAGAGATCACATGTTGCTGTGTTATACTCATAACAAATATATCACTCAGAGAGCATATAATCATGATTCAGGTACAATTACTAACGAATCTTATAACCATACACAAAAACTCAACTACATCACATTAATCATCTCTATAAAATCTCAAAATCCCCGTTATGCCCTTTACCCCAAAGATTATTATAAAGCAACAAATCAAGCTCATATTCCATCACGCCATAATGTTTTCAATGGGCGATGTTTTATCCATTCTCTTCACAATCCCAGCAATAACCTGATTTAAAATTCAATTAGATCCACCAACAAGATGACATGTAACCTGATTTAGGGTTTAAGGTTTAAGGTTTAGGGTTTTTACCTTTCCAGGTCCAAGCTCATAACTCTTTCCCAATCCCCTCGATAGGAGAGTCTTCACTGTCGTCTCCCATTGAACAGGCGATGTAACCTATCAAATAATAATTTTAATTTTTTATTTTTTTTTATTTAAATTGGTTGCAAAATAGAAAGGTTACCTGGCGAGCCAAGATTTTCTTAATGGTATCGGGGTCGGAATGTGGTTGTGCATCAACATTGGATATGACGGGAATTCTTGGAGTTCTGATTTGGGTTGCTGCCAATGCCGATTCCAGTTTCGACAATGCCGGACTCATGAAACCGGTGTGGAATGCCCCCGCAACAGCAAGCCGTACCTGGGGTGGAATGGAATGGAATGAGTTGTTACATTTCATATCAATGGAATGAACAATTCCATTCAATCACACATACCGTCATTCGAGCCTTGAATGATTTGGCTTTTGCTTCCACCGCTTCAATTCCCTTCACGCCTCCAGAAACCGCATAGTTTCCCTGAAAAGGTAATCATCAATTCATTTTCCATTTTCCAAATGTAAACTTTATATGATATACATGGGCAAAATAGTAAATAGTAATAAGCATTACAGTGCATAAATAATTTGCAATTTGAACTTTCTCAGCTTCCTCGACTTCTTCGTTAGCTGCATCACACAGTTGTTGCACCTTATCTGAATCTAGTCCAATGATACTGGCCATAGCACCTCTAGAAGCATCCGCAGCTTCCTGAACGTATTTGTATCTTTTAGAAATTTTATTTCTTTTAGCAAAAAAAAGAATTAATAAAACTATCAAAGAACACAATAACAGTAGTATTGTTGACTTGCTTACCTGCATTGCTTGACCTCTTAGTTTGACCAGCTTGAGACCATCTTCAAAGCTAATAATATAGTAAAATGCATAAAGAATGATTTTTTTTTAAAGAAAAAAAAGGGTATTAATGGAATTTGGAATCCTATCAAACTTGCATGGCTCACCTAAATGCTCCAGCAAATGCAAGAGCAGTGTATTCCCCCAAACTTAGCCCACATGTAACATCCACTGAGTCAATTATTTGTTGACCTCCATCACGTGCACGTAGGATCTCAATTGCAGCTAAACTAGTAACATAAATAGCTGGCTGCAATTTTTTTTAAGAAAAAAATATTCCAATAAGCAAAATTTATATCTTAAGGTCAACAAGACAAAACAAGTTGTATTGCATCTAGTGTGCATT
The DNA here is from genome assembly GCF_051521515.1 of Lactuca serriola. Classification (NCBI taxonomy): domain Eukaryota; kingdom Viridiplantae; phylum Streptophyta; class Magnoliopsida; order Asterales; family Asteraceae; genus Lactuca; species Lactuca serriola. Next base: position 338,654,899 of record NC_136412.1, read on the forward strand.
GGACTGAGACTGATGTCAATGGGACAAAAATTGCAGCTTTTTGTCCCACCCAAAAAGACGTGAATGCCCTTCTCACCCTCATCATCAAAAATAGCCCTAGAAAACTTGCCTGACTTAATACGGTGGAATCCAACTTTTCTTTTGGGCCGTTGATGCAAACGTCCAAAATGTCAAACCTTCATGCAAAGATTCATATTGGTGATTGAGTCAATGACATGAGTTAATTTTGCTCAAATTTTGAACAGTAGATGAGAAATGAGAAATGAGAAATGTGAAATGAGAAATGAATTTAAGTGATGTGATGCAATCTCATGTTTTGAGAAAAGGAATTATCGAGCTAACCCTAGAATTTCATTTGCCTTGTTGTACAACTCTGCAGCAGCTGGCACCTTTTGAGCCTCTTGTCCCATTCCAACAGCTTGTGCGCCCTGAAACAAAATGAGATATGAAATGAAAACATTTTCATCTTTGCAAGTTCAGTTTGATTGCTACCAAAACGGTTTATCCTAATTCCTAAATCAAAGTTGCATACTTCATTGCTAGTGAAATCTCTAGCTACTTCAAAATCATAACAGTTGTGTATAAATCACGGTAGCTCAACATGAATCAAAACAATGATAGCATTTTCATCTTTGCAAGTTCAATTTGATCGCTAACAGCATTAACAATGAATCAGAATAGTATTTCCATAGATCGTTTTCATAATTCTTATCAATCACAGTCCAATTCAAACATTGAAACTAAATCAACTACTTTAAATTCTCGAATCTGACCTGACCAGGGAAGAGGAAGGCGGTGGTAGGCTTGTAATCGGCGAACAGTGCATCATCAACTGCAGTGGTAGATCCAACAGATACGCTCATAGAAACCCTAGATTTATCCAAATTAAGACGACGAAACCCATGCTTAGAAGCCCCAAAACAAAGAGAAGACGAGCTCCTCAACGGATACGAATCAAGAGCATCAATTGACACTTTATGCTTCAGCGAAACCGAAGGAAGGACAAGGGAAGATGAAGCCATTGTTGAGTGAAGATTGAAAGGTCTGAGAAATCGAGGGGAGTTGAACCAAATGAGAGATTGGTGGGAAACAAGCATTCAGTGGTAATGAATTTGAATTTATATATGAGGGTTTTGAAATTGCAGCGGAGATTACAAGGGTAACTTGAAGTCCTATGGAGCATGCCAACTGCCAACGTTTGGATTGATGTTTCATTGTTTTGTATATGAGTTCATAATTTGACACTTTACCCCCTTGGGATTTCTCAAGCTATCAAATTGAGTTCAAGTTTAGGGTTCTTTTTTATTATTAAGTTTTGCATGGATGATATGTTTAATGGATAAATAAGTATCTATATATAAAGTTTGTTTCATTGTTAAATAACGCGAAATTTTTTAATATAAGGACATGGCTATTTTATCCTTTTGTCTAGAATGATATTGGACAATAAATAAATATACAATTATTTGATATCAATAATGATACAAATATAATTACATGTAAACACAACATGGTTAATAACTTAAATTAAACACAAATTTAAACATAGCATCAATGATAACTCAAATCTGGATGTACTCTTTTATAGATTTAAACATAAATGCTAAATTCTGCCCCTTTTATTTCAAACCCAAAATAAAATGTGAAATTGGAAAAACAAAGTTATTGGCAATTTTGTAAAATGAATGACCAATCTATCATTTAACTTGTTAAATCATTGTTTGCATTAATTGTTTGTATTAAATAAAAAAGAAACAACTCTATATATCTTAATTAGTCAAGTCATCATTTCAACTTTACACATACAACCCCTTGAACTACAATTGAGTTCTATTTAACCCCCACTTCTTTAGTTGTTTTCTAAAAAATATGCAAAAAACCGTATCCAAAGGAGAAATGTGTTCTAACAAATTTATTGCTGTAACATGGTCTTAATAATGGGCTTGGTTCAAAGTCTATTTTAGGATACAATACTTATAAGAAGTGGCATACCTACATAATGATAGACCTTGTATTATAATCATTTATCATAACTATTTATAAGAAGTCAAACACAAGCACCTTAGTTATTAAAAAGCCCTTAAAGCCAGTCCTAAAGGGTGGCCATAGAGATAATTCATCAAGATGTACATGTCCAAGTTTGTAGAAAAATAAAAAAAAGCTCCCTATTAACATTATTAATCAAGTAAGTAACCTCTAAAAGCAACAAATTGTTTGTCTCTTTCAAATATTAATAAGTAATATGATTACATCTTGTTTGTTGCCATGTAATGTAAATATACATCAACCAAACAACTTTTATTCCATAAATACCCTTTTAGTTTATATACATATCCCCCAGTATAGACATGAAATTTTTCTAGAGTAGCAACTTTTTCATTCATTCTACATATAATCAACTGCCTGAAGTTCACTGAATGTCTCTGATTCGCTCCTTATTACCCTTGTTTTATCGCCTCTTATTTCTAAAACCTGGTCAATGAAAGTCAAACATTTTACAACATTACAAAACATATTTATAATAAAAAAAAAAGTAAAAAGAAAAGGTGTACGCTTTACCTCAGGTCTTGAATCAAGAACCCCACTAGACATCCCCACATCAATGCGCCAAATGCTACAATTATACTTACTGCAAACAATATAAAATACCCTTTAAGTTATTACATTCATAAGTCACTTTAAAATATATACTACAATTATTATGAAGACATTTTGTTGGTGATTTTAGTGTCATCTGACCATTTGAACATGAACATGATGATTGCTTACCAATTGACACCTGTAGTTTGTGGAGTATGACCCACCACCATAGCTTTTGCTCCAACCACTTGAAGTGTAGTGTCAAGTATAGACTGAATCTGTAACAAAAAACATGTTTTCATTATTAAGTCCCAAACATAAACATCTTAATATCATGAAAATAAACTTTAGTCACCTGTTCAATGTGATAATCTTCTAAATCAGCGGTGTCTCTAGAGTATAAACGATTCCACACAACACTATCGTATCCTCTAGTAGCTATAAATGGTATTTGTGACTCGTCATTTTCACCAACATTATTCATCCATTTAGATACCTCATTGTTTATCTTCTCTATGCCATAAGTAACTAAAACACCACCAAGAGGAAATTGAGCTTTTGTGGTGTAAATTATAATTATAAAATAGTTATTATCTAATGAAAATAATTTTTTTTTACCATGGTGGGGAAGAAGACCACCATGACAGAACACCCAATCATCAACTTTAAGAACAACAGGGTGTCTGGCTAATTCAGATGCTAATGGACCTCCGGGTCTTAAAAGAACCGATCTTGCAATTACTCCCTTTTGCCGCTGTCCTAATATTACCAATACACCATCATCATCATCATCATTACAAAAAAAAAAAATAATGATGATAATTACTATAAAAAAAGTTAAGATTAATATAATGATAACCAAAAATTACCTTTACTAGGTTCCATGGTCCCCATGAACTCTGTGCCAATTTACGTTCTTCTTTCCAACTTTCTGACACTTGACCCCAGCTTGAGAAAGCATCTTCCCAATTATGTTCACAATCATCCAAGTATTCTAGAAAGTCTGAACACTCATCAAATGCCCCCGAATCAACATATCTAAAATCCCCTTCAATGTTCATGGTTTCATGATTTCCATTCACCTAAGACCATCAAACAATGGTACAGTTTAGATTTTTGGCTAATATGAAAGAAGGATTTTGTCCAATTGCTAGACCAAAGGAGTTGACTTTGACTTTCTCATAGACTACTACTGAATAAGGATAATCAAGTCTTTTACTTGTGTAGTAAGAGCATCAAGACCTTAAGTAGCAGTAGTAGATGGTTGAGTATTAGTTGGCGGTTATCGAAAATTGCAACTGAATTTTTGAAAGCGTGAGCTCTGGAAGAGTCCTAGTCTCTCGAACATTTGATTCGAATCCAATCCAATTGATCTTTTGATTTTTTTTTTTTTTAAATTTGATTGTATGAGTGTATAGCACCCACATGGGCATATATAAGAAAAATGGCTGCATGCCTATAAACGGAGTCTAAGGCGAATACACTTTAAGTATTTGGTTCTTTTCTTTTCTCCACTTGTTTTTTTGTGTATAAAATTGAGTTAAATATTTGGATATTGTGGGTGTAATTGGGGAGACTGGCTTGAGAGATTTGTCTATGTGATTGTAATAATTTGCCATATATACCCATGGTTTTTCCAACAAGTACAAAGTCAAATAATAATGCTATTAAGATTCATCTATATTCACATAACATAACCAAAAAACATACTAGTTTCTAAACCAACCTGAAAAACAGCACCACCATGTTCTTTAGCCTGTATTTGCAGTGACCTTAATAAAGATAATATAGCGATTTCATCTTCACCTCTGTCGAGTATATCTCCAAGCTGAACCAAGACCTGGTCAAAGGGTATAAATGTAAACAATCACATCACTTATAAAACTTCATAGATGATCAAAGCATTGATAAACACTTACTGTTTCTTGGCCAGTCCAAGTGTCTCTACCATCTGAGCTCAAGACTCCAGCTAACTCAAGTGCGCTTCTTGCTTTGGAAAGATCCCCATGCAAATCCCCAACTGAATGAATTGATTTCATATCAACATCTCAATATATCAAATTCAAATGCTCCCTTGTTCTAAAGATAGAGATGTTTCTTCTATTCAATACGCTAATAACATGTATATAAGATTACTACCAGTAATTTATTAACATGATTATAGTACTCAACCAAATCAATTGATTTGATATGGACTTTCAAAAATTCAAAATTAGATTTCAATGTATAAATTTTGAAACTCAATGTTGCAGATAACATCATGTAAATTCACTAGAGCTCTTTAAGTTTTAAGAAGATAGTATTAAATTATTAATTCGTCAACAAGTAAATTGAATCGCAACCGAAAAGAACAGTAATCGCAATTAAGTTTTCAAATGAGGAAACTTGAAATTTGATATAAAGGTTAATCGATAAGTGCATTTTGATTAGCGAGTATTCAAATAGGAACACTTTTAAATCAAATTATACATCCAATTTGAATTTAGGAATTACTAAGTTTAAATCCCTAAGATTCTCTACAGGGAGGGAGAAACAATAAGAGCTAACCGGCAACGATGCGGCGACCGGGAGCGGATACGAACGTCGGAGGGTCACCGGATATGACTATGGGTTTTAAGGAGCCGCCGCCGCCGGTTCCGTAGTTAAGAGAAGTTGATGATGGAGCATCAATGAGTTTGCGACAGTGCTGAGAAGGTGGTTGCACAGGTAAGGAATTGAGGGACAAGGAAGCCATCACCATTTCTGTGTTGCTCACTTGGTCGAAGCTTGAATAACAATGGCGGATGGCGTCCACTACAACCACGATTTTTTTATCTTCGCTTTTTTGTCTCCGATTTTTTCTTCGTTGCTTTCTAAACCTTTCACTAATGTGCAATTTTGGTCCTTCGACTATTTAAGTAAGAGAAAGAGAAAATTACACGAATTGTCCCTATGGTTTGGATTAATTTGCACGCTTGGTCCGTAACTTATTTTTATAACTTCGAAAGTCCCTACCGTTTGTTTTTGTTATGTGTTTGGTCCTTGTCTTACCTAAAAGACTATGCCCTTGATTTTTTTAATTTATTTAAATAAACACACCCGAACCCCACCCCTTCGTATTACATTACCCACCCTATCATTTTTCATTATTTAAATAATAATCATTTTAGATAAAATAAGGACCAAACACGCAACAAAAACAAACAATAGGGACCAAGCATGTAACAAAAACAAAGAGTAGAGACCCTCCAAGTTAAAAAAAATAAGTCAGGAACCAAATATGCAAATTACTCAAAACCATAAAAACCATTCGTGTAATTTACTCTAAGAGAAAATGATAAAAATAATTAATTTTAAATGTGTTATTCCAAACTACAGTTCACATTTCAACTGCTTTTTAAATTATTTTTCAAAAAATGCTCCATTCTAGGTTTCATCTTCAGATTTAGGAATTAGTTTTTGATTTTTTTTCTTGTCTCTTTGGAAAAAAAATATCTTCTTTTGTGTTTAAAATTTCCAATTTGAACTGTTTAATATCTGAATTTTTCAATGAAATGTATGATTATATGCACTAATATTGTATATAGTTCACATTTATTATGTTTGTTTAACTTTTTGTTATATTTAAGTAAAAAATTCAAAATTTCGGAATTGATCATCGAATTTCAGATTTGTTCTTACAATTCCAAAGTTTTTTTTTTCAAAATCCGAAAATTTAGTCCTGAATCTGAAATGACATTTTGGAATATATATATATATATATATATATATATATATATATATATATATATAGCATGTTAGTTGGTTCCCCGTTGTAATATTTGATAACCCTACTTTTTCTGTATATATATATATATATATATATATATATATATATATATATATATATATATATATATATATATATATAGAAAAAGTAGGGTTATCAAATATTACAACGGGGAACCAACTAACATGCTATCAACCGAACCAAAAAGTTGGTTACTAATATGTTTGGTAGCCAACATGATTGGTTGGTAGTAACATTTGTATGATAATGATATTAAATTTTAAATACCACAGTATTACTATATCAACCAACATATATATATATATATATATATATATATATATATATAAGTTTTTTATTTCGGGATTGTAGACAATAAATAGATCAAGTAAAGGCCTTGGGCTTTAAGGGAATAAGGTTTAGACCCTAATGAATGTTGATAATATTGGTTATGTGATCTAAGCCTTTGGTTTATGTTGGAGTCAAAGGGTAAAAAAGGGAAAAGTGATGTTTCAAACTTCTTTCATGGATTATAGCTTTTATTTCGACATGTTTTAAGACAAAATCAACTAGATAGAAGTGTGGGGCTCGTCAATACCTTTCCTTTGATATAAAGATCGTCAAAAACGGAGTTAAAACGAAGAAGTTATGGTTGTTTGAAGTTGAGTGTAACACCGTAATTTTACAAACAATTTTTCACATTTTAAAGACATATTTTCATTCATAAATATTATAAAATCTCATCGTTTCACCTATCAATCTATATAACACAACCCAAGGTCATAAAGTATAAAGACTCCTCATGTGTGTACTGATCATGGTGGCGCCTTCCCGCAATCCTCACTGGTACCTGAAACACATAACACCAAACATTGTAAGCATAAATGCTTAGTGAGTTCCCCAAAATACCACATGCAACACATATTAGCCACTCGAGGCTATCACTCTGTATGACCCTCTGGTCAAAGTGTCTCAGTGGGACCCTCCAATCCCATAACTCTGTGGACCCTCTGGTCCTAACTCTGTAAACTCTGAATCACATATAACACATAATCATATACATAACACACAGGATACAATATACTCTGTCACATAACTCTAATTACCACTCTAGGTAAAGTATAGTGAGAAGACTCACATCGGATAACTTGGTAAACCTCGGACTCTGAAATACTGCACTAGCCTCCGCCTATTCACATAAATAATTACTTTAATTAATACAACTTCTAAAGGCTAGGCTAACCCCTTTCTGTAAGTTCTCTAAGAAGGGTAAAAGACCATTCTACCCCTCTAATGGCTCATAAGTCCAAACACTGACTGAACCCTAAAAGTCAACAAAAGTCGACAGTCAAACTTTGACCAGACTCGTCGAGTGCACTCGTGTGACTCGGCGAGTTCATGAGCGTCCTCTTCGTCCCTGGCCCTCACTCGACTCGCTGAGTCAACCCCACACTCAACGGGTTATCACAGGTCGCGAATCGCGGGCAACCCAACTCGACTCGTCGAGTCCCTTATGGGCTCGGCGATCCTCCCATGAAAACACTTATCTGATCTCCTGAGGTCAGATCTGCTTCTCTAATCTATAGATCTGACTTCCCCATGACCAATAAACACGTAAAGGTTGAATCTTGGTACACATGCAAGGCACTTTAGGCTTATTTTGGTGAAATCTCTTCTAACATGGCAACCTATGTCCATTTCCTCCATAGAACCACAAAAGTAGCATGGTTCAGGCTCTTTGGACCTCAAGAGGTCCAGATCTGGAGTTTAGCACTCAATGGGACACTATACTCATCTAAACAAGCCATAAAGGGGTATAGAAAACCCTAAATTCAATGCTCTTAAGCAAAACAGAAGGATAGGATCGAATAGCTACCTCAAACTTGAAGATCCAAGCTGTAAACCCTCTGAAATGCAATGCTCTTGACCTCCCCTTGCTGGAAACACTTTCTCCTTTGAAAAATCACACCTAATATGATCAAAAAGGCTCAAAATCTCTCACAACTCGCTCACAATCGCTAGGGTATCTCTCTCTGGACTGGTAGCCGCAAATGGAGGTCATAAAGGCCTTTAAATAAGGCACAAACCCCGAGAATTAGGGTTTCAATCCACAGCGCGGACTCGTCGAGTCCACCCTTCCCGACTCGTCGAGTCCGTTCATTAATCCAGTCAGCATTCACGGTCCTACTCGACGAGTCTACGACTCAACTCGTCGAGTCCCTCCCTTTTTCTCAAAAACAAATGATAAAATATAATACCTGGAATTTCGGATGTTACATTGAGGTAGGTTTGGGTGAAAACAATCGCCACGACACGCCGATTAGTCAGGCCCAAGCCCATGATTTTTAGGGTTTTCAACATATTTAAGCATAAGGTTATGAATTTTTGGCCATTTTATCAGCCCTCATCACCTCTAGAACCCCTTGGGAAAAACCCTAGCCTCCGCCTTCAAGATTTGAGCTTATCTTCTATCCTCTTTTCTCTTTTGGGTGCTTTTATGATATTTTTATGAGGTTTAAAGATCAAGAAGGTTCTTTTGGTTGCAAAGAATGATGCTTCAAGTTGGGATCCATTAAAGACACTACATTTGTGTACTATTGTAGGTATAAAGTTCCAATATTGCCATCTAGTTCTTTAGATATTGTCATTTGGGGTTTTTGCACTTTTGGTCCATTTTATGGATGATCTCAGAGTTGAGTGGACTCCAACATCTTTTGATCAGATTAGAATGCTTCTTAGACCTCATGGACTAGAAAAGTTGTGAACTTTTTCCTCCCTTTATAGCCTTCAATATTTGAGCTTATCTTCTATCCTCTTTTCTCTTTTGGGTACTTTTATGATATTTTGATGAGGTTTAAAGATCAAGAAGGTTCTTTTGGTTGAAAAGAATGATGCTTCAAGTTGGGATCCATTAAAGACACTACATTTGTGGAATATTGTAGGTATAAAGTTCCAATATTGCCATCTAGTTCTTTAGATCTTGTCATTTGGGGTTTTTGGCACTTTTGGTCTATTTTATGGGTGATCTTGGAGTTGAGTGGACTCCAACATCTTTTGATCAGATTAGAATGCTTCTTAGACCTCATGGACTAGGAAATTTGTGAACTTTTGCCTCCCCGTATAGCCATGCAAGTTATCTTGGTCTCGTGAGTCATTTTGGTGTATTAAAGTTTAGATATTGGAAGCTTGAGACATTGTTATGGATAAATTTGGAAACTTTATCCATCTAAATATCATGTTGATTCAGATCTGAAGGTTGGAGACTTGGACTTAATGGATTAAGTTAAAAAAGATGCATTTTTGGGTCCTTTAAGACTTAAAGTCTACATCTTGATGGTTTGGACCTTCCTAATGGATAAAGTTAGAAACTTTGTCCATTAAGACCCTGGAAAGGATCAGATATGAGCTTTGGAGATCCTAAAATTGGAAGAAAATGGATTAAGCTTGTTTGAGTTGTTCAGACCAGTCCTTACGACGTGGCTTAGTCTGCTACGACATGGCGACTGGGGAATCATCGATTGTTTTGGCATTTTTTTGCCCACGACGTAGCTAAGGAAGGCCATGACGTGGAGGGACGATGTTGGCAAATTTGACCTTAAAACTTGCTATACAAAGTGAGGCTTTCATATATCTTTTACCATTCATGCAAAAAACCATAACTACGTATGTATGTGTGTTTCTCTATACTTTTAGTTGAAGACATGAAGATCACACTCTTGCTTATGCTCTCTTTATGTTCTTATTTAGATAAGAACATAAAGCTTAAGAGTCTTAAGAGTTCATACAAAAGAACTAGCATTCTACATCAAGTTGATTCATTATTGGTGTCTCTAAAGTTCTACATTCTTCATCAACGTCCAAGTCTCTCAAGAGGATCCAAAGAACTACAATGGTTGTAATTTTTCTCCATCTCTTATTTGGTTGGTATTGTTTTCTTTCCAAACTTTGAAAGATGATCCTTGGTGGGTTATAAACTTGTTTTTTGTTATTCAAAATTCAAAGTCGTCCATTGTTAAATCTCTTGTTCTTGAAACTAGTTTTTGACTAAAAAACCAGCAGAGTAATATACATATTTTTGGATATATCGAAATTACTCGGCTTTTATAATGAAACTTTATCGTATATCTTAGTTAATGGCCTTTATAGTGAGACATTACTCATTACATAAGTCTAACTAATTAGTATACCCTATTGACCATAACCATTAATCATCGGAACGAGATACGTATGTATAGATCTATATGGGTTAACACCTCCATATACGGTTGCTAGCTACAACCTCGACAGATCAATTGAAGCGGGTGATAAGTATCTTCAGTCATTATCCACGACTTCTAATGAAGCGTCATAAGGGGTTATATCTTGACACATAGATCAGTTATAGGAATCACTATAAGCATTAACTTGAATATTTATCAAGGAACCATGAATTCAGTTTCTCTTTTTATTAAACATGGTTTTAACTACAAAAGAAATATTTTCAGATTTTTTAAAAGTATTATTACCGCGGTTATCAAAAAACCTGTAACTCTCACCAACCTTTGTGTTGACTCTCAAACAACATGCACTCTCTAGAGATCACTGAACTAACTTTTAGCAGAAGCGATAGTCATGTATTTCGGACAATCTAGTCTTCTCTAGTTTTTGTTATATCGGGCTATCTGTTAAGGCAAATTCATGAACTTATTATTATTATTGTATGAACCATGTATTTGAACCTTAAAGTGGGATATAACTTATGTGTTCTTATTGTTGTAACTTGCATTGTATATTCAATTTGCTTATGATCGATGAACTAAGTCGCAAAACCCGACATGTTCCGCCGCCTCGGTCAGGGGTGTGATAAAGTCCATCTTTTACTTTCAGACTTCCCTTCTTTAGGTTGAATTTATTCTTCGAGTTAGGAATGGGAAAGATTTTCAGTTGAGGGTGTGCGGTTGGGATTGAAATTGGAATTGGAATTGGTTTTGCGTTTAGGTTTGGGGTGTGGGGATTGGATTTGGAATTGTTGTGGCATTTGGAATTGTAAATAATAGCTAGGAACACCATCTGCAAACGCTTGGTTTTGACATAAAATCGATGGATCAATTTGTGGCCAGTAAGGTGGTTGTGATGTCTAATTGTAACTGAAGACTGCAATTCGATTGGAAACATTTTGGTCGGAAGAGTTGAATGAGTGTGTTAATTAAAATGAATGGTAAGTATTTATATATAATGATAAATGTGCTAAAAAAAGTTAGCCATTTGCCAACGTTCACCTCCAATAGTCACCCAACATCCATATTTTTCGAATTTACCTTCGGTGGAAAGCTACCATCGATATAGTACCGACGGTGAAAAATAGGTAAGACATGGTGTTTATCGCCGATAACAGTGTCAAATCAACTTACCAGCGGTAAGCAATGCATGACAACGTATAGCCTATGTGAATAAGAAGTTATATTGTATACTGTATATAGGTTTGTGTTTATATTGATTTTTTAATCTAATTATCATATTAAGCTAACTCAAGGATGATATTGTTTTTTAATATATTATATATTTTTAAGAAAAGGTAATTTATATTTCATTTTATTTCCATATTTTTAATATTCATATATATCATGTTTTTTTAAATAAAAAATTATTATTTGTTATTTTATAACTCCTAAATATGTTGATAAGATAGTCAAATAAAAAACATTCTTATATATATATATATATATATATATATATATATATATATATATATATATATATATATATATATATATAAAACACCCTACCCAGTTTATCATTAATACAATATTTTTAAATTTGAATAAAATTGTTATATATTACATAGAATGTCATTTCTTCCTAACATAACTTTTAATTTACACGTAACAAAATTTGCAGGTGTCTAGATTTTTGCATTAATCATACGACATTAAAAAATTTTAATCAATGTTATATAACTATATTTTACTGATATCATATCATATCATATTATATTATAAATGAAACATTTTTTCTTTGATCATAATCATTTGAAAATTTCATGTATTTTTCTTTTCATCACATTTATTTGAAACTCCAATGACTTTTCAATTTCTTTCTAACAAGGACTATAAGTTGGTCAATAAGATTAAATAAATATCAAACATAAAGTGTAATCATATATATAAACTAAATTTCAATATTAAAAGAATATATTTACTTCTATTTATAAAGTTATGTTTTTTTAATGGGATAATGACTTAAAAGGGTAATATATTTTTCGATTTGTACACATTTGGTCACTGAGTTTTTTTTTCGTCCACATTTACCCCTTCAACTTGTTAAACTGTATACATTCAGTCCTTATGACCGGCTACTCCAGGTTACCCGGTAAAAATGACTTAATATGGTAATATATTTCTCACTTTGTACACATTTAGTCCTTAATATTTTTGTATACATTTAGTCTTTTTTTTTTTTTTTTTTTCAAAATAAGTCATTTTTTTGTACTCATTCAGTACTTATGAATGATTTTTTATTTTTTTCTCACGAAATCTTACGTGGGACATTCGTTAATGAGGTGTATGGGGCTTTTGATGCTTATATCCATCGCGATCTCGACTACTTGGTTGCTTAGGTCATGTGTTCTGAACGTCATAACTTCTTCATATGATCTCGTATTTTAACGATCTTTATATCAATGCGTTCGTATTTTAGTCTACTACAACTTTCATTTAGATTACTCCCATTAAAAAATAATATATTTTTACTTACGATTTTTATATCCATACGCGGTGGCGGATTTAGTATGGTCCCGGTGTTGCACCGACAACACCTATTTTTTCTGTTCGCAGTGGAAAAATTTTCGCTTTATTTTTTACGTTTATACATATTTTTCATGTATCGGCAAAACCTATTTTATCTCGGCAACACCTACTATGTATTATTGCGTCTTCCCCTATCCATACATTTTTTATGAATGCATGTATGTATGTTTTTTTATAAAATCGTTAGTAAAAATATATTATATTTTAACGGGAGTAATCTTAATGAAAGTTGTAGTAGACTCAAAAAATGAACACATGGATAAAGATCCTTAAAATCTCATATCGTATGAAGAAGTTACGATGTTCAAAATACAAGACCTAAGCCAAACCACAAGACTTACGCAACCAATCAGTCGAGATCGCATTAGACATAAGCATCAACAACCCCAAGCACCTCATCAATGATTGTCTCACGTAAGATGTCGTGAAAAAAACCTAAAGAAATCATTCATAACTACTAAATGAGTACAAAAAAGGACTTATTTTGAAACAAAAAAAATGTTAAGGACTAAATATGTACAAAAATATTAAGGACTAAATGTGTACAAAATGAAAAATATATTACCCTATCAAGTCATTTTTCCTGGCTAACCTGTAGTAACAGATTATAAGGACTAAATGTGTATAGTTTAACAAGTTTAAGGGGTAAATGTGGACGAAAAAAAAACTCAATGACCAAATGTGTACAAATCGAATAATATGTTACCCTTTTAAGTCATTATCCCTTTTTTAATTTTTACATATTATACTTAATTTATTAGTTTTAATATATTGTTGGATGTAAACCATTATCATTTTAAAGCTATAACTTTTGAACAATTTGTATAAAATATTTAAATTATAAACTTAAATATAACATTACAGGACCAACTTAAATATAAATTTTAGTTTAACTTAAACAATCCAAATAATATTTTGTAAATAGTTAAAAGTGATAAATTGTAGTGACTTTCTAATAATGATTATAATTTGGTTAATAAGGTTAAATAAATATCAAACCTAAAGTTTAATCATAAATAAACTAAATTTCAATATTAAAATAATATGTTTACTTCTACTTATAAACTTATGTCTTTGACTTTTAACATATTATACTTAATTTATTAGATTTAGGCCCCGTTTGTTTGCATCTTAATACCACTTAATAAGGGGCAGGTCTGAATCGGTAAGATTCAGACTGTTTGTTTACCTCTTATTTTGTGGTCTTAATCTGAATTTTACCACTTACCGAATCATACTTGGAAGCCCATCTGAAAAGAAAAAAAAAAGACGCCCTAGCCCTCTCTTCTCTTTGTTCGCTTTCGCTTGCTTTCTCGCTTCCAGGTTATACTCTCGCCAACCGAAGAAGGCATTCCTCCTATCCTCATCTGCCGCCATCACCTCCCTTCCAAGCGTCATCTCCTGCCGCCGTAGCCACCCTTCCCAGCACCATTTCCTGCCGTTGCTTCACCATCACCGACTTCAGCAGCATCATCAGGTTTGGCTTTTCATCTCTTTTCTTCTTGTTTTTTTTCCTGGTGTTCTTTAGCCGAATCCAGCAACCGGGTTTATCACTAACTCCTATTTTCCTCCCATCATCATCAATTTTTTTTCTTTTATCTCGTTTTTTTCCTGTTTTTCTTCAAAATCATGTGTTGAAATATATTGTTCTTGTTGATTTCCAAAATCATGGGTTGATTTCTTGTTGATTTCCAAAATATGTTGTGATTTTGATTATAAGTTGTTGATTTCTAGTTGATTTCTGAAAATAAGTTGTTGATTTTGTTGATTCATAACTGAAATCTATTGGTGAAACTTGTTAATAATGTGTTTATTGATATGTGTTGAAATATATTGTTCATTTGCTGAAATAAGTTGCTGATTTTGCTGTTTATGTGCTGTTATTTGATGATTTGTGCTATTTTTGTACTAATTTTTCTTGTTTATGTATTGATTTTTGTTGTTATGTGTTGATTATGTGTTAACTTTTGCTGTTTATGCGTTAACTTTTGTTGTTATGTGCTGATTTGTACTATTATGTGCTGATTTGTGTTGTTATATGCTGATTTGTTATTGAAATTACACTAGACATGTCACAAAAGAAGCCTAGGATTAGTTGGAAGGTAGAAGCCGTTGAAAGAGCTTTTCTGGAAACATGTTTGCAAGAAATTATGGTTAATGGTTGGGAAGGGGGTAGTTTGAAAGCACTCTCTTGGAGGATTGTAGCTGGAAAATTAGCAAAAGAACATAATTTTTTGTGGACCAAAAGCAAATGAAGAATCGTTATGATTACTTAAAGTCAAAGTTTTCAGCCTGGTTAAAGTTAAAAAACAAAACCGGGAATGTTTATAATCCCTTAACCAACACCTTTAATCTTTCAGAAGAAGAATGGCAACTAGAAATGAAGGTATTTTGTATTTTTTATAATAAAAAATTATTATTAGGCTTTAATAATCTAATATAATAATTTTCAAGCAGTCGAACAAACATGTTGAAAGTTTGAGAAGAGCGCCACTATCCTTCCCCGACTTTTGTACACAATTGTTTAAAGGCGCGACTACGACAAGCATTCATAGTTGGGGACCAACTTCTACCCTTCCCCGTCCTACTCAAGAGTCAAGCCACTATAGTTTGCATGACTTTGATGACATTGATTGCATTCAACAAGAAACTGTAGGTCTCAGTGAGAGTCCTTCGCTCAATCAAAAAAACAAAAGACTACAGATACAACAAAGAGTCAAAATAAAAGTAAAGATAAGGGTAAAGATGCATCAAATTCAAGATTGCTTGAAACCGGGGAAGATATTGTCACAGTTGCTAAAATATTTGTGGAAAAGCATACTTCTTGAAATTTGGATGCGTGTATGGAAAAGTTGGAGAAGTTAGGATGGGGAATATTTGATCCAAGATACATTACTGTTGTTGCTCTTTTGGTGAAGGTGCGAATAGGAGGCACGTGTGGTTAACCATTGATCCAACTATTTGTGAGAATTTGGTCAAGACTATTGGAGCACATTATGGAATGTTTCGCTAAGTAGATGTTTTGAATGTTTTGATGTTTTTTTTGGATAACTAGATGTTTGGTTTGAACTAGATGATTATTTTGGATTACTTGATGTTTGGTTTGAACTAGATGATTTTTTGGATTACTTGATCTTTGGATTACTAGATTTTTATATGACATGAATGACTTGATGTTTTGGATGAATTTTTAAGTTATATGTTGTTAATATAATTGTTATGTATTTTCAAAATAACAGATTGCTTATGGATTCGGGTGAAGAAATTGCATTTTTCATTTTACTATGTTGCTATTGGTTGAATCTAGCATCCAATAGAATTGGAAGGGCAATTGATAATGATTCGGAAATGAGCGGTCATCAACATACACAAGAATTGTTACATAGAACTTCTACACAATGCCATGACCTGATGCGTCTTTCACGTGAAGCGTATGTATTTTTATGCAATCATTTTAAACAAAACAATTGGTTGCAAAGTAGTAGGCATATAAGCGTTGAAGAAAAGATGACTATGTTCTTGACAACTATAGCACATAATAAACAGTTCAGGATTATCAAACGAAGGTTTCAACACTCCACAGAAACAGTTCATAGATGCTTTCATGAGGTGATAAATGCAATGATGA
Source organism: Lactuca serriola (assembly GCF_051521515.1). Classification (NCBI taxonomy): domain Eukaryota; kingdom Viridiplantae; phylum Streptophyta; class Magnoliopsida; order Asterales; family Asteraceae; genus Lactuca; species Lactuca serriola. The sequence continues at coordinate 338,671,640 of NC_136412.1, forward strand.
TTTTTGCAAAAGAAGTTATAGTGCCGACGGATTCTAATGCAAACGTGAATTCATCAGAGAGACATCGTAGGCTAAAAGAAATCTTTCTTGGATCAATAGGAGCATTAGATGGAACTCTTGTACATGCAGTCGTGCCTGCTGATCAACAAACTCGCTACAGGGGAAGAGGAAAAGGTGAATGTTTTCAAAATCTTTTAGGAATTTGTGATTTTGATATGATATTCACATTCGTATAGGCCGGTTGGGAGGGTATGACACATGATTCGCGAGTTTTGAAAGAAGTTGCATTTAACCCGACTTCAGGCTTCCGTTCCCTCCTCCAGGTTTGTAATTCTTTTTAAATTTATTCTAAAATATGATTTTAAATTTCTATATATAATACTTTATTCACTCATGTGAATAGATAAATATTACCTTTGCGATGCTGCATAGACCAACACTCATGGATTTATGACTCCTTACTGTAACACGAGGTATTGGTTAGCCGATTTTCGACGACGACGTAAGTTAACTAAGAAAAATTCAATCATGCACATGCGCTACTCAGAAATGTTCTTGAACGTGCTTACGGTGTTTTGAAGGCGAGATTCCCAATCCTAAAGCGAATGACTCCTTTTCCTTTTTTAGTGCAAAGAGATATAGTCATTGCTTGTTTTGCAGTCCACAATTTCATAAGGAAATGCGATATTCATGATGAGTTATTTATGGCATTCGAGGAGAATAATGGTTAAGTACAAGGGGGAGAGAATGATGGCCAAAACGTAGACGATATGAAATGGGGTTTACAAGGCAATGAATACATGGATAGTTTGCGTGACCAGATTGCGAATCAATTGAGGCCAGATTAAATTTGTAGGATTTTATTTGGATTTTAGTATGATTTTGTGGATTTAAAAATATTTATATTTAATTTTGATTTATGCTAAATTTGGATTTTATATGGTGTTAATATTTTTTTTAATACGTATTGAAGAAATATATTAGGTTATTTTCTAAACAAACACTTGAATTGAATAAAAATTAAAACATAAGGGTAAATTGGTCATTTTAATAATTCAGCACAACAATTCAGAGGTTCAAACCAAACAACATGTTAAACATTCAACTCTTAAATTTTCAGACCCTCTTAGAAGTTCAGATCTCTTAATAATTCAGATCTTAAAAATTCAGATTCTGCCAAACAACCCCTTAATATATTGTTGTATGTAAACCATTATCAATTTAAAGTTACAACTTTGTAACAGTTTGGACAAAATACATAAACTGTTAATTTAAATATAACATTACAATGTTAACTTAAATATAAATTTCAGTTCCACTTAAAAAACCCAATAAATATTTTGTGAATTGTTAAAAGTGATAAATACAAAAACTAAATTATAATATCAATTTAACTAAAATATTTTCTAAAGATATTTGTATAATCGTTAAAAGTTTTCAAATAAGTAACTTAAAATAACTTACAATAACAATAGTTAAAATTAACTTTTAACTATATATAAATGATTTTATTGTTACCTTTAAAATCAAAAAACAATGTCTGATTTTTTAAATAATTATAATGATATAAACTAAAATGTTAAGAAAATAAATTTTAAAAAATTAGTTAACAATAACAAAAACTATAAATAACATTAAGTCATATATTATATTTAATTTTATTCATGAGTAACTCGCAGATAGAAGTCATTCAAACGGTTGAGATTATACAATTATAATAGATGTATATATTTTATCATATAATTCAAAATAGTCAATATATTAAATTAATTTAACATACGAATTATTATATCAAATTTAACAACAACGTTATTGTTATATTTAAAAATATATATATTTATAAAAATTCCAACTATATATATATTTCTATACAACGCAATGCAAAACAAATGTATTTATTTAAAACTGTACCAAATTTCAACGTTCTTTGAAATGGGCTAGCATTTTCCATCTCTTGGCCCTTTGGTTAATGGGACTTATTCGCTTTCAATGATTCATATTTCCAATTTTCCATCAATGACAATGGGCTTTAAGCTTTAAGCTTTCTGTCTTTGTTTTTGTTACATTTTTTTTTCATTACTCAAAAGTCAAAACCAATATAATTTGTCATATGAATTTGGGTAAACTGGATATATAGGTTTAAAATTTTAAATATACTGTTTATGTACAATTTATTAGGAAAAAGTTCAAAAGTTTATAGTATCGAATGAAATTCAATCCAATTCATTTTGCTTCACAAAATATCGTTTCATCAAATAATCAATTGAAATTTCAAAGTATCTAATGAAAAAAGCAAGCTTGAGTGTATATTTTTAGGATTGAAAAAAAGAAATGGAGGAAGAAGTATTTATGCTTAGAAACAAATGACTTAAAATGGTTTCAATTCCGAAATTATACAACAGTAGGTTTTGAGTAACTATTTAAAATACAATATAAATCTTATATATTAATTAATTAAAAAAATATTACTCGACTCAAAGGCTACACCGTTATTATGCATTTTGCCTTTTATAATACAATGTTCAGTTACAAATGCTTGTAATTATAGGTGACAATGAGCCGAGTGTAATGGATTGGCTACTTGGCCAGCATGTCAAATAAAATCATTTAAATTTATTTACAATCATAATATGTTAACTCTAACAATCATTATTTTTTACCCAACTTGTTTACTTTCATAACTATAATCTAAATTAGTTTTATTTTTATATGAACATTTCATATACTTTCGTCTATAATACGTAGATTCGATCTTTCTCTATATTATTCTATAAAACTGGCACAACCATCCTTTTTAACAAGAATTTTTCCCAAAATCTTTACAACAGTCCACTACGTAAATAAACTTAAAAATATACCGAAACCATTGTTCTCAAAAGTAAGTGAAAGAGTAGCAGAAGCCACAAGGGGTAGATTGTAGATGTAGCCGCTTTAAAGAACAAGGAAATCAATGAAAAGCAAACATAATACCCACAGACCAAACACCACATATACGCAGGATGTAACTACACATGATTGATTGTCAACCCCTATCACTTGTTCCTTCCCTAGGAACACCTTTACCAATGCATATATATATATATATATATATAGAGAGAGAGAGAGAGAGAGAGAGAGAGAGAGAGAGAGTTAGGTTCAAATGTTTTCACTATCTATTGTATGCATGTATAACTGATTCTGGACCAATCATTTTTTAATAAAAATATGTGTGCGTGTGGAGCACGCAGGTAAAAATAAAGTTTGAAAATGGATATTATTACTTTTTTTTAATAAAAAGCCCAAGCTCACATCAAAAAGCTATGAATTGAGAGGGGAATTACAAGTAGGGATGGAAATGGGGCGATGTTGACCATCCATGTCCCACCTTTCCCCATCCCCATTCCCATGCCCGACGGATGCGGGGAATCAAATCTCATCCCCTTTGTATTTTGGGCTTTTCCCCAACCCATCTCCGGTCCATCCCCAATCCATCCACAATCTATCAACATAATAAACTCAACTTTAAAAAACCAAGTTTAATAAATGATCAAAAACATATGTCATAATTAGATTCTGTTTACATCAATCGTAATTTTAACAAACATCAAAACGAAAAGTGATGATTTGGTATACAGATCGTCGAACAAAGTGACGATTGATGAACTCTTGGAATTGTGAACATAATTTGGTATATGGATTCTATCTCTGATGTTCTAATATAGATCAATTCATTTTAGTGGACTTAATTTAAATTCAATAAATAATCGATATATATATATATATATATATATATATATATATATATATATATATATATATATATATATATATATATATATATATAGGCGGGTTGGGGTTTGTTATACCCGACCCCGACCCCATCCCCGGTTTTAGCATAATAATGATCCCCAGCCCCGTACCCGGTACCCGTTTTGGCGAGGAATACCCGTCCCTGATTGGGGCGGGTCAATCGGGTTCCCCACGGGGTCAGGTGAAATTTTCATCCCTAATTACAAGAAAAAACAACATTAGTATATTACAAGAGAAATAACATTTAGATTGAAATGGACAACAACTCCATTCCATCTATCTACCCATCCAATTCCCCCTATTTTTGATCCATTCAAAAGTTTGTAGTATTATGGAGTCTGTAATTTTTGCAGGGAAACACCTCTCTTGCTCAAAGTCTTTTCGTTTCTTGCAAGTCATATGTTTCAAATTTGGAGTAAAAGATTGTGTTAAGAATATGTCTCTTCTTAGGACAATTTCCCCATGAAGCAGCATAACCAATAAACACACTCACTGTATTGATTGAAAAATGTTAATTCCACACCATTTTAATATCTAATACCACACCTCCGTGTAAAAGTCGCAGTCAACCACATACGCTAAATAACCGGCACACCCGTGCTGAATATACTGTCAAGCCTTGGCTACCGAACAAAAACCTGATCCGATCCTTGTGCCCTCGCCATATACCACTAGTTCTCCCCCACTTGGGGTTCGAACCACCACTCGTTGTCCCTCACAGTCGATCATGGCGCCAAATCGACTGAGCCAATTCATCCCTACTATCACGCATACTTCCCTCATGGGAATAAGAATCAAGTCTATCGGGAAGGATACCCCAAAAATCTCCAACTCGCATCCCCGGTAGACCGAAGAAGCAGAAACCCCGTGCTCGTTGGCGATCGACACTCGCAACGGACACTTAAGCTCATTCACTGGCACACTGAACCCTCTACTAAAAGTCTGAGATACAAACGATTGACTCGCCCCCGAGTTGAATAATAGCAAAGTAGACAAATAATTTAGTAAAAACGTACCTAAAAACAGGTATAACCAGTAAGCATAACACATATATAATAACTGAAACAGAAAAATAGAAACATACCAGCAACCACATCCGGTGCTGCCTTGGCCTCCTCGGCCGTAAGCTGGAAGTCGCGGCCCTGAGCATTCGGAGGCTCCACCTTGACTGGCCTCCCATCCCCAATCCTCAAAGTAGTCGATGCGGAACCCTGCGCCGGCTTGGCGGCGAGCTGTGGACAGTTGGTCTTCACGTGACCAACCTGATGAAAATGGAAACAAATCCTCATATCTATTGGAGGGGCGGACTGACAAAAGTCCCTGGCATAATGCCCCACCTTGCCACATTTGTGGCAAACACCTCTGTCACACCCCCAAACCAGAACGGCGGAAACGTTCGGGGGCGGAGGACGTCATATTCAGTATCATAACAGTTCATAGAAAGGAAAGTACACACCACCATACATATATAAAGGTTTTAAAAATGTTTACATAATTGTATTCATTACATGTTCAAAAGATAAATACATAAACATCTTTCAAAAGAAGTAATTAACGCCAGCGCGTTAATCCCCAAAAGTTGATTTCCAAACCTGCTTAGTGGTTCCCTGAGAATACAAGTTATTTCAAAGAGAAAGTGTCAACAATTAAGTTGGTGAGTTCATAAGTGGTTTAGAAAATTTGTATGCCATTCCAAATTGAGTGTATGTTTTCCAAGAAAATCCCTTATTTTCTTATAAAAGTGTGAAATGCATGAGAATATTTGTATTGAATAATGTAGATAGTTGAATCAAGAAAATCCTTTATTTTCCTATTAGTTGTTTGTTTTGTATATAGGAAAATCCCATATTTTCCTAAAATAATAGTTAGCCTAATGTCCCAGACTAAAAACCAAAAGCAAATGACATGCTTTTAGAAGGTTGAAGCATAGATTTATATAATAAAACCTATTAGAAGATTGCAGTTTGTTAGATGAAGAATAGTTTTAACAGCTAGTCATTCATCAATCAGAAGTACTATAATAATTGTATATCCGATGAGTTTTATAACCATACTAAACATAATATGTCTGTAGCGACGTTCTTCAGGCGTCGTAGCGTTATGACAAACTGTCACCCCAAAGGACGGACTGTAGCTAACAGTCAGGGCGCGGGATCATGACTTCCCGTATAGATCTATACACATTTGACATGTTCTCCGAACGGGAGACTCTGGTTATAGACAGGACTTGTAGCGGTACCTTTCAGCAAAAAGGTATTATTTGAAGATATACACGTCTCACGGATTCTCAACTAAGTCTGTATTAAAGTAGTAGTTTTGTATGCAAAGCTTATGCTTTTTCACAATGTTTGACAAAGCATAAATCATAAGTTCTTTGAATGCATAAAATGATTTATTAAAGAATGTTACCCTTGATATGATGTATTTGTATGTAAACGTATAAATAAAACATTATTTCTATTTATAAAACATATTGTATCCCAAGAGGGTAAAGCTGTGTTGTGAGGTGTTTTGCATGATGATGACTTCATAAGATAGTTAAAACAACAGTATGAAAAGTATAGCAAAAGATCGATGTTTCACACGATTTTAGTAGTGTGTTTACTTGTACCCCCCCCCCCCCCCCTTAAAAGTTTTTAAAAAGCATTTAAAGTGTGGTTGTAGGGGTATGAACTCACCTGAAGGTTTGAAGAAAGCGAGATGGAAACCGGGCAAAATTTCGTCTCGGGAATCTCGGGAGTAAAAACGACCTTCGGGACTTGAGCAAAATGACCGGGGCTTCGGGTTAGAACGGGCATGGAAAACGAGGCAAGAACGCACAAGAGAGGAGAGAAATGGAGCCCTTTCTTCGGAACCCTCACATCCCTTTTATAGGGGCTGGAACCGCCTCGGTACGCGGGGCGTACGCGTACGTCATGCATGACCGAGTCCTCGACTGCCTCGGATTTCGGATGGGACAAGGGGTAGCTTCGCATAGGTCGGGACGTGGACGATCCGAGGCCTAGGCCTTGAGTACGCGGGGCGTACGAGGGTACGCAGGGCGTACTTCGGCCCTATCTGCTAACTCCCTTCGGATAATACCAAACAATTATAATTAAATTTATATTTAATTTAATTAATAAACTTCTAAAATTCATATCTTCTTCATACGAATTCCGTTTTTGATGGTCTTTATATCCACGCGTAGGTGAGACTACGCTCTACAACTTTCGTTTAGACTTCGTCGGCAAATTTCGAAATTATTTTTATTATTTATTTTTAAAATGTCGTGATTAAGGAATTTCTTTAGAAATTCATAACTTCTTTGTCTGACGTCGGTTTTTGCCAGACTTTTTACCGTTGAATTACCATTGTCGAGACCTTCGATTCTCGTTTAGGTCATTCCGGCCAAAAGTCGCTCGATCTCCGATTTGAGTTTTTAGCTGCCTGCTGCTAAGCCGAACTTGGAAAAATCATAACTTCAATATACGAAGTCGGATTTGGGCGTTCTTTTTACGTACGATCACGATTTAAAGACATCTATCACAGTAGGTAATTAAATAGAAACTTTTTGGACATTTTATTTTCGAAGTTAATTTCATTATCACAAAAGTGGTTACAATAATTGACTTTTTAGGTCATTACATAGAGTTGAAATATTGGGTTGTCACATCATCCCCCCGTTAGATGGAATTTCGTCCCGAAATTAAATACAAAAGAAAAGTTTTAGGGGCTGAGGAAAAGATGCAGATACTTTTGTTGCATCTGATCTTCTTGTTCCCATGTGAATTCAGGTCCTCGCTTAGCGTTCCAGCGAACCTTTACTATTGGTATTCGACTCTGCTTAGTTCGTTTAATTTCCCTATCCATGATCTCGACGGGTTCTTCCACAAAGTTAAGATTTTCGTTAATTTCAATTTCATCGAGTGGAATTACTAGTGTTTCGTCGGACAAACACTTTTTCAGGTTCGATACGTGGAATACTGGATGTACTTTGTTAAGTTCGATTGGAAGTTGGAGTTTGTAAGCCACTGGACCAATTCTTGAAATGATTTAGAAGGGTCCAATGTACCGAGGATTTAGTTTCCCACGCTTTCCAAAGCGTATCATGCCCTTCCAGGGTGAGACCTTTAGCAGTACACGGTCTCCAATATGAAATTCCAAGGGTTTTCGTCTTTTGTCGGCATAACTCTTTTGCCTATCCCTTGAGGATTTCAGTCGTTCTCGTATTTGAACGATCTTTTCAGTCGTTTCTCTGATGATCTCCGGGCCAGTGAGGGTGCTATCAGGGACTAGACCTTTTGCCAACTGCGTGTCGCCTACTTCCGTCCAACATAGAGGTGACCTGCACTTACGGCCGTAAAGGGCTTCAAATGGAGCAGTCTTGATACTAGTATGATAACTATTGTTATAAGAGAACTCGACTAAAGGTCAGTGAACATCCCACGCTTTACTAAAGTCGATTACACATGCTCGCAACATGTCTTCCAAGGTTTGGATCGTTCTCTCACTCTGTCCATCAGTTTGTGGGTGGTATGCTGTACTCATATCCAACCTTGTTCCCATGGATTTTTGCAATGATTGCCAAAATCTGGAAGTGAATATGCTGTCTCTATCTGAGATGATAGACATCGGCACCCCATGAAGTCGTACGATCTCCCGGATGTAGGTTCTCGATAGTTTTTCCATCTTATCAGTTTCCTTGATCGGTAAGAAATGAGCGGACTTGGTTAGTCTGTCGACGATCACCCAAATAGTATCTTGGCCACCTTGAGTTTTGGGCAGTTTCGTTATGAAGTCCATGGAAATATGTTCCCATTTCCACTCAGGTATTTCAGGTTGATGGAGTAGACCTGAGGGTTTTTGGTGTTCTATTTTTATCTTGGCGCAATTCAAACACTTGCTCACATAGGTAGCAATCTCTGTTTTCATGTTTGGCCACCAGTAGAGTTGCTTGAGATCTAGATACATCTTATCTGACCCTGGGTGCACGGAGTATGGAGTCTTGTGTGCTTCGCTCATAACTACCTCTCTGAACCCACCAAACTTGGGTGTCCAAATTCGGTTCATGAGGTAGCGTACTATGTCACTCTTGATTTCTAGGTTCTTGTCCATCCCCCTAAGGGTCTCACCTGTCACATTTTCGGGTTTCAAGGCCTTTATTTGAGCCTCCTTGACTTGTGCTGACAGGTGCGAATGGATCGACATGGTTAATGACTTCACTCTTCGACCAGAGTACTCCTTACAACTAAGGGCATCGGCCACGACGTTTGCCTTTCCGGGATGATAGTGAATCTCACATTCGTAGTCGTTGAGCAATTCAACCCAACGTCGTTGTCTCATGTTTAACTCCTTCTGGTCGAAGATGTGTTGAAGGCTCTTGTGGTCTGTAAAGATGGTGCACTTGGTCCCGTATAGGTAGTGCCTCCAGATTTTCAGAGCGAAGACCACTGCTGCAAGTTCTAGGTCATGAGTGGTGTAGTTGACTTCATGCGTTTTCAGTTGTCGCAAGGCATATGCAATAACCTTTCCTCTCTGCATTACTACACAACCCAACCCTTGCTTCGAAGCATCGCAATATACCACAAAATCTTCGGTCCCCTCTGGAAGAGAAAGAATGGGCGCACTGCAAAGGGCATGTTTCAGAGTTTGAAATGCAACATCTTGTTTTTCTCCCCAGTTGTAGGTCACCCCTTTCTGAGTTAAGGCGGTAAGAGGCTTTGCGATGCTGGAGAAGTTCTGAATGAACCTTCGATAATAACCAGCAAGACCTAGAAATTGGCGAATCTCTGTTGGTGTAGTTGGTGCAGACCAATTTTTGATAGCCTTGATTTTTAATGGGTCCACGTGGATTCCTTCCTTGCTGACCACGTGACCGAGGAAGTCCACCCTTCTAATCCAAAACTCGCATTTCGAGAACTTTGCATAGAGTCTCTCAGTTCGTAACGTCTCTAAGACTTGTCTCAGATGTTGACTATGCTCTTCTTTATTCTTTGAATAAATGACTACGTCGTCTATGAATACTATCACAAATTTATCCAAGAATGGACGACATACCCGATTCATTAGGTCCATGAATACGGCCGGGGCATTGATTAGTCCGAACGACATCACTACGAACTCGTAATGTTCGTATCTCGTTCGGAAGGCCATCTTGGGAACATCACTCTCTAGGACTCGCAGCTGGTGATATACTGACCTCAGATCGATCTTGGAGAAGTAGTTGGCTCCTTGGAGTTGGTTGAATAAGTCGTCGATTCGGGGTAAGGGATAACGGTTATTGATGGTGAGTTTGTTGAGTCCTCGGTAGTCGATGCACATCCGGAATGATCCATCATTCTTTTTCACGAATAATACGGGTGCTCCCCAAGGCGAGAAGCTCGGCCTGATGAATCCTTTTCCGAGTAGCTCATTCAGGTGGCTGGATAGCTCTTGCATCTCCGCCGGGGCTAACCGATAGGGCGCTTTGGCTACTGGGGTAGCTCCGGGAACCAAATCGATTCTGAACTCGACTTGTCTCGCAGGTGGTATTCCTGGAAGGTCCTCGGGAAAAACGTCGGGAAAATCGCATACGTCAGGCACATTGTTGACGTCCTGGACTTCGCGTTTCACATCCATGACATGTGCCAGAAACGCGTGATACTCCTTGCGTAGGCACTTCTGAGCTTGGATGTTTGAGATGATACAAAGAGTGGTACTAGGTTTGTCGCCCAAGACAAAGAAAGTTTCACCGGTTGGCAGATTAAGGCGAACGGCCTTATCGTAACATAAAATGTCAGCATGATGAGAACTCAGCCAATCCATGCCAATGATGACATCGAAACTCTTAATCGAGACTGGCATGAGGTTGATTGGAAATGGATTATCGTTTAGAGTTAGGGTACAGTTTAAGTATATCTCCTTAGTGCCTTCGGTTTTACCGTTGGCCATTTCTACTATAAACGGTTCACTTAATGATTGTGGTAATGGCTTTAGCAGGCCTTTAAAATCGTGACTCACAAAACTTCTCTCCACTCCACTATCAAACAAAATGCATGCATACGAGTTATCAAGAAGAAACGTACCCGTAACAACAGTGGGTTCCGCAACGGCTTCATCTTGTCCCATTGCGAATACTCGGCCCCTTCCGCCGGTATTCCTGTTGTTTGCCTTCGGGCAGTCCCTGCGGTAGTGCCCCATGTCTCCGCACTCAAAGCAGGCGCGACTTACTCCGGTATTAGCAGCGGGGGCGGATTGTTGTGTCGGCTCTTTGCAGTAGCGTGCTATATGCCCTTTTTTATTGCACCTAGTGCATTGGAGGTCACGACAGAGACCGTGGTGGTGGAAGTTGCATTGGTTGCATTTCGGAAGTTTCCCATTGTATGAGCTTGTGGGGGCAGTGTTGGTAGGTACAGTAATAACATGGATCGCTACTACTTGTTGCTTCTTGGGGTTCTCCTGTAGGGTTTGTCCCCTTCTCTTGTTCCAAGGCCTACTCTGGCCTGTGCCTCCTTAGATGGATTGGCGGTAGCTGCAATGGTACCCTGTTTTACCCCGTGGTCGATGAGTCGCTGAGCCAGGCGTTTAGCGCTGTTGTAGGTAATAGGGTTGGAAGCTAGGACATGCCCTTGAATCTGGGGTGAGAACCCCCAAATGTACCTTTCAACTTTCTTTGATTCTGGGTTGACCATGGTAGGGCACAATGCAGCGAGGTCGTTGAACCTAGCTGTGTAGGCGACTAGATCAGACCCAGTCATCTTCAGATTCCAGAGCTCTTGCTCAAGCTTTTGCACTTCTCCCCTTGGGCAGTATTCTTCCAGTAGTAGAACCTTCAGATCCTCCCAACTCATGGCGTTGGCGACAGTGAGAGTCACAGAATTCACATGGCTTTTCCACCAAGTGAGGGCTCGATCTATGAAGGTGCAAGCAGCGAACTTAACCTTTCTTGTTTCTTGGCATGAGCAGATCTCGAAGACTATTTCGGTCTTTTCGAACCATTGCATTAGTGTAATGACTACCCCAATGCCATTAAAAGTTTTTGGCTTTGAGTTGGAGAACTCCTTGTAAGTACATTCTCTTACTTGACCATGACCTGTGCCACGATTGGAATGATTCGTGCTGCTTCCTATACCACCATTTCCATTGGAGTTTATTTGCGAGAGAGCTGCTGTTACTGCTGCTGTGATAGCAGCCTGGACCATGGCCGGATCATACGTTGGTGGTGGAGGTGGTGGTGGCGCCGTGCCCGGTCTGGGCCTTAGGTTTGGACGAGGAGGCATTGCGCTGCCAAAAGAAAATGAGAGATTATAAGTTTTGGTGGTTGAGAGTTGAATGATATTGAGTTAACTTTCTTTAATAGTTCAAGAATTTGGTTTGACCAACACAGGGTCCGGAGCTTGATTTACAAATGGTGTTTGAATAGATATACTTATGAATTGAATGAAATGCACATAATTAACATACGAAAGGGATATGCCCTATATATATTAAACATATAGTTGTGTTACATCCGATTTTAGACAAAAAATTTTGACCTTTCTAAAGGTCTCCGATTACAGAAAGTTTAAAGAAAATAATACTTTTATCCGAAGTCCTAATTTATAACAAAATTTGAAACTTTGGCAAGCACTACTTGCGACGTAGGTTATGCTTGGAGCTTGACTCTGCATCCGATTGCTTCGATTCCATTAGACGCCTATCAAAAGCGGCTTGTTGGTCCCTTAATTCGGCTAGGGCTGCAATCATTTGTGCTTGGAATGCCTCGGTTTGGAGTTGGGCATTGTCCTGAATTCTATCCAGCCTACGGATGTCAGAAGTGTGAACCTGTACTTCTACGTTGACATCCCGAATCCGGCTAGCTTGAACTCCGGATTGGTAGGACTGATTGGCTAGCTTGCCCACCATTACTGGTAGTGCCCGATCAGCTGAACCTCCGCCGCGGACATCCTAGAAATCTCAACACATGCCGTAGGGAGGGCGTAGGTTTTGTTGTTGGCTCCAATGGTGGAGGTGACTCCCTCATACAGGAGTGGGTCCTTGGAAGTTCCTCACATAGCCGGGAGGTTGTGGGGCCGGTGGATTGATAACCTCTGGCTCTGAATCTGTACCAGAGTCATCTCCTTCATCCAACTCTATAGGTTCTTCATCTTCTTCGGGATCTTCTTCGATCCATCCTCCATTACCTTGGTTGGGGTAGTAGGGGTCATTGGGGTGATGGAATCCAGCCATTAAGTCTGTACGAGAATACGGTTAAGAATTTACTATAAGCTAGAGCACATAAAATTTACCCTTAAGTTTAATGGTTGTTGATACTCAAATACTCCCTTAGTATTACTTAACGATATGCTTTTGATAAGTTTTAAATTTGTTGTCCACTATAGACACTCCTTGGCACACGTTAGTCGGCTCTCGGACAAATATAGTTGATCAGGCTATATTCTTCCCAGTTCCAATTACATGTCCCAAGGCGTACCTGCACTGCACAACTTATTTATAATACTTCTAAAATGATCCGATATGAAACTGTTATTAGTATGAAATGAGTGCATGCTTACTTTACAAAAACTAAATAAATTTAATTTCAAAAGTTTGACTCTTCTCAGAGTGTTTTTGCCCAGTTGTGTTTATAGTTGTATACCAAAAATGTTTTTGATATACTTAATTCACTATAAACGATGCTCTGATACCAATCTGTCACACCCCCAAACCAGAACAGCGGAAACGTTCGGGGGCGGAGGACGTCATATTCAGTATCATAACAGTTCATAGAAAGGAAAGTACACACCACCATACATATATAAAGGTTTTAAAAATGTTTACATAATTGTATTCATTACATGTTCAAAAGATAAATACATAAACATCTTTCAAAAGAAGTAATTAACACCAGTGCGTTAATCCCCAAAAGTTGATTTCCAAACCTACTTAGCGGTTCCCTGAGAATACAAGTTATTTCAAAGAGAAAGTGTCAACAATTAAGTTGGTGAGTTCATAAGTGGTTTAGAAAATTTGTATGCCATTCCAAATTGAGTGTATGTTTTCCAAGAAAATCCCTTATTTTCTTATAAAAGTGTGAAATGCATCAGAATATTTGTATTGAATAATGTGGATAGTTGAATCAAGAAAATCCCTTATTTTCCTATTAGTTGTTTGTTTTGTATACAGGAAAATCCCATATTTTCCTAAAGTAATAGCTAGCCTAATGTCCCAGACTAAAAACCGAAAGCAAATGACATGCTTTTAGAAGGTTGAAGCATAGATTTATATGATAAAACCTATTAGAAGATTGCAGTTTGTTAGATGAAGAATAGTTTTAACAGCTAGTCATTCATCAATCAGAAGTACTATAATAATTGTATATCCGATGGGTTTTATAACCATAATAAACATAATATGCCTGTAGCGACGTTCTTCAGGCGTCGTAGCGTTATGACAAACTGTCACCCCAAAGGACGGACTGTAGCTAACAGTCGGGGCGCGGGATCATGACTTCCCGTATAGATCTATACACATTTGACACGTTCTCCGAACGGGAGACTCTGGTTATAGACAGGACTTGTAGTGTTACCTTTCAGCAAAAAGGTATTATTTGAAGGTATACACATCTCACGGATTCTCAACTAAGTCTGTATTAAAGTAGTAGTTTTGTATGCAAAGCTTATGCTTTTTCACAATGTTTGACAAAGCATAAATCATAAGTTCTTTGAATGCATAAAATGATTTATTAAAGAATGTTACCCTTGATATGATGTATTTGTATGTAAACGTATAAATAAAACATTATTTCTATTTATAAAACATATTATATCCCAAGAGGGTAAAGCTGTGTTATGAGGTGTTTTGCATGATGATGACTTCATAAGATAGTTAAAACAACAGTATGAAAAGTATAGCAAAAAATCAATGTTTCACACGATTTTAGTAGTGTGTTTACTTGTATCCCCCCCTAAAAGTGTTTAAAAAGCATTTAAAGTGCGGTTGTAGGGGTATGAACTCACCTGAAGGTTTGAAGAATGCGAGATGGAAACCGGGCAGAATTTCGTCTCGGGAAACGGATTTCCTTGGGATTCTCGGGAATCTCGGGAGTAAATACGACCTTCGGGACTTGAGCAAAATGACCGGGGCTTCGGGTTAGAAAGGGCACGGAAAACGAGGCAAGAATGCACAAGAGAGGAGAGAAATGGAGCCCTTTCTTCGGAACCCTCGCATCCCTTTTATAGGGGCTGGAACCGCCTCGGTACGCGGGGCGTACGAGGGTACGCAGGGCGTACGTGTACATCATGCATGACCGAGTCCTCGACTGTCTCGGATTTCGGATGGGACAAGGGGTAGCTTCGCATAGGTCGGGACGTGGACAATCCGAGGCCTAGGCCTTGAGTACGCGAGGCATACGAGGGTACGCAGGGCGTACTTCGGCCCTATCTGCTGACTCCCTTCAGATAATACCAAAAAATTATAATTAAATCTTTATTTAATTTAATTAATAAAATTCTAAAATTCATTTCTTCTTCATACGAATTCCGTTTTTGATGGTCTTTATATCCACGCGTAGGTGAGACTACGCTCTACAACTTTCGTTTAGACTTCGTCAGCAAATTTCGAAATTATTTTTATTATTTATTTTTAAAATGTCGTGATTAAGGAATTTCTTTAGAAATTCATAACTTCTTTATCTGACGTTGGTTTTTGCCAGACTTTTTACCGTTCAATTACCATTGTCGAGACCTTCGATTCTCGTTTAGGTCATTCCGGCCAAAAATCGCTCGATCTCCGATTCGAGTTTTTAGTTGCCTGCTGCTAAGCCAAACTTGGAAAAATCATAACTTCAATATACGAAGTTGGATTTGGGCGTTCTTTTTACGTACGATCACGATTTAAAGACATCTATCACAGTAGGTAATTAAATAGAAACTTTTTGGACATTTTATTTTCGAAGTTAATTTCATTATCACAAAAGTGGTTACAATAATTGACTTTTTAGGTCATTACATAGAGTTGAAATATCGGGTTGTCACAACCTCCCGCTCGACAAACCCCAGAATGATCCCGGCCACACTTCCCACAAGCGTGGCTCTGCTGACCCCCGGTCCGAGTATCAGTGGTCTTAGACCGCTTAGGTGCCGACTGAGACCGTGCTGGAACCTGAAGCTGCTCCCTCAACTATAGCTCAATCTCTAACTCACGTCGCCTCGCGACTTCCTGACGATCCAGGAGGGTATCACAACGTTGTGTAGCCACAAACTGTCGAATATATGTCTTGAGCATACTCAGATAACGAGTCATCTGAGAGTGCTCTGAAGCCAACTCCGGGCAGAACATAGCCCTCTCCATTAACATACGAGTAATCTCCATCATAGACTCCCCATCTTGCCTCAATGTCAAAAACTCCTGAGCCAGCCGCTCCTTCTCAACACGTGGAACATAGCGGGTGCGGAACATATCCCAGAATTGCTCCCAAGTAACAGCAGCTCGCTGTTCATCAGTGTACGACCCTGTCGTCAATCTCCACCAGTCCTTTGCCCCAAGCCTCAGCAGGTTCAGGGCACACCTAACCTTCTGGTCAGCCGAACATGACCACGTGAAGAAACAACCCTCCACGTCAGATAACCACCTCATAGCCCTAATCGCATCCTGTATACCATCAAACGTCGGGGGATTCCTGTTATCGAAATCTCGGTACTGGAAAGCCCTGTCGGCTCCTCCTCCAATCCCTGCCGCGGTTACAGCCAATGTGGTTGCAGCGACTACTGTCTCTGCTAGAGCTGCATATCGCTCATCAAAGTACTCGACCATCGTGGTCTTAATTGACCCAAACATCTCCGGCAGCTTTGCTCGGAAAGCCGCAGCGACCTCATCGTGCAGAATCTCTCGGATCCTGGCATCCAACTCCTCTGTCCCTATCTGAACCACGGGCTCAGGTGCTACCGACACCTCTGATCCTCCGTCTCCCGACCCTGACCCTGATCCGAATCCCGATCCTGATCCAGACCCAGCGACAAAACTTCTCGTCACCACCATACTGAAAGATACACTCAATACATCATATAAATGGCATAATATCGGGAGACCAAAACCTACAAACCCTAGGGGTTGTGACTTCCTTTCTACGCGTATGGGTCTTGTGCTTTCAGTAGTACGGGCCCATACTACCTTCCACACCTACCCATATTTGTCTCAAGTATTACCACAACACCCTAACACTATCATCAACATAATATGTTCTCAACCCTCGCTCCTAGGGGAACATTTCCTATCTCGCAACTGATCTCACAGCTCCCCACAACTCACACATCCATGAAACTTCCATCAACCCCTGCAGTGCTAGTGCATGCTAGTCGCACATAACACTGGACCCAATTGACTCTCGAATATCCAATCCTATCCGAAGACTGAATCAAACATTCTCAAGGTATAAGATCTTGATTATGCACAACCGTGATGCCTACACTAACAACTACAATAATGATGTCAATTCCATATACAAGAAACCCTAGGCTAGTAGGCATCATCTAATCAGGCAATTCTATCCTGCGATTTCTGAAGATCCCTAGCCTAGCACTATCATGTTGTTCTAACATATCATAATATCAAATAATTGTATGGTATTTTGGGGTTTACTTACGACTCCGGCTGATCATACCCTCTACATCCTCCATCCTTTATTTTGAAAACTATTTTTTTTAAATATTTTCCGACCATTCCCTTGATTTGAGACTGGATTCACACGAGTGTTCCTCTAATTCACTCAAACCAAGGCTCTGATACCAACTTATAAGATCCATAAATTTTACACAAAATTTAAACTTTTTCAATCATAAATAAAACCCAATGGTATTGTTTACAGAAAATGTTTTCAAATCATTATTCAACCAGAGTGTTCCAAAATCCAGATCATAAGGATGAGGAGTGGTACGGTCACGCCTTCGCCTTGCCATGATCTCCTGAAGCACCTGAAACAATAACTGAAAACTGTAAGCCCGAGGGCTTAGTGAGCTACCCTCAAAATACCAATACCGCACTGATAATACCATATCAGTAATAATCGATCAATCAACATGCATATTGGGCCATCGGTCTGATTGGACCGCCCTACATGGCCTACAGTCTAACTGAATCTATATCGAGCCTTTGGCATGACTGGACCGCCACGTGGGCCTATAGTCTCCCCGGACCCCTCATAGGGTATGTTGGCCTTCAGCACAAAGCAGGACCGCTTCAACCCATCCAACGAGCAAATAATCATCTGCGCATAACTAACATATACCGGCATATACATACATCAAATATATCTATCTTACTGATCATCAATCATAGCAATCCCTCATAACTAGGGCACCGGCCCAGCAGGCCACTAACATACCAATTCCTAAGGATCATAAAAACATAACATACTGCCTATCCTGATTCCAATCTATTAGATCATAATCTCATACATATCATATCTTAACCATAACAACTAAAGGGCCGACCTTGGTTCCTTAGACCCTTTTGATACAGTGAGGATAACTCACCTTACACATGTCGACTCGGTAGATAAACTCCAACTCTCAGATCACTTGCCAAAGACTCCACCACCTATTACCATAATACGAATATACCCATAAGTCCTCAACCTTACAAAGTACTTCATAAACCAACTAGTCAACCCTTGGTTAAAGTCAAAGTCGTCAGTCAAGGTCAATAATCCATGTTGACCCTAACTCGCCGAGTACCCTCGGTTACTCGCCGCGTTCCTTGAAGTACTTGCCCACTCGCCGAGTCACCGGGGTGACTCACCGAGTTCCTTCAGTTTACGATCAAAACTCTACGGCCACTCGTCGAGTTTCCTTCATACAACTCGTCGAGTCTATGGTAATCTCCAACGGACTCGCCGAGTTGTTCTTCCAACTCGTCGAGTTCATTCCTATCTTCATATGAATCGTCGAGTCGACCACGTGACTCACCAAGTCCCTTCATTCCTTTTTGCCATACAGACTCATTTGAGCCATGCAGCAGCTCCAAACTACAGATCCAAGCCACTAAGGCATGCTTTACACGTAAAGTTGCAAACTTTACATGCATGCATTGCTATAAAGGCTCCAAATGTCCAATCCAAACCCGAAATGGGGTTTCCTACCCAAGGGAGATATCATTCACGTCCAAACCAGAAACTTTATGACTCTAGGACTTAAGAAGGGTCCAGATTTGAAGTTACAACTTCAGATCTATTCCATAGTCCACCTTATCAACTCAAAGATCCATAAAAGCCCAAGATCTCAACCAAAAGAGGTCTAGAAGAAAGTTGAGGTGAAGGTGACGACTTGATACCTCCAGATGATGCTATCTGAGGTAGACTTCTGATTTCCCACACCACCTTGCCCCTAGCCTTTTGTCGTCCATGCTCTTCTTCCCAAAAGATCCCCTCTCCAAAGCTTTAAACACACAAGAATGAAGCACCACACGAATTAGGGTTTTCAGAGCTCTCAATGGACTGTAAAGAGGCCAAAGGAGGCTTATGCTTCCTTAAATAGGGTGAAAACCCCCGGGATTTAGGGTTTCAACTGCCAGGTCCTACTCGTCGAGTCCCTTAATGGACTCGGCGAGTAGGTTACTAATCACGCGATTCCACCCTGCTGCTACTCGACGAGTAGGGAAACCAAGTCGTCGAGTAGGACTTAAAACCAAAGAAATTCTTATTTAAATCAATACCTGAGAATCGGGGCGTTACAATTCTCCCCCACTTGAACTTGACTTTGCCCTCGAAGTCCTTTGGAATAAACAATGTCGGGTAGTGCTCGCGGATCTCCGCCTCCGGCTCCCATGTCCACTTGGATCCTTTCCGATGTTCCCACTGCACCTTCACCAAAGGTATTTCCTTGTTCCGTAGAATCCTCTTTTTCCTCTCCAAGATGGCCACAGGCCTCTCTACGTAATTCAGGCGCTCATCGACCTGAATATCATCCAGCGATACTACTACCTCCTGATCCATGATGCACTTTCGCAACTACGAAACATGGAACGTGCTGTGGATCCGGCTAAGCTCCTCCGGAAGCTCTAGCCTATAGGTAACTTTGCCAAACCTGGAAATAATCTTGAAACAACCAATATAACGGGGGCCTAATTTTTCCCTCTTCCTGAAGCGGATCACACCCTTCCAGGGCGAGACCTTTAGAAGTGCCATGTCACCCACCTGAAATTCCAACTCATATCGGCGTCGGTCGACATAACTTTTCTGCCGACTCTGAGCGGTCTGCAATCGCTGTCTAATCTGTTGTATCTTTTCGGTAGTTTGCAGAACTACCTCTATCCGACCCATCACCCTGTGCCCAATCTCACCCCAGCAGACTGGGGTTCTACACCTCCGCCCATACAACAGCTCAAAAGGCGGGGCACCAACACTGGAATGGTAGCCGTTGTTGTAGGCGAACTCTGCAAGCGGTAGGAATGGGAATCCTAACTCCCACCAAAGTCAATGACATACGCCCTCAACATGTCCTCAAGGGTCTGAATGGTCTGCTCACTCTGCCCTTCGGTTTGCGGATGGAACGCTATACTAAAATGTAGCCGTGTACCCAGTTCCTCATGGAACTTCTGCCAGAAATGGGAAGTAAACCTGACATCCCGATCGGAAACTGGGTCCCCATGGCGAGAGACAATCTCACAGACGTACATGTTGGCCAATTTCTCAGCCGACGAACTCTCCCATATGGCCAAGAAATGGCACTCTTGGTCAATTGATCCATGATGACCCATATAGCATCGAACCCCTTCGCCGTCTTTGGCAACTTCGTAATGAAGTCCATCGTGATCTGCTCCAATTTCCACATGGGAATCTCCAAAGGCTACAGCTTACCATGCGGCCTCTGATGCTCGGCCTTGACCATCCTACGGGTCAAGCACCTCTCCACATACCAAGCGATTTCTCGCTTCATACCAGGCCACCAATTGCTCAAACTCAAATTGCGGTACATCTTGGTGGCCCCTGGGTGAATAGAAAAGCGAGACTTATGAGTCTCTTCCATCACTGTCTAGCGGACCCCTCCGGACATCGGAACCCAAATCCAACCGTATCGAGTCAATAACTCGCAGCTATCCTGAACAATTCGGGCGCTCTCGCCCTTAATCCTTTCTAACTTCCAGTTTTCCGATCTCATACCCTCAACCTGAGCATCCCTAATCAAGCTCACAAGTGGGGAATCTACTGCTATCCTCATACACCTTGCTGGAGTAGAAGACCCAGCTGACTTGCGGCTCAAAGCATCCGCAACCACATTCGCTTTACCTGGATGGTAAAGGATCTCACAATCATAGTCCTTGACCACATCCAGCCACCTGTGCTTCCTCATGTTTAGGTTTGGCTGATCCATGATGTATCTCAAACTCTTGTGATCCGTATATATAGTGCAACGGACCCCGTACAGATAATGCCTCCAAATCTTGAGAGTGAAAACCACAGCTCCCAACTCAAGATCGTGCGTAGGGTATCTCGTCTCATACGGCTTCAGCTGCCGCAATGCATAAGCTACCACTCGTCCCCTCTGCATGAGGACTGCCCCAAGCCCGAGATGGATGCATCACAAAATACTACAAAATCCTCGACTCCCTCTTGGAGTGTCAGCACCGGCGCCTCGCATAAACACCATCGGAGGGTCTCAAATGCCCTCTGCTACTTAGGGCCCCACCAAAAATCCACCCCCTTCCTTGTTAAACGAGTGAGGGGTATCGCAATCTTGGAGAAATCTTGAATGAATCTCCGGTAGTACCCTGCTAAACCCAAGAAACTCTTGATATCTGAGGGAGATTTTGGAATCTCCCGCTGCATAACCGCCTCCACCTTGGCCGGTATCGACCAAAATCCCCTCCTGGTTAATGTGATGTCCAAGAAACTGGACCTCTCGTAACCAAAACTCATACTTCGAGAACTTGGCATACAACCGTTCTCACCGTAGAACCTCCAGCAGCTCCCTGAAATGCTCCTCGTACTGCTCTCGGGTCTTGGAATACACCAAGATATCATCTATGAACACAATGACCGAGCGATCGATCATCAGTCTACAGACTCGGTTCATCAAATCCATGAACACAGCCGGCGCGTTGGTGAGCCCAAACGGCATCACCACGAACTCGTAATGACCATAAAGAGTCCGGAACGCGGTCTTCTCTACATCTTCCTCCCTCACTCTGACTTGGTGATATCCGGATCTCAAATCGATCTTGGAGAACAAAGATGCACCCTGCAGCTGATCGAAAAGATCATCTATCCTCGGGAGTGGATAACGGTTCTTCACCGTTAACTTGTTGAACTCTCTATAGTTAATGCACATCCTATGCGAACCTTCCTTCTTCCTGACGAAGAGGATCGGTGCTCCCCAGGGTGAACTACTCGGACGAATAAACTGCTTACCCGGCAACTCCTACAGCTGAGATGACAACTCCTGCATCTCAGGCGGTTCCAGACAGTACGACGCCTTGGCGATAGGGGCCGCACCCGACACTAGATCAATCCTGAACTCAATCTGCCTTTGCGGAGGCACTCCGGGTAACTCCTCCGGAAACACATCAACAAACTCCCTAACCATCGGGACCTCTGAGACTGAGGGCTGCCCCCTATTCCGCGTATCCACCACATACGCTAAATAACCGGCACACCCGTGCTGAATATACTGTCGAGCCCTGGCTGGCGAACAAAACCCTGATCCAATCCTTGTGCCCTCGCCATATACCACTAGTTCTCCCCCACTTGGGGTTTGAACCACCACTCGCTGTCCCTCACAGTCGATCATGGCGCCAAATCGACTGAGCCAATCCATCCCTACTATCACACATACTTCTCTCATGGGAATAGGAATCAAGTCCATCGGGAAGGATACCCCAGAAATCTTCAAGTCGCATCCCCGATAGACCGAAGAAGCAGAAACCCCGTGCTCGTTGGCGATCGACACTCGCAACGGACACTCAAGCTCATCCACCGGCACACTGAACCCTCTACTGAAAGCCTGAGATACAAACGATCGACTCGCCCCCGAGTCGAATAATACCAAAGAAGGAAAAGAATTTACTAAAAACGTACCTAAAAACATGTACAACCAGTAAGCATAACACATATATAATAACTGAAACAGAAAAATAGAAACATACCAGCAACCACATCCGGTGCTGCCTTGGCCTCCTCGACCGTAAGCTGGAAGTCGCGGCCCTGAGGCTTCGAAGGCTCCACCTTGACTGGCCTCCCATCCCCAATCCTCAAAGTAGTCGATGCAGAACCCTGCGCCGGCTTGGCGACGAGCTGCGGACAGTTGGTCTTCACGTGACCAACCTGATGAAAATGGAAACAAATCCTCATATCTGTTGGAGGGGCGGACTGACGATAGTCCCTGGCATAATGCCCCTCCTTGCCACATTTGTGGCAACCACCTCTGGCTCGACAAACCCCAGAATGATCCCGGCCACACTTCCCACAAGCACGGCTCTGCTGACCCCCGGTTCGAGTATCAGCGGTCTTATACCGCTTAGGTGCCGACTGAGACTGTGCTGGAACCTGACGCTGCTCCCTCAACTGTAGCTCAATATCTAACTCAGGCCGCCTCGCGGCTTCTAGAAGATCCAGGAGGGTATCACAATGCTCTGTAGCCACAAACTGTCGAATATCTGTCTCGAGCATACTCAGATAACGAGTCATCTGAGACTGCTCTGAAGCAAACTCCGTACAAAACATAGCCCTCTCCATGAACATACGAGTAATCTCCATCACAGACTCCCCATCTTGCCTCAATGTCAAAAACTCCTGAGCCAACCGCTCCTACTCAACACGTGGAACATAGCGGGTGCGGAATATATTCCGAAACTATCCCAAGTAACAACAGCTCGCTGGTCATCAGTGTACGACCCTGTTGTCAATCCCCACCAGTCCTTTGCCCCGAGCCTTAGCAGGTTCAGGGCACACCTGACCTTCTGGTCAGCCGAACATGAGCACGTGAAGAAACAACCCTCCACATCAGATAACCACCTCATAGCTCTAATTGCATCCTGTGTACCATCAAACGTTGGGGGCTTCGTTTTATCGAAGTCCCGGTACTGGAAAGCCTTGCCTGCTCCTCCACCAATCACTGCCGCGGTTACAGCTGATGTGGCTGCAGCGGCTACTGTCTCTGCTAGAGCTACATATCGCTCATCAAAGTACTCGACCATCGTGGTCTTAATCGACCCAAACATCTCCGGCAGCTACGCTCGGAAAGCCGCAACAACCTCATCGTGCAGAATCTCCCGGATCCTGGCATCCAACTCCTCTATCCCTATCTGAACCACGGGCTCAGGTGCTACTGACACCTCTGACCCTCCGTCTCCCGACCCTGACCCTAATCCGGACCCAACAACAAAATGTCTCGTCACCACCATACTGAAAGATACACTCAAGACATCAGATAAATGACATAATATCGGGAGACCAAAACCCACAAACCCTAGGGGTTGTGACTACCTTGCTACGCGTATGGGTCCTATGCTTTCAGTAGTACGGACCCATACTACCTTCCACACCTACCCATATTTGTCTCAAGTATCACCACAACACCCTAAAACTATCATCAACATAATATGTGCTCAACCCTCGCTCCTAGGGGAACATTTCCTATCTCGCAACTGATCTCACAGCTCCCCACAACTCACACATCCATGAAACTTCCATCAACCCCTGCAGTGCTAGTGCATGCTAGTCGCACATAACACTGGACCCAATAGACTCTCGAATATCCAATCCTATCCGAAGACTGAATCAAACATTCTCAAGGTATAAGATCTTGATTATGCACAACCGTGATGCCTACACTAACAACTACAATAATGATGTCAATTCCATATACAAGAAACCCTAGGCTAGTAGGCATCATCTAATCAGGCAATTCTATCCTACGATTTCTGAAGATCCCTAGCCTAGCACTATCATGTTGTTCTAACATATCATAATATCAAATAATTGTATGGTATTTTGGGGTTTACTTACGACTCCGGCTGATCGTACCCTCTGCATCCTCCATTCTTTATTTTGAAAACTATTTTTTTTAAAAATATTTTCCGACCATTCACTTGATTTGAGACTGGATTCACACGAGTGTTCCTCTAATTCACTCAAACCAAGGCTCTGATACCAACTTATAAGATCCATAAATTTTACACCAAATTTAAACTTTTTCAATCATAAATAAAACCCAATAGTATTGTTCACAGAAAATGTTTTCAAATCATTATTCAATCAGAGTGTTCCAAAATCCAGATCATAAGGATGAGGAGTGGTGCGGTCACGCCTTCGCCTTGCCATGATCTCCTGAAGCACCTGAAACAATAACTGAAAACTGTAAGCCAGAGGGCTTAGTGAGCTACCCCGAAAATACCAATACCACACTGATAATATGTAACGCCCGCGTTTCCAGGCTAGGCATTATCTTTGATGTAATAGTCTAGGTTAACCTTTGTAACCCGTTTTGAAATAATAGAAGTGTATTATTTAAGTATTATGTGTTTTGTGCTTAATTGCTTAATTATGTGGTTCGATTAATTAAGAATAAAAATAAGCGTCAAAATTTAAGTGTAAAATAAACTTGATATCTTTGGATAATGTTGTAGTAGTTGAAACGAGGTTTCCGAATATATAAAGAACGCCCAAATCTGACTTCGTATGAGGAAGTTATGATTTATTGAAGTTTCGACTTAGCGGTAGGCAGCCTGAAATACTCGATTTGAGATCGAACGGTTTTTAGCCGAAACAATATAAACGAGAATCGAAGATCTCGTTGTTGGTATTGAAGCGATGAAAAGTTAGGCGAGAACGGACGTCAAACGAAGAAGTTATGAATTTATAACGAAGTTTTTCTGTCCCGGCCTACTTAAAATAAATAATAAAAATAAAGTCAAGATTAGCCGACGAAGTCTAAACGAAAGTTGTAGAGCGTAGTCTCACCTACGCGTGGATATAAAGAACGTCGAAAACGGAGTTCGTATGAAGAAGATATGAATTTCCGAAGTTTATTAAATATTTAATATTTAAATTTAATTCTAAATCTTGGTATTATCCGAAAAGGAGTCATCGGACTCATCCGAAGTACGCCCAGCGTACTGCTGTACGCCCCGCGTACCGCGAAGCATGACGCACCTAGCACTCAAGTGACTTCGGATACGTAAGCGTAACGCCGTACGCCCCACGTACTCCGAGGCTCCAGCCTCCTATAAATAAGATGCGAGGGCAGCCGACTCAATTGCTCTTTTTCTCTCTTCTCTCTCACGTTTTGCATCGATTTGCGTGCCAGAAGTACCCCGAAGCCCCGGTATCATTCCCGAGTCCCGAAGCAAGATACGAAGCCCCGAGAATCCCGAAGAGCATGATTCCCGAGCCGAAGCTCTGCCCGCGAGAAGTTCGATTTTTGTGAAGATCTTCCTGATCTGCCAAAGAATACTACTTCTACAAGCCGTAATGCTGTCCGATCATCTTCTGATCAATTGAGTGTATAGTTACTTTCTTCTAACGCATAATTATGAAGTATTTTATACGAAATACGTGTTATGTGTATAATTTTGTTGTTATATGTGTGAATGTATATTCATTCTCTTCTATCTCATAGATCTGATTTATTTTCTATGAAATACGTGTTATGTGGGTGTGCCTCATCTGTTATGTGGAATATGTATTGAATGAAAATGTTATACAGGTTTTAAACTATGTATAAAAATATATATTTTTATCTACTAATATGTTGGGTAGAACATGGGTAGATAGTTGGTGTGTAATAAACAGATGAGAGGCCTCGATGTTGTTGTTGTTAATCTAGTTATTCAGCGGAGTATGGATAACGACCACAGACTCTTTCTAGACAGTCTAGTGGAACTCTAGCAGGTTCATAACCTGTAGGTGTTGTGAACGATGTGTTCACCGGTGTACTCTATCCCCCTCATGGTTGCCTTTAGGACATCTATTGTTGAGGAAACCCCTTAGCAGTAATGTCCGTCCCGATGAAAATCCTAGATTAGGTCGCTTGAGATAGATGTTGTTTTAGGGACGTAAAGTGAGGATAACGGGAATGGGTAATCGGGATAGTGATTGGTTGGTGAAATTAAATATAATTTATTTATTGTGGGTTGCAAACCCTATATGCTCACCAGGCTCCCAAGCCTGACCCACTCAGTTTTATTTGTATTACAAGAAGTGGCGCAAGAGCGTAAGATAGATGAATCATCGAGTTGTTTTGTTTACAAGTCTGTATATGTATATATTTGTTGAATGACTTGTAATGTTATCGTTTATGCTTTATGGTCTGTATCGGACCATGACATCCCGAGTTTTGATTATATAAATGAAAATGCATCTCTTGATGAAATGCTTTGATAAATATTATTTTATCATGTTTTGTTTTGGGAACAAATTCTGCAACTCTTTCAAATCAAAAGGATTTACTCTGAAATTATTTTAAAAGCATAAATGAAAATCGGTCTTTTCTGGCCGTGATTTTGGGGATGTCACATAATACCATATCAGTAATAATCAATCAATCAACATGCATACTGGGCCATCGGTCTGACTCAACCGCCCTACAGGGCCTACAGTCTAACTAAATCTATATCGAGCCTTCAGCATGACTGGACCGCCACGTGGGCCTATAGTCTCCCCAGACCCCTCATAGGGTATGTCGGCCTTCAGCACAAAGTAGGACCGCTTCAACCCATCCAACGAGCAAATAATCATCTGCACATAACTAACATTTACCGGCATATACAGACATCAAATATATCTATCTTACTGATCATCAATCATAGCAATCCCTCATAACTAGAGCACTGGCCCAGCAGGCCACTAATATACCAATCCCTAAGGATCATAAAAACATAACATATTGTCTATCCTGATTCCGATCTATTAGATCATAATCTCATACATATCATATCTTAACCATAACAACTACAGGGCCGACCTTGGTGCCTTAGACCCTTTTGATACAGTGAGGATAAGTCACCTTGCATATGTCGACTTGGTAGATAAACTCCAACTCTCGGATCACTTGCCAAGGACTCCACCACCTATTACCATAATACGAATATACCCATAAGTCCTTAACCTTACAAAGTACTTCATAAACCAACTAGTCAACCCTTGGTTAAAGTCAAAGTCCTCAGTCAAGGTCAACAATCCATGTTGACCCTAACTCACCGAGTACCCTCGGCTACTCGCCGCGTTCCTTGAAGTACTTGCCCACTCGCCGAGTCACCGGGGTGACTCGACGAGTTCCTTCAGTTTACGATCGAAAGTCTACAGCCACTCGTCGAGTTTCCTTCTTGCAAGTCGATGGATACGCACGCATACATAACTTGGGGAAATCTCATCCGACTTGTCGGGTTGTTCATACAACTCGTCGAGTCTATGGTAATCTCCAACGGACTCGCCGAGTTGTTCTTCCAACTCGTCGAGTTCATTCCTATCTTCATATGAATTGTCGAGTCGACCATGCGACTTGCCGAGTCCCTTCAGTCCTTTTTGCCATACAGACTCATTTGAGCCATGCAGTGGCTTTAAACTACCGATCCAAGCTACTAAGGCATGCTTTTCACATAAAGTTGCAAACTTTACGTGCATGCATAGCTATAAAGGCTCCAAATGTCAATCCAAACTCGAAATGTGGTTTCCTACCCAAGGGAGGTATCATTCACATCCAAACTAAAAACTTTATGACTCTAGGACTTAAGAAGGGTCTAGATATGAAGTTACAACTTCAGATCTAGTCCATAGTCCACCTTATCAACTTAAAGATCCATAAAAGCCCTATATCTCAACCAAAAGAGGTCTAGAAGAAAGATGAGGTAAAGGTGACGACTTGATACCTCCAGATGATGCTATCTGAGGTAGACTTCTGATTTCCCACACCACCTTGCCCCTAGCCTTTTTTTCTCCATGCTCTTCTTCGCAAAAGTTCCCCTCTCCAAAGCTTTAAACACACAAGAATGAGGCATCACACGATTAGGGTTTTCAGAGCTCTCAATGGACTGCAAAGAGGCCAAAGGAGGCTTATGCTTCTGTAAATAGGGTGCAAAACCCCGAGATTTAGGGTTTCAACTGCCAGCTCATACTCGTCGAGTCCCTTAATGGACTCAGCGAGTAGGCCACTAATCACACGATTCCACCCCGCTGCTACGCGACGAGTAGGGCAACCAACTCATCGAGTAGGACCTAAAACCAAATAAATTCTTATTTAAATCAATACATGAGAATCGGGGCGTTACACCAGAAGTACCTGAAACACCCAACAAACTGTAAGCAAACGCCTAGTGAGTTTCCCAAAATACACAACACATACAGTTACATAAAAAACATGAAATATAAAGGCATGCATGAATTGCCATGGAGTCCCTCTATGGTCTTTACTTGGAATGCCATAGGCTCCCCGCATGGTCTGATAACCAAGTGTCATGGGCTCCCCCCATGGTCTTTACCTGGAATGCCATGACCCCCCCATGGTCTGATATCCAGGTGTCATGGGCTCCCCCATGGTCTTCACATAAAACAATTCGTCCCATAAAGCATACAATTTCATATTAAATAATTACTACATATCAGATAATGGGTCGGCACTGGTGCCTTCGACCCAAGGATATGATGAAAAGACTCACCTCAAAGATAGCCAAATCCTACGAATGTTACGGCTGTTGCGAATCGGTTCCTAACACCGAGCCAAACCCAAAGCTAAATTCAGTAAATAACTATGGCTAAATTCAAACACTAGGCCCACAAGTGGCCCAACTAACCATGCCCACCATGGTCCAAGCCCATTGGGCCCAAAGTACAATCCTAGGCCCAACAGGGCAAGCCCAAACAAGAAGTCCAGCACTACAAGGGAAACCTTTAGCCCAAACTAAGCCAACTGAATAGCGCCCAAATGAAGCTCAAAACCCAAGAGTCCGAAAGATTGCCTAAGGAAAAAGCCCACTGATGGACCGAACGTTGGGCGTTCGTCACCAGCCAACAGATCGTGAGCCTTAGCCAGAACGATAGGCGTTCCTCGACCCAACGCTGGGTGTTCGCATGCTGACTCCTAAAAATGATCATTAAGCACTTATTGCTTAAAGCCACACGAACAAAACATAGATCCAAGTCGTAAAGAACATTTAGGACCATAAAGTCACTAACTTGGTGACTTTGCATGCCCTAAAACGTCCCAACTTCAAGATATAGCATTTAACTTCCATAAAAAGAGGTAAAAATCATGCATGGGGCTTAGACAACTCTAAAGATGCAAACTTTATGGATCTAGAACCTCAGAAACACCAAGAGGAGCAACTCAAAGCTTCTGGAGTGATCACAAACTACTAGACCTCAACTATGGGACCAAAAAGGGACTAAAATCTATTAAGACTTAGATCTAAGCTTCTAATGAGCAAGGTTAGAGCTTTATACCTCAAATGGGCTGGAAATGGAGCAGAGAACCAAGATATGTAGTCTCCTACTTGAACCACCACCTTGCACCAAGCTTCTGTTCCTTGAATGAGCTTCAAACACACACCAAAACACACACAATGAGCTCAAAACACTCTTGGAGGCTCTAGGGTTTCGAGATTAGGGTTTTGGGAGCTATAGAGGCTTGAAATGAGGCTAACACTTGGGACTTAAGGTGTTTAAATATATCTCAAACTCTCAAAATTAGGGTTTGAGCTCCACACATAAACGCCCTACGCTCCCCAAGGGAACGCCCCGCGTTTGAGCTTCGCCTCCAAAATTTCAAACTTGGTAGAAAGAGTCCTTCTTCACCCTCAATCTTGCAAAACAAGGCCAAAAGGAATAACCTAACATATAAGGAACCACAAATGAATAATACATGGATCGAGCACTACAATTCTCCCCCAATAGAATTAGACTTCATCCTTGAAGTCTTCTGCATCATACAACTCAGCGTAATGCATCTGCATGTCGGCCTCAGGCTCCCACGTCCACTATGAATCCTTCTCATGCTGCCACTAAACATTGACCAACTCAAACGCCTTGTTCTTCAATGCTTTTGTTTTCCTATCTAAAATTATAACCGGTCGCTCCACATAATTTAGACGCTCATCCACCTGAATGTCATCTAGTGATGCCACCACAGACTCGTCAACCGTACACTTCTGCAACTACAAAACATGGAATGTACTGTGAATCTGACCAAGCTCCTCAGGCATATCCAACTGATACGCAACCTTGCCCACCCGGGCGATAATCTGGAAGGGACCAATATATTTGGGCCCAACTTGCCCCGCTTTCTGAACCAGATAACACCTTTCCAAGGTGACACCTTCAGAAGCACCATGTACCCGATCTGAAACTCCAAGTCCGATCTGCATCTATCAACATAGCTCTTATGTCTGTTTTGTGCTGTTTGACGCCTATCGCGAACCTGCTAAATCAACTCGGTCATCTTGAGTACCACCTGTACTCCCCATGACGCGATAACCGACCTCACCCAAATAGATCGGGGTATGATATTTCCTCCCATAGAGCATCTCAGAAGGAGGTCGACCAATACTGGCATGATTGTTGTTGTTATACGAAAACCCCGCCAAAGGGAGATACGTATCCCAACTTCCACTGAAATCTAAGACACATGCACAAAGCATATCCTCAAATTTCTGGATAGTCCACTCACTCTGCCCATCAGTCTGCTAAAGTGCAGACGAGTACCCAACTCCTCATGGAACTGCTTCCAAAACCTAGAAGTGAACCGAACTTCTCTATTAGAAACTACCGAAACCAGCACCCATGTCGTGCTACAATATCTCGGAGGTATACATCGACCAACTTCTCTGCTCACTCTGCCCATCAGTCTGCGGGTGGAAAGTGGTGTTGAAATTCAGACGAGTACCCACTTCCTGAATCGCTATGAAGTATGCGCTCTTGGTCAACCGATCCATGATGACCCATATCAAATCAACTTTACGCATAGTCCTCGATAACTTCGTGATGAAATCCATGGTTGTTGTGATATATAGGAGATGGTTGGATTGAGATTGTAGATGAGTTCCATACAGGTTCCTTCTCCTGACATCACAGTACAAAAGAGAAAAATGATCGTTAGTCGACGTCCGGGAGGAATTCCCGGGACGAAGCTCCAACGATCAAGTTAGAATGAGGTCCGAGAAAAGTAAGAGTAAATCACAGGAAAAAGAGTTTTGTCCCCTTCTTCATGAGGAAGAAGGATCCTTTTATACCTATTTGAGAGGCGTGTGCCTCTCAAAATATTAAGTTGAGCATTCCCTCATGAGGTGCGACGTGGCGAACCCATATTAGAGGATCCTCTGTCACGTCTTTTAGCCTCATATCCTTATTGGCTAGCGGGGAA
The DNA here is from genome assembly GCF_051521515.1 of Lactuca serriola. NCBI lineage: Eukaryota > Viridiplantae > Streptophyta > Magnoliopsida > Asterales > Asteraceae > Lactuca > Lactuca serriola. The sequence goes on from NC_136412.1 coordinate 338,703,709, forward strand.
TCTTTAATATTATGATGATCGTGGCTATCGCCGAATGGGCAAGTGGAACTATCTGATTGGTCCCACGTTTGTCAGGGTGTTATTCCGTGGAGAAGAGGTTATGGTGCAGTTTTTCAACTTAACCGCCATACGAGTGATCTTCGCGTTGGTGAAGGCCCAACCTTGGCCTCAGACTGGGTCTAACCGTGTTCTGACCAGGCCAAGCTTGGCGTTAGTTAGACTTCTACTTTTTTGACGTTCTCCCGGAGGGATACGTTAACAAGTCCCTTAGGCTTGTTGGTGTATGCGTCGGCTTGATAGCGTCGCCGTTCGAGCCTATATTACAACACGTGTATGTCTTAGATTATCTCTAGCATTTAATAGGCTTTAGACAGTGGCGTCAATGTGTGTCAAATCCATCGCGAGACGGTTCGTGACACCAGTTTTTTCTTTAAAATACCCCTTTTTCTCAAGACCTTTCACCCTCACCTCGTTTATTTGCTTTCATTGTACCAACACATGCATTTTATGAAAATTTTCTTTTCTATCATTCATCTGTTCTCGAAAATGGACTGTTATGGTATAGTCCCTACCGTAGAGGATTTCCAACTTCTGCAAGATCGTTTCGGTTTCTTACCGGAGCACAACGTGATTATTCCAGAAAAGGGGTTATCGATCTATGATTGTCCTCAAGGGAAAGTGAGGGTTCTGATCCCTCTATTCGAAGTAGTGTTGCACCTACCGACATCTGATTTTTTCGACATGATTGTGCATCACTATGGCTTGTCCGTTGATGAATTGACCCCGAGCGTTGTTAATAAGATCGTAGGTTTTGAACTGATTTGTCAATCTCTGGGTTGTATACCTAATTTTTGGGTTTTTAGTTACTTTTTGTATTTAACTACGAATTCTGGCGTCCGCACCCTAGCGAAAAGGCAAGGCATTCGTTAGTTGATCTCTGAACAAGATACTCCAAAGAAAAATTGACAGAGGCAATGGCTCTAGGTTAACTGAAACCTTGTGGGGCATGGGTTTCGGAAAACACGAGACTTTCCTAACCGTTTTCCCAAGTTGTTTAGGAGTAACCTAACTCTTGGCAAACGAGTAGGAAAGATCACTATCATTGGAGAGAACTGGGTAGATTTCATTGTTGTCGTGGCCGGTATGAGTGCCGCCTAGAGGGCTCGTCGGAAGATGGCGCAATTATTCGTCGTGAGATGCGGTATTCACTCATCTCCTTCTCCCCCCCTTTTTAAAGGAAAGAGAATAAGAATAGGGTATCTTATTGGATTAAGAGTTCTTATACTTGGCATTTGTTTTCACAGGTGCTGAAGCCGAGATTTCCTTGGAGATGGCACTGCGTGGTCACTATCGGGGTAAGCTTTACCACCGGTAGATCGATCTTGTAGAGGCTCTTCCCCCCTACCGTATCTAAAAAACGCATGCGAGAGTTCGTTGGATTACTCTCAACAAAAGGGAGAAATACTGGTTCTAGCGGGCCTACTTCGCCTTCCCACCTGGCTGTTGGGGTCATTTCCCCAGTTCGTTTACCGGTCCCTGCTTCTTCCGGTTTGCCTGCAGGGGTACAACCAGAAAATGGTATTGACCCGATTCGAAAAATTCGAAGTTTACTTGTGGTGCCGTTGTCGGTGGAGGAGAATGAATCCAATGATGCGGGGCTCTGTCCTCGTAAGGTGTGTAAGACTGTGTTCGTGGCCAAGCTTCTTGGTGGTATCAGGGATGTTCTTGGTGATAAGTTTTCTGTGCCTGGGCTAAAAGAGAGGGTGGTGGTGCCTAGTTCTTCAATGACACCACCTTCGCCGTTTACTGGTTCACTCTCAGTTGATCTTGGTTCCGGCTTCGTGTTTGGGGGTGCACTGGGCTCACTTGGAGGTTCCTTCCACGGTTGACGAAATAGGAACTTTGTCTCACTCCTTGTCTTTCGAGGCCTATGCTCCGGGCTGGGCGATTACTAGGGATTCCTCATTGTCGGAAGAAATCACCGCCCAGGAGTATAGTAGATGTGCTCATCCCAGACTATAATGAATTTGCTTACGGGCCAATCGAGCGCTTGTATGGCCGGTGACCTTCGTTATGCCGCGACTCAGGCTTCTGCCCTTACGGCTGCTGTCGCCGACCGGGTTTGAAGCACCGACGTGAATGAAACACAATTAAAAACTTTGCAAGGTGCCATGGCGAGCGTAAGGGAGGAACTCCGTGATTCAGAGGCTGAGCGTCGAGTATTTTCTGAGCAGAATCGCATTGTGGCCTACGAGAAGGCCGCTTTGGAAGATCATGTGGCCACATTGGAGGTCCAAACAGAGCGACTCGAAAGTCAAGTGAGTTCTCTTACTCAGGAGAAGGGTGTGCTAGCGAGTGAGCTAGCCAGGAGCCAATGTCAACTGGCCCGTGCCTGTGTTGATGGTGCTGTTGCCCGAGGTAGTTTGTAATGGATGCTGGAGAAGGGGTGGTTTGCGTAATTGATAAATTTATTCGTAAGGTGTGTGAGTCTCTTGGGTTTGAGGAGGGAAAGCAAATAGGTGGTTGATCCACCATTTCTGGTGAATATGAAGCCCCGGATCTTAGCCGTGTCGCGAGAAGGGCCGAAGAGGTAGATATTGCTCTTACATCCCTTGCCGAGACAAATTTTGCGGGCCTCTTTCGTTTGCGGGAGCTAGATTATGACAACTTCCGCCGGTTTTGTTGTGGGTCGGGTCTGGGAAGAACTTCCTCGGACTCTGAGGACTAATTTTTATTTGTCCCTTCTGTTCAATCTGTAATGTATTTGCATTCCCATGTACTATATGCATAGGGAAGAATATTGGTTGTTAATAACCATTAATTGTGTATTTTGCTTTGTATTTGGCATGGAAGTGTTCTCTTCCTTTTTTTGTATGTATGTATGTATATATATATATATATATATATATATATATATATATATATATATATATGTATGTATATATTTTGAATTGACATGTGGTATCTTTAAGCCAGGGTTATTCGACGTTTCTACTGTGATTCTTTTCTGCACGCTCCCTTGTTCTAGGGTTCGCATTAATCGATTAATGCATGCTTCATTTGCCGTATAACCGCTACTATTGACATATATTTCACTGATTTATATGTTGTAATCATGCTTTTTTATGTGAAGTTAGGAAATGTTGGTCAATTTTCTTGACTATACTTTGAGGTTTAGCTACCTGGATACTAGCCGTGATCGTCACTTCAAGACCTTTTACTGTTTATTCTCAGGGGAAAGGTTAAGAATCTTTTAGAACCCCATTTTTTGTGCCATTAATTGGGATTTATTCATTCTCAACTCCTAGATGTTATTGACACATTGCAGGTAAAGATTATGACTCTTTTAAGACCTACAGTTGCATTCTTGCATAGATTTTGCTCAAGTAGCGTAGGTGATCATCCGCTTTTGCTACTTGGAAAATATGCACAACCTTTTTACTTTGTGTTTTTGCAATTAATTAAACAGAATTATGGAAAGCTCTTTCGAAATGAAAATTATATTAACTCTTAAAAAAAGACATAAAACAATGTAGCTTTTATAGCTAATTTGGTATGTGTGATTATGTGGACTGTGTGGGGTATGTTCTGGGGAACTCAGTAAACATTAGATTACAGTTTGCTGATTTGTTTCAGGTACTTCTGAGCCTAAGGGCAAGGACAAGGCTTGATGATGCGTCATGCACTCTCCAACATTTGATTTAGTGGGACACTCTGATGTTTGAAATAAAATGTTAATGTTATGAATTTTGAAAACAATAGTCATTGTTACTTCATATTTTATGGGAATGTTTGGTTCATTAAAAATGAAAAAAAAATATTTTAAAGTTTGGGTCTTTACAAGTTGGTATCAAAGCCTTGGTTTGAGGGATTCGGGCACACTTTCGGGTGTGTTAGGACTCAAACCAAGGAAATGGTAAAAGTGTTTTCAAAAATAAAAGGTAAAAACTTCTTAAAATGGAAAAGAGGAGAGTGCAATGCGCATGATCGGCCGAGCCAAGGAAGTAGTTCCCCAATATGTTAGCCATGTTATACTGATATTTGAGTTATGATAATCATATGAATCTTGCTACGTGTATGCTTTCAAAATTGTATACGGTTAGGGTCTTATAGCCTCAGAATGATTGATTTGGCCATATTTCCTATTCCTTGTATGGTTGTGATCTTAGGGTAGAGTCTGTTATTTGAAAGTCTATTTGATCCTGTTCAATGTATAATTTGCATGCATAAGGCAACCTGTTATGATTGAGTTTTGGTTTGATATGGATGAGGTAAATCTTAGGATAGCCTAGGATTTGAGCTATGCGGTAGCCTATGAGATATGAGTTGTTCCGGGACGAATTAGTGTTATCAGGTAGAGACTTGGGTAAGGTACAGGTAGGTGTGGAAGGTGGTATAGGGCCCGTACTATTGATAGCGGAGGACTTGTACCCAAACCAATGTTAGATCTGAAAGCTTTAAGGAGAACCGATGTGGGAGGTTCCCCTCTTTGGACATCCTGATCATTATGTTTTATGGTATTGTAGTGTAGTATGGTGGTGACATGGTTTGGAGTAGGGGGATCAGGATTAGGATCCGGGTCTGGGTCAGGTGACACTACCGAGCCCACTGATGAGAGGTTGTGCGATCTTATTGCACCAGAGGTTACGAGAGGCATCCTTGACGCTACCCTAATGATTTTTGGGACAATTAAGGAAGGGATGATGGAGATTATGGAGGAGAGGGTCAGGGCATTTAGAGTCGAGATTGTTGCGGGCCAGGTCGGGGCCGGACTCCCTCGTTCCAGGAGTTCAAGGCGTGCGGGGCGCCGAAGTTCTTTGGGGTCATGGACCCTATAGTTAGCCAACGTTGGGTGGCAAACATAGCGAACGCCCAGTGCAAGAGTTCTTTCCATGATGCGGCAAAGGTGGGTTTTGCTTCGTGTATGCTGAGGGATCGAGCCTGAGATTGGTGGGGAGAGGTGACTTGCCAGGTAGGAGCAGCTGGTGTGGCTGAGATGACTTGGGCAGAGTTCGTTAGGCATTTTAATTTGGATTTTGCACCACCTATTGAGGTGTAACGGATAGTGAGGGAGTTTCATGAGCTCCAGCAGACCACCGAGACTGTGGCAGAGATTACCGCCAAGTTTCAGGAACAAGGACTGTTGATCCCATAGTATGCTACAAACGAGGATATGAGGAGGACGAGGTATCATTTCATGTTGAAGGATGATGTATGAGAGTCTGTGAGCTTTACAGGGTACAAAACCCTGAATGAGATGGTGGAGAAGGCCCCTGAGCAGGAAGTGGAGTTGGACTTCCTCACCAAGTGGAAGCCTGAGCAGTCACAGACAACAGTAGGTCAGGCTAAAAAGCCTAAGACCTCGATTTCTTCCAGTAGGGGCCAGCAAGGCCGTAGCCAGTGTGCCAAGTGCCGTAAACTGCACAGTAGGGCTTGTCGAGTGGCAGGCTCGGGATGCTACGCATGTGGCCATTCGGGCCACGTGATTAGGGATTGCCCCAAGAAGGGATTGATTTGTTTCCACTGCAACCAGATCAACCACAAACGGGCGGATTATCCGAGGTTGTAGGGAGGAGGAGGAACAATTGTGGCGCCTGCGCCTGCCACAATGAGGATTACTGATGGCCGCCTTGCTAAGGTGGATGCTCTAGCGGTAAAGAGTCGCACAATTCAGTTGACTACCAAGGAGGCTCGGGCAGCGCCAGACATTGATGGACGTATTTTATCCTTGTACTCTATATTTATTTGCATTGCTTATGTGTATATTTGTTCTCATGTATAGGGACCTTTTTGGTCAATGGTATGTCAGCTCACGTTCTATTCGACTCGGGTGCTACCCGATCCTTTGTATATCTTGCGCTTAGCAAGAAGTTTTGGGATGCTCCGGGGACCGTGCACTCCCCGCTTGAGGTCGAGATTGCGGACGACCGTACCGTAAGTGCTGCGTGGGTGTATCATGACTGTTTCCTGAATGTGCTTGGGAAGAGGTTTCGTATTGATCTAGTCCCGATACCGTTGAGAGGATTGAAGGTGATCGTCGGTATGGACTGGTTGGGGCCAATGGGGCCATGATAGATTGCGAGCGCCAGTTAGTGAGGGCTCAAACCCGAAGTGGGGGAGAACTGGTTATTCATGGAGAGAGGGCCACACAGGGACCAACCCTCTATTCAACTGTAAGGGCGAGGAGACTTCTCCATCAGGGTTGTTCAGGATTTTTGGCGTACATTTCAGATACGAGGGTCGAGACTACAACAGATTCGGGTAGTGTGCCAGATGTATGAGATTTTCGTGATTTCTTTCCCGAGGAGTTGCCAGGGGTGCCACCGGAGAGGTAGGTAGAGTTTCGCATTGATTTGGTACCGGGTGCTGCTCCGATAGCCAAAGCACCATACCGGATGGCTTCACACGAGATGCAGGAACTGTCTACGCAGCTTCAGGAGCTACTAGACCGAGGGTTTATCTGTCCGAGTAGTTCCCCGTGGGGAGCATCGATCCTCTTCGTGAAAAAGAAGGACAAGTCACACAGGATGTGTATTGATTATCGGGAGCTGAACAAGTTAATGGTGAAAAACCGTTATCCGCTCCCGAGGATCAATGATTTTTTCGATCAACTACAGGGTGCATCCTGGTTTTCCAAGAATGATCTTCGGTCGGGGTACCATCAGATGAGGATTCGGGATGAGGATATACCAAAGACCGCTTTTAGGACATGGTACGGACACTATGAGTTTGTGGTGATGCCATTCGGGCTCACCAATTCCCCAACATCATTCATGGATCTCATGAACAGGGTGTGTAGACTGATGCTGGATCGGTCGATGATTGTTTTCGTTGATGATATTTGAAGGGTTTTGTATACTAAAACATCCTATGGTGCACATACAACCATAAATGCTTTGGATCTATGTTTTCTCTAATTATACATGCAATATTGTTTCCGAAGCATTAAGCCTACTACTAGCATGCAATTGACATAAGCAACATAAAATACTAGTTAGGAGTTTACCTCTTTATGTAGCTTGTAGAACTTGTTGTGTTTGGACTTTAAGAACTTAGTGCCCCAAGTGTGACACCTTAAATGGTTCACAACACACCTTGGACAAAGGAGAAATTGAGAGAGATGTTGCTAGCTCCAAAATCGGCTCTAATGAACTCCAAGAACTCTAGTCGTCAATTTTTGGTGCTAAGGGTGTCCTTTTGTAGTGTGGCAAAGTCTAGGGTTACATTCATGCAAACCCTAATGCCCATGACCTTTCATATTACTTAGGCTCCATGGGTTAAACCTCCATGGACTATCCATTGACTACCATATTGGTTTAACCCATCCTAAATAACACTTGACCCACAGTATAAGAATCATTGATTTACCAAATCAATCCCCATATATTTAATTAGTCTCTTTTGATCACATAATTAATTCCAAATTAATTCTTGATCAATACTAATTAAATATTATGATTTCATATTAATATATTAGAACTTATAATATATTAATAAATCATAAGTAACCTCTTACTCAAGTATCCATCCTATCAAATTGTCCTGGTGATATGCAACCCGAAATAAACCATGCTACTCTCGAGTCAAGTACATACCAATTATAGTTGTGAGCTTAGACACCTAATCCAACAGTCTCGCACTAGGATAAGTCTAATAACTATTATTGCAAGTACGAATCCAAAATCCTGACTAGCAATCGTAGCTCTTAAAAACCACTGTCGAGCTCCGACCTAGTCAGTAACGCGTCCATTAGGTAAGGGATCATATATTCCTCCATTCTAGATATCGTATGGACATGAGACATGGATTACAATTATTCTCTCTGTCTAGTTTTTGTTTCCCGATTTCCGATTTGTGACGACCGACTAATTGAACAAATCAAATCAGTCCAGTCTTGGCCAAGCTCTTAGGGTTGTCATCACTAAATCATCGAGGGGCCCACACATATTGCTTTTTATCCCTCTAAGGGTAAAAGGAATGGATAAACTTCGACTCAAATGCTTGCTTGTACTTACTCATCAAGTCACACATAACAATATGTTTTATAACACCAAGTTACTAGTGTGTTTACATATGTCAATGTGAAACCGACTTGTAAATTACAACTCACATGTCTTGGTTTCAAGAATATAAGATATTATCGACTCACAATCACTCATGATAAAATTCATGAAGTGATTCGGATGAGCGTGGGTTTAATCCAATACTCAAATCTTATTCCAGAAGTACTCATGATCACTGCAACAAACTTGTGCTATGTCTAAACGCCTTTAGACAATATACAGACCATTCATGACAGTCTAGCTTCATTACCTACTTCCAAAGTATGATCGATTGTGGATAGTTTGAATAATCTTATTATTCGGGAAGTCAAAACATGCCAAGTGAATCACAAGAACAATCAAATCCAATATGGTCTTAAAACTTTTGAATATAAATAAAACAACTTTTATTTAATCACCATATTGATTACACATTATTCATTTTATAATGTTTCGAATAATCAACTTCATACTCGAATTAAAACAATAGTTATCCATGCTCCAAGGATGCACACTATGTTTTCCTATGGTCATTTCTTTGTGAAATAGATCAATTCGACACATCTTCAATGAAATTCACTTCATAGTTCCAAATCCTTACCGTAAATGTAAGAATACCAAATTCTTGCCATTTACTGTAATATGTTAGATTCTAAACTTATATGAAATGATTCTCTTGTAATGACTATGCACAAAAGTCACAGAGACTTGGCAACATACATTACAAAGTATTCCAATGGAAGAGAAATTCCATGGAAATGAAGTCTCAAATTCAAAGTACATTCCTTTGAACATCCTTCTTGCATTAAGTTTTCTAATCTTACACAAATTTAAAGAATAAATTCCACTTATGGAAACATTTCTATATTCCTATTTTGATTATCACTTCTGAACAAGTGTTACCTCTTCTCAGAGTATGTCAATATGGTCCTTCCAAAATTCAGAATATACTTCCAACTGTCCATAAGCAACCAATCTTTGATAAACCTGAGATTGTCCTCGACAATTGATTAACCTATTTAGTCATATCTCGTTCTAGTCCCTTTTCCCTCTTAATGCCCTAGGCATTTGGAAAATTTGAACTGATTAATATTATAGCTTATGTAATTGATCCTATATCCGAAGCATATGGAATATGATTCATAATGTCTCACATAAAGACATGATACTTTACCAGTCTTTCGTTATAATATTTCCACATATAGAATTTCCTTATGTTGAATCATTTAAACATAACATTCACATATTTCCATGACTAAATTCGATTAAAATCTCAATCTAAGCATTTAGATTTGAAATGAAGTATGAATTCCTCTCCCTTAATTATAGCAAAACAACTTTTCAAACCCCGCAACTTTGCGAATTGAAACTTTTGTTTTCTATAATTAACATTGCTAACTTGCAACAGTTACCATAATGATTATGCTCCCACTAGCATAAGAATTATTTATTTAATAGTATAACACTTATGCTCCCACTAGCTTTGACATGTACCCAAAAATTAGTTGGACTTCTAGAAATCAATACTTATTGACTTCCTTACGAAAGTTCAGATTTCTGACACGAGATGCATCGATAAGGCTTTATATAGGCTTCTCAAACTCATACACCTTTCCTTAGATAGCTCACATGTGTGTCTAAACAATTTTAGAACTTACAGCAATAAGTCCCAAATGTTTACAGCTTTGCCATTTCTCACAATTTGAACTATGAAGAGGGATGTCGTAATAATAATCGAATTTGAGAATGCAAATATCACAAATGTTATCTCCTTAAAATCTACTTAGTGAAAGTTTTTCCTCACAATCATTTTCATGAATTGGAGATAAACCTATTGACACTTAGATTATATAGTATGTGTGTTCCTATCCATGTGAATTTGTCATAACCATAATCACAAGACAAGGTTAGTGACAAATCCAAACTCATATGGACTGAACTTGTTCATTCTTAATTTCTTTCCACCTAGCAGCACAAAGGCCCACCATTGCTTCCAAGTAGTTATTCATACAACTGAGTGCTCTTAGAAATAACTGGAATGGGCACAAAGACAAGAATATGTTCACATGATAGGTTATAAAACTCAAGTCGTGAGCTAGTGATTAACAATAAGTTTATTCTTGATTAATACTTGAAACTTTTCAAGACTACTTAAGACTCCCACTGACCTCTTAACATATAAGATTCTGTTGTCCTATACAAACAAATATTCAAAAATTAGTGCGGATTCTTATCAAGAAAAACACATAATTGGTCTTAGTTGGTCTTTGTCTTATCCAAGACTTCATAACTTACCAATTTCAAATGTACAAGAGTAGAAAACATTTTATTCTATATTTGACAAGTGTTATAAACCTTCCTTAAGATTATGTCACTCAAGTTACAATCTTGGAATTCGACTCTAAGACTTAATTTTGGAATGAAGTATGATTCACCTTTTTTAATTAACCATTTCAACATTCCTCTTCTTAGCCATACAACTGCACTAAAATGTATTTAGAGGATCAATTGTGATATGGTTTCATAATCACTAAGATAATCATAAAACACGATACTCAAGTACTCTCCCTTCTTTTCAGATTGGAGAAACTTTTATCTTTCTGCCTAATTTGATTCCTCTTATTCGTTTTGCAACACATTGAAACTTTTTCAATGATTCAGAATAATACTTAATCTTCTAAGTATAGCCATATTTACTAAACTTTTAGTAAATCATGACGAATACTCTTATCGTTCTTTGTGGTGGAACCTGACCAGCGCACAACCAAGTGTACCCAATCCCCTAGTCCTTCACTTGAATCACATATACATGTGAACAAGGAATTATTATTAATTTACCAAAGATGAAAATTCTCATTCATCACACAATACAAGTTGCATGATTCCAAGTTTCTATCCAACTGAAACTTGGGTGATGAGAATCTTTCCTTATTTGGTAAATTTTGACACTACCCCAAACAAAAGAATCAAATCCATTTTCCAATACCGCTATCAATGGAAACATATAAGCAATAATTTTTCACAAATGCCATTGTAAGGAAATTTTAAATATAAGATAAATTTCAAATTTTTCTTTATTTATAAAAATTGCGGAAAACTTATCCTTACAATGTAAATACATTTGAAAACTATGTTGTTATCTATTCCTAAGAAATCTATCATAACTCTTAAGCAGTAGCTCAAAATTCTGATCATCGAACCATGCGATCGAAATCCATCTCTTCACAATCAGAATCACCTTACTCTTCCTTTAAGTTTCCTTTCATTTCTTCGATTCTTCAAAACATCAAAATGTAATTACATTACATCATGTATTAAGGATCTCCAAATAGTAACTTAATAGAGTTAGATAGTGGATTTTACCTGAAGTTGAGTCAAACTTTTTGACTTTGCAATCTTTCAGGTAAATACGGCAGCTTCGCAACCAGTGCCCCTTCTCTTAGCAATAGAAACATATGGACTCTTTGGGAATGGTACAAGAGACAATCATAGACTTAGCCTTTCCATTTCCCTTAGAAAGAGAAATCTTTTCTGGACTTCCAATGTTTCCATTGTCAATGTCCATGGAAGTTTAGGGAGTAGATATTCCAATCAAATTTGCTTTACCAGTGCGCCAAATCATTGCTGATTCAGCAACAACAAGAAAATATGCTAGATCGATAAGGGTCATGTCATGATCTGTCATATAGTAGTCCTTAATGAACTCAATATACGACTCAGGGAGTGACTGAAGAACCAAGTCAACAACCAACTTCCTTTGAGACATCGACTCCTAACATTCCCAACCTGTCAATGTGCGACTTCATCTCCAAGACATGTGCACTCACAAACCTTCCATTTTGGTGTTCGCTAGCCAATAGGGCTTGAGTGACCTTGAACTTTTCAAGTCTTTGAACTTGTGGGTCAGGGAGAATTATTGGAGGAGGTGGAGGAAGTAAAGTATGATTTCGGGGAACATCATCTTCGTGAGGAAAGCTTTTTCTAAAATATTCGAGAAGACCATAATTGTCAAAACTAGACATCCATAGGGAGAAATTCAAGTTTAGTTGATTTAAGTCCTTAATATAACACCTAAAATTAAATATTAAGGCTAGGACCCAACATAATATTTTACAATTTGGAAGAGAGATGCAGTAATCCAGTTGCAAAATATTTGAAGGTTGGTAAATGACGATTTACCAATTTCCAGCATGAAAAACGAAAAAGAATTTTAGGTTTTAAATGAATTGAAATTCTTAAAATACTTTGAGATTCATTGAACTTTTCAATCGCATGTTAAATCTAGATTGTGCCCTTCAGGCTTGTGAATGGGATGCCGAGGATCACAAACAAGGTGTGAATAACCATGTGTGCTTGGTACTCTTAATGTTACAAATCACCTAATCAATGTGTCGGTTAACGACACACGCTCCATTGATATATGATTAACATCAAGCTACCATTTTCCACACACTGTTAGTCCCAGATTAGTGTGTGGGTTAACCACACGCGCTCTACTAATGTCTTAACAAGGTGCAAAGTGCAAATTAATGGGTTAGCACCAAATTCACATTTTTCCTAAGTAACTAAGATTGGGAATTTATAAATGTTTAGTTACTTGGTATTTTCATTATACTTTTAATGAGAATTATTGTCCTATCCAACCCGTTCGGCTAACGACCCTCCCCCAGTCAAGGAAGTGATAGTGGACACCCACTAAACCGCCATTTTATAGGCAGTAACCTTATACCCCCTTATAGACCGGCTTCGTGAATGAGGCCTACTAACGGTTAGACCGACTTTTTACTTATACATATAATATATTAAACTTTTAATATTATAATAATATAAGGGTGTATTTTAAACTTTTAAAATACTAAGTGGTTTAATCTATTAATTAAACTATACTCTTAATTTAATTAAAGTTAAACCATGTCATTATGGAATTATTAATTCTCTTTTAATTAAACACTTTGATTAACTATTAATAAAGTCCATAAAGATGTAATATGAATTATTCAAAACATCAAGATGCTAAAACAAAATTAAAACTATTTAATTTATTATTAAGTTATGAACCCATGAGTTACACTTTTGAAAACTTTTCAAATAACTTTAGTTGTAGAATTCAATGTCTCATAAAAAAACTTTACATATTCCAAAACTTGAGGACAAGTTTTGTAACTCTTGAAAACTTTTAGAACTTCATAAAAGAGACTTTCCAAGTTCCATAACTTGAGGGCAAGTTATGAAACTCTTCACAACCATTAATAACAAATTTTGTAACCTTTGAAGACTCTTGGAATTCATAACTTAAAGAGTTAATGAATGAGACTTTTCACATCCATAACTTATGGAAGTTTCAAAACTCTTAAGATCATATCTTTTAAAAAAGACTTTTGAGTTCCAAAATTTTATGACAAAATTTGTAACTCCTTAAAAACATTTAGATCAAACTTTTAAAACAAATAAAATAATCATATCATTCTATGTTTTAATAAATTGACCTAATTCAACTCTTGTAGTAAAATGACTCAAATTTTATAAATAATTATTTTTTCATAAAATAAAGTAATTATCTTAAAATTTGACAAACTTCATGTTTTTTTTTTCAACTTTGAAAATCAAACATTTGCATCAATATAACAGAAAACAACCCATGGCTACGATACCACTGTTGGGTTTTGTATACTACAACATCCTATGGTGCACATACAACCATAAATGATTTGGATATATGTTTTCTCAAATTATACACGCAATATTGTTTCTAAAGCATTAAGCCTACAGCTAGCATGCAATTGACATAAACAACATAAAATACTAGTTAGGAGTTTTCCTCTTTATGTAGCTTGTAGAACTTGTTGTGTTTAGCCTTTAAGAACTTAGTGGCCAAAGCGTGACACCTCAAATGGTTCACAACACACATTGGACAAAGGAAAACTTAAGAGAGATGTTGCTAGCTCCAAATCGGCTCTAATGAACTCCAAGAACTCTAGTTGCCGATTTTGGGTGCTAATGGAGTCCTTTTTTAGTGTGGCAAAGTCTAGGGTTACATCCATGCAAACCCTAATGCCCATGACCTTTCATATTACTTAGGCTCCATGGGTTAAACCTCTATGGACTATCCATGGACTACCATATTGGTTTAGTCCATCCTAAATAACAATTGGACCACACTATAAGAATCATTGATTTATCAAATCAATCCCCATATATTTAATTAGTCTCTTTTGATCAAATAATTAATTCTTGATCATTACTACTTAAATATTATGATTTTGTATTAATTTATTAGAACTTATAATATATTAATAAATCATAAGAAACCTCTTACTCAAGTATCCATCCTATCAAATTGTCCTGGTGATATACAACTCGAAATAGACCATGATACTCTCAGGTCAAGTACATACCAATTATAGTTATGAGCTTAGACACCTAATCCAACAATATCCTGGTCTATTCTAAGACCAAAGAGCAGCATGAGCAACATCTAAGGGAGGTACAAACACTGAGAATGGAAAGGCTATATGCTAAGTTCACAAAGTGTGAGTTCTAGTTGCGAGAGGAGAAGTTTTTGGGGCACGTCATCAACCAGGAGGGTATTTCGGTTGATCCAGCCAAGGTTGAGGCAGTGATGCGGTGGGAAGTACCGAAGAATACATCTGAGATCCATAGCTTCTTGGGTTTAGCGGGCTATTATCGGAGATTCATCCAGGATTTCTCCAAGATCGTTGTGCCTTTGACCTGTTTGACCAAGAAGAATGTGACTTTCTAGTGGGGCCCGGACTAGCAGTCGACTATCGAGACCATGAGGCAGAAGTTATGTGAGGCCCCGATTCTATGCTACTGGAGGGGCTGGATGATTTGGTATTGTATTATGATGTAGGGGTGAGCATTTGGACCGGTGGATCGGACCATTTTTTTGGACCCCCGGGCTGGTTCTTGGTTCTAGGAATCCATCAAAACTGGTCTGTTTTTTTTCATGGTCCGGTCCGGTTTTTACCGGGTTTAGAACCGGTTGGACCCGATTTAAAAAAAATTGTAATCTGTGAATTTTTTTAAACAGCCATAACTCATTCGTTTTAAGTCGGATTGACAGACGATTTTTTCCAACGTTAATTTATAGTTTGTAGATGAATTTAGACTATAATTTTGTTCATTTTGGTATTATATTCAATGAGTTACAGTCTTTCAAAGTTGAGCTATCAAAACTGAAAATTTTCAACTTTTTAGCAACATTTTTAAAATTTTGTAATCTGTGAAAATTTTAAACAACCATAACTCATTCGTTTTAAGTCGGATTGACACGCAATTTTTTTTCCAAAGTTTAATTTACATTTTTTAGATGAATTTAGACTATAATTTTGTTGATTTTGGTATTATATGTAATGAGTTACAGTCTTTCAAAGTTGAACTATCAAAACTGAAAAATTTCAGCTTTTCAGCAAGATTTTTAAAATTATGTAATATGTGAAAATTTTTAAACAACCATAACTCATTTGTTTTAAGACGGATTAACCTGTGGTTTTTTTCCAATATTTAGTTTACAGTTTGTAGATGAATTTAGATTATAATTTTGTTGTTTTTGGTATTATATTCAGTGAGTTATAATCTTTCAAAGTTGAGCTATCAAAGTTGAAATATTTCAGCTTTTTAACTATTATTTTAAACTATAATTCTGAATTTGATGTATCTTTGACAGATAAATCATATGAAATGGATCTTGGTGAACTTGATTTATATGTTAGTTTCTTTTATTTGGAAAATTAATTTTGCAAGTTATAATATTATACATCAAGATAGATTAGTTATGCATGAAACGGAAACATAATCATTTTTACAAGTTGCATCATATCACACCCAACAACATATTCGTTTTAACGGGTTCTATCAAACCCAAAAACTTATTTTAACGACTTGTACTCTATGCAATTAAAATTGTACCGGTCGAAACGGATCCAAGAACCGGAAGACACGGACCTGGACCCGGACCCGGACACGGACACGGACACGGACACGAATCATCCGGTCTGATCCACGGTCCACAATATTATCCATAACCGGTCCTGTCCATGAGCTGGTCTGGTCCGGTTCGGTCCAAATGCTCACCCCTATTGTGATGCATTGATCTCAGGGTTAGGGGCAATATTGATGTAGAGGAGGCATGTGATTGCTTACTCCTCGAGGCAGTTGAAGCCTCATGAGGCGAATTACCCCACTCATGACTTGTAATTGGGGGCAGTGGTGTTTGCCCTCAAAATCTGGAGGCATTACTTGTATGGAGTGCAGTGCTGAGGTGCACTATTTATACTGATCACAAGAGTTTGAAGTATTTGATGGATCAGCAGTACCTCAACATGCGACAGAGGAGGTGGTTGCATATGCTGAAAGATTATGACTATGAGATCTTATACCATCTAGGGAAGGCCAACGTGGTGGCCGATGCTTTAAGCCTGTAACGACGTAAATTTTCAAAAACAATTTTTCATTTTTAAATCATAATTTCAATCACCAAAAACAATATCCAATAACTTTATCCAATGTCATAATAACAAACAAATCCCAAGATGTCAAATACATAAATCCTCTCAGTGTGTACGTATCATGCCGGCGCCTTCCCACGGTCCTCGCTAGTACCTGAAACACATATCACAACAACTGTAATCATAAATGCTTAGTGAGTTCCCCAAAATACCACATACAACACATATGCCACTTCAGACTACAGTACGACCCTCCGGTCGATGTGTCTCAGTGGGACCCTCCAGTCCCGTACCTCGTTGGACCCTCTGGTCCGGTCATATCGTTAGACCCTCTGGTCCGGTCTATACAATCACAAAGCATACATATATCACATTTCACATAATCTCATACATACACATAGCACACAAGACCCTCCAGTATACACATATATACCACTCTAGGTAATGTATAGTGAGAAGACTCACCTCGGGTAACTCGGTAAACCTCGAACTCTGAAATGCTGCACTAGCCTCCGCCTAATAAAATAAATAATTACTCTAATTAATACAACTTCTAAAGGCTAGGCTAACCCCTCTCTATTAGTTATCCAAGATGGGTAAAAGACCATTCTACCCCTCTAATGGCTCATAAGTCCAAACACTAACTAAACCCTAAAAGTTAACAAAAGTCAACGGTCAACCTTTGACCCGACTCGTGAAGTGCACTTGTGTGACTCGGCGAGTACAAGCGGGTCCTCTGAGTACTTCTAGCCTCTCTTGGCTTGTCGAGTCATCCTTCCACTCGACGCGTTCCTCCTGTCACGAATTGCGGGGCAACCCCGACTCGAATCGTCGAGTCCACTTATGAGCTCGACGAGTTGCCTCCATGATCATACTCAAATGACCTTCTGAGGTATGATCTGTTTCTCTAATCCATAGATCTGACCTTCCCAAGCATAATAATCACGTAAAGGTCAAATCTTGGTACACATGCAGCAACCCCAAAGCTTCCTTTGGTGAAATAACTACTAAAAGAGCAACCTAAGTTCATTTCCTCCATGAAACCAAATAAAGCAGGTTGGCTAAGGCTCTCTGGACCTCAAAAGGTCTGGATCCAGAGTCTATTACTCATTGGGACAACACAAGCATCAAATCAAGCCAATAAAGGGTATAGAAAACCCTAAAATTCAAGGATCTCATACTAAACAAAAAAAGGGATCAATTTTCTACCTCAAAGTTGTAGATCTAAGCTGGAAACTCGCAGAATAGGAATCCCCTTGGCCTCCTCTTGCTGGAAACACTTTCTTCTTGGCTAAACCACACCAAAAATCATCAAAATAGCTCAATATCTCTCACAACTTGCTCAAGCTCTCTAGGGTTTCTCTCTCAGGACTGGTAGCCGCAAATGGAGGCCATAAAGGCCTTTAAATAGGGCACAGACCCCGAGAATTAGGGTTTCACTCCACAACGCGGACTCGTCGAGTCCACCCTTGCCAAATCGTTGATTCCGTTCATTAATCCAGTCAGCAATCGCGGTCCTACTCGACGAGTCTACGAATCTACTCGTCGAGTCCCTCTATTTTACTTAAAATAAATGATCAAACATAATACCTGGAAATCCGGATGTTAAAATTCTCCCCCACTAAAATCAGAATTCGCCCCCGAAGTCTTGATCCACAAACAACTCTGGATGTTGCTTGCGCATCTCTAACTCCGGCTCCCAAGTCAGCTCGAACCCTCTCCGATGTTGCCACTGGACCTAAACCAGGGACACCTCCTTGTTCCTCAAAACCTTGATCTTTCGATCCCGGATCGCGATTGGCCTCTTAGCATAATTCAGGCTTGCATCTACCTAAATATCCTCCAGCGGCACCACCACCGACTCGTCGGCTATACACTTCCTCAACTGAGACATGTGGAAGGTATCATGAATCTGGCTCAACTCCGTAGGTAGCTCCAACCGATATGCTACCCTGCCCACCCTCGCGGTTACCCTGAACGACACAATATACCGGGGCCCCAACTTGCCCCTCTTCCTGAAAGGAATTACTCCTTTACAAGGAGACACTTTCTGGAGTACGAAGTCTCCGACCTGAGACTCGAGCTCGGATCGTCGCCTATCTGCGTAACTCTTCTGGTGACTCTGAGCTGTCAACAACCTCTGTCTGACTTGCTGAATTAGATCTGTCGTCTGAAGCACTATCTCAGTACTGACCATCACTCGTTGCCCTACCTCTCCCTAACAGATGGGAGTCCGACATCTCCTCCCATACAACAACTCAAAGGGAGGCATACCAATGCTCGAATGGTTATTGTTGTTATAGGAAAACTCAGCCAACGAAAAATACATATCCCAACTCCCTCCGAAGTCCAACACACATGCCCGAAGCATGTCCTTGAGCATCTGAATCGTCCACTCACTCTTTCCGTCCGTCTGAGGGTGGTAAGCGGTACTAAAATGCAGCCTCGTGCCCAACTCCTCGTGGAACTTCTTCCAAAACCTGGAAGTGAAACGGACGTGCCGATCTGATACAATTGAGATCAGCACTCCATGTCGCGATACCACCTTCCTCACATACAACTCCGCTAGCCTCTCAGCAGAAGAGCTCTCACTGATAGCAAGAAAGTGAGCGCTCTTCGTCAGCCGGTTGATGATCACCCAAATTGCGTCGACACCCCTCGTGGTCCTCGGAAACTTGGTGATGAAATCCATAGAAATCTGTTCCCACTTCCATAGGGGAACCTCAAGTGGCTGCAACATGCCATGCGGACGCTGGTGCTCGACCTTAACCCTACGACAGGTTAAGCACCTCTCAACAAACCATGGTACATCCCTCTTCATATAGGGCCACCAATAGTCTTTCTTCAGATCCAAATACATCTTAGTAGCCCCAGGATGGATCGAAAATCTCGATCTATGCGCCTCCTCCATCAAAGTGGTGCACGCCTCGCCTGCATACGACACCCAAATTCGACCCTGAAAGGTCATAAGCCTGCGACTATCGGTAATGAACTCTGGTACCTGCCCAATCACCCGATCTCTCTTCCGGTTCTCCGGTCTCACGGCCTCTGCCTGGGTCTCCCGAATGGTGTCCAACACCGGAGTCATCACTGTCAACCGCATACAAATGTCTCAAACCGGGGCGCTCTCCGCCCTACGATTCAGGGCATCAGCTACAACATTAGCCTTGCTCGGTTGGTATAGAATCTCACAATCGTAATCCTTTACCACGTCCAAACATCTCCTCTGGCGCATATTCAGATTGGGCTGATCCATCAAATACTTCAAGCTCTTGTGGTCCGTGAAGATGGTACACCGAACCCCATACAAATAGTGACGCCAGATCTTAAGGGCGAACACCACTGCCCCCAACTCCAGATCGTGGATGGGATACCTCGTCTCATGAGGCTTCAGCTGCCTCGATGTATACGCTATCACATGCCCTCTCTGCATAAGTACAACACCCAACCCCGATATCGATGCGTCACAATACACCGCAAAATCTTCTATCCCTTCCGGGAGGGCTAGCACCGGGGCTTCACACAACCTCTGGCGAAGTGTCTTAAACGAGGTCTGTTGCTCCGGACCCCAAGAAAAAGCAACACCCTTCCGGGTGAACCTGGTGAGAGGTATGACGATCTTGGAGAAATCTCTGATAAATCTTCGATAATAGCCGGCCAAACCTAGAAAACTCCTGATCTCGGTGGGTGATCTCGGCACCTCCCACCTCATAACCGCCTCAATCTTGGCCGGATTGACCAAAATCCCATCCTGGTTAACGAGGTGTCCCAAGAACTGGACCTCTCGTAACCAAAAATCACACTTGGAGAATTTGGCATAAAGCCTCTCCGACCTCAATACCCCGAGAATCTCTCAGATGCTCCTCGTGCTGTTCTCTAGATCTTGAATACACCAAAATGTCATCGATGAACACAATCACCGACCGATCCAGCATCGGCCTGCACACCCTGTTCATGAGATCCATGAACACTTCCGGTGCATTAGTGAGCCCAAAAGGCATCACCACGAACTCGTAATGCCTATAACGAGTTCTGAACGCCGTCTTCTAGATATCCTCATCCCGCACTCTCATCTGATGATATCCCGACCTCAAATCAATCTTGGAGAACCAAGATGCTCCCTGAAACTGATCGAACAAATTGTCGATCCTCGGTAAAGGATAACAGTTCTTGACCGTCAACTTGTTCAACTCCTGGTAATTAATGCACATCCGGTGTGAACCATCCTTTTTCTTGACAAAAAGGATCGACGCTCCCCATGATGAGCTACTCGGTTTAATAAACCCCTTTCCCAGCAGCTCCAGAAGCTGCGCGGATAACTCCTGCATCTCCGGCTGCGCAAGGCGATAAGGCGCCTTGGCGACAGGCGCTGCCCCCGGAACCAAATCGATACGGAACTCTACCTGCCTCTCGGGGGGTACACCCGACAACTCTTCAGGAAAAACATCCGGAAACTCGCGCACTATTGGAACCTCCTCAATCGAACTTGGCCTCCCAGCGGCCACTCGTGTGTCCATCGCATAGGCTACAAACCCGTTGCAGCTCTGTTGTATACTCTGCCTTGCCCTGGCAGCCGAACAAAATGCTAACCCAAATCGGGTACCCTCACCGTACACCGAAACTACTCCCTCACTAGGGCCTTGTATCGTCACCTACTGTCGCTCGCAATCTATAACAGCCCCAAATAGGCTCAACCAATTCATGCCCACTATAACACACACGTCCCCCATTGTAATCGGGACTAGATCTATCAGGAACTCAACGCCAAAGATCTCAGGTACACAACCACGAAGTACATCCGTAGCATACACCGCTCTTTCGTCAGCTATAGAAACTCGCAGAGGTCAACTCAACGCCTCTGACCGAATACTAATGTGCTGACTAAATGCTAAGGACACAAATGACCGACTCGCACCCGAGTCAAATAACACCAAAGCAGGTACGAAATTCACAAGAAAAGTACCTACGCATATCATAATATAAGCACAATTTATCAAATATCAAATAATTACATGAAAGAATACATACCAGCTACGACATCGGGCGCTGCGCGGACCTCCTCCGCGGTCAACTGGAAGGCTCTCCCGTGGGCCTTCGGTGCCTCGGCCTTCACTGGCCGGGTCTCGGTAGCTCTAGCAGTAGGTGCAGATCCCTGTGCTGATCCCTGAAGTAGATGAGGGCACTCGGCCTTTCCGATGGCTGGTCTAGCTGCAATGAAAGCAAACCGAGAATCCTTTAGGGCAGTCCCTCACGTAATGCCCCTCCTTCCCACACTTGTAACACACCCCAGCTCTACACACCCCCTCGTGACTCTTGCCGCACTTCCCACAAGTGCGGCCCTTCGGACCCCCAAATCTCGAATCAGCGGGCTTTGCCCGCTTAGCTGCCGATTGGGACTGTGCCGGCCGCCGATCCCTCCCCTGAGACTCTGCCTCCTCCATGGACTGAGTCTCTAGCTCGATCTCCCTCTTCCGAGCATTTGCCTGAAGTTTGGCAAATGTCCGATATGTCGAGTTCGCCACGAACTCGCGAATATCTCTCCTCAGAATGATCAAATATCGGCTCATGCGTGTCTGCTCGGTAGACACCTGCTCAGGGCAAAACATCGCCCTCTCATGGAACTTTCGGGAAATCTCAGTAACAGAATCAGTACCCTGCTTGAGGGTCAAAAACTCCTGAGCCATTCGTTCCCTCTCCACAGGGGGGAACGTACTCATCACGAAACATAGTGGTGAACCTCTCCCAGGTCACCGTAGTAAGCTTAGCGGGGGTGACATCTGCCGATACAAACTTCCACCAGTCCTTTGCCCCCAAGCGAAGCTGGATCAGTGCGAACCGTACTCTCAAATGCTCCGGACACGAGCAAGTATAGAAACATCCCTCAATATCAGCAATCCACCTCATCGCAGCGATCGGATCCTGCGTCCCATCAAACTCTAGTGGCTTCATGTTGTTGAACTCTCGGTACAGCAACGAGTCACCTCCCTGTGGCCTGGCAGCAGCGACGGCTGCAGTGGCCGCAACAACAGCAACATTAGTAAGAGCGGCGTATCGCTTATCAAAAGTCTCGATCAACGTGATCTTGATAGACCCGAACATCTCTGGTATCTTAGCTCGGATGGCCGCAACCATCTCCTCATGGATCAATCGGCGGATCTCCTCATCACTGACAGTGCTGCTCTCAGGTGTGTGGTGTGTCCCAACCATGATGTCTCTCTGGAATACAACATAAAACATCAGAGATCTGCTCGAGCGTACTCGCACTCGATAACACAACCCTACTTGTTCCTTGGTACCCTAAGGATTCTTACTTGGACTCTACACTGATACGGTGTCTTAGTACGGGCCCTTATACTACCGCCCACACCACATCAGTATTCACCCCAAGTCCTCCTCCTTGGACCCCAGATCACAAGTAATCTACATCTCGCGACGCTTAGGCTACCCATCGGTAGACTTCTCATAGGCTCCTCACTGCTACCTACTCACTCTCGAAACATCTCATAGCAGCAGTAATCCCCTAGTCTAAGGCATCACAAATCAGGCCACTCTAGTCTTAGTATGAATACCTAGCCTACTCTAGCATGCATAACATATCATAACATTTCTCATACATAATGTAAAGTTATTTTGGGAAATCACCGTTCGGGCGCTGGATGATCGTAAATATTGCTCCATTCTATGTTTCTCAAATCTTTTACTCTCTTAGAAAATTGTTTATTTTATGAAAAACTTTCTCAAATCCTCAGTTTGAGTTTAGATACGTCCGAAGATGCACCCGAATCCCTAAAACCAAGGCTCTGATACCAACTTGTAATGACGTAAATTTTAAAAACAATTTTTCATTTTTAAATCATAATTTCAATCACCAAAAACAATATCTAATAACCGTACCCAATGTCATCATAACAAACAAATCCCAAGATCTCAAATACATAAATCCTCTCAGTGTGTACGTATCATGCCGGCACCTTCCCATGGTCCTCGCTAATACCTAAAACACATATCACAACAACTATAAGAATAAATTCTTAGTGAGTTCCCCAAAATACCACATACAGTACGACCATCTGGTCGATGTGTCTCAGCGGGACCCTCCAGTCCCGTAGCTCGTTGGACCCTCTGGTCCGGTCATATCGTTGGACCCTCCGGTCCGGTCTATACAATCACATAGCATACATATATCACATTGCACATAATCTCATACATACACATAGCACACAAACACTAACTAAACCCTAAAAGTTAACAAAAGTCAACGGTCAACCTTTGACCTGACTCGTCAAGTGCACTCGTGTGACTCAACGAGTACAAGCAGGTCCTCTGAGTACTTCTAGCCTCTCTTGGCTCGTCGATTCATCCTTCCACTCGACGGGTTCCTCCTGTCACGAATCGCGGGGAAACCCCGACTCGACTCATTGAGTCTACTTATGAACTCGTCGAGTTGCCTCCATGATCATACTCAAATGACCTTCTAAGGTCAGATCTGTATCTCTAATCCATAGATATGACCTTCCCAAGCATAATAATCACATAAAGGTTGTATCTTGGTATACATGCAACAACCCAAAGCTTCCTTTGTTGAAATAACTACTAAAAGGGCAACCCAAGTTCATTTCCTCCATGAAACCAAATAAAGAAGGTTGGATAAGGCTCTCTGGACCTCAAAAGGTCTGGATCCAGAGTCTATTACTCATTGGGACAACACAAGCGTCAAATCAAGCCAATAAAGGGTATAGAAAACCCTAAAATTCAAGGATCTCATACTAAACAGTAAAAAGGATCGATTTTCTACCTCAAAGTTGTAGATCCAAGCTGGAAACTCGCAGAATAGGAATCCCCTTGGCCTCCTCTTTCTAGAAACACTTTCTTCTTGGCTAAACCACACCAAAAATGATCAAAATAGCTCAATCTCTCTCACAACTCGCTCAAGCTCTTTAAGGTTTCTCTCTCAGGACTGGTAGCCGCAAATGGAGGCCATAAAGGCCTTTAAACAGGGCACATATCCCGAGAATTAGGGTTTCACTCCACAACGCGGACTCGTCAAGTCCACCCTTGCCGAATCGTCGAGTTCGTTCATTAATCTAGTCAGCAATCACGGTCCTACTCGACGAGTCTACGACTCTACTCGTCGAGCCCCTCACTTTTACTTAAAATAAATGATTAAACATAATACCGAGAAATACGGATGTTACAAAGCCGCAAAACGGCGGTTTCCCCCATTGGGAACGTATGCTTGAGGATGACGGTGATCTCTCCATTGTTATATATGATCAATGAGGCTCAGATAGAGGGTTTGAAGAAAGAGAACTGGAAGATAGAGCGGATTTGGGGTCAATTTCCCTTGTTTGTTCGGGATAGTAAAAGTCTTCTAACACAGTGTGGCCGGGTGAGGGTACCGATAACTAGGGGTGTGAGACAGAAGATCCTGGTGGAGGCACACAAATCCGAGTTCTCTATTCATCCGGGGGCTACAAAGATGTATAGAGACCTAAGACTGAGTTAATGGTGGCCCTACATGAAGCGGGAGATTGCTTGGTTTGTGGAGCGGTGCTTGACCTGCAGGAAGGTCAAGGCCGAACATCAGCGGTCTCATGGCAAGGTTAAGCCGCTACCCATTCCCATGTGGAAATGGGAAGAGATCACCATGGACTTCATCACGAAGTTACCGAGGACGACGAGGGGTTTGGATGCCATATGGGTTAATGTTGATAGATTGACGAAGAGTTCCCACTTTATTCTGACCTCCAAGAGCATCTACGTAGAGAAATTAGCGGATATTTACATACGAGATGTGGTGGTTAGGCATGGGGTGCCAGATGAACTCAACACTCAGTTGTATTTCAGCATGGCATACCCCCCAGACAGATGGCCAGAGCGAAAGGACGATTCAGACACTCGAGGATATGCTTCGGGCATGCATGTTGGATTTTGGAGGAAGTTGGAATACATACCTCCCATTAGCATAGTCTTCGTATAACAATAACTATCATGCTAGAATCGACCGACCCCCCTTTGAGATATTGTATGGTCGGAGGTGTAGGATCCCAGTTTGTTGGGGCGAGGTTGGACACCGAGTCATAGGGAGCACCGAGGTAGTGCTCAAGACTACCGGGTTGATTCAACAGGTGCGCGACCGACTGCAAGTCGCATAGAGCCGTTAGAAAAGCTATGCTGACCAACATCGATCGGATCTTGAGGTCCAGGTGGGAGACTTCGTCTTGCTGAAAGTATCACCATGGAAAGGTGTTATTCGGTTCCGGAAAAGGGGCAAGTTAGGGTCCCTGTATATTGGCCCGTTCAGGATTTCGACCCAGGTGGACAAGGTGGCTTACCGTTTGGATATGCCGGACGAGCTTAGCCAAATTCACAACACCTTCCATGTGACTCAGCTTCGGAAGTGTGTCACAGACGAGGCTGTGGTTATATCTTTGGATGACATTCAGGTGGATGAGAGCTTGAACTACGTTGAGCAGCCCGTGGCGGTTTTGGATAGGAAAGTCAAGGCCCTTCATAATAAATAGGTGAAGCTATTGAAGGTGAGATGGCAGCACTGAAGGGCTTCTAAATGGACATGAGAGCCGGAGAATGAGATGCGAGAGCACTACCCGAATTTGTTCGCATCAGCAGACTTCGAGGACGAAGTCTAGTTCAAGTGAGGGAGATTTGTAATGCTTGTTTCAGGTATCAATTTCTTTTCAGAAGTTTAGGGTTTTAGACTGGAACTCGATGAGTTGGGGAGCTCCAACTCGTTGAGTAAAGATCATTTGTGGGACACGGGATTTAGGACCTACTCGACGAGTTGGAAGGCCTAACTTGACGAGTAGGCGCAGTAAAGGAAAACCCTAAATTTTAGGGTTTGCACCTTATATAATCTCCTTAAAACCTTGAGGTTGACCTTCCATCAACCTCCAAACCATAAGAACGTCAGTGCTAAACCCTAATATCAATTTTCTCTCATAATGTGAGCTAGAGTGACTTTTGGAGCTTAAAAGAAAAAGATAGTGAGAAGAAGGAGAAGATCCAGTAAACAAAGCCCTCACTCTTGAGCTTGACCATCTTGTGGACTATTGATTTTGCATCTTTATATATCTCCAGGGCAAAATGGTCCCATGGTGCGCTAGATCTAGCTTTTGGTCAAGCATGGATGCATGCATGGATTTTAGGGTATATTTTCCCTCTTTGGCCATTTTGACTTCAAGACACGCATTGGACATGCATGTCCGTAAAGTATCCATCTTTGGAACATTTTTAGGATTAGAACCTCTTCTGGAAAGCCGGAATTCTAGATCCCTAGAGTCTTGAACAACATGGCTAAGCTTTTGGGCGTTCCAACCTTTGTTAAGGGCTTTAGAGCATTCATAGTGGTTCTAGAGGATAAAGTTGGAAACTTTATCCTTCTAGACACCTTTAGGTTTCGGATCTAAGCCTTAGAGTCCTTGTATTTTCCCGAGCTGCTAGATGTACTCGGCGAGTTGGGGTCAACATGGACTGTTGACCTTGACTGTTGACTTAGACTTTGAACAGGGTTGACCAAGTTTGACCTTGAGGGCATTTTTGGTATTCCGGTATTTTGACAAAGTTAGTCACATGATGATTATAGGCAGTTGAGTTGGAGCTGCACATTGGTACTTATTCGATCATATCTTATTAGTTTCATTTTGAAAAGGTGAGTCTCCTCACCATACCAATGGGTCGAAGGCACCAAGGCCGGTCCATTCTATGATATGTGGTACATTAGTGATGCAGTGTTATGTGCATGATTGTTGATTATATGCTAGTTGTATATGTGTTACACTTGTATGGAAGACCATGGGGGAGCCCATGACACTTGGATGTAAGACCATGTGGAGAGCCCATGACTTTCCTATTAAAGACCATGGGGGAGCCCATGACACCTGGATGTAAGACCATGTGGGGAGCCTATGGCTTTCCTATTAAAGACCATGGGGGGAGCCCATGGCACTTAGGTGTAAGACCATGTGGGGAGCCCATGACATCCTTGATTAAGACCCTGGGGGAGCCCACGACATCCCTACATATTGTATGCATGGATTATGTAGCTTTTATATCTAATTTGGTATATGCGATTATGTGGATTGTGTGGGGTATGCTCTAGGGAGCTCACTAAGCATTAACTTATAGCTTGTTGATTTGTTTCAGGTACTTTTAAGCCTAAGGGCAAGGACGAGGCTTAATGGCACGGTATGCACTCTCCAACATTTGATTTGATGAGACACTCTGATGTTTGAAATAAAATGTTAATGTTATGAATTTTGAAAACAATAGTCATTGTTACTTCATATTTGTTGGGAATGTTTGGTTAATTAAAAATGAAAAAAATTTATTTGAAAATTTGGGTTGTTACAAGTTTTCAGTTATTTAGGAAAAGCTTAAAGAGGAGTTTTTATTTGCGATTTTCTTCGGAAAACTTGGAAAATATGTTTGGTTAAGCTTTTGAGTTTTAATTATCCGTTTTTTAAAATTAGAAAATATGTTTGGTTGCATACTTTTTTGTTGGCTTTTAATTTCTACTTTTTGTTAGTTTAAAATAGGGTTTAAACTATTTTTGAATAGGGTTAGGGGTAGGCGGAGTAGGTGGATTTGGGTCGGATGGGTAAGGTGGATAAGGTCTATAGGGTGGATAGGATAAGGTGGGTATATATGGTAGGTATGAGTATGTAGGGTGAGGTGGATGGGGGGTAGGTTTGGGGTGGATGGATTTACGATAGGTAAGGGTTGGAAGCTAGGTGGATGGTGGTAAGTAGTAGGGTGGGTAGGGCAGTGGGTGGATGAGGTTAGACATGTGAGGTGGGGTCAGTGTAAGTGTAGGGGCAGGGGTAGGGTGAGGTTGGATAGGTAGTATGGTGTGGGTGGGTAGAGATGAATACGGATGTTGTTGGGTGCGTATATGTTATATTTTAGAAAACGTTTGAAACTGGAAAAATTTTGAAAATAAAAGTTATCAGTTTTCCATATTTTTTTAAGTATTAGAAAATGGAGAATTCTAATTTTTCTGGAAATGTTTTAGAAAAATTATTAAATCAACGATGTGGAGCCAATTGCAACCCCTCCCCCCCCCCCCCCCTCCCCAAACATATGGCTGACAATTCTCGACACGTCACGACACGAAATAAATGAGTCATATATGAGTTTCTCAAAAAATAAACGGGTTGATCCGTCAACCCGTTTATAATCATAATAAAAAAAATTATTTTATTTTTAAATGTATTTATGTATCAAGTATTAATATTTAATAAGTATTATATAATATATATCATTGATTCATAGACCATTTGACTGTTTTGACATTTTGACTCGTGGTGGATGGTCTAAGGTCGTAAGTCGTAACCTATAAGGCTAAGTTTGTAACATGTTTCTATGAATGTTTTTACTTTTCATTTGGATGTTTAAGACTTAAATGTCTAAAATTCGGACCCACAAACCCAAATCTGACCCATGAACCCGC
The DNA here is from genome assembly GCF_051521515.1 of Lactuca serriola. Classification (NCBI taxonomy): domain Eukaryota; kingdom Viridiplantae; phylum Streptophyta; class Magnoliopsida; order Asterales; family Asteraceae; genus Lactuca; species Lactuca serriola. Next base: position 338,732,688 of record NC_136412.1, read on the forward strand.
CAACCTGTGAATCCGTATAAATAAATGGGTTGACGGATCATATATGGGTTTTTGTTCCAAACCCGCCAACCCGTGACCTGTATATTTAATTGGGTTGTGTTTGGGTTGACATATGTTGACCCGCCAACCCGCGACATGCCAACCCGAACACGACACGATTGCCAGGCCTACCCAAACACAACATTGTTGCTCGTTGCCTCCTCAACGCCCTTTAGTGTCATTTTCTTTTTTTTGTTCCTCTCTGCTTTTCTTCTTTTCTTGGCCTTTCAACGACATTTTTCATGGAAGAACACCATCCCCTCAAGGAGGGGTGGAGAGATAACAAACATTGATGTTGATGTGGATGCGCTGTGAGAAAGACCATATAGTTTAAAGGAAACTATTTTGACATGACATATCACGTCATCAAAAATCACAGAGCGCCATGTCGGCACACTATATAAAGTGTGACCGGTTTTACCTTCAAATTGCCATATAAAATCATACTTAAGATAAAATCGTCCATGTTAAACTTATTTGCTTTTATGTTAATATCCTTTATAACTATATATATATTACATAATAAAGACAATCCGGTTTTTTTAATATTAGGTTTACTCTTTCTTGTATTTGGTTATAAAGCAACAAAAAAGAAAAAAAATCCCAAAAAATTTATACAAAGTTTTCCTAAATGTTAAACTACCATAAATGATTCAATTTACAGGTCACATCGGACAAGCTAATGCATGGCACAATTATGACTTCCATGAAAATGAGCTAGTAAAAATATTTGATACATTTTTTATGAAGTTATGAACTGACTGTATTCATATATACATACATCCATAGATATAAAGATAAGATAGATAAAGGATACCAATTTTGTGTTGGAAAATCACCCCATGTTCTACTGCACCATATTCACCCCTACAAGGAGATATGAGTGCGTATCCCATAATAACTCATCATGTCGTCCTCCTCAACAAATATGTTTAAAAGATCAATAATTTTTTTTTATCTCAATAATAAAATTCATACATCTACATACTTTGTATATTATTATACTTGTAGGTAAGTAACATATCTTGTATATAATGTGGCAAATACTTGTACTAATCGACAAAACCAACAAAGCCAACCGAAATAATATTATTATACTTGTAGGTAATTAACATATCTCGTATAAAATGTGGCAAATACTTGTCCTAATTGACAACACCAACAAAGCCAACCGAAGTAAACAACATGAAATCGTGTATATTTGGTTAACTTCTTTATTTTCATATCTCAAAGACAATTCTTCGTATTGCTATTGTTTAAAAAAAAAAATACAAATATATACTAAACTATTCCTAAATTATTCCACATATGTCCACAGTAGGACTTGAACCCTCAACCTCAAGGAGAGAGGGAAACATCGGATACTGCTGGGCTAGAAGTCCTTTGGTACAAGTCCTTCCTATTCTAACCTAATAATTGCTATACAAAACTTAATTTCCTTCCTTTTTAATTCTTTGATAATATACATATGTTTAGGCCTGACAATCATGTCGTGTTCGGGTTGGCTTGTCGCGGGTTCGCGGGTCAAAATATGCCAACCCAAATACGACTCATTTAAATATACAAGTCACAGGTTGACGGGTTTGGAACATAAACCCATATATGACCCGCCAACCCATTTATTATACAGGTTCACAGGTTGACGGGTTCGTGGGTTAGATTCCATAAATAAAATTGACAATTAAACATTAATAAATTCTTGATGGTTGATGCAAACATATCCGAATTTTAGACACTTAAGTCTTAAACATCCAAATGAAAATTAAAAACATTCATAGAAACATGTTCAATCGAAGACATTGGAGTACCAGCGACAATGGGGACGTGGTACTTGTCCATCACCCATTTCGTGACAATAGTCCAGAACCGGGCAGAAGAAATCTCTGAGTGTCGAGAGGTGGAAGAGAGACTCTGAATGAGTTGTTGCCATAGGACCGACCCGTAGTCCATGTTGATGCCATTGTAGATCTCGTACATGATTGAGAGAAACAAACGACTTGCCCCATCGGATCCAGCACTTCGTTCAGATAAGCCCTTGAAAAGAACAGTGAACATCCCATTCCACTGAGGGGGCAGGCACGACTTTTTGAATTTCGTGACTGTAGTGAGCACCTCAGTGTACCCCATGTTGTAGAACATGTTGAACAGATGACCCATTGGAATGGTTTCAGGATTAACCCTCGAAGAATCAGGTTCAAACCCTAACAGCATACAAAACCTTTGCTTAGAAATCGACGCCTTGTGCTCAAAGACATCGAAGAAAATCCTGTCGACGACCTTGTCGTAGTGAGCTGTAGCAAAAATTTGTGACAGGAACTCCATTGGAACAGCTTCAGCCCTGGTAAGAGCAGGAGCGATTGGCGAGAACTTCAGGCATTCAATGATGGGAAACATGAAAGCGTCATATGCCTGAGGAGTAAGATCAATGATCAAACTCTGCTGGGGACGAATGGGCAAGATGTGAGAAGTTGCGTGAACAGATGAAGAATCCGCCATTGTTGAGATGAAAGTGGGAGAGATGATGAACAGTAGAGGTTTAGAGGATTTTCTTGCTCTTTGGGAATGTAGGTGCAATAAAGAGGTAAACGGTGGATCACATTGCCTTTTATACTGTGGGTAAAGGAGAGAGAAAAATCTTTCCCAAATCTTCGATTGAAAAAACGAAGGGTTTTTCGGAGGTGACTGACGCGTGACAGTTGGGTGTGCCGATGATCACGCAGGAGAGAGAGTGTCAGTCCCTAATCACACGCCTTCCCATCAGGCGCCGTTTGGAGATGAAATGGTTCCTATTCGCACGCTTTTCCCTGTTGCGCCGTTTGAAATCAAATCGATTGGACTCCCGCCTGAGTCATCATTTCGTCATCTTATCCCTTTAGAGATTAACGACATCTTTAAAGTAAAATCCCCACGTGGATCAATATTAACCACAACCTTTTATAACAACCAATCCAATTAAAATTCCTTAGAATTAATGAAACCAGAATTTTGGAAAATCAAAAAGATTTTCGTGCTGAGTGTGTAAAAGAAAAAGAAATAAAGCAACACTTTTGAGGGATTATGTGATGTCAATAAAGACACGAAACAATGGATCCCGGGCACGAATCTCTTCCTTCAAAGTCAAGAGAGACTTTAAAGTGTTTGTGTGGTTTCCCGTTGAATAACGATCAGACACTTATTAAGAAGTGTTGAAAGGCTTCTTTTAAGTAGGCTTATGGGGTGGCTTTCGCTTCGATTCATAATTCCTGATCTTGATATAAGATAGAAATCGAACGAAGTACTTGTGAGACCAATGTAGTCTGTTGAACAAGTAGGTTGGAGATAATTTAAGTGGCAAGGTAAACTAATGTATGCGAAATCTGAAAAAAAAAATTAAAACTGGATCCCAAGGGAAGAAATGTTATTGGATTTAACAATTTCATAGGAATCACTCAAAAGAAAAATAGAGATTTCATGTTGTACCCCCATGGATATTTTCGTCAATTCATTAGTGAAAGCTAGAGCAAGTTAATTGTTCACCGTCAATGCATAGCAGGTATTGAATTGTGGGTTTCACTTAGCACGTAGTGACACGAAGCTAAGATCACGAACACAGAGATTGTGCAAACATAAACCTCAGTGGTAATGTCTGAGAGTCTCAAGGGTTACGTTTGTGAAACGAATGAGATGGAGAAAAAGTAATGTAGATGGTGTAAAGAGACCAAAGTACCTCTGCTATAAAAATAGGGACTAAGCAGAAAACTCTTATCTCATGTGAGAAGAGAGTTAGGTAGCTCATGATTAGAATAAATATGAGAGCCTAATTGGGAAGACAGGGTTTGTGTGTACCAAGTCAGTAAGACTATTATTCAGAATCAGATGAGGCTTTGGACACATACAACAACATGCTTCTAGGGACACTTAGCTAGTGAAATAAGTTACCCACAATGAAATAAATAAAAGCCAAAATAAAATAAAATAAAAAATATTTTTGGAGTTTTTGAATACGAAAAAAAAATAAAAAAAATATTTTTGGATTTTTTTTTTGATAAAAATAAATAAGACATAAAAAAATGAATACAAAAAAAAATGTTGGAACCGAACCCGAGCGTTCGGTTTATTTCGGGTGAGAAAATATTTTTGAACCGAACCCGAGCGTTCGGTCTATTTCGGGTGAGAAAATATTTTGGAACCGAACCCGAACGTTCGGTCCATTTCGGTTGCAAAAAAATAAGTTTGAAAAAGAAAAGAACTTCGACAATAAGATAAATAAATTTGGAAAAATAATAGAAAAGATTTACAACCAAGGAAACTACCTTTGAGCGATAAGCGAAGATCAGATGATACAACCAAACCCGAGCGTTCGGTTCATTTCGGTACATCAGATCAAGACCCGAACCCGAGCGTTCGGTCTATTTCGGCATATAAGAGACCCGAACCCGAACGTTCGGTTTATTTCGCTTCTTACTTTTGATCTTGAGAGGTAATTTTTGGTACTGACTCCGATTCCATCATTCCAAGCCCTTGTAGAATTTTGTTGAAAGAAGCTTCAGGAAGAGCTTTGGTGAAGATGTCGGCCAGTTGATCAGTGGTTCGAACAAAATGAATTTCGACGTTCCCATCTTCCACATGATCCTTAATGAAGTGATACCTCAGTGTTATGTGCTTAGTCTTGGAGTGTTGCACTGGGTTATGACAGATCCTAATTGCACTTTCAGAGTCGCAATATAGTGGGATCTTTTTTATATTGAGCCCATAGTCCCGAAGCTGGCTTTGGATCCAAATCACTTGAGATGTACAGGAGGCAGCTGCGATGTATTCTGCTTCAGCAGTAGACAGAGATACACAAGTCTGTTTCTTTGATTGCCAGCTAACCAACTTCCCGTCAAGGAATTGGTAGCCTCCTGTGGTGCTTTTCCTGTCTAGTCCACAACCTCCAAGGTCTGCATCTGAGTAGGCTTGAACGAAGAAACCTGAGTTTGATGGATACCATAAGCCGAGAGAGGTAGTTCGTTTCAGATACCAGAGAATGTTCTTCACTGCAAGCATATGAGGTTCACGAGGATTCGCCTGAAATCTAGCATAGTAACAAACAGAAAACACTATATCAGGCCTGCTAGCAGTAAGGTACATTAAAGAACCGATCATCTGTCGATATAGCGTAATATTGACTGCTGGCTTATCCAAGGATGGAGTGAGCTTGGTGCCGAACGCCATTGGAACTTTAACCTTTGAGTCTCCCATCATGCCGAACTTAGCAAGGAGAGTCTTGGTGTAGGCTTCCTGGTTAATAAAGATGTCTTCGGGTCCCTGTCTAATATTTAAACCAAGAAAGAAATTAATCGGACCCATTGAGCTCATTTCAAATTTAGTCTCCATCAGCTTTCTGAATTCAGCTGTTAAGCTAGGATTCGTTGAGCCAAAGATGATATCATCGACGTAGATTTGAACAATCATAAGGTGGTTACCTTCCTTCTTACGAAAGAAGGTTGGGTCAACCGAACCTTGTTTGAATTTGGAAATCTTTAAAAACTTGGTTAGCGTTTCATACCAGGCCCTAGGTGCTTGTTTCAGTCCATATACCGCTTTGTCCAGAATATAGCAGTGATTGGGGTATTTTTCATTCACGAATCCCGGAGGTTGCTCCACGTACACCATTTCTTCAAGTTCTCCATTTAGAAATGCGCACTTTACGTCCATTTGGTAGACCTCAAATTTCTTGTGTGCAGCATAGGCAAGAAATATTCGAACAGATTCCAGCCTAGCTACATGAGCAAAAGTTTCCTCATAATCGATTCCTTCCTCCTGGCAGTATCCTTTCACAACTAGACGAGCTTTGTTTCTTATTACATTTCCTTCCTTGTCCATTTTATTTCTAAAGACCCATTTGAGACCAACAACCGAAGCATCTTGAGGAGTTGGAATGAGGCGCCAAACTTTATTTCTTTCGAACTCATTAAGTTCGTCTTGCATAGCTTGAACCCAATCAGAATGATCAAGAGCAGTGTTCACTGTTTTTGGTTCAACTTTTGAGACGAAAGAGTTAAACATGCAGAACTCTACTTTTGAGAATAGAGATGCTTGCTTTGCCTTCAGTTGAGATCGGGTCAGGACCTTTTCAGAGACATTACCCACTACCTGTAAAATGGGATGATCTCTGGTCCACTTGACAAGAGGTGGGTAATTTGGATCATAGGATGGATCCAATTCGGCATTTACCATCTCTTCTAATTCGGATTGACTGTCATCATCATAAAACATATCGGCATTCTCCCCCTCGACTGATGAGCTTTCAGGGGTATCTTGACTTTCCGGTGCTACAGGAGTTTCGGGTGCATTTGAGCTTTCGGTAGCTACAGTACCTTCGGGTGCAGTAGAACTTTCGGGAGCAGATGGAGAAGAGTTTTCCCCCTCAACTTGTGAACTCGACTGTTTTGAAGAAGATGGATTCTCCCCCTTAACTTGTGAACTCGGCTGTTTTGAAGAAGATGGATTCTCCCCCTCAACTGAAGCACCTTGCTGAGAAGGTTTATGTGGAACTGATTCTCCTTCACCCAGTCGTTTGGCAGCTTCATCGACAATTTGCTTCAAATGGTCAACTTTGTTGTCTGCTGCATTGGCTTCTGAGAGAGTAGCCTTCTCCGGTTCATCAAATAACTCCACAAATTGCTCAAACAAATTTGCAATCGAGGCTGTGACTTGGCCTGTTTGAGAGAAGATTTCTCCTACTGATTCTTCCGTGGCCTTCAGCTTCTTGACATAGCTGTCATTGAAAGTCACATAATACGTTTCTTCAATCTTCCTCGAATGCTTGTTTAAAACCCTGTATGCTTTAGAAGTGAGAGAATATCCCAGAAAAATCCCTTCATCGGCTTTTACGTTGAACTTGTTACGATGTTCTTTAGAATTGAAGATAAAGCATCGTAAGCCGAATACGTGGAAGAATTTGACGTTTGGCTTTCTGTTGTTGATGATCTCATAAGGAGTAAGAGTGAAACACTTATTGAGATAGGACCTATTCTGCATAAAACATGCTGCAACAATAGCATCAGCCCAGAAATATAGAGGTAGAGAAGCGAAACTTAGCATGGTTCGGGCCGCCTCACACAAAGATCGGTTTCATCTTTCGACAATCCCATTCTGTTGAGGGGTGTAGGGAGCTGAGAAGTTGTGACTGGTTCCTTTTTCTGCTAAAAAGTCTTCAAATTCTTTATTCTTGAACTCCAGCCCATTGTCGCTTCTGATGTTGCGAACGACTTTCCTCAGCTGCACTTCAACCTGCTTGATAAACATCTTTAGCTTGAGAGTTGCCTCAGATTTGTGCTTCAGAAAGAACACCCATGTAAAACGTAAAAAGTCATCAACAATAACAAGAATATACTTGCTACCGCCAATGCTTTCGATAGAAGATGGACCACATAAGTCAATGTGAATTAACTCAAGTGGTTCAACGACTTTAGTGTTTATTATGGATGGGTGACTTTGACGACTCTGCTTCCCCATTTCACATGTAGCACACAAATGTTCTCGATCAAACTTGAGCAATGGAAGACCCCGAACATGACCTCCTGTGACAAGTTTGTTGATATCCTTGAAATTGAGATGGGAGAGTCTTCGGTGCCACAGCCAGCTTTCGTCAGAATGTGCTTTGGATAACAGACAGATAGCTGGATTTCCTTTGTTAGGTTTGAGATTGAGAAGAAACATTTCGCCTTTGCGCTCTGATTTGAGAATCACTCTTTTTGTTTTCTTCTCTATTATTTCCGAACCCTCATCGTCAAATGAAACTTTAAGACCGGTACCTCCAACAAGCTGAGATACACTGATGAGGTTATGTTGTAGTCCTTCAACGTATGCAACTTTTCTAATCGTGAAGTCTCCATTTGTTATCATTCCATAACCTTTTATCATGCCATATGAGTTGTTCCCGAACTTGATATTCCCGCTGTTTGGAAGAGATCGGAATTCCCTCAGCTCTTCCTTCCTTCCTGTCATGTGACGTGAGCAGCCACTGTCAATATACCATTCTTCGTCGAACTGCTCGTCACTGATAACCTGCAGAAATCAAGCAGATTTAGGAACCCAAAGTTTCTTGGGTCCACGTGAGCCTTTCACAGGAACAGGAATAGTAAGAGAAATGTCAACAAGATATGTTCTTTTTATTAAAGTTGTTTCATCTTTCTTTTTAATAGTGAAAACTTTAATTTTGTTGGGATTTGTTACAGTCGGTTTGGATTCAGGTTCAGGCGTTTGGGCCTTGGAATGCTTTTGATCATTCTTGACTGAGGAAACCTTCGATTTTCCTTTCAAATCTGTTGAAGATTTTGGATTTTGAGTTTGAATAGAATTGGATTTAGACTGGGGTTGAAAAGAATTAGAATGAGAGAATTTAGACTGAGAAGTTTTCTTGACTTGACGTTCTAGGTGGCCCTTTTGTTTTTGGTCATTAGTGGGACCGAACCTTGAACCTTGGTAGCTTTTGCTCTCGGAACCGAATCTATGCATTCGGTAGCTTGTGTTCTCTGAACCGAACCTTTCCCTTCGGTTGTTATTACTTTCTTGCGGTCTAACTGCTCTTTTCTCTGACTTTCTGTGATGATCAGAAAAATGGGCGTTTTGAGATCGCCAGAACTATTTTCGCTCTGAGAGATTCTTTTTGTATCTCAGATTCCTTTGCTGCTTCTGATCCTTCACTTGCTTCGGCTGTCGGTGAATGTTGGCTTTTTGCTTCTGCTTTTTGTCAGCCGGTTCACTTTGAACTGATGATGTTTCGCTTGAAGGAGTGACTTCTTCTACAGGAACTTCTTTTGCACCACTGGTACTTGGCACATCGAAGTTGTCAGGCTTGTTTAGTGGCTCTGGCACATATCTGCCTTTGGTTTTCCAGGACGTTCGCTCTGATAGACCAACAGTTTCGTCTGCATTATCTATAGGAGCAGACCAGAAAAACTCATCACAACCATCTGCATTATCTTCGTTTACTATGGCGGTGAGTTCGGCTGTCTGATGTTCGGTTACTCCTGTGACCTTATACACCTGATTTGGTGTTGTTCTCACCTTTTGGTACACCACGACCTTTTCTTCAAGAATCGGGGACTTATTTTGGGATAAACGAGCGAACTCCACATAATTTTCGGAAATAATATTTTTGTGGTTTTCGGGTTCGCTCTTGACAAACTTAGAACAGTCGACTTCATCCCCTACAAAAATTTCACTCATATCATCATCCTCATTGAGCTCAGACGCGTTTTCAACATCAATTTTATTTTCTGAGCTCAAGTTGGCATTCAATGAGTCAAACTTTTGTATGGCTTCGGTCCTTAGTTTCAGTTTATCGTTTTCATCCAAAAGGTTTTTCAGCATGTCCTTATGGTCCTTGGACTTTATAAAAGATTCAATTTTGTCCAGACCATACATATAAGTCGGATTCACATCATTAGATGAAACTACACTTTCGCAATTATATGCTTCAGCATCGATTTCATCCTCCTTAAACTCAAGGAAGGGCAAAATCATGCGATGAATTTTCTGCCATATTTCACAGTTCAGATGAAGTGGAGTGATGTTAGCATAAAGACGTTTAGCAATTAAACAAAAGACATTTCTTTGTTTCAAAAGTTTTAAATTGTCTCTTTGCAAATAAATGTTTTCATCTTTGGATTTAATCAGCTCCGACTCCTTCAGCTCTATCCACATCCTCCGTTCCTCACTCTTGGAAGACACCCTGCTTATTTGGTCAGTTAGGTTAGAATTGGTGACCCGTGTTTGATTTAAACTGCTATCTAGATTTGAGATTCTTGAATTTAAGCTTTTTAATTCTTTTTCATATGAATTTTGTGGGACTTTGAATGAAACAAAAATGGATTGTACCTTCTTGATCAATTCATCTAGCTCATTGATCTGCACGCTGAGAGGTTTTGTTGTGAAGCATAGGTCCTCTCGCTCCTTGGATTCTTCATTCCCACCATCCGTATTGTATCCCCTCATTTGAGATACATCTGTCACCATCAAACACTTCCCACCGCTTTCTTCACCTCTTGCAACGTATGCCTTTCCATGAGATGGCTTCCTGACCTCATCATCCTCTGATTCGGTTGACCAAACTTGCACGCCACCGAACTCATCATCCGCTGTCGAACCCTGCACAATTAAAGCATTCATTGAAGGGTTAGCAGTAGCTTTCTTTCTCTTGATCTCTTCCAGCTTTTTCATCAACAAGGCCTCTTCATCTTTTTCCTCATCCTTCTCTGCCATTTTCTTTAGAACGCAGTCTTTGGCATAGTGGTTCTTTCCTCCACAATAGTAGCAGTTCACACCTGAATCTCCTTCAACTTTCGCCTCTTTCTTTGGTTCCTCTGTCTTCGGTTCCTCCCTAACCTTTTCAGAACTGTAGCTTCCCTGCCAATTTCGGTTCTTATTGGTAGGGAACCTTTTCTTAATGAATCTCTTTGGATTCGACACCATCATTGCATAGTCTTCAGAAGTAAGATCATAATCTTCTAAGTTGAGATCTTCATCTTCTACCACACTTTTGCTTTTGGACAAGAGGGCTAAGGACCCTAAACTGGAGACCACATTTTTCTCTTGCAAAACAATCTTTTCTTGGGATTTCAAAATCCCCACCAGCTTTGCCAACGAATAAGATTTAAATTGCTCATGAGCTTTAACAGTGGACACAACCGCTCTCCACTCGGATCTAAGGCCATTCAAAAAGGTTACTTTTGTTCAATCAACTTCCTTTCTATATCGTGTTTGATCATCTTGCTAAGAAGATGATTGAAGCGATCGAACGTCTGAGTAACAGTTTCATCAGAATTCTGCTTAAATTCACCAAACTCAGACAAAAGCAAGGTCTGAATAGAATGCTCCAAATCTTCATCTGTGGAATATAGCTCTCGCAGCCTATCCCATATTTCTTTAGCAGTTTTGCATGAACTCACTAGCCTGAATGTATCTGATTGCAGAGCAAATCGAATCAGTCTCAATGCTTTAATGTTGCATTGAAACTTTTCCTTTTCGTCTTGAGCAACATCCTTTACGTCCTTTAACAGATCATTGTACTCTTTTTGAGTTTTAATGATTTTTTATGTTCCAGAGTGAGCAAATGGTCCAGAAACGATTGCTTCCCAAATAAGGTATCCATTGTCTTCCGATCCGATGACATAATCTTCAAAGTGATGTGCCCAGACTTCGTAATCCTGGGTGTAAAGAATAGGAATCTTCGTCGTCGATCCAATGCTGTTAGAGATGTTGATGGGATTAGATTGTGACTCGTCCATGCTTGATCGTTTTTAACCTGTTTGAAAGATCAGACTTGTAATATTTAATATTAGGGCAAACAAATAAATGCTGAGTTACGTCAATAATGGAATGACGGCTCAATAGATATTAGTTAATGCGGAATAACCCTAATCACAAACTCTTTCACAGAAAAGATGTGTATGAATTACACAGCCTCCTGCTCTGATACCAATTGATGAGTTATTAATTAACTCTTTGATCTATTAGATCTTTGTAACAGGTATTCGATGAACGTAAAAACAGTAAACAAAGCACAAGTATGAATCAAGATGTGTCGAATGATTAGATTACTCAATCCTCAGCAGAGCTCGACTAAGAACTTCCGCTGTAGAGGATTCTAGGGTTACAAAACAAGAACGATAAATTTGCTGAATAATAAATCTCTAATCGTTACTAATCGTCGTCCGTTCTAGGATGCATGCAAGCATCTATTTATACGAAACCCTACAAAACTCACTGATGGACAGGCCCATACCGGAGATACATATTGGACTAGCTAACGAGCCCAATAGACGCAACACAAAATACGACCCAACACTAGCCCATGCGGCCCATGTAATCTTGTATTTTATCACTATTATTTCAATGCTCTCATTATGAGAAAATATATTGTCCAATATGATATCAGACTAAACCCATCTAGCCTAATTTCTTCTTCACGATCCTCGTGTTAACGTGCACCAATTGTGCTGCCAATCAACCTTCTGCTCTCTCCAGTTTTCTTTTTTTTTTCTTCATTTCTTTCACCGTATACTCTCATTATGGGAAAATATCTTGTCCAATAGTACTTCATGCGATCCCTTGAGTTTACGGTAAGATGAGAGAGTACAAGACAAGAATTTAAACCGATTTGGTATAATCGGAGAGAGAAACCTTTGTATACTCTAGAATGCCCACGCCTACCATGTTTTAAATAAAGGCCCAATAGAAAACTGTCAGCTCATGAAAAAGCGTAACTACTTTAGATGCCATTTGAAATTATAAAACGTCATCATTGAGCTCCAATATATGTGCCATGATTTGATTTTTCAATATTGAAACATTCCATTTGTTTTTTCAGAAGTTTCATAATCATTAATCCACCCTTTAGCTTTGCATATGACAAAATAGTATCCATTGGAATTACAATTAGAATTATTTTTCCATCATTAGAAGTAACCAAGGTTATGAAGAGTTCCATCTAGTCACAGGAAGAATGACTTGAATCATTAACTAGAATTTGTGAAATCTTGGTTCAGATTGGTTTTTCCTGAGACGTCAAGGATTTCAAGTGATGTGTGTGAAAGTGCTAGAGAAATTAGGTTTTGGAAATAGGAAAAGTTGTTTGTGCATCACATTATATGGTGATAGTTGTGGATCATTGCATTGAATTTTGTAACACCATATGTTCCAAATTATTTTTGTTTGAAACCTAGGGGTGATAGGATAAAAGTGATAGAGATATGGACGAAAGAAATAAATGGAGTAATAAAGGAATTGTTTGTTGGGTTTCACTTTTCATCGTGGTAACAATTATGAAAAGATTATAAAGATAAACTTTTATGCAAACCTACATCCTAGTAATTATTTACTAGAGATGTCTCGGGATATGAGGCATTGTGTGTGCATAGTGTAACAAGTATAATATTTGGAAAAGAAAACAAGTTTTTCACACTCTCATGGTGAAAATGAGAATGATCATAAAAAAATTTATTGAAAAACCATAACTTCAAGTTGGTATTTACTCGAATGATCAAGGGTTAATCTGTAACGTCCAGATTCGCTAGGTAAAAACTCTTGCATTATACTTCTTTTACAAGTGGACTAGACTTGAGTACGATAAGCGTACACAAGGTACGCACGACATACTCCCATGCATGCACAAGGTCGGGGAGTCCCCTACGTACGTTGGGCGTACCCATGCGTACACAGGGCGTATGCGAACCAGATGAATACCCTAAATTTTAGGGTTTGCACCTTATTTAAGTTCATTAATCCCCTCAAAAATTTCACCTTATTATCCCTATTTCCTTTTGTTCAAATCTAGAAACCCTAGTTGTCTTGAAGAGAGTTCTTGAGCTTACTAAGAGTTTCGGGTGTTCCTTTTATGATTTTGAAGAAGAAGGAGGCTTGAGGAGAAGAAAAGGACAAGAAGAAGCTTGTAGATCCAGGGGTTGTTCATCATTTCTAGCTCATTGGAGGTATAAAGTCTGAAGCTTGCTCATTCTAATTCTAGATCTTGGTTTACAAAAGAACTTAACATATTTTGGTCCGATAACTTGGTCTCTTTGAGTATGGACTACTCCATACCATTTGAGCTAACCTTTTGGGCTCTTAGGGGTGCATGGAATCATAAAAATTGTATCATGGAGGTTAGAACTCAACCATGCATGAGTTGGTGACCATTTAATGGAGATAGAAGGATTACTCCATGGTGTGAGTCCCATTAAGTCATGTAAAAGCATAAAGTTTTTCTCTTTATGACTTAATACACTACATTTGACATTGGATCTGATTTTGGACACCAAAATCTTAATGGGTTAAGTAAAACACTTGATGAATGGGTGTCTGACCAGTACGCCGGGCATACTCATGAGTATGTTACGCGTACAGGACCAACACCCCGATTTCTGGATTATCAGCGTACGCTGGGAGTACATGCCAGGTACTTCGTTTGTAAGTTTTTCTGTGGGCTTTTGGCATTTTGGGCTCAAGATTTGTTCGAATTCTGTGTTCATCGAGTTTGGGCCTTAGGCCCATTTGTAGTATTAGGTCATTCGTGAGCCTTAGGCTAACATGGAGTTCTTAGGCCCATGATTGGGCTTTAGGGTCCTTTTTTTAGTTGGACTTGGAATGCATTTTGGGCTAGTTTTGATTTGGGTCTTGATAGGGTAGGCTCAATAAGGCAGGGTTTAAGCATCCTTTTTACCCTTAAGTCTGAATTTAGGGTTTGGACTCTCGGGGTTAGATTATTGACCTAATTTCTAATCAAGGTTTTATACTTATGATCTAGTAAGAGGATTCCACGATTTAGCAGCCCGAGTGTGATTTTTTATCTTCAGTCTGAGGTGAGTTTCCTTCACTATATTTGTGGGTCAAAGACACCAATGTCGACCCACTCGTTTATGCTTGTAGTGTGATTATTGTCTTCGAGACAATTGTCCAATATGCCTATATTTTCTTGATGTCTTTGTGACTCTTTTTTTATGATATTATGTGGTGGTGGCAGGGGAGAAATAGACCCGGTATCGATTGAAGAGACCAAAGGGGTTTAAATATACCTAGTATATGTTGAAAGAGACCGAAGGGGTTGTAATATAACCAGTATCGGTTGAAAGAGACCGAAAGGGTTGCAAGCACCCATATATACTTGTCTTTTATGTATGTATGGTATAGGGTATTTTGGCAGAACTCACTAAGCTTTGTGCTTATGGTTTTCAATTTATGTTTCAGGTACTTTCAACTCAAAAGGGAAGGGTTCGGCCTAATCGCACCGCATCCACCTATGATTTTCCACATCACGTGATGTTAGGATTTTGTACTCTGATAATATGTTATTGTGATAGTTTTTATCTTATTATTGTATGATTGTAATGAATTTAAAAGTGAAAATTTTATTTGAATTTTTGGGATGCTCCAAGTTGGTATCAAAGCCTTGGTTTGAGGGATTCAGGCATGCTTTTGGGTGTGCCTAAACTCAAATTGAGGATTTGGTAGATTTTCTATAAAAAGCAACATTTTAATCAATGGAATTAAATAAAAGAAAGAGGTGTGATGCATGCAATAAGCCGAGCTCAAGCAAGTCTTCCCAAAATACCCATATGTGTTACATTTCATGCTATGATGTGATAATTTCATGCTAGATTAAGGCTAAGGATCTGCTCAGAGTTGCATGATAGAATGCTAAGAGAGATGCCATTATGTGCCTATTGTATGAGATTATAGAATTACATGCTAGTATGAGATCAATTATCTGATAGGATGGCTTGTTTAGGTTGTGTTCTGATTTGAACTACTTGACGCTTGAATGTTGCGTGTTTTGCACTTTTAGGAATTTTATTAGTACCAAATGACTAGTGGATGAATGCGTTTGGTTACATATTATGGGGATTAGATAATTTGAGAAGGATAGGTTTAACTCTATTACACAACTCTTGTCTAAATCTAACCGTTGTAGTGTGGGACCTTTCATTCAAAGAATTATCTAGTACCGATAGTATGTAGTTATATTCGTATGGTAGTTAGTTAGTATTAGTGAGAGCTCCTTCTGCAGCTGATACCTGATAGTGGTGAGGAAAGGAACCCTAGGGAGTTCCTGGATTATGTCTTGGCGCTTAGGACGCTAGGTACTAGGGGATGAGTATTATATGATAAGAAAGTGACTTGGAGGAGTCGGGGTGTTCCTTGAAAAAGGTATAGATATGTGTGGAAGGTAGTATTGGGCCCATACTACTGAAAGCACAAGATCTATACCTGAGACCAGGAAGACCACAATGAATCTGGGAAGCTTGAGAGCGCGAACCTCTTCGTGTGTGTACTGATTGTTTATGTGTTATGTTTCAGCATGGTGACGACACACGGTGGAGCAGGAGGTTCAAGATCTGGATCCAGTTTGGGCACGGGCACTGAACCAATTGATGAGGGTTTATGAGAGTTTACTGCTTTTGAGATTACTAAAGGTATCCTTGATGCGACCCCGGTGATGTTTGGGTCGATCAAGGAGGGTATCATCAAGTTGATGGAAGATCACCTTCGGATTTTCAAGGCCGACCTGTCCGCTAGCCAGTCTAGGGCCTGTACTCTCTCCTTCAAGGATTTCAGGGGATGTGGGGTGCCAGATTTCTTTGGGGGTGACAGACTCTATTGCCGCCAAGTGTTGGCTAGCATATATAGAGTGTGCCCAGATGAAGAGCTTCTGCCCCGAGGGTTCGAAGGTTCTATTTCCTATGGGATGTCTGAGGGAGCGATATTGGGATTGGTGGGAGGATTTTGGTTGTACTATGGGAGCCCCATCCATTGAGGCCATGTCTTGACCAAATTTTGTGACCCGATTCAGAGCAGAGTTTGCAGTAGTTGTTAAGGTGCAACAACTTGCAAGGGAGTTTCTGGATATGTATAAGACAACTGAGACCACGTCGGAGATCACCACCGTATTCTGGGAGAGAGTTCTATTGGTACCCCAATATGCCGCAAATGAGGAGATTCATAAGACTCGGTACCACGATATGTTGAGATCATATATTCAGGAGTTTGTTAGCTTTTCCGTCTATCCGACATTGGATGACATGATAGCTAAGGCCCGAGAGTGGGATATTGATTTGGAGAACCTAGGTAAGAGGAAGGCAGAGTAGGGGAAATGACTAGGGTTTTAGCTAAGAAACCCAAGGTATTTGATTCTAGATCGAGGGGCTAGCATGGTCGAGCCACTATGGCAAGTGCGACAATACTCATGACGGAGCCTGTAGGGTGGGTGGTTCAAGCTGCTATAAGTGTGGCAGGACAGGGCACTTTGGCAGGGATAGTACTGCTACCACCACCACCACCCAAATGACAGATCTGATTGTCTTCCATTACAATCAGAAGGGCTATAAGAAGGTCAATTGGCCGAGTTTAGCAGCAGCAGGACTAGTAGTAGCACCTGCTCCAACGACTTTACGGATTACTGATGTCCGCCAAGACAAGGTGGATACGCATGTTATGAGGGGTAGGGCTTTTCAGCTGAAAGCTAAGGAGGCTCGTGCATCACCAGATGTGGTGACGGGTATGTCTCTTTTCCTTATCTCTTTATTTATGTAGATTTCTTTGCTTATATTTGTGTGTCTTGTTTTGGGATCATTCCTTGTGAACGATATCTCTGCCTTGGTATTGTTTGATTCGGGGACTACCCGATCGTTTGTATCTCTTACACTCAGCAAGAGGTTTGCCGATGCTCCGGGGGAGCTGGATTACTCATTACAGGTTGAGATTGCTGATGATCGTCTTGTGCGAGTATCTAGGGTACATCAGGGTTGTGTATTGGAGTTGTTTGGCGAGTGATATCCGATTGATTTGGTTCCTATTCCCGTATGTGAGAGCAAGGTTATTGTGGGGATGGATTGGTTGAGCCCCAATGGGGCAATGATTGACTGCGAGCAACAATTGGTGCGTATCCGGACCCCAAGTGGGTTAGGGTTGGTAGTTTAGAGAGAGGATGTTTAGCGTAGGGTGATTTTATGTTCAGCAACTAGGGCCAGACATAATCTTCAGCGGGGTTATTCCGGATTTGTCGCCTATATTATAGATACCCGGGAGAAGGGTAAGGCGACTGTGGAAGATGTGTCGGTCATTCGGGTATATCCAGATGTGTTCCATAGTGATTCTTATGGAGTGCCTCCGGAGAGGAAAGTGGAGTTTCGGATTGACCTGGTTCCCGGTGCGGCTCCGATAGCCAAAGCACCTGATCGGTTACCACCTCCAGAGATGCAGTAGTTGTCTACACAGCTGCAGGAGCTGTTAGACAAAAGGTTCATTCGGCCGAGTAGTTCACCATGGAGAGCGTCGATCCTGTTTGTGAATAAAAAGGATGGGCACATCGGATGTGTATCGACTATCGGGAGATGACTAAGCTAATGGTTAAAAACCATTATCCACTCCCGAGGATAGACAATTATTTTTTACCAGCTTCAGGGTGCATCTCGGTTCTCCAAGATTCATTTGCATTCGAGTTATCATCAGATGAGGATCAGAGAGGAGGATATACAGAAGACAGCCTTCTGTACTCATTATGGTCATTACGAGTTCGTGGCGATGCCCTTCGGGCTCACAATGCTCCAACCGCATTTATCGACCTCATGAATCGTGTATGCAGACCCATGTTGGATCGGTCTGTGATTGTGTTTATCGATGATATCATGGTCTATTCTAAGACCCTGGAGCTGCATGAGGAGCATCTCAGGGAGGTATTAGAGACCATGAGGAAGGAGAGACTGTATGCGAAGTTCTCCAAGTGTAAGTTCTAGTTGAATGAGGTGCACTTTCTGGGGCACCTTTTCAACCAAAAGGATATACTGGTCGATCCGGCCAAGGTCGAGGCGGTGATGGAATGGGAGGTTCTGAAGTGTCCATTTGAGATTCGGTGTTTCCTTGGTCAGGAAGGTTACTATCGGAGATTCATTCAGGATTTTTCTAAGATAGTGGTTCCTTTGACTCAGTTGACGAAGAAGGTCGTCGTGTTTCATTGGGGACCTGAGTAGCAGACAGTTTTTGAGACCTTAAGGCAGAAATAGTGTAAAGCTTTTGATTTTGACCCTGCCTAAGGGTGTTGAGGATTTTGTATTTTATTGTGATACGTCAATCACAGGTATGGGTACAGTTCTGATGCAGATGGGTCACATTATTACTTACGCTTCAAGGAAGCTGAACCCTCATGAGTCGAACTACCCTACGCATGATTTAGAGCTTGTGGTTGTGGTGTTCACCCTCAAGATTTGGCGACAATGCCTCTATGGGGTCTGTTGTACTATCTACACAGATCACAAAATCCTGAGGTATTTGGTAGATCAACTAAATATGAACATGAGGCAACATAGGTGCTTGGATGTGGTGATGGATTATGATTGTGAGATCGTTTATCACCCAGGAAAGGCCAATGTTGTGGCCGATGCTCTCAGCCGCAAGTCGGACGTGGTTCCGACCAATGATGTGTGCTTGAGGATGATAGTGATTACTCTTATCTTGGAGTAGATCTGAGAGGATCAGATTGAGGTTATGAAGGAAGAGCACTGAACGAGTGAGCGAATTGTGGGTCAGGTAGCTTCCTTCAATTTGGATAGTCGGGAATTATTGACCCTTCATCGGATGGTATGGGTTTCATACTAGGGTGGTGCACTACAAATTTTGATGGAGGAGGCACACAATTCGAGGTTCTCTATTCATCTTGGGGCGACAAAGATGTATAAAGATCTCCGTCCTGCATATTGGTAGCCATGTATGAAGTGGTATATAGCTTGGTATGTAGAGAAAAGCTTGACTTGCAGGAAAGTCAAGGTTGAGCATCAGTGGCCTCACAACCAGATGTAGCCGTTATACATTCCCATTTGGAAATGGAAAGAGAATACCATGGATTTCATCATGAGGTTTCCTCAGAAAGCGAGTGGATTCGGTTTGGGTCATCGTTGATCGATTGACCAAGAGTGTGCATTTTATTTCGATTGAGGAGAGTATCTCTACAGAGAAGTTGGCCGACATATACATCAGGGAGGTTGTGGCACGACATGGGGTGTCAGTTTCAGTGGTTTCAGATAGGGGTATTCGATTTACTTCCATGTTTTGGAAGAGGTTTCACGAGGAGTTGGGTACTCGTCTGCACTTCAAAATGGATTTCCACCCACAGATTGACGAACAGAGTGAGCAGACTATCCAGACCCTGCAGGGTATGCTTCGGTCATGTGTATTAGATTTCGGTGGGAGTTGGGATACGTATCTCCCTTTGGCGGAGTTTTCGTATGACAACATTTATCACGCTAGAATCGATCGACCTCTTTTTGATATGCTCTATGTGAGGAAGTGTAGGACCCCGATATGTTGGGTTGAGGTCAGTCAACGAGTCATGGGGAGTATGGAAGTGGTACTCAAAACTACCGAGTTGGTTCAACAGGTTCGGGGTAGTCTTCAGATAGCGCAGAGTCAACAGAAGAGCTATGCAGACAGACGTCGGTCAGACTTGGAATTCTAGGCCGGGGATATGGTTCTTCTGAACGTGTCATCTAGGAACGGTGTCATCCAATTCAGGCTGAGGGGCAAGTTGGTCCCCATATACACCGGTCCTTTCAGGTTTTAGCCTTGGTGGGCCGAGTGGCTTATCACTTGGATCTTCCTGAGGAGCTTAGTCAGATCCATAACACATTTCATGTCTCTCAACTTCGAAAATATTTGGTTGATGATTCCGCAGTGGTTCCATTGGACGCTATTCATGTGGATGACTCCTGAATTATATCGACAGACCAGTAGCGATCCTTGACCGGAAGACGAAAACTTTGAGGAACAAGGATGTTGAGTTGGTAAAAGTACAATAGTAGCACCACAAGGGTTTTGAGTGGACGTGGGAGCCTAAGGAAGAAATGGGGGAGCATTACCTTGAGTTATTTTTTACTTTAGACTTCGAGGACGAAATTTGATTCGAGTGGGGGAGAGTTGTAACGTCTGGATTCACCAGGTAAAAACTCTTTTATACTTCTTTTACCCATGGACTAGACCCGAGTACGCTTGGTGCACATAATGTACGCACAACGTACTCCCATGCATGCGCAAAGTCGGAGCATCCCCTACGTATGCTGGGCGTAGCCATGCGTACGCGGTCTAGGTAAAAACCCTATTTTTTAGGGCTTGCACCTTATTTAATATCATTAAACCCTCAAGCCTTTCAACTTACCAGCGCACATTGCCTTTTGTGCTAATCTCGAAACCCTAGTCGTCTTAAAGAGCATTCTTGATCTTACTAAGAGTTTTGGGTGTTTGTTTTGTGATCTTGAAGAGTAAGGATGCTTGAGGAGAAGCAAAGGACAAGAAGAAGCATGTAGATCCAGGAGTTGTTCATCATTTTTAGCCCATTGGATGTATAAAGTCTGAAACTTGCTCATTCTAATTCAAGATCTAGGCTTATGGAAGAACTTAGCATCTTTTGGTCCCACAAATTGGTTACCTGGAGTATGGAATACTCCAGACCATTTGAATTTTCCTTTTGGGATCTTAGGGGTGCATGAAGTCATAAAAATCATATTTTGGAGGCTAGAACTCAAACACGCATGAGTTTGTTACCACTTAAGGAGGATAGAAGGATTAATCCAAGGTTTGAGTCCCGTTAAGTCATGTAAAAGCATAAAGTTTGAAAATTTATCGCTTAATACACTATAATGACCTTAGATCTAATTTTGAACGTCAAAAGCTTAATGGGTTAAGAAAAACTCTTGATGGATGGTTGTCTGACCAGTTCGTCGGGGGTACTCATGAGTACATTGTGCGTATTGGGCCAACACCCCAATTTCCGGATTAGCAACGTATAGTGGCGTACGTGCCAGGTACACCATGCGTATGTCTGTCTGTGAGCCTTTGGTGTTTTGGGCTCAGGGTTTTTTGTGCTTCTGTCTTGATTGAGTTTGGGCCTTGGTCCCATTTGCAGTATTAGGTCATTTGTGAGTCTTAATCCATCATGGAGTTCTTAGGCCCATGATTGGGCCTGAGGGTCTTTTTTTAGTTGGAATTGGAATGGATTTTGGGCTAGTTTTGATTTGGTCCTTGATAGGGTAGGACCAATAAGGCGGGTTTAACCAACCTTTTTACCCTTAAGTCTAAATTTAGGGTTTGGGCTCTCAGGTTAGATTATTGACCTAATTTTTAATTAGGGTTTTATACTTATGATATAGTGAGAAGATTTTGTGAGTCAGCAGCCTGAGTGTGATTTAATATCTTCAGTGTGAGGTGAATTTCCTTCACTATATTCGTGGGTTGAAGGCACCAATATCGACCCACTCGTTTATGCTTGTAGTATGATGATTGTCCTTGTGACAATTGTCCATTATGCCTTTATTTGCTTGATGTCTCTGTGACTCTTTTGTTATGATATTATGTGCTAGTGGTTGGGGTGAAATAGACCGAAGGGGTTGAAATAAACCCAGTACCGATTGAAAGAGACCAAAGAGGTTGAAATCTACCTAGTACCGGTTGAAAGAGACCGAAGGGGTTGATATATACGCAGTACCGGTTGAAAGAGATCGAAGGGGTTGCAAGCACCCATATATGCTTATTTGTTATGTATGTATGGTATGGGATATTTTGGGGGAACTCACTAAGCTTCGTGTATACAATTTTTAGTTTATGTTTTAGGTACTTCTAGCTCGAAAAGGAAGGGATCGGCCTGATCGCACCACATCCACCTATGATTTTCCGCATCACGTGATTTTGAGATTTTGTACTATGATGATATGTTATTATGATATACTCTCAATTGTTTTTATATGATTACTGTATAATTGTAATGAATTTAAAAGTGAAAATTTTATTTGAATTTTTGGGATGTTACATAATCAATAATCATTGTTGTATAAATGTCAATTCGTTAATGCTTAGAAAAAGGAACCCTATGTTTGGATTTGTATATACCTAAGACATCATTGGTTTTTGGGATTAGTTAAAAGAAATTTAATACCTCTGCTACAAAAGATTGACCAAGTAGAAATCTCTATACTTCGAAATGAGTAGAGATAGGTAGCTCTTTGATTTTTATTAATATAGCCTATTATGAAGAAATTCTTAGAACAAGAAATTTCATCAAGGCTTTTTGAAAATAAAGAATCTTTGAGACTTCAGACAATATACTGCATCATGCTTCTAGGAACTTGTAACTAGTATAATTTGAAAAAGAAGAATACTTGATCCCTAGGAGAATAGATGTGCCATGTCAATTCAGCAAGTGTCAATTACCAAAATAGAGAAAATCTTTTTGTATTTTTTGAAAAATTTTGAAACATAAAAACAACAATTAAAGAATTTTTTTTCGAAATTTAAAACCAAAATTAAAGAATTTTTTTTTTTTTGGATTTTTAAAAATTTTGACATTTGAAAACAAAAATTAAAGAAAACCTTTTTGGATTTTTGAAAATTTTGAAATTAAAAATAAAATAAAGAAAAGAAAGTTACCTTAATGCACCAACATACAAGAGATTGTACTCTATCACAACTAAGAAGTAACTGCAAGAAAGAAAAGAAATTTAGAAATGAATAGTAAATTCCGATAACTTCCAATGATCGGAACAAATCAGAATAAAAAAACAAAAACTGAAAAAAATAACATTAAAATCTTATGCCTTCCGACACTTTGAACAATTGAGAATTAACAATTTGATTCCAAGATGAATAGTGAATTCCAATGGCTTCCGACATTCGGAACAATTCAGAATTACACAAATGATTTCGGAACTAATTCAGCCTTAATCATTCCGAGCCCTTAAAGAATTCGATTGAAAGAAACTTCATGTAGAGCTTTCATGAACATATCTGCCAATTGATATGCTGATCTAACGAAATGAACCTCAACGTTTCCATTTTCAACATGATCCTTTATGAAATGATATCTTAAAGTGATGTGTTTTGTTTTAGAGTGCTGAACTGAATTATGACAAATTCAAATTTCACTTTCTGAGTCACATTAAAGATGAATTTTTCTTCATGTTAATGCGATAGTCTCTTAATTGACTTCGTATCCAAATAATTTGTGATGTATATGAAGCAAAATCAATGTATTCAACTTCATTGGTTGAAAGCGAGACATAAGTCTGCTTCTTTGATTGCCAAATTATGAGTTTTCCATCTAGAAACTGACATCCGTCTGTAGTACTCTTCCGATCAAGACCACTACCTCCGAGATTAGCATTTGAAAAAGCAGTATGAATAATCTAGAATTAGTTGGATACTGCAAACCAGGTGAAGATGTTTGCTTTAAATATCTAAAAATATTTTTCATTATTGGCATATGTAGCTCTCTAGGATTAGCTTGATAACATGCACAATAACACGCTACAAACATAATATTTGGTCTACTCACTGTGACATACAAAAGCGATCCAATCAGTTGTCGGGATTGAGTAAGATCTGCAATAGGTTTATCAAGAGATGGATTCAATTTTGTTCCGAATTCCATATGTACTTTCACTTTTAAATCACCTGTCATTCCAAATTTCATGAGTAATGATTTGGTATAAGCCTCATGATTAATAAAAATAGCTTCTTTACTCTGTTTTATATTTAACCCAAGAAAGAATACCTTCTTTACTCTGTTTCGAATCCCATCGAACTCATTTCAAATTTAGTTTCCATCAATTTTTGAAATTCATTACTCAAGTTAAGATTAGTGGATCCAAAAATGATGTCATCACCATAAATCTGAACAATCATAAGATGTTCACCTTCCTTCTTACGAAAGAAAGTATGATCAACTGAACCTTGTTTAAACTTGGATTGTTTAAGAAATCGAGTCATTGTTTCATACCAGGCACGATGAGCTTGTCTCAAACCATAAATAGCTTTATCAACAACATAACAATGATCATAATATTTTTCATTTACGAAACCTGGTGGTAGTTCAACATAAACAGTTTCTTCAAGCTCTTCATTCAGAAATGCACACTTCACATCCATTTGAAAAACTTCAAAGTTTTTATGAGCCACATAAGCCAAAAAGATACGAATAGATTCCAGTCAAGCAACAGAAGCAAATGTTTCTTCAGAATCAATTCCTTCTTCTTGGCAGTAACCTTTGAGCACATGACGTGCATTATTTTGAACAGCATTCCCTTCTTTATCCACCTTGTTTCTGAATACCCATTTTAGACCTACAACAAAAGCATCTTTCAAAGTTGGAATCAGTCTCCAGACTTTATTTCTCTTAAACTCATTCAATTCATCTTGCATTGCTTTGACCCAATATCCATGATCAAGAGCAACTTTAACAATTTTAGGTTCAATTTTAGAAATGAAAGAATTAAACATGCAAAATTCCATTTTTGAAAATAAATCACCATGTTTTTCTTTTAATTGAGCACGAGTTAAAACTTCTAAAAAAGTATCTCCAATGACTTGTGTTTTCGGATGATCTTTTGTCCATTTTGTCAAAGGTGGATAATTCGGATCATATTTAGAATCAATTTCAACAATTATTTCTTCAACTTTTGATTGCATCAGTGTCAGCATGTACTGAAATCTCCCTCAAGACATTTGTATTCAGATTTGAATTCTCCGCTTGGACATGATCAAGAAAATGTAAGTTCTCCCTTTATATAAGATCAACATTATGTAAATAAGAAAATTTTGCACACAAATGTTCCTTTTCAAATTTGAGAAATGGAAGACCTCGCACATGATCACCAATAACAAGTTTGTTAAGATCTTTGAAGTTCAGATGTGATAGTCTCCTATACCATAAGAAGCTATCTTCCTAACACACTTTTCTAAGCAAGAAAATTGAAGGTTTTCCTTGAACCAATTTCAGATTTAGGGGATACATTTCTCCTTTTTCGTTTTGATTTATGAATCAATTTCTCTGAATCTTTATCAACAATTTCTGATTTGTCTTCATGAAACGATGCTTTTAGAACAAAACCTACAACAAGTTTATAAACACTTATTAAATTGTGTTACAATCCTTCAACATAATCCACCTTTCGAATTGTAAGGTCTCCATTCGTAATTATCCCATATCCTTTGATTTCTCCAGTTGCATTGCTTCTAAACTTCCCTTTTCCACCATCTTTCAAACCTTGATACTCTCTTAACTCCGATTTCCTTCCAGTCATATGACGAGAATAGGCACTATTAATGTATCATTCCGAATCGAAATGCTCGTAATTGAGTACCTACAAAATTAAGCAAATTTAGGAACCTAAACCATCTTGGGTCCTTGTGAGATTTTGAATTTAGAATTCAAGATAGGAAAAAAAAATTTGTCAATCCAAAATGATTTCTTAATCATTACATTGTTCACCCATTTTTCCTTTTTGAAAACTTGAGATTTATTATCACAAAGACTAATTTCAACTTTCGATTAGAATTATCCTTTATTTGTTGTGTCATGTTCTCCAAAAATTCTTCTTCTTGTTTCAATTTGACTTCGTATGGTTTCCGATTAGCATATTGATTTAAAACCTTTTTCTTTGAAACTACAACAAATTTTTGAATTTTCATCATTGATTTTTCCTCTTTTTGAGTAATACGAACTTGGTGAAAACTTTGATTTTGATTTTGGTCGAGGAGATGAATAAATGTTTTGATTAAAAGATCTTGATGACTATGGTGATGATCAAGGGGTTGAAATCAGCGTAAGGCATCCCACCGTGTGGAGCTGGAGATTGACTCTGACATAGTGTATGAAATGCAGCTAAAAGAGTACCAAAAATGGTGGAATAAGTAAATCACTATAGCAACTACTCTTGTTCTGGGTTGGAGCCAAAGATAATTTTTGGTAGTTTTGTGAAGATTGGAGATAAATTTAGGGTTCTTGAAGGACAATGGTTTAGTTCGACTTTCACAACCATATATATATATATATATATATATATATATATATATATATATATATATATATATATATATATATATATATATATATATTATTGCTACATCAATGTTGATATGGGTGTCACATGTGCTTCAAATATATTGGTTATATATTATAACAGTTGTTTTAGGTGAAGGTGACTAAAAAAATAGGTCGGTATGGTATCCCACGGTGGTTGTGGGAAACATATGCCCTAGTGTTTGGCTAGTGAGCTCAATTAGCACATACCAACTCTCTCTCTCTCCTTTTAATTTTGATTATAATCTCATATATATATATATATATATATATATATATATATATATATATATATATATATATATATATATATATTGTTTGCAATATTGGTTTCAATCTAATATATTATATCTATTGTATGTTTTCAGTGGACCACATATTTTTTCCAAGAAATGCCAGCATGAGCTTCAAACAAGTTGTGGTAATGACGAAAAGAAAAAGTAAAAATGCAGACCTTATATTTGAATGTTATTTCGTTTTTCTTGTTTTAGGTTGTTTTTAGCGCGCCACAGCTCGCCGATAATCTAGATTATTTTTCGAGCTTTTTTATGTTGTCGTGTTTGGTAAGCCAAAAAGTAGCTTATAAGCTAACTTTTTGTAAAGCTACTTAGGGGGTGTTTGACTTGTCTTTTTAAGAGGCAAAAGTCCTTTTTGGAAAAGATAAAATGTAAAAGATGTTTGGTAGAAGCATTTTAAAAGCTATTTTTAGATTTTAGATAGAAGGAAAACTGACTTTTTTGAAAAAGTTAGGAAAACCTGACTTTTTGCAACTTTTCAAAAAAGAACTTTTGTCTCTCAAAAAGACAAGCCAAACACCCCCTTAGACTAGTTTTTTATGAGTTTTTAAATTTTTTTTTCAAATACACCCCTTAATCAATTATAAAAATACATACTCTTACATGTCCTTTTAGGTAATTTTATATATTTCAGCTAACTTTTCATCTAGTTTTACCAAATGTTATTTTTTATCAGCTAACTTTTCGGCTAACAGCTAGCTTTTTATTAACAACTAGTTTTTCAGCTATCAACTAACTTTTCAGCTAACAGCTAGCTTTTTATTAACAACTAGTTTTTCAGCTATCAACTAACTTTTCAGCTAACAGCTAGCTTTTCAGCTAGTCCGCCAAACATAGCCTTAGTGAATCCGCCGTTCAAAAAAATTTAATATATGAAATTCTATATATATTTGGGTGTTTAAAAATATAATTAGCAAGCATAAAATTCATAATTTTTTATTTATTGACAATCAAACTTTCATTTAATTTTTTTAAAGTAGAATTACATTTATAAAAATCATTAAACCGATAACCATTTGCTTTTCAACATTAACTCAACGTGAATTGTATAGTGGTCAATTACTTATTTTAGATGGATTGTTCAATCTAAAAAAAACACATTTTACGTATATACAATACTTATCTATTCATATATTTTTACCCGTTAAATTTTTCCGTCAAATGTACATTTAATGAAAATTCGTTAAAGATCCGTTGGAAATGCATCATAAATCAATCCATCACAAAGTCTAATAATTGCGAATTTAATATAAATTCATCGGTTTATTGACAATTTTGTGAAGAATGAGTTTTTTCTACTAATGTAACCCTTTAAAATTTGTGCAACTCTCACTTTTTTTTTTTTTTTATCTGCCATTGGTTTACTTAACCTATACATTTTCATACTTTTTAATTTATTGACAATTAAATTTTCATTCTTTTTTGTAGAATTACATTTATAAAAATCATGAAACCGATAATAATTTATTTTCAAAATTAATTTTACGTGAAAGGTGTTGTGGTCAATTACTTATTGTAGATGGATTGTTCAATCTAAAAATGAAACACATTTTACGTATATACAATATTTTTTTATCTCTTCATATATCGTTACAAATCCAGTTACTTAACCTATACATGATTTAACAGGAAAAAAGAAACCGCCCCTAAGTTTTATTTTATTAAAGACAACTGTTCAATTTTTTTTTATCTATATGGCTATTGAATCAAATTCAAACTTGGAGAAAATTATATTCAAATCAAGCTAGAGCTCACAGTTGGGAGGAGAAAATGAAAAATGGAGAAATTAGAAAGAAATGCTAAAAGGACGAGTTGTGCTTTCCCGATGGAGGAGAAAATTCGCCAGTTCAATCAAACACATACAGTTTTATGATTAGATATTGTTGAATCTACCCTATCTACTAAAATAGCCTTTCAATACCCATGTGGAGGGTATTTATGTCCTTTCTCTTTTTGTGTATGGTCAAATGGTGGTCAATACTCATAGCATCGCTAGCCATGTGAGGGGTATTAATGTCCTTTCATTAATTTCTATGTATAGTCATATAGACTCACACCCCACTCAATTATGAATCAGGGAATACGATACATATATATCATTGCTTCTGCATATTTTGTACTCTCTTTCCCGAATACTACGCCGGGTGGGTTGGGGGGTGATGTACGGACTCATTCCTTGTTATTTTTGTGAAGAACTCAAATAAAAAAGCAACCCCTTTGTACTTGTCCTATTATTAAATATAGTAAAATGGAAGAGTTATATTAAATTGATTTATTGGTTTAGATAGTAAATGGAAGATTACAATGAATTGGTTTAGAACAATGTTTTAAAAACTCATTGATTAGTTAGATAGTTCTGATGAATGATTATAGATTTGATAGTCCGATTAATCTGGTTTTAAGATTTTTCCTAATCTCACGTAAGGTCCTTTAAGTTCATCGTTTTTCTCTGAAATAATCCCTATGAAATTTCTTTATGGAGCAAACATTGCACATAAATGGTCATTAATACAGATGTTCGTTAGATGGATTTGTTAAGTTGAAAAAATTTTATATAAGGACTATTTCTGCCATTTTATGAAACTTACTTAAAAATCATTTCTGAAATTTTACAAAAAACCAATTTGAAATATTACAATGTTAGTCTCTCATTTTTTTTCTTTTAACCTTTTTGGCTTTCTTTTATACTTTTTTTTAATTTAAATTTCTTTTAATTTTTTTTTAATATTTTCACAACTTTGTTATTATATATATATATATATATATATATATATATATATATATATATATATATATATATATATATATATATATATATATATATTTTTAAAGTTAGGATTATAGAAATTATTTTTTACAACATTGTTTTACATGAAATATTTTTATGAATATATTTATTTTTACATGAAATGTAATATTTAAAGTATAAAGACATCAATTTATTACTTTTTAATTTTTACACGAAGTAATTTTTAAGATATATCTTAGTTTGTCTTATACAAATATATTTATTTTTATAAAAAAACATAATGTGTTGTTATAAAAAAAATACGTTATTATAGAAATAATAATATGATGCTATTTTATTTTAAAAATATAAGTATGCAATTTTGAGTTAAAAATAAATATATGTTTCGATTTTGGTTTCATAATATAAATACGATAAATTTTATATTATTTCGATATAAACTTTTGATATTTAATTTTAAAATTTTATTCAGTTTTATCAAATTTTGAATATATTTCTTAATAAGACATAAACTTTTCAAAACAAAATTAAAAAAATGTTTGTTAGCTAATAGTTAACCACACTGCTACACATGCCAAGATAATTAGCCATATGAATATTATGGCATTAATTTTGTTTAATTCATTTTATTTAATGGAAAATAATTTTTTAAACGGAATATAAGTCATTATTCATATGGTTAATTATTTTAGCATATGTAGCAACATAGTTAACTATTAGCTAACAGTTGTTTTTTTATTTTTGTTTTGAACAAATTATGTCTTTTTAAATGAGTATATTTAAAATTTAATAAAACTAAATAACTTTTTAAAATTAAATATCAAAAGCTTATATCGAACCAATATAAAATTTATCGTACTTATATTATGAAACCAAAACCGAAACATATTTTTATCCTTAACTCAAAATCACATTTATATTTTTAAAATAAAATAGCAGCATACTTGTGACGTCTCAAAATACTGAGTAAAAAAATC
Organism: Lactuca serriola; assembly: GCF_051521515.1. Lineage (NCBI taxonomy): Eukaryota > Viridiplantae > Streptophyta > Magnoliopsida > Asterales > Asteraceae > Lactuca > Lactuca serriola. The sequence continues at coordinate 338,763,108 of NC_136412.1, forward strand.
ATTTTAAATAAACCAAAACCATTTATTCATTTGTTCTAAAAGACAATCAGAGTATAACAGTTCTCAAAACATCATAGTAAAATCATAAACAATTAATGCATAATAAATCTCCAAGGACAACAGTAAGATTAAGTCGGGTCCTTCCCTTTGGATCAAGAAATACATGAAGCAATTACAACATAAAACCGTAAGGACAAAACTTAGGCTCTGTTTGTTTACCTCTTAATTGAAAAATTAAGAGGTAACCTCTTAAAAATTATGATGTAGATTGTTTTGTAGCTTCTTATTTTTTACCTCTTAATATTTTAAAAGCCTCTTTGTGACAACCCAAAGTTCATTCCATTACATTACCCCGTTTCCGTTGACGAAATATTTCACTGTATGAAAGTTCTGTTAATAAGAGGTCGTCAAATAAATAAATGATTTATTTATTTATATTCTATGTCGTTATTCGTCGTAATAAAATAAAGTAAAAGCATGTAAATTACATTTCCATCTTATTTTGGAAAAAGTAAATTTTATTACGACCACTAAATCAGGTGCGACCAAAAACCCCGTATAACGGCAGTATCGGGTAGATTCCCACTGAGCTTCAACTCCAACCCCTATATAAGGGAGAGTAAACTCCATTTCAACCTTTTTCACCCTCTCTCTATACTCTCTCTCTCTCTCATTAAACCCGATTTCGTCCCGAAAACCACAAGTTTCCGCCTCCAAATCCTAAGTTCTTGTACCCTAGCTTGTTTTACAACCCATTGCATGTCATTATAGCTCAAAAATCGTCCAAGAAGGCAAGGAGTAAGGAGTTTACGGCCTAAGAACACTCTAGGGCCGTAAACCCCTAAAATGATGCCAAACTTGCCTTTAAACTCATCCTTGAGGTTGGAAACTAATTGGTGATTTAGCCTAGGAGTGTTTGAACCATAAAACAACAATTTTTGGGACATAAAAGAGGGTTTACGGCCCAAGCACATGCTTAGGACGTAAACCCCTCTAAACTTGTAAAATCATGTCCAAAACACTCCCAAACCACCCTTAGGCTTAAGGCATAAAATAGGGACTTGCTATTTCGGGTTTGGAACAATTAAACACTAAGAAATGAGGGGTAAAAAGGAGTTTACGGCCCAAGCACATGCTTAGGCCATAAACACCTCCAAACCATGTCAAATGGTAGTTTTAATCCCCCCAAATGGAGTTATACTTCATTATAAATTACTAGGATTGAAATAAGGGCCTTGAACTTCAATAAAACCAAGGGGTAGGAGTTCACGGCCGTGAACTCTCATAGAGGTGGTTCATGGGCCGTAAACTCCCATTTAGACCCTTTAAATGCCTTAAATCCACTCATACATTTTAGATTTGGACCTAGCAAAATTCCACGATCAATATAAAGCCTTTAAACATCCTAGAAACCCCTCACCATGAGTTTACGGCCGTAAACTCATGGGGAGTCGTCCCAGGGCCGTAAACACCATATGGAGAGTTTACTCTTGGAGAGTAAACTCCATTCCTAAGCCATTCATACCCTTATATGTTACCCAGGACACCCCAAACACTTAACCAAAGTGTTTTCCGTTCTTTAGGGTGCGTATACTTGTTTAATTAGTATTATATATACTAATTGTATGTGAACATATGTTATCATATGTTAAATAGGTCACTAAGTGTGTCCAAGTCTTTACTTGACACCGAGCACCCAACCGGCACCTTCGTCGGATCCACTTACATCAGGTTAGTTCATACCCCTGAATGAACCTTTTAAATGTTTTTACATGTTTTATAGGGGGGAATACAAGTTAAACATGCCAGTTATCATATCAATCACATGTGATTGATAACCCGCATGCACAAGGATTTACCACATTGTAAACTGTTTTACCAAGTAGGATACTATAAATGGTTTTCCAAAAGGTTTTCACTTGTTCAAAACTCTTACTTATACTGTTTTATCAAAGTTCATTTTAAACTGGTTTATGAAAGGTTTCCAAAGAATTTCTAAAGGTTTTCAAACTTATTTTACCAAAGAACACCAAGTTGTGATTTTCTTAAGTATAAAGGTTTTTCCAAGGTTTTCATCAAAGCTCTCTTTCATGTCGTATACTCTTACTTGTTAGATACCATTGCTTCGCTTTTACTTAGTTTAAACTCCTACTTGATAACATTTCCACTTCGTGATACACTTATACCTGTTAACGCTTATACTTCACGATCTGGTTATTCCACACTGTTCGTTTATACATCACGATCCGGTCATTCCACACTGTTCGTTTATACATCACGATCCGGTTATTCCACATTGTTCGTATATACATCACGATTCGGTTATTCCACACTGTACACTTATACTTCACGATTCGGTTATTCCACACTGTATGTTTATACATCACGATTCGGTTATACTTCACGATACGTTTCCACTTGTTACACACTCAGACGTAGTTAGATGTATGCATGTGCCTGTATAGATGCATATAAATAATGATTTAAGGACCTAGGAAGGCTTGTCCGCCCTATTTCCTTTTCTTCGTTGAGATGTGGTCTGGTGGGATCGGATGGCCGTCCGAATGTCGTTGATTCATTAGTTATATATTATGTATGCAAGCATAGACATATAGGTTTACATTAGTCAGTTCAATTACGAGTCTCTACCTCTAGTTCAGCACTTATATTGGAAACCCACTACCCACTATTTGGGATGCATCTTCGGGACACGGCCTTCTCCGTCTTCTAGTTGGTAACCAGAGTCTCCTGTAGGGAGAGCGGACATTGTGTGTATAGATCTATACGTGATTGACACCCCCGCACCCTGACTTCTAGCTACAGTCCACGGCCTACCAAGCCAAGGGGTGACAAATGTCACATTTTATAGACGCTTGCAGGGCGTCAGGTACTCTAGTGTCGGTTAGTAGGGTTACGAGTATCCCGGGTTATCTTATAATTCATGGCCTTAAGGTAACGGTATTTCACACTGTATTTAACACTGTACTTTACATTGTATGCTGGGAACCCACTCTCAGAGTCCCACTATTTTTAGACCTTGCTAGCTGTATCTTTCATTTGATACTGCCTGGGGTCTGTATCCTCTGTTTTAGACCTTACTAGCTGTATCTTTCATTTGATACTGTCTGGGGTCTGTATTCTTTGTTTTAGACCTTACTAGCCGTACCTTTCATTTGGTACCGTCTGGGGTCTGTGTCTCTCTTTGTTAGACTGAGCCAGGCGTGTTGTTTGTTCGATACTCTCATGGAGTCTATGATTCCATTGCCTTAGTCAGCAGTCTTCACTGCTGAGGCATATGTTGTTTCCCTGATTTCTCTTGCTTTCTTTAATAATCAAATTCTGTATTTTGATAATGATAGCGATTAAGGGAAAACTACTTTTTACCACATAACTCCGTCCAGTCTTGGTAAAAGGCTGCTTTTATTAAAGAAAATATAGGATTTTCTGGAAAAGACACTAATGAAATGGATACTCTAAAACTACCACTTTTATTAAAGTTATTTGGATAAAATGACACTAAATACTTATGAACTCACCAGCATTTGTAAAAATGATGATACTCGCTTTTCAAATAACTTGTATTCTCAGGTCAGCATTAGACAGGTACATTCCCGGAGCTGTTGATGAAGATAGCTTAGTACCAAACTGCACTTATAATATTACATGTATTACTTTGTTGTATTGTAATGTAAACCATGTAAAACTATTACTATTAATGCAATGGTTGTTGTACTTTGATTACTATAATGCATGTGTTGTGATACTTGACATGACGTCATCCACCCTAGAACTTTTCCGCCGTTCCGGTTTTGGGGTGTGACACTCTTAATATTTCAGATATAGAGTGAAATCTGAAAAGAAACAAAAGACGCGCGTTAATTTTTTACCCATAACTCCTTCTATTCATGTATAGGCCTCCGCTTCGACCTTCTTCTCTCGCCATGCACACCTTCCGCCTCCAACACTTGCCCTCCGTTCCGGTCACCGCCGCCAACCCCCTTTGCCTTCGGCTCTGTCAAAAATCGAAGACAACATCATCAAGTAAGATTTTTTCTCAAATCGATTTTATGTAATTGTCGCTTCCTTCTTCGGTTCTTCGCCCATAGCTATCGTCGCTTCCTTCTTCCCCCACATTCATCGCCTTGGAGCAACCGATTTCATTGTTTGATGTCTGGAGCAATCAATTTCGAGGTTTGGCTTTTGCAATCAACTTCAAGGTTTGACATTTCATTCTTTATAAATCAAATGCTTTGATTCAAATTTCAATATCTTGCGTTCTTGATTATGTGAATAACATCATGATTTTGATTTTGGATTCGAAGTTTATGATATTTTTGGTGTTTTCTTTGACATAATTGATTACGTGAAATGTAAAATCTGATGTTATGCTTGATAAATCTGATGTTATTACCTGTTCAATGAATTCTTTATCAACATTACCCAATATTTTTATCTATTCAAATGTTGTTGCTTTTTAACATTTTGTTATTGTCATCATATCATATATTCATTGTAGGAATATACAGGTGATATGAGTCATATGAAAGGCCCTAATTATACATTACAACAAATGGTTTCCTCAAGATGATCATATAAAACTAATTGTAGGAATATACATGTGATATGAGTCATATGACACGCCAAAACAACTCCTTCAAAAAAGCAGGCCTTTGGAAAGCTAAACGAAAGCTTATATAATGCAGGACTTTTGTGAGGTGAAACAACTGGTGTATTAAAGACTATAGGCATAAATTTTTGTTGATTTCTTTATTATAGAATCATACTTTCACCTCTTCCTATTAGATCATTGTATTTTGAAAACTTTTTTAGTTAAAGCAATGTTGTCCAAAAACAACGCAATTTTGATTGCTATAATTGGATAGATTTGCTAATTATTTATGTTTGATTTTGATTTTTGTTTAGTTTTGATTTTGTATGTTGTTTAAATATATGTTTTTATAATTATTTAAGAAGTTGTTTAGTTATTTTATAAACAGAAACATTGAATTTGGCAAAAAATAATACAAAAGGGTAAAATGTTCATTTTTATAATTTAGCATATCAATTCAGAAGTTCCAACCAAACAGCATGTTACTAATTAAGATCTTAAAAATTCAGACCCTCTTAGAAATTCAGACCTCTTAAAAATTCAGATCTTAAAAATCCAGATCCTACCAAACAGCCCCTTAGTGGGTTCCCCAAAATACCACCTAGGCACTTACCATACATAAGATTGTGATTGCTATGGACCACATCATAGTCTTACACTTACTTCCTCTTTTTTTTGGAAAGGGAACTTCCCTAACGAGGGTTTCCGGGCCAACTTTCGCGCACCGACTAATCCCCTGCTGCAAACATGAGGCTTTGCCTCATGCCCTAGAGTCACTGCAGGCGAACCTCCATGGCCACAAGGGCTTAGTAGTGCCAGGATTTGAACATGGGTCAATAGGTTATCCACCATATCTTCCACATGCCTTACCAAGTCACCACAACCCAAGTGGTTCACTTACTTCATCTTATGTGCCAAATCATGGTCTTTCCTTGCTAATGCTAGAGGCCACATCCTGATCTTACATGCATTGCTAGGTGACATATCCTACTATTGCATACAATTGCAAGGGGCTAGATCTTGGTCTTACGTATATACACCAGGGGCCAAATCCTGGTCTTCCATGAAAGTATTATCAAGATAAATAACATTCTACATACAAATGCCAGGGGCCAGATCCTGGTCTTCCATACAATTGGTAGGGGCTAGATCATGATCTTTCATACATATGCCAGGAGCCACATCATGGTCTTCCATGAAAGTATCACAAAGACAATTAGCATCCTATATAGTATAGTGAGAAGACTCACCTTACAAACGTCACCCACAATAGCACACATATGAAAAGTGGGTGCTACACACCTCCTAATAAAACAATACAAGGTAAACCCTTAATCTACCTTCTAGAACTAGCAATCTGACCGAAAGTTAGCCTAGGTCAAAAGTCAACGGTCAAGGTCAAGGTCGCCAATCAAAATTATCATCAGCTAACCACCACATCATAGCCAGTCAATGGCCACGTCATGCCTAACGAATTCAATCCTAATCCAAACTTAAGTTACAAACAACTCAATCGCGAATAATTAGATATCCATGTCGTAAAAGTCATGCCTCAAAGTAGTGACTATGTAAAAAAAAATAGACAAGGAACTCTGATCCACCACGTTGTGGCACCCAAATTATCACGTTATGGGTACTGGTTGAAGACAACTTACTTGCATAAGCTCTTAATCCGCTAAGCCCTTAGCTTTACTTTCTAGGGGGCTTTTAAGGACCCTAGTGGTCCATAAAAATGTCAACTTTATGGACATGCATGATCAATGCATGTCATTCACTTAACTAGGTCATAAATGAAGAGAAACCTAAAATCCCAAGCAAGATTCACAATCTCAACCAAATCCTAGATCCGAAAGATATAAGGCTCAACAGGACCGAGATGAGCCATAAAGTTGCAAACTTTATCTCATTAGACCATTCAAAACTCATTAAAGGACCAAATCATGCAAAAACAACCCTAGATCTACTAAGAGGAACCAAAAAGATCAGGTCTTGAAGCTTTACAAATGGTCCAGAAGGTGGCCTCAAAGAAGGGGAGGAGTTGCTTGCTTGGTTGTTGCACCAAAACATCTTTTCTTTCTTTCCAAGTGCACCAAGAACACCAAAATGAGGCAAAAACTTCCAAGGGAGGCTGGGGTTTTGAGTTTAGAGGGTTGGAGGTTGAAGAGGATGTCTTAATCCTTGAGAAAGGTTACTTAAATATGGGAGAAAACCTAAAAATCTTGGGCTTAGCCTACAGCAGCTACCACGTCGTGGCCTACCACTTGCCGCGTCGTGGAGCTCACTAGAAGAACACACTTCATTCGAGTCATGCCACGTCGTGGCATATAACTCCACCTTTGATATAGTTAAGTCTTTAGCTAAATCATTCTGAAAACAGGTGTTACGATACTATTATTTCTATAATAACATATTTTTTTTTTTATAAAAACACATCATATTTTTTATAAAAATAAATATATTTATATAAGATAATCTAAGATAAATCTAAAAAATTAATTCATGTAAAAATTAAAAAGTAATAAAATGATGTCTTTATACTTCAATTTTTTTTTGATAAAAAATTGAAAACGAAAATCTTTAATTATGTATTGTAGTTTGAATATTTTAGATAAACTCTAGACAACAAAAACTATTTATATATTAAATAAAGGGTTTAGGTCATTTTTTGTCACTTAACTTTTGGTTTTGTGCTCATTTGGTCACTTAACTCTTTTTATGTTTTAAAAGGTCATCCAACTTTTGACTTTGTGCTCATTTAGTCACTTAACTTTTGGTTTGGTCACATTTAGTCACCTAACTTTTAAAATTGTGCTCATTTAGTCACTAAAATTTTGAAAAAAAATTAAAAGTTTAGTGATTAAATGAGCACAATTTTAAAAGTTAGGTGACTAAATGAGCACAAATCTAAAAGTTAAGTGACCAAACCAAAAGTTTAGTGACAAAATGAGCACAAAGTCAAAAGTTTAATGACCTTTTAAAACTTAAAAATAGTTAAGTGGCCAAATGAGCACAAAACCAAAAGTTAAGTGACCAAAAATGACCTAAACCCTTAAATAAAATATATTAGTATGATGATTAAAATTTATAAGTTTTAATTTTTAATTTATACAAAAATTACATTTCATGTGTAAATAAATATATTTCATAAAAATAAATATATTTAATCAAAGGACACGTAAAAAAATGTTGTAAAAACTAATTTCTAAAATCCTAACCTTAAAGAAATATATAATAACAATGTTGTGAAAAAGTTAACGAAAATTTTTAATTGAAATTTGAATTAAATAAAATAAAAAAATAGGGCCAAAAATAAATGTAAAAAGTGAGAGACTAATAATGTAATATTTCAAATGATCAATGTGTAAAGTTTCACAAATGGTCCTTAAGCAAGTTTCACAAAATGACATAAATAGTCCAAATTCAAAATTCTTTCATAACGGATCCATCTAATTGACATCCACGATAAAGACCATTTGTGTGCAAGGTTTGCTCCGTAAAAACCATCTCAAGGAAAAAAGTTTAATAGAGACAAATTTCAAGAAAAAACGGTAAACCTAAAGAACCATTTATGGAAGTCAAATTCTTGGTGTGTTTAAATGTTTTCACTATCTATTGTGTGCATGTATGATTAATTCTAGACCAATCATTTTAGTTATTTTAAGAAAGTAATTAATGCATATTAAATGCTGAAGATGTAGTTAATATCCATTATATCTTCAACATGTAATATGCATTAATTAGTTTTTTAAAATAACTAAAATGATTGGTCCATAATCAATCATACATGCACATAATAGATAGTGAAAACAAAATAACCTAACCCTATATATATATATATATATATATATATACACACACACACACATGCACACACACATAATTTGACTTCCATAAGTATAAATATTAAAAATACAAATAACAACAAATAGATCAATTTAAATACATCAAAAAAACACATAATCATAAGTTTTCGATCAAGCCAAATATATAAAAAAGAAACATAAAGTATAATAGAAAACAACATATAATTTTAGATTAGTACAAAGTTTTCAAGATCAAACCAAATCATGAATTTTAAGACATTAGAATGTTAAATGCAACAATGTCATGATCGCTCAATAATTGAAATTCACTATTATTCGTCCTCACTAAAACATTGCCACTTTCTTATCAAAACGATTCAATATAATAGATTCAATCAGGTTTTTGTAAAAAAAAGTCAGTTCATTTCGGTCCATAATAGGCTTAAAGCTGCTGCTAGTTAAACCGTTCTTTTCCTCGGATTCTGTCCAACCGGTTCAATACGCTTTTTAAAACATTGGTTTATATATATATATATATATATATATATATATATATATATATATATATATATATATATATATATATATATATATATATACAAAAACCTGGATACGGTAGGAACCCAAAAATTAGTAGGAACCGTGATGACTATTCTTCAGCAATTATTTCGTCAAGGACACAAACGAAAAACCTATTTACTTGGTCGTGACGTATTCGCACGCGGCGCATGTGCATGAAATGTAATATGGACTCGAGGGAATAATTATATGCGGCGAACGTACATGAAACATCATTCAAATGAGTTTTTCTTTTCTTTTCATTTATTTTGGTTTATTTTTTGTTTTTTTTATTATTTTATTTATTTTTCGTTAAAAAATTATTTCTTTTAACTAGATATATATTCGGTTTTATCGCTTTTATTTTTTTTTTTCGTTTTTTATTTTTTGTTGTTTTTTATTTTTCTTTGTTTTTTAAAAAAATATTTTTTTCTTTTTCTTTTTGTTTTTTTAATATCTTTAGTACATACTTGAAGATAGTAGGGTTTTTATTTATTTATTTATTTTTTTGAGTTTTTTTTTTTTTTTTTTTTTTGCTTTTTTTATTTGATTTTTTAAACTAAATATCGACTTGAGTTTTTTATAAAACTTTAAATAAGAAGAATACTAAAGATCATAATACTTTCCGTTCATATTTTTTTTAATCATATTATTTTTGGATCATAAAATTTTGAATCATAATCGTGTTATACATCATAATTTTTTAGATCATATCAATTTTTATCATATTAATTTGGATAATAATATATTGAATTAAATAAAGTTTTGTTCAATACAACATTTGGATCATTATAGTTTTTTAATATTTAATTTTGAATCATAAAAATATAATAATTAATGATCATTAAATATTAGAACATAAATATTATTAGATCATAACAAATTAAGGATCATAAACATATTGAATCACATAAATATTATTAGATCATAACAAGTTAACGATCATAAACATATTGAATCATAATATTTTGAATCATAAATATTTTGAATCATCTCTATTTGCATCATATTATGTTATAACATTTTTTTTAAAAAAACTTTAATCTTTTTGTAACGTCTAAAAAAATCACAACAAATTTAAACTTTTCAAAACAACCAAATTACTAAAAAGAAGTGTTTACAAAACCATTGTTTCCAAAACATTATTTAAAATTAGAGTTTTCCAAAATCTAATCAACATAAAACCAAGGATGTGTATGGTAACACATTCGCCTTGTCACGGTCCTCTTATGTACCTAAAATAAAATTGAAATTGTAAGCCAACACTTAGTGAGTTTCCCCAAAGTACCACCACGTAAACATAACAAATGACAACATGCATATAGAACCTTCAGCATGACCGGACCGCCTCATTGGGCCTTCAACTTATCTGGACTACTCTCTGGGCCTTTGGTTTGACTGGTACGCCTTGCAGAACTTCAGTCTATCCGGACCACCCTGGGTATCTTGGCCTTTAGTAAAAAGCAGGACCGCCTCAACTCGGTACACCATCACATAGAAAAAAATACCATAACAATCAATAGCTAGCATATACAGGTGATCATACATATCTAACAGATCACTACAACATAACGACATCTTATATACCAGGATGTAGATCTAACAGATCACTATAGCATACCAACATCCTATATACCATGTTATAAATCTAACATATCACTCCGGCATAACATCATATGGTAAAACCAAGATATCAATCCCATAGGCCGACATTGGTGCCTTCGACCCGTAAGTACAGTGAGGAAAACTCACCTCACGGTCTGACGAATATCTAATCAGTCCTCTGCTCCTAAATACCGTCTCAACCCAAATCATAAATGTCAAAACATTTCCATTCTAAATTAATAACATTTCCCTAAAATACCATTGGTCAAAATTGGTCAAAATCAACAAGTCAACTCAGGATTCATACGTAGGGCGTACTCCAGAGGTACGCAGGGTGTACTAGCTATCCGAGGCGTCAAGGCCAGATCTGCGTACGCGCAACATAGCCTTCGGTACCCCCAGCGTACGCAACAATCCCATTCTTAACCCATTAAAAGCTTATTTTTCCGACTTAACACGTCTAATTGCAAATCCAATGCTAAAATACCATCAAGAGTAAAAAAGTTTCCAACTTTATGACTTTGCATGTCCATTAAGTGCTTAATACACAAACTCTCAACATCTTAATGCCTTAAGACCTTCTATAGCATGCATGGAGTAAAACTAACCATCAAGGTCACATTTTTATGTCTTTAGACCCTTCATAAGGTCTCAAAGGACGACTTATTTGGTCAAGATCATGCCATGCTCCAGAATCACTATATTTGGGACCAAAATTGCCCTAAAGGAAGAAATCGCGAGATCTACAAGATAGAGTGATCAAGTTATGAACTTTTTACCTCCTGGAGGTTGTTAGCAAGTGTGGAATCCCAGATCTAAGTTCAGAGTACACTTGACTCGGTTGACTTGTTGGGCAGGAACACGTAAAGAAGCATGCCTCCACATCGGACAGCCACCTCATGGCAATGATCGGATCCTGGACTCCATCAAACACCGGGGTATTAGTATTGTCGAAGTCTCGGTACTAGAACGCTCTCCCCCACCAATCCCTGCAGCAGCGAAGGCTACAACAGCAGCAACCTCAGAAAGTGCAACATACCGGTCATCAAAGAACTCCATCATAAAAGTCTTGATAGACCCAAAAAAATTTGATACCTGCCCCCCATATAATGGAAACAACCTCAGCATGAATCATGTCCATGACTAGATCCTCAGTCAACCCTGGCCTATCCTGGCCACTCACCATATCTGGATCCCCTCATGAACACCATACTGAAAATAAACTAAAGAGATATCAGATTAAACGCATATCACACATAGGAACCAATCCACGTCAAGACCTTAGGGGTTGTGACTTCCTTGTTACGCGTATGGGTCATGTGCTTCCAGTAGTATGGGCCCATACTACCATTCGTACCTACCCATATTTGTCTCAGAAGATCATCACAATAACCCAAAAAACATACACTAGAATATGCATACACCCTATTCCCACTTCCTAGAGAAAGGCTAGACATCCATCGACTGGCCGACTGACCCCATATAACTCATCCATAAAACTTCCACCAACCCTACAACACTCGTGTATTCTAATAATACATAACACTGGATCCTATAGACAATTTTAAACTTGATTCTACCCTAAGCCCACAACCAGACAAGGAATAGGAAATAAGGCTAAATCAAACATTCTTATACTATAAAATCTTAGTTATGTATAATTTTGATTTATACACTAAGAAACTACGATAATGATGTCAATTTCATATAAGGAAGAAACCCTAGGTATTCATGCATCAATTATCAGGCAATTCTATCATGCAATTCCTGAAAATCCCTAGTCTATCACTAGCATGTTGTTCGAATATAACATAACATCAAATAATAGTGTGGTAACTTGGGGTATACTTACTGGCTCTGACTGATTGTACACATCACATCATTTTCATGATTATTTTTAAATACAATTTTAAAACTTTTAAAGTTCCTTAGTTTGACTATGGATTCACACGGTTGTTCCTCTAATTTGCTCAAACCAAAGCTCTGATACCAACTTGTAATGTCTAAAAAATCACAAATTTAAACTTTTCAAAACAACCCAATTACTAAAAAGAAGTGTTTACAAAACCATTGTTTCCAAAACATTATTTAAAATAAGTGTTTCCCAAGATCTAATCAACATAAAACTAATGATGTGTACGAACGTGCTTTCTCCTTGCCACGGTCCTCTTAAGTACCTGAAAAAGAAAAAAAAACCAAAACTGTAAAACAACACTTAGTGAGTTCCCCCAAAGTACCACCACATAAACATAAAAAAAACAACATGCATATAAAGCCTTCAGCATGACTAGACCGTCTCACTGGGCCTTCAGCCTATCTGGACCGCTCTCTGGGCCTTCGGCATGACTGGTCCGCCTCGTAAGACTTCAGTCTATCCGGACCGTCCTGGGTATCTTGGCCTTCATCACAAACCATGACCGCGTCAACGGGGTACAACATCACGTATCAACATATGCCATAAAAATTAATATCTAGCATATACATGTGGTCATACAGATCTAACAGATCATTACAGCATAGCAACATCCTATATATCAGGATACAGATCTAACAGATCACTACAACATAACAACATCCTATATATAAGGTTACAGATCTAATAGATCACTACAACATAACAACATACGGTAAAACCAGGATATCAATCCAATGGGTCGACCGTGGTGCTTTGACCCGTAAGTACAGTGAGGAAAACTCACCTGAAATTCTGACGGATAGCTGATCAATTCTCTACTCTCAAATACCGGCTCAACCCAAATCCTACTTGTGAAAACATTTCCATTCTAAATTAATAACATTTCCCCAAAAATACCCTTGTTCAAAACTGGTCAAAATCAATAAGTCAGCCGAGTCAACACAACCGATTCAATTCAGCCAAGTCAACTCAGGCTTCGTACGCAGGGCGTGCTCCGGAGGTACGCGGGCATACTAGTTGTCTGAGGCATCGGGGCCAGATCTGCGTACGCCCAACATATGCAATAGTCCACTTTTTAACCCATTAAGTGCTTATTTATCCGACTTAACACGTCAAATTGTAGATCCAAGGCTAAAATACCATCAAGAGTCATAAAGTTTCCAACTTCATGACTTTACATGTCCATTAGGTGCTTAATCCACAAACTCTCAACATCTTAATGCCTTAAGACCTTCTATAGCATGCATGCAATAAAACTAACCATCAAAACCATATTTTTGTGATTTAAAACCCATCATAAGGTCTGAAAGGATGACTAATTTGGTCAAGAGCATGCCATGCTCAAGAATCACCATATTTGGGACTAAAAGTGCCCTAAAGGAAGAAATGGCTAGATATACAAGATAGAGTGATCATGTTATGAACTTTTTACCTCCTGGAGGTTGCTAGAAAGTGTGGAATCCCATATCTAAGTTGCTTCCAAGCTTCAAGGTCCATGTACCAACTTCTCATTCTTCAAGAATACCAAAAAGGCACATAAATTAGCTCAAAAAACTCTTCTCATTTAGGGTTTGATAGAGGGTCGAATTCTAAGATGGGAGCTGATGAGAGAATGATAGATGACTATAATGATGCTTATATATGGACCAAATCCTTGTGTACGAGGTGTACGCCCAACGGACTAGGCTCTACCCTAGTACGCTTAGCGTACTCAACGTACGCCCATCGTACTACCCCATTGCCTAAAATCACCAAAATGCCAATATGGTCCATTTTACACTCTTTCTTATACCCAGGGACTAAAATGCAATATTTATTTATATTTAGGGTTAAATTTGAAAATACCTCAACATCGGGATGTTACACTATTAAAATTAAGTTTGGTATCTAAAACACCTTATTTTTAAAAATTCTTTTTACAAAGTCATTAGAAAAGTGAGTAGAAGTATTCCTTAAATTTTTATAATTTTTGGAGAATTATTTTTTTCTGGGTTTTTTTATCAATATAAAAATAAAATAATATATATTTATTTTTTCAAATTTTCATGATTGTGCTCATTTTGTAGAGAATTAAATTTTAAGAATTTTATTTTTTCAGATTTTTTTTCAAAGAAAAAAAGCTCTAGCCGAAAACTAGGTCGGTGGAAAAAAAATCCACTGACCAATAAGGGCTGGATACTTGTCATGATGGGAGTAGGGGCACATATCAGCTACTGGAGAGGCCAAATGGCCCGAATTTTCCTTTTCTTTTTTCTTTTAATCATTTTGCTTTTGTCACTTGTACCTCCAAAAAATTAACCTTCCCCGAAAATTCTCTAAATCTCGCAATTAATTAAGAAAATGTTATATCATCTTACGAAATTTTGACGATAAATAAAATCAAATCCTAACCATTTATTTTTTCAATCTTAAGGCCACGAATTATGCTCACCGTTCCTACTATTTTTTAAGTTCCTAATTGATCCATTTAAAAAAGATAATTTATTTTTTCAAATCGTGACCATTTATTGTACATTCTGATCTATTTCAAAAGACAATTTTACCCTTTCTTATATCTTTTTGTCTTTTATTACACATTTCTATATATATATATATATATATATATATATATATATATATATATATATATATATATATATATATATATATATATCTTGTTCACTTACATTTTATTTTATTTATTTATATTTTTTATGATTTAGATTATTTTCGATGTTTTATTCGAATACATTTTTTTTTCGACATTTTGTTTGTTTATATTTTTGTAAATTTTTTTATAAATAGTTTTTATGAAAAAAAAAGTATAAAAAGTTTTGCTAAATGTGAATATGATTTAACATAGATTAGGTATAAAGTTATTTATTTTAGTAGGATTAATATATAGACTAACCAGAATTCGAAACGGATATCAAATATACATAGGCTAATAAGAATTTGTATAACTTGAAAGTCTAAAAAATTACAAAAAAAATGAAATCTAAAACATTGACAACCTTTTTCGAGTTATACGAATTCCGATTAACGTATGTATAATTGGATATTTATTTTGAATTTCGGTTAGCCTATATATTAATCTAATTAAAATATGAAATTTTATACCTAATCTATGTTAATCATATTCACATTTAAGAAATTTTGTTATATACTTTTAATAGAAAACCATTATAAAAATCTTTGCGGAATGATAAACAAACAAAAGATAAAAAAAAAAAACTAAAAACATTATTGGAACCAAACATTAAAAAAAGTGAAAAGAAAAAAACTATTCAAAAAAAACTTTAAAAAATGTAAGAGAACAAATATAAACTAAAGAAAAATTAAGCAATATTTAAAAACAAAATTTCATTAAAAAATATTAATCATAAAAATACAAATAAAATAAAATAAAAGTGAAAAAAAATGTAAAACACACACACACACACACACACACACATATATATATATATATATATATATATATATATATATATATATATATATATATATATATATTGTAACATCCCGAAATCCAATGTAAAATTTTCGTTTTATTAATTAAATATATGTTTTACAACACCTTAAAATTATTACATAATTAAATATAAAAGAGTGGTTCAGCGGAAGTATCCAAATTTTATTGATGATTCGATGTAAATACAGTCACACGTGAGCCTTTCCACGATCAGATGAACATCCTGTAAAACAGTTATTCAATAACTCTAAGTCGTGGCTTAGTGAATTACCTCAAAATTGTTGGATTAGGTGTCTAAGCTCATAACTATATTTGGTATGTACTTGATCCGATTGTAGCATGGTCCTTTTGGGTTGCTTTCACTGAAGCAACTTGACTGGATGAATAATGGAGAAAGATGTTATTATGGTTTATTAATATATTATACGAATAATATATTAAAAGAGAAATCATATTAGTTAATTAATATTGGTAAAGAATTAATTAAGAAACTAATTTTGTGATCAAAAGTTATTAATTGAACCTAGGGGACTGAAATTGCAATTATAAGATAATTGGTTTTTGGGCTAAGGATCTTTTAGAAAGGAGTGGACGAAATCAAGGAGGGAAGCCCACCTTGAATTCGTCCAAGGCCTCATTTTGGAAGGTTCCTTTAGACTGCTTAAGGCCTAAGTAATCCAATTAGGGTTTTGAGTGACACCCTAGCAGCTCACCTATATTAAGGACCCTTGGGCACTAGAATTCGGCTACCACAACCCTAAGAAGAGTTCAAGAGCCGATTTTAGCCTTCCCCTTTCTCCCTATTATTCTCCAACTTGATTTGGTGTTTGTGATCTATTAGAGGCACAACATTTGAGGTGATAAGGTTCTCAAAAGCTCAAGATCTTAAAGCAACAATCAAGGTAATCTTCTAACTTGTTTATTAGATGTTATTTTCATTTTTGTTGTATGCTAGATTAGGGTTTGCAAGTCTTGGCCAATTGTTGCATGTACAAATAGAAAAACTACATCTGAGCATTAGGGTTTGCATGAACACAATAGGAATGTTGTTTTGCTCAAAACCCATCAGTGGTATCAGATCTTAGGATGTTCTTCTATTGTATTTGATGCTTTTTTAATTGTTCATAGCTGAAACAAAAAAAAAATCGTTTTTTGGGTTCTGACTTAACTCACGACGTGACACAATGCATGTCACGACGTGAGTTCAATGATATGCTGAAACTTGTATTTTTTGCCCTAATTTTCTTTAGATGATTACCATAAATTGTTTTTCAAATTAAAAAACCAGATTTTCTATTATGGTAATTTATATCTTAATCAAATTAATGGACAATTGTCAAAAATAAGATAATTACTTGTTTTATAAGATAAATTTAATTACTTGTATTTTTTATTTGAATTATCTTGTAAAGAAAAAAGACTAGGTCAAATTATGTGATAATCATTAGTTATATGATATTTAATTAATTTTTAAATTTGATCTCAAAGAAGTTTTGAAAAGTTTCAAAATTTGCCCTCAAGTTTTGGGATTTAAATTTTTAATTAAAAGTTTTAATTTTGAAATATTTAAATTCCAAACCCTAGAATTTTACAAGTTTAAATTCAACTGTCATACTATTATAATATTATAAGATTAATAATTATATATATATATATATATTTATATATATATATATATATATATATATATATATATATATAAGATTAAGCTAGTCTTATCGTTAGTAGACCTCATTCACTAAGCTGATCTATAAAGGGATATAAGGTTGTTGCATATAAAATGGCAGTTTAATGGGTGTCCACTCTCACCCACCGCTTCCTTGATTAGTAGAGGGTCGTTAGCCGAATGGGTAGGATATGGAAACTATTTCCTCATTAAAAGTATAATGTTTTATAAAATTCTCAATCTCAGTTACTTTAGGAAAAATGTGAAATGATGCTATTCCATGAAATTACACTTTGCACCTTGCCAAGTCATTAGTGGAGCGTGCATGGATAACCGGCACACTAATATGGACTAGCAATGGTGGCAAAGGGTGACTCGATGTTTTTCATAGATCAATGGAGCGTGTGTGGTTAACCGGCACATTGATTAGGTGGTAAATGACATCGAGGGTACCAAGTATGTTTGCATGGTTATTCACACCTTGTTTGTGATCCTCGGTATCTCAGTCACAAACTTGAAGGGCATATCGAGATTTAAACATGCCATTGAAAAGTTCAATGAATCTCAAAAGATCCAGGAATTTCAATTCATTTTAAACTTAATTGCCTTTTCGTTTTTCATGGTGGAAATTAGTGAATCTTCATTCACTTACCTTCAAATTATTTGCAGTTTGGATTACGGCATCCCTCTTTTAAATTGTAAATAATGTTGTTGGATCCTAGCCCTAATTTATAATTTAGGTGTTTAATTGGGGATTCTTATCCAATCAAACTTTGTCTCTTTTCTATTTCAGATGTCTACTTCGAACAACAAAAACACTTCAGGCTCGACCCCTTCCGACTCATTGTCACTCATGAATTTGTGTGGGAGGGTGATTTTTGATGGGTCCAACTTCAATGATTGGATCCACAATATCTGAATGGTCACCCGCTATGAGGACAAGGAGTATGTTCTCGATAAGGAGGTAAAAGAGGTGAATGTTAACACTGTTACCCCTGAAGAAATCGCTGCCTACGAGGCCCATGAGTGAGATGCTACGAAAGTTCATTGCATCATGCTCGCGATAATGACCGCCGAACTCCAAAAGTCCTATGAGGACTACTACCCCTATGAGATACCTCAACATTTGATGGATAGGTACCATCAAAGTGCGAGGCAGGAAAGGTACAAGATCATCGCTGCAATGATCACTACAAAGATGAAGGATGGAGAGTCCATCATGACCCACCTGCAGAAAATGTAGATATATGTGGATCACTTGCTGATGTTAAATGTTAACTTCGATGAGGAGCTGGCCATAGATCTCACTATACACTCCTTACCTCCTTGTTACAACCTATTCCGCATGACCTACCACATGAACAAGGAGGAGGTCACTCTAAGAAAGCTTCAAATCCTGCTAAGGACTGCTGAGAGTAGTCTGAAAGACAAATCCGTTGAATCAACTCCTACTACCGCCCCCGTCTTGGCAATTGGGCAAGGGAAGGGCAAGAAGAGGAAGGATCCTTCTAAGAGCCACAAGGGAAAGTCCCATGATGGCACCTCTTCTAGTGGAACTAAGGCTGGTCCCGCTGCACCATCCTCCAACCCGAAGGATGCAGAGTGCTACTACTGCCACGAGATAGGGCATTAGAAACGAAGCTGCTCGAAGTACTTGCAAGATATCAAGGATGGGAAGATAAAGCTATCCTTCGCATGTATTTATACTTTTCATTTTAACAACTCATCACATGCTATGTCTTGGGTTCTTGATACAGGATGTGGTTTTCACATTTGCTCTGATTTGCAGGGCCTAAGAAGAAGTAGGGATGTGGAGCATGGTAAGATAAACTTGATCACGGGGATTAGGAAAGCGTCGCGTGTCACCAAGATTGGAGTTTACTCTTTAGTGCTTAGTAGTGGGTTAGGTTTAGATTTGAATAATTGTTGTTACTCATCAGAAATGACAAGAAACATTCTTTCTTTTCATGGTTTGTATAAACAAGGTTTTAGATTTCCATTTGATAATGAAAAAGGTTCTATTAATGCTTTCTTTAATGGTTCTTTCTATTTTGAAGCATTGCCTTGTAATGGTATATATATGAAACTGTGATGGTTGTAGACAACTTAGGAAATTATATGTTGCATATCGACTCTTCCAATAGTTTGGAAAAAGCATGCTTGTGGCATTGTCGTCTTGGACATGTCAACAAGAAGCGCATAGCCCAACTCCAAAAGGATGGATTGTTGGAATCATTCGACCTTAGGGAAGATGACGTGTGCGAGTCTTGTTTAGTTGGAAAGATGACCAAGTCACCCTTCACTGGCACTTGTAAAAGTGTAACATCCCAAAAATACAAGGCTAAAAATTTCATTTTTAAATAAGTTATTACATAAAACCATCAGTATAAAAACATTCATAATAATATCTCGCGACAAACCAAAGTGTCAGTAATCAAAACATATTATCATAAAACCATATCAGAGTGTAATCCCCAAAGATCTCATGTGCGGAATGTTGGATTAATGTCTAAGTCCATAACTGTAATTGGTAAGACTTGACCCGAACCGGCATGGTCCATTTGGGTTGCATGGCATCATGCCTTTGGATAGACTATAATGAGAGAAATAACACTTAAGGTTGGTTAATATATTATAAGTTCTAATATATTAATAGGATTATTTAATTAGTATTGATCAAGAATTAATTTAGAATTAATTAAGTGATCAAAAGAAGACTAATTAAATATATGGGTTGATTGTGTAAATCGACCATACTTATATAGTGGGCTAATGCTCCATGGATTATCTAGTTGGGCTAAAACCCATATGATGCTTCATGGATGCTCCATGGTGTTTTGTACCCATAGATCCAAGGAAATGGAAATTCATGACAATTAGGGTTTACACTAATTGTAACACTATATAAGATCATGTTCTTTGGGAAAAATCGGCACTATGTGTGTGATAGAAGGGCTAGCCGATTTTAGAAGTGTTCAAGTTTCTCTCAAGTTATTCCAAGTGTATTTGGTGTTGTGTGAACCATTTGAGGTGTCACACTTGGGGCACTAGGCACTCAAGCTTCATGAAGTCATTCTACATTAAAAGAGGTATGTATTCTAACTTGTTATGTTTCATATGAATCAAAGTTTAGTATGCTAGTTAGTATAATACCTTGGATATTCATATTTGCATGTATAATAGAGAAAACATAGATCCAAGATATTTAGGGTTGCATGTACACTTAGGTGTGTTAGAATGCTCAAAACCCAACAGTGGTATCAGAGCCTAGGCTTGTTTTCTTGTTATACTTGCAAAAGTAGCTGGAAAAATCGAGTTTTGATGCTGTCTGCACAACAGAATCGCCGAGTCCAAGACAAAATGCATCCAACTCGCCGAGTTGGTTCGTGCACTCGACAAGTTGGACCCCCTGACAGCATATATTCGATTGTTTTGGCTGGAATTGGACTAGGAACATTACCCTAAGATGTTTTTGGACTTATAAACTTGTTTTTGATGTGGTAATATTCATGCTAATCCAATTTCTAAGATAATTGTAATAATTTCAAGATTTGTATTAGTTTGTATGTTCATGCTAATTTCTTGAAGATTGATGATTTGAATTATCTTGTTCTTAGATTAATAGAAAAGTTGTGTGAAATAGTTGATTTCAATCCATTTTAATCTAAGAGTTGATTCTAAAATGTGTTTGTGTAACTTGTCCTCGAGTTACATGAAAAGTCACATTAAAGTTTCTTAAAACTCATAAAAGATGGCAATGGTTACAAAAAATGAAGAGTCTTGTTCTCAAGTTATGGAGGTTCAAGAGTCACTTCATCAAGTAATAAAATATGTAACCTTAATTAATTCCATAAGTTACAAAATAAAGAAAAAGTTACATTCTTTAATAATTTAAAGTCTTCCATAACTTGTCCTCAAGTTATGGAACTTGAAGAGTCTTTTTAATTAAAACTACTTTAAACTCATAAGTTATGGAATTAATTAGTTTTGAATAGTTTCAAAACTTTCCCTCAAGTTTTGGAATTTGAAAAAGTTTTCTCTTATGAATACTTTAATTCCAAGTTAAGCCATTAGGATTTTAAAAGTTAAAATTCAATCCTTTTACTTTATAATATTATAAGTTAATATATATATATATATATATATATATATATATATATATATATATATATATATATAAGAGTAAAAGTTAGTCTTACCGTTAGTAGGCCTCATTCACGAAGCCGGTCTATAAGGGGGGTATAAGGTTACTGCCTATAAAATGACAGTTTAATGGGTGTCCACTCTCACCCACCGCTTCCTTGACTGGTGGAGGGTCGTTAGCCGAATGGGTAGGACAAAGACTATAAGTTCTCCCTTCATTAAAAGTATTAATGATAAATAATAAGTAACTAAACACTTATAATTCCCAATCTTAGTTACTTAGGAAAATGTGAATAAGGTGCTAACCCATGAAATTAGACTTGACACTTTGCTTAAGTCAGTTGGTGGAGCGTGTGTGGTTTACCGGCACATCGGTTGGGTGATAAACATTTAAGAGTACCAAGTAATTTTCATGGTTACTTCGCACCTTGTTTTGTGATCCTCGGCATCCCAGTCACAAATCCTGAAGGGTACACTCGAGATTGAAACATGCCATTGAAAAGTTCAATGAATCTCAAAAATATATAGGAGTTTCAAATCCAATTAAAACTTAATTATATTTCGTTTTTCATGGTGGAAATTGGTAAATCGTCATTTACCTACCTTCAACTATTTTATAACTTGGATTACGGCATCCCTCTTCCAGTTATAAATAGGTTGTTGGGTCCTAGCCTTAATATTTCATATTGGGTGTTATATTAAGGACTTTAAATAAACTAAACTTGAATATCTCCCAAAAGATGTCTAGTTCAGACATTTATGATCTTCCCAAATCTCTTGGAACTTCACTTCCTCCACCTCCAACAATTACTCTCCCTAACCCACAAGTTCAAGGTCACTCAAGCCCTACTGGCAAGCAAAGGTCTATGTGTGATCATATCTTGGAGATGTAGTCACATATTGACAAGCCGGGAGAGTTGGGTGTCAATGTCTTGAGAAAGTTGGATGTTCAATCACTTTTTAAGTCACATAGTGAGTTCCTTTGGGACTCCTATGAAACAGACTATGACAAGACCCTTAATGATCCTATCTATATGCTTGGTACTGCTGAATCAGCAATGATTTTGAAGGCTAGTAAAGCAAATGTGATTAGGAGATCAACTTTACAAAACTTTATGGACAGTGACAATAGTGACACAGGAAATCTAGAAAAGCATTCTCTTCCCAATGGAAAGGGATTGGCCATAGTCAACTTGGTTGACAAAATGGTAAAGAGAAAGGCTAAGTCTGAGATAGTCCCATGTACTATTATCTAAGGGTCCATATGTTTCTATTGCCAAAGGAAGGGGCTTTGGTTACGAAGCTGCCAAACTTACCTAAGGATGGTAAAGTCAATGAGTTTGACTTTATTTCAGGTAAAGTCCATTGTCTAACTCTATTAAGTTCCTATTTGGAGATTCTTATTACATGATTTGACTGGGTCACATCTTGGTGTTTTAAGAATCAAAGAAAAGTAAAGAAACTTAAAGAAAGGATATGCTGAATCTGATCGCGTAGATGGATTTCTATCGCATAGTTTGAAGATTGGATTCTTGAGCTACTTCTTAAGAGTTATGAGATATTGCTTAGGAATAGATAACAACAAGTTTTCATATGGATTGTAAGGATAAGTTCTTTCGCAAAGTTTTTAAAATAAAAGGAAAATTTCTGATTTTATTTATTTGAAAATATCCTTACAATGGCATCTGTGAAAATTTTTGTTGCTTATAAGATTCCATTAATAGCGAGACTGGAAATATGAAATTGATTCTTTCATTTGTGGTAATGTCTAAATTTACCAAATAAGGAAAGATTCTCATCACCCAAGTTTCAATTGGACTAAAACTTGGAATCATGCAAGTTGTATACTATGATGAATGAGAACTTTCAAGCATTGGAAAATTAAGACTAATTACTTGTTCACATGGATGTGTGGGTCAAGTGAAGGGCTAAGGGATCGAGTACACAGTCATGTGCACTGATCAAGCCGACCACAAATAATCGATAAGACTATTCGTCATGATTTACTAAAAGTTTAGTAAATATGGTTATACTTACAGGCTTAAGTGTAATTCTGATACATTAGAAAATTTTCGATGTATTGCAGAACGAATGAGAAGAATCAAATTAGGCAAAAGGATAAAAGTTTCTCAAATCTGAAAAGATGGGAGAGTACTTTAGTATCATGTTACATGATCATCTTAATGATTAATAGACCTTATCACAGTTCATCATCTAAGTTCATTCTGATAGCTAAGAAGAGGAGCTATGAATTGTTGAAGTGGTCAAATCAAGAAGATGAGTCATACTTCGTTCCAAAACAATTCTTAGACATTACTCCAAGATTGTAACCTGAGTGACATATCTTAAAGAAAGGTTTAAAAACATGTGTCAAATGTAAGAGTAAAAGTGTCCTACTCTTGTACATTTGAAGTTGGTAAGTTGTGATGTTTTGGATAAAACAAAGACCAACTTAGGCTAATTGTGTGAAGTGTTTGTCTTGATAAAGAATCCGCACTATCCCTTGAATATTTGACAAGAGAGTCTTATATGTCAAGAGGACAGTGGGAGTCTTAAAGGTCTTGAAAGTCTCAAAAACTAATCAATAATAAAACCTGAGGTTCTTCACTAGCACACGACTTGAGGTTTATAACTTATCGTGTTGACATATTCTGTGCCCATTCCAGTTAAAGTTGGCTTTTCATATGAGTTCTTAGAGTTCTCAATTGGTTGCATAACAACTTGGAAGAAATGGCAGGCCTTGTACTGCCAGGTGGCAAGAAGTTAAAATTGCATAAGTTCAGTCCATATGTGTTTGGATTTGTCATTATCCGTGTCTTGTGACCAAGGTTTTGACAAATTCATATGGGTAGGAACTCATACACCATAAAAATCTAAGTGTCATAATGTTTCTCTCGGATTCATGAAAATGATGGTGAGGAAACACTTTCACTAAGTAGATTTTTAAGTAGATAGTAATCTTTGCATTCTCAAATTCGTTAGTAGTGTACACCAACATGGACTTATGAAAAATAGCAAAGGTCTAACCAATTGAGACTATGATTACAACATTCCTTTTCATAGTTCTGAAATTGTTTAGACACACCTGTGAGATATCTAAGATAAGGTGTATGATTTTCATAAAGTCTTATCAAAGCAATCTAGTATCAGAAATCTGAACTTTAGCCAGAAAGTCAATAGCTAATTTCTGAATACATGTCAAAGCTAGTGGGAGCATATGTGTTATGCTAATAATCATCATGTCAGTGGGAGCATGATAATTATAATAAGTATTGCAAGTTAGAAATGTTACTTATAGAAAACAAAGGTTTCAATTCGTGAGGTTGCAGGGGTCGAAAAAGTTGTTTTGCTATAATTAAGGGAGAGGAAATTATACTTCATTTCAATTCTAAAAACCTTAGATTGAGTTTATAATCATTCTAAAGAGCTTATATTGAGATTTTAATCACCTTTAGTCAAGAATATATATATATATATATATATATATATATATATATATGTATATATATATATATATATATATATATATATATATATATATATATGAATTTCATGTTGGATTGCTTCAACTTAAGAAAATTCTGTATACTGCGTTCTCAAAATTCGATTATGATTACGACATCCCTTTTCATAGTAAAATTTTGAGAATATGGAAAACAAAAAATTATTATGGCAAAAGACTGGTCTAGAACCATGTCTTTATGTGAAACACCATGAATCGTGTCCCATTTACTTTGGGTACAAGATCGATTACTTGTGCTATAATATTTATTCTTTATGAATTTTCCAAATGCCTTGGGGCATTAAGGAGGAAAATGTCTAGAATTGGATATGACTAAAGTGATTAAGCAATTGTCGAGGATAATCTAAGGTTTACGAAAGATTGGTTGCTCAAGGACAGTTGGAAGTATAGTGTGAATTTTGGAAGGGCCATATTGACATAGTCTGAAACGAGACAACTCTTGTTCAGAAGTAGTAGTCAAAATGGGAATATAGAGTTGTCTCTATAGATAGAAGCAATCTGTGTAAGATTAGAAAGAACTTAGTACAAGAAGCATGTTCAAAGCAATACATACTTTGAACATAAGGCTTTGTGTCCATGGAGTAGGTCTTCATTGGAATACCCTATAATGGTTGTTGACAAGTCTTTGTGACTTTGTACACATTCATTGCAAGAGGGTAGTGCATTTAAGTTTAAAATCTTACAGATTTCGATTTGGGAGTGTGAAATTAGAATCATTGAAAGTTTGGTCAATTGGTTTCTTTCACAAAAGTAAGGATCATAGACAAACATAGAGTGCATACTTGGTGTATGGCAAAGCTATTGTTTAGAAAACATAGTGTACACGCTTGGAGCATGGGACACCTAGTGTTTTAATTCAAGTATAAAGTTGATAAAACCGAAACAATGAATAATGAGTAATCAGTATGGTGATAAATAAAAGTGGTCTATTTATATTCATAGGGTTTGATACCATATTTGATTCATTTATTCTTGTGTTTCACTTTGCATGTTTTGACTTCCATAATAACTAGGTTATTCTTCCGGAATGACTAATTTATTCAAACCATCCACAGTCGGTCATATGTTGGAAGTAGATACGAATCAAGACTGTCATGGGTTGGCTTGTAGAGGTTCAAGTTGGTGGACAAAGTTTTGCTACAACACTCATGAGTGCTCATAAGTTCTGAGTATTGGATTCAACCCACGCTCATTGGAATCACTTCATGGATTTTATCACGAGTGATCATGAGACGATAATATCTTATATTCTTCAAACCTAGAGATTTGGTAACTCGATGTTATAAAATGTGTCTTTGTGTATGATTCAACAAGTAGCATAACAAGCCATATGAGTCGAAGTTTATCCATTCCTTTTACCTTCAGGATAAAACGATATTTGTGGGCCCTTCGATGATTTAGCGATGACACATGTGAGTGCTTTGCCAAGCCATGACTGATTTGATTTGTTTAATCAGTCAGTCGTCATAAATCGGAAATCAGGAAACAACAAATGGACAGAGAGAATGATTTATAATCCATGTCTTAGTCCATATGATATCTAGAATGGAGGAATATATGATCCCTTATATAATGGACAAGTCATTGACAAAGGTCAGAGTTCATCAGCAAGGTCAGAGTTCGACAGAAGCTTTTGAGAGCTATGATTGCCAGTCGGTTCTTGAAGTCATACTTGCAATAATAGTTTTAGACTTATCCAAGTGGGAGACTGTTAGATTAATGTCTAAGTCCATAACTATAATTGGTAAGACTTGACCCGACCCGGCATGGTCCATTTGGGTTGCATGGCATCACGCATTTGGATAGACTATAATGAGAGAAATAACACTTAAGGTTGGTTAATATATTATAAGTTCTAATATATTAATAGGATTATTTAATTAGTATTGATCAAGAATTAATTTAGAATTAATTAAGTGATCAAAAGAAGACTAATTAAATATATGGGTTGATTGTGTAAATCATCCATACTTATATAGTGGGCTAATGCTCCATGGATTATCTAGTTGGGCTAAAACCCATATGATGCTTCATGGATGCTCCATGGTGTTTTGTACCCATGGATCCAAGGAAATGGAACGTCATGACAATTAGGGTTTACACTAATTGTAACACTATATAAGATCATATTCATTGGGAAAAATCGGCACTATGTGTGTGATAGAAGGGCTAGCCGATTTTAGAAGTCTTCAAGTTTCTCTCAAGTTATTCCAAGTGTATTTGGTGTTGTGTGAACCATTTGAGGTGTCACACTTAGGGCACTAGGCACTCAAGCTTCATGAAGTCAATCTACATTAAAAGAGGTATGTATTCTAACTTGTTATGTTTCATATGAATCAAAGTTTAGTATGCTAGTTAGTATAATACCTTGGATATTCATATTTGCATGTATAATAGAGAAAACATAGATCGTAAGGTATTTAGGGTTGCATGTACACTTAGGTGTGTTAGAATGCTCAAAACCCAACACGGAAAACATAGTGTGATGCCCTGCGATCAAGCCGACTCCTTTCCTTGAAAACAATGTACCTGAAACCAAAAACTGAAAACCATAAGCACAAAGCTTAGTGAGTTCCCCCATCATACCACATACCATACAATCACAAAACATACATACTGTCGGGCAATTCTGGGGTGCCCGACCTACCTGGTACGGCCATTCTGGGGTGCCGACCTACCCGGTACGGCCATTCTGGGGTGCCAACCTACCCATGTCAAGGCATTCTGGGGTGCGGACCTACCCGTGTCAAGCCATTCTGGGGTGCTGACCTACCCTTCGGTCTTAAAACCGACCCTCGGGGACTATTCCACCCACTACTACTACTATCACATATATCATAACATAAACATACTATCAGACATATCTGGGGTATCCGAACTACCCTTCGGTCCTAATAACTGAACTTGGGGACTATTCCCCTTCTACTACCACTATCACATATAACATATCATGCCAACATATAAACATATCATCACATACTGTCAGACATATCTGGGGTGTCTGACCTACCCTTCGGTCCTAACAACCGAACTCTACTACTTTCACATATAACATATCATGCCAGCATATAACATATCAGGTAGTAGCAAACCTAGATGATATCACAAAGACAATCATCTAACATACAACTCCTACTGGTGGGTCGGCATTGTGGCCGTAGACCCACCGCTACTGGAAGGTAACTCACCTCACACTGCTGAAGTCTTGAAGACACAATCCCACACTTGCTGAAGTCCCGCAGACTCGACCCCAGCTGTTGCATTCACTAGCCAACCTGGAGAATGCTACGACTACACCCATAGGCTTACAACACTTTCCATATTATCTGATTGCTAGTGAATGCTACGGCTACTCCCGTAGTCTTACAAAACTTTCCAACCCGGGTCGAACACGCACTCGACCTAACCCTCAACTGAACTCGAATACGCACTCGACCTAGCCCTAATAGGACCATTAGGCTTCATTGGGCCTATTAGGGATTCAAGCACCCCAAACGAGTCAACAGAATCCGACAAGGCACACCGCCACCCGACACGGCAGCTGATGGCGGCAGGAGGCGGCAGCCACCACCCTACGGTGGTGGTTTGAGTTTCTTTTCATTATTTTTCTTTCCATTTACATTTTACAATGCTAAAACCCCAAATAATCACACACACACTAATACTAACACACATAGCCACCTTAAGGTGGTCGGCGACGACAAATGGTGGCAGCCACCACCGTGAGGTGGTGGTGGTGGCTGTTCTCGAGAATTCTGACCAAACCAACACTACCTACATGAAATAAAAACACCCAGATGATCTCTTTCTTGCAACGACTCCAGCTACCCTCCTGGTGGCGGTTGGCGATGGCAACACCATGGAGAGGTGGCAGCGACGGTCTTGACGGTTGCCTAACACGTAAGAGATAGAGAGAAGGACTTGCGGCGACGCTAATGGCAGCAACAAAAATGACAGAAGAGAACCCTAGCTCGGCCTTTATTGACGGCGACACAACAACAAACTTCACCGGGAAAGGCGGAGGTGGTGGCGTTAGGCGGCAACACCACGGATCCTCCGTGCTACAGCAACAGACATATGCTGAGGCAGCCAACCAAACACGAACAACAACATACCAACGAGCGGCTTCCCAATCCCCCGAGTCTCTTTGTCTTGCCGGCGGCGGAACAAGGTGGCTGCTCCGGTGTTTCTTTGGTGTTGGCGAGGAGGCGACAATGAAACAGTAGCGAGACGGGTCTTTGCCGGCGGCCAAGCCATGATGGCATGTCGATGGTGAGGCAGAAGGTGGCGTCGTTCAGGAGTCCATCTAGTTGTAAAGCGAGAGGGACATCAGGCGGCGGCTGGGGAGAATGAGGAGGTGGTGCCGGAGGTTGGGAGGCATAAGGGGAAGTGAGTGACGGCTGCAACATAAAGGCTTAGGGTTAGGGTTTACTTAACCCTTTATACCCGGTTCTCTTCAAAGGTTTGCCATAATGAAAAAAGTAGCCCCTCCTCTCCCCATTTCCTTCAAAATAATCCAATAATTACCCTTTGAACCCTCACCATTAAAATCCCTTACAACTTAGGTACACAATTTACCAAACAGTCCCCAAAGTCTTAATTATAACATATTCATCCCTTCCATCTCATTTCTTTTTAAAATAATTCCCGAACGCACGCTATTGACCACCGAGTTCTAAAAATGTGGCAATTAACTCCTCGAACCCAACTCCCTGCATATATAATTATTTGTTTTAGGCTACCATTCATCCATTAATTTATTTATTTAACTAATAAATAAATGGGTGTTACAACCAGCTATTCCATCCGTACTTGCAACCTGAAACACAAATGCTAACACTGCCCAGACGTTGAAACTGCTCGAACACTGAACTGCCTGAAGCCATATTCTACCTCATGACCGCTTGCCAAAACCTATCGAGACCTTCCTGGTCTCAATTCATTCACCAATCATCTAAATTATCGGGTTTCTGCCCGGCTGTGGAGCCAAAGGACTCCCACTTAGTCGCCTCACACGACTTCTGAACGAAATCCTCCTCTGGAACTAGTTGCAACTAGTTATCATGCCACTGTGACTCTAACAACGTTCTGATCTAACCGATCGGATCCATACGTCGAATCCTGCTGTCATCAAACCAAGGCTGGAAGTGGTTGCTACCTGACTAATGGTAGCCTTATCTCACACGCAATCTTATACAATCCATTGCTTTCCTGATCCCATAACTGTAGTGGCGCTCCTACAGTCCTATCACTGGCTCAACCAGATCTAATCCATCTGGGTAATTCCGAAATCCAATCCATGGATTTCCTTATCCTTACTGCTACACCCGAACTGGTGGTTACTACTGTTCCTTCCATGTCCTAACAACACGCTCATGTTATCTACCAACCAAGTGAATGTTGTAGCTACACCCGCAGTCTCACAACACTCTATCACTATCAGACCGCTAGTGAATGCTACGGCTATACCCATAGTCTTACAACACTTTCCATACTATCTGATCGCTAGTGAATGCTACGGCTACCCCCATAGTCTTACAACACTTTCCATACTACCTGATCACTAGTGAATGCTACGGCTACCCCCGTAGTCTTACAACACCCTAACACTATTTGCCAACCTGGTGCATGCTACGGCTACACCCGCAGACTTACAACACCCCTCACACTATTTACTGCTAGTGAATGCTACGGCTACACCCGTAGACTTACAACACTCTAACACTATCTGCCAACCTGGTGAATGCTACGGCTACACCTGCAAACTTACAACACCCCTCACACTATCTGCTACTAGTAAATGCTACGACTACACCCGCAGACTTACAACACTCTAACATTATCTACCAACCTGGTGAATGCTACGACTACACCCGTAGGCTTACAACACTTTCCATATTATCTGATTGCTAGTGAATGCTACGGCTACTCCCGTAGTCTTACAACACTTTCCAAACCGGGTCGAACACTTTCCAACCTGTGTCAAGCCATTCTGGGGTGTCTGACTTACCCTTCGGTCCTAACAACCGAACTCTACTACTATCACATATAACATATCATGCCATCATATAACATATCAGGTAGTAGCAAACCTAGATGATATCACAAAGACAATTATCTAACATACAACTCCTACTGGTGGGCCGACATTGTGGCCGTACACCTACCGCTACTGGAAGGTAACTCACCTCACACTACTGAAGTCCCGAAGACACAATCCCACACTTGCTGAAGTCCCGCAGACTCGACCCTAGCTGCTGACTGACAGATTCTCAAACTGTCAACACCAAAATAACACCCAATTAATAATTGGGTCCCAATACATAACCATAAGTACATTCTTTGGGTAATTACTACATTACCCCTAGCTTGGCTTATTCAAGCCCAAGGCCCAATCCATCGGCCAAAAGTCAATTAGGAATCAAAGCCCAACACATGGCCCAATTTTCCAAATTGGGCCTAGGCCTATACATGGTCTCATTCTAAGGCCCAACATCATATAATCATTAAGGCCCAAACTATGTCCCAATTTTCCAAATTGGGCCCAAGCCTCTTACATGGGCCTTACCCTAGGCCCATTAAATTACTCTAGACCATTTGCTTGATCTTGGATAGCCCATTTAATAACCCAATCATTAAGGCCCAATAGAAAGGCCCAATAGAAAGGCCCAACAATAAACCCAAGTGAAATTAGGGTTTCACATAAAATGATGATTAGGGTTAAGTTTCCTACTTAACCCATTAAGGACTTAATCCTCTAAGGACTTAATCCATTAAGTCCAATATCGCTTAGATTAATCTTTACCAATGATTATTATTTAATATCTCAAGTTATTAAATAATTCTCGTGTGTCTCACCCGATTAATTCTCAATATTAGTGTTTTATTGGCATTAGGGTTTTGCAATCCAAATATTAGCCCATTTATCAATTTGTTGGCCTTTTATGTCAATTAGAGCTTTATTGGGCCTATTAGGCCCACTAGAATATCATTAAGCTCATTAGGCTTTTCACTAAGCCCATTAGGGCTTCAAGCACCCCAAACGAGTCAACACAATTCGGCAAGGCACACCGCCACCCGACATGGCGGCAGGTGGCGGCAGCCACCACCCTATGGTGGTGGTTTGAGTTTATTTTCATTATTTTTCTTTCTTGTTACATTTTACAATGCTAAAACCCCAAATAATCACACACACACACACACACACTAATACAAACACACATAGCCACCTTAAGGTGGCCGGCGGCGGCTGATGGTGGCAGCCACCACCGTGAGGTGGTGGTGGTGGTGGCGGCTGTTCTCGAGAATTCTGACCAAACCAACACTACCTAAATGAAATAACAAACACCCATACGATCTCTTTCTTTCAACGAGTCTAGCTACCCTCCTGGTGGCGGTTGGCGACGACAGCACCATGGAGAGGTGGCGGCGGCGGTCTTGACGGTTGCCTAACACGTGAGAGATAGAGAGAAGGACTTGCGACGACGCTAATGGCAGCAACAACAACAACAGAAGAGAACCCTAGATTGGCCTTTATTGACGGCGACGCAACAACAAACGTCATCGGGAAAGGCGGAGGTGGTGGCGTTAGGCGGCAACACTACGGATCCTTCGTGCTACAACGACAGACATATGCTGAGGCAGCCAACCAAACACAAACAACAACATACCAACGAGCGGCTTCCCAATCCCCCGAGTCTCTTTGTCTTGCCGGCGGCAGGACAAGGTGGCTACTCCGGTGGTTCTTTGGTGTTGGCGAGGAGGCGGCAATGAAACAGTAGCGAGACGGGTATTTGTCGGCGGCCAAGCCATGATGTCATCCTTATGGTGAGGCAGTAGGCGACGTTGTTCGGGGGTCCATCTGGTCAGAAAGCGAGAGGGACATCGGGCGGCAGCTAGGGAGAATGAGGAGGTGGTGCCGGAGGTTGGGAGGCATAAGAGGAAGTGAGTGACGGCTGCAACATAAAGGCTTAGGGTTAGGGTTTACTTAACCCTTTATACCCGGTTCTCTTCAAAGGTTTGCCATAATGACAAAAGTAGCCCCTCCTCTCCCCATTTCCTTCAAAATAATCCAATAATTACCCTTTGAACCCTCACCATTAAAATCCCTTACAAATTAGGTACACAATTTACCAAACAGTCCCCAAAGTCTTAATTATAACATATTCAGCCCTTCCATCTCATTTCTTTTTAAAATAATTCCCGAACGCACACTATTGACCACCGACTTTTAAAAATGTGGCAATTAACTCCTCGAACCCAACACCCTGCATATATAATTATTTGTTTTAGGCTACCATTCGTCCATTAATTTATTTATTTAACTAATAAATAAACGGGTGTTACAAAAAGGGGTGAGGGTTTATTGGATCTCATACATACCGATGTATGTGGGCCCTTTAGATCCACCACAAGGGATGTAAGCCGCTTCTATGTGACTTTCACCGATGATTATAGCAGATATGGGTATATCTACTTAATCAAGGACAATTCAGAAACCTTTGAAAATTTCAAAGAGTTTAAGAAAGAAATGGAGAATCAGTTGGCCATGAAAATTAAGATGCCCCGATCCGATGGAGGTGGTGAGTACCTTAGTGTTGAATTCCACGATTACCTCAAGGAATGCTGAATTGTTTCGCAATTGACGCCACCTAGAACACCGCAGTTAAATGGTATGGCTGAGAGGCACAATCGAACCTTGTTGGACATGGCTCGTTCCATGATGAGTCGTGCTTCGTTACCTATCTCATTTTGGGGGTATGCCTTAGAGACTGCCGCCCATATACTTAGTCTAGTCCCGCAGAAGTAGGTTGCCAAAACACCTCATGAGATGTGGACTAGGAAAGCTCCCTCGTTGGCACATATCAAGGTTTGGGGTTTTGAGACTTTCGTAAGACGAGAGAGTCACGACAAGCTGGAACCTCGTAGTGAGCGGTGTATTTTCATCGGCTACCCGCAGAAGTCCATTGGATATCTCTTTTATAGACCGAGTGACAACGTTGTCTTTGTTGCGAGGGGAGGGTTTTTTGAGAGCGAGAACTCATAATCCAAGAGGACAGTGTGAGGCTAATTGATCTTTAAGAGCTTCAAAAAACAAGCGATGAAGGAAACTCTAACGTTGGCGTTCAACCCGAGGAGGAAACTCCTGTAGAACCGATTGATGAGTCCTTACCTCTTAGACGTTCCAGTAGAGTTAGTGTTCTACCTGTGTTATATGGTTTTCATATAACAAGTGATGGTGACACGTTTATTAGTGATAGTACACTAGTAAATTTGGATGAACCTAACAACTACAAGGAAGCCATGGCAGGTCTGAAGTCTGCAAAGTGGAGAGAGGCAATGGACAACAAGATTCAATCCATGTATGACAATCAAGTTTTTAACTTGGTTGACAATGTACCGGGCGTAAGACGGTTGGGTGCAAATGGATCTTCAAGAAGAAGACCAACATGGATGAGAAAGTACACACTTACAAGGTGTGATTGGTTGCGAAGGGCTTTACTAAAACTCCCGGAGTTGACTATGATGAGACCTTCTCACCAGTTGCGAAGATTAAATCTGTAAGGGTTATGCTAGCCATAGCTGCGTTTCATGATTATGAAATATGGCAGATGGATGTCAAAACCACTTTCCTTAATGGGAAGCTGGATGAAGATGTTTACGTGAGTCAGCCCGAGGGTTTTGTCAATGCGAAGCACCCTAATAGAGTGTGTAAGCTTGAGAAATCCATTTATGGATTAAAACAAGTTTCTCGCAGATGGAATCTTTGTTTCGATGAGAAAGTCAAAGAGTTTGGTTTCTTGCAAAGCGAGGATGAGTCCTATGTATATGTCAAAGCCAGTGGGAGTATAGTTAGCTTTCTCTTTTTGTATGTCGATGACACACTGCTCATAGGAAACGACGTCCCAACCTTGCAGGAAGTTAAGTCCTGGCTTGGGAAGTGCTTCGCTATGAAGGACCTCAGAGAAGCTGCTTATATTCTAGGGATAAGGATAGTGAGAAACAGGAGCAAAAGACTAATATGACTTAGTCAAAGTACTTACTTGGATAAGGTACTAAAACATTTTAGTATGGAAAATTCCAAGAAAGGGGACCGTAGCTGGGACTTTACCCTGAATGGAGGAGCATTGACTTGGAAAAGTTCCATGCAGGAGACCGTAGCTGATTCAATGTGCGAATCAAAATACATAGCAGCGAGCGAAGCATCAAAGGAGGCAATATGGTTGAAGATCTTCATCCGAGACCTTGGAGTTATGCCATCCATAAAGGAGCCCATGGAGATTTTCTGTGATAACGAAGGTGCTGTTGCCTTAGCCAAGGAACCGAGGGATCATGGCAGATCCAGACATATCGACAGGAAATATCATTTCATTATACATCGGGTAGAAGATGGACTCCTCGTAGTAAAGAGGGTATCTTCAGAGGATAACCCAACAGATCCCCTTAGAAAGGGACTGAGTAGGGTTAAGCACTTGCAGCATGCTAGGAGCATTGGGCTGAAGGACGATATTAGTTTTAGTGATTAGATAGCCTTAGAAACTTGTAATAGATAAACTGTAATTGACATTTTGATGATTAAATAAAGGAGTACTATTTATAAGTAATGTTAATGTCTTATGTCAGTTATTTACTATTGTTTCACTTTGCATGTTTTGACTTCCTAAATAATAAGATTATTTAAATTATCCACAGTCGTTCATACTTTGGAAGTATGTATGAAAGAAGACTGTCATGAATTGGTTTGTAGATTGTCTAAGTGTTTAAACATAGCAAAGGTTTGTTGCAATATTCATGAGTGCTCTTGAAATATGATATGAGTATTGGATTAAACCCGCGCTCACTTGAATCACTTCATGGAATTTATCACGAGTGATTGTGAGATGATAATATCATATAGTCTTTAAACCTAGATATATGGTTTATTGTTTGCAAGTTGCTTATGCATTGATAATGTGTAAACGCGCCAGTAACTTGATGTTATAAAACGCATTGTTGTGTATAATTTGACGAGTAAATAGTAAATGCATATAAGTCGAAGTTTATTTGTTCCTTTTATCCTACGAAGGTAAAAGCAATATCTTGGGCCCCTCAATGATCTGGTTTGACTTATGTGCCAGTTCCGGTCAGGACTGAATTGATGTGTTCAATTAAGTTCTATCTCAGACGAATCAGACATCGAGAAACAAACCGATAGATAATAAGTATGACTATGTTCCATGTGATTGTCCACACAATATCTTGAGAACGGAGGACTACATGATCCCTTATCTAAAGGACGTGTCAAAGTTCGACAATCGCTTTTGAGAGCTACAATTGCTAATCGGATTTTTAAGTCGTACTTGAATTTATAATTATTAGACTTATCCAAATGGGAGATTGTTGGATTAGGTCTTTAAGCCCATAACTATATTTGGTATGTACTTGACCCGGTTGTAGCATGGTCCTTTTGTGTTGCCTTCACTAAAGCAACTTGACTGGAGTTTGAATTTTCGAGAAGCGAGGACGAGTCTTGTGTGTATGTCAAGGCTTGTGGGAGTATAGTTAGCTTTCTAGTTTTTTATGTTGATGACATACTGCTCATAGGAAACGACATCCCGACCTTGCAGAAGGTTAAGTCCTAGCTTGGGAAGTGTTTCACTATGAAGGATCTAGGAGAAGCTGTTTATATTCTAGGATAAGCGTATTAAGAAACATAAGTAGATGACTATTCAAAAATTTATATATTCTAAGAAAATAAATATATGAAATTTTGAGATTTTGGATGCAATATTTGAAATTTTGAAATCTTTCAAAAATAAAAAATAGAGACCGTGAAATAAGAGTTGATAGTTTAACCCAAGAGTACTACCGTGAAAAAGGTTTGTACATAGTTTCTTTCGGTTAGACGATAAAAATAAAAAATAAAAGTAAGATGCAATAATAAAAAATTTCGTATAGTTTTGTGTCTGCCCATAATTTGTTTCTCATAAATATGTCATATTACAAATAACAACATTAAAATATTATTTACGATGTACGTTGTTTTGAATAAAAAAATTTATTTGATGTTGATGTTCTATGTTTAAAATAAAAACACCCTACTATAATTGGTTGGAAGTAAACATTGATGGTTGTTTTGGATAAAAAGTAAAAGTAAGTTACTATAAGAATTTATTTACAAAATATTGTTGAAAGACAACAACTATACTCGATAATATATTCGACAAGAAAGTTCAAAATCAAAATATAAAAATCTTTATCACAATTAACATAAAGAAATGTTAAAGAAGATGGTGATTTACATTTGCAAATGAATTTCTTAATTCATTAAAACCCATTTTGGTATATAGTTATCAAAATAATTTTGAAACGTGGAATTAGATATACTTTTAGATAATATATTTATTTTTGTAAAGAAATATGGTTATTGTCCTTTAAACAACTAATTTATATTTTATTAGTATAAATTTTGTATATTAGAAAATAGGTAAGTAATTTAGAAGGTTTAATTTATTTTATAAAATAAAAAAATAACAAATATATTATCTTTTTATTTAATAGATGAGATAACTTGCTTCCAAGTAGGGGATAGTTTAACATTTAATGAGTACCAAAGTAATAATCAAGCAAAGTTACCAAACAAACGTACAAATTCATTATTTGATACACTTAATATGGAAAGTGATGAAATTCAGTCAGTGACAAATACAATGCTTGACACACTTGATTTGGAAAACAACCTCAACAATATAAGCAAAGTTAACAACAAACCTATTAATAATATGGCTTTTAATCCAATTTATTGGTAAGTAGTTCCTAATTGGTTAAAGACCTTACTAAGAAGCCACCACAACATGTCGGTTTCAACTTTTGGACCTAATAGAGAAGAGTTGTCATTCATTTCTCTAATAACACACAATTGGCAGGCGTCTGCATTAACTTTATGACTAAAACATAAGAATAAATGAAGTAACAATAAATGAAATAAGAATAAACAAAAATAGTTATATCACTGGAAATTTTCATTCTTCCACTAAAAATTTAATATAAAAACAATTATACCCTTGATTTAAATTTATAAATATTGAATAAGGGAGAAAGATCCTAAGGAATCTGGGATTTGTTTTAGTTATAATCATTAATGACAGCAAATGATTCGGATCCATTTTTTGGTGACGCATTTACAATTCCTTCCTAAAAATTTACGAAATACAACTTTTCTTTTCTTTTCTTTTTTAGCTTTGCTCCTTTAATTAGCAGCAGTTTTTTCTTTCTTTTTTCTACGTTTTTTTTCTTTTTTATAGTCTTATCCCTCATTTTCACACTTTATTTTTTTTTCTTTGGTAATTTTTTCACCATCAACTCTAATACTAATATGTAAGGAAACATACTCTACTATACCCCTGATCTAAGGCCTCACCTAACTTGGGTCCCGTCCCTGGTCTGCTACTACTAAGTTTTGGAACCCCGTCCACACTCCTGTTGATATTGAGATACGAGCCCCCGCCCACACTCACTTCTCTTCTATCACAGGCCTTGCCCCTACTTTGCTAATATTGAGATATGGAACCCCATCCATACTCAGCTAGTGATGAGATGCGGGACCTCGCCCACACTCACCTCCCTACCATGCACATACAAGTATCACAAAGACAACAAGGATAATCTAACATTCACATATAAATCTTCCTCGGGCTTGCCCCGACATCGGACCGTAGTCCGGAACATAATACCATATAAACATACTTCAGGCTTGCACCGGCATCGGACCTTGGTCTGGAACCTATCGTACCGACACATGCAAGAATCACAAAGACCTCTAGCATACTAACATTCGTCGGGCCTCGCCAGACATCGGATCGTGATCCGGAACATATAACATACAATGCCTAGGGATCCCTCGGGTCTTCGTACTATACACAAACATAATGGGCAGGAATTATGGCCTTAGAACCATACACACTGAGGAGACTCACCTTGCACTGTTGAAGTCCTTCTGATACTATGCTGGCTGCTAATTGGCAATTCCCCGAACTGCTGCTCCCTCGGCTCCCGAGCTACCATTACCCAAAATAACAATTAGCCCAAACCAATTATTCTCCTTAGGGTAAAATAACCATTTTACCCCTTGTCCAATTTGCTCCATATCTAAGGCCCAAAACCATAATATAAAAGGCCCAACACTAGGTAGGCTTTCCAAGCCCACTAATGGCCCAATTTGCTAAATTGGGCCCAATCCCTCTAATAGGCCTTACCCTAAGCCCAAACATATTCTTGGACCAAAACATCTGACTTTTGATAGCCCACTAAGGCCCAAAGACCCAAAGTCCATTGCTTGGCCCAACACAAGGCCCGAAACACACCAAGCCCATAACTGATGAGTACGCGGGGCGTACTCCTCTGTACGCTAAGCGTACTGGCTGAATGGGGTGTACGTTGCACGTACCTACATGTACACCCAACGTACTCCTCTGTTAAGCCACTTTTCCTATTAAGTGCTTAATACTCTACTCCAGAAGCTACAATTATAGATCCAAGTCCTCTTCAACGTATTAATCCATAAAGTTGATTACTTGGTGGCTTGAAACCCACCAAATGAGCCCAAACGTGAAATATGACAACAAACTTCCATGGAAATGACTAGATCTCATGCATGGTCACAAATGGACCTTCAAGATTGATACTTTACTTCTTATAGGACTCATATGACACTAAGGGTGGCAACCCTAGACCTAGAAAACGAGTCGAGTCATAAAGTTCCATTCTTGGGACCTCAAAGGTCTAAAAACTCCATTAACATAGATCTAAGCATACTTGAGGAAAGTTTCAGGCTTTATACCTCAAGGTGATCTGAAATGGAAATACAAACTTTGATCTAATGCTTCTCCTTTGATCCCCCACCTTGCTATGCTCTTTACTTGCTTGGAAAATGGATTCACAACTCCACAAATTCTTTCTAATGGCCTCCAAAGCTCCAAGGACACTCAAAGGAGGTTTAGGGTTTTGTGGTGGGTGTCTAAAGATGAGAGGGAGACTGATATCTAGGGATTAATGTTCTTTATATAGTGCTTAGCCCCCAAAATTAAGGTTTAAGATCTCTGAGCGTATGTTAGGCGTACTTATCATACGTTGGGCGTACTGCTCCCACACCCGCATTCACTTTCTACCCTACGCTGGGCGTACATTCGCACCAACCACCTTGCATGTATGGTCCTTTCTTGCCATCTTTCTCTATTAAGGACCGATAATGCCAATAACTTGAAAATTCCATAACTCCTTCATTCTAAGTCTGTTTCTGACGAACTTTATATCCACGAAAAGGTGGCCGGAAACCCTATTCTCCTAGCCACCCCAAGCCTAAAACCTTCCGGATAAAACTCGAGACCCATAAAAGAACGAATCACCCCTACCCTTGGCCTCCAAGAACACAACCAAGTACTTTAAAAATGGGTGTTAGAACTCTCCCCCACTTAAATTGGATTTCATCCTCGAAATCGCTCCGTACTCACACTCGAATCCAACTAACGATCCGCAGAATGCCACTGATGGTTCTACGTGTAATCCATTCTTCTCAAGGAAACCGAGAACCAGCAAAACTTCCTTCCTGAAGAAAACGAACTTCAAGATTCAGCAACTTACTTCCGCCTTTCCAGAGATCGAATCCATGCTGGTCTGTCTCCCTGACAGATTGTGCCTGCGTAACCATCTGCAGGAAAAATATTCTTGACAGAAGGCTCATGTAATCTTTCGAGTAGAAGGTTCATCCCTAGAACGGTTAGACTCATACGAGAGTTGTGCAACAGGGTCAAATCAATTACTCTGAGATTATCCAATCCAATTATAAGTGTCTTTGCCCTTCTGATCTGCAAGCTACCCTACACAATATTCCTCACAATCACTACTTCTATCCGAACATCACACTACTTCTTGCTTATCTTGCAAAGAACCGGGACCTCCCAGGTCTAGAATTATTTGTCCACTATTTGGAATACCGGAACCCACCCGGTTACTGAACCACTGATCACCCTCTTGGTCACTCTCAGCGACTTCTGTATAAAACTTCGGCTATCGAAACTGCTTCATCCATATTACCACTTTTGGCTCCATAAATCCTAGAATCCTCGATCGTATATCTCGACCCCACGGTCTGTGCCAGGTCCCACATGCCTTGATACTAACTCACGGGCCTCGCCTACGGGTCTCACCCAAACCATACTACTAAGTGGCTTTTCCCCCATGTGTCACCTATCTAGGGCTATGTAGGTACAACTCCCTTGAGTTCTATCTATCTATCCTTTCCTGATTCTGATCTCGCTAACTAGGTGATACGGACATCACCCACACCCCGCTGACTAGGAGATATGCGCCTCGCCCACACTCCGCCAACTAAGAGAAACGGGCCTCACCCACACTCCACTTACTAGGAGATACGGGCCTCACCCACACTCTGCTATCTAGCTGCTAATGAATGTTGCAGCTAACTCACAGTCTTACAACATTTCCCCCATTGTCTGGCTACTAGTGAATGCTACAACTATCTCGTAGTCTTACAACACTTCCCACTTCAATCATGCATACAACCTAAATTCCTGGCTGAAATCGCATCCTGCTGGGAAAAATCTCCAACCTGGTTTCCCAAACTAGTCATCAGCTAATCGGGAATACACGAACTCAACATCAGGAAGTTTCCTAAACTCCCTACTCACGTGCTCCACTATCCAAACAACCATTTGGGCTGAATTCATTCTCAACAAATATGCGAACTCATCCCAGTTTTGCACTTACTCCTGCTCCTTACTACTTGGATGGTTCTCCCCCACTTCGACTCGACAAATTTCATACAGCTCACAGCTTGGGAAGGATTCCCAATCCTTCCTACCATCCCATGATCCATCTGCTGGTAATCCAATGCTCACCGTAGCTAATGATCCAAAACTCACCAATACTAAATCCATGAAATTCCTGAAGACTGATAGAACACCTCCTGAGTTCCAATCATCCTTGATACAACTACCGCATCTTGAGAACCCGCTCTACAAAGGGGTACGACTATGAACTACTTCTCTAAAATCCATGGTGTGCAGATGGCATATAGTCCGAACACAAAGAGAAATGTAATTCCAAAATACATTTACTAAGATTGATGCAGTACCAACAATAAAATCAATACAGAAAAGAGAATTTGAATTACATACCAGCGATCTATTGCGAGTCGATCTTGACTTCCTGCGGAACCATGGGAGTTGGAACCTGAACTCCCTCTCTCTCTCTTCCGAAGTATCTGTGATGAAACCTGAACAACCGTAACCAATATACGGGGGAATTTTCTCTGAAATGACCAAGATAATGTCAACGAAGGCACTTTTCTTCCTTCGATGTGCATTCTCGGTGGAGGTGATACTTCCATCCGTGCCTATCTCACTGCGACCTGCTGTGAACATTCTCATGTGCCCCTTTAACCCCTTCACCTCCACTACCACCACTCAGGTCTCTGGCTTCAGCTATGGCAGTGTACGACTGCTCAGATTGTTGAGCCTGACTAGACGTCCGCTTCCT
Source organism: Lactuca serriola (assembly GCF_051521515.1). NCBI lineage: Eukaryota > Viridiplantae > Streptophyta > Magnoliopsida > Asterales > Asteraceae > Lactuca > Lactuca serriola. Next base: position 338,805,916 of record NC_136412.1, read on the forward strand.
CTTCCCTAACTGCACATCTAACCCAATCTCTTGCTCCCGAGTTATCCCGAATACCCCTCAACCGCTTGAACAGTCGCTGTCTGACCCTGAAACCTAGCGGTTACCCTGTTAGTAACATGCTCAATAATGTCGGGTAAACCTTTGCGTACGGCTAGCGAAACCTCCACAACGATCCAATCATGTAGTAGAATCTCCTGAAGACAAGGTGTGTAACCCACTTCCGATCCATGATGACAAGAGCTAATAACGGGATCCCCCCTTCCGAGGGATTCCAGTGATCCATAAAAACTGGGCCCCAGAGGAGCCCCTAACTGCCCTATAGCGATCTCGGCCCGAAAGGCCTCGAGGCGGCTATCCAAAAGCTCTAAAATCCCCTCCTTGATTATACCGAAGATCAAAGGAGTATAGTACAATACACCATGCTTAATCTAAGTTGAAATAAACTCTCTCATCTACTCCCCGAGCTACCTGACTTCTGATTTCGAGTCTGATCCCTTACTGGCGCCAGAACCGCCAATTGGTCTACCCAGTAGCTTCACCATGCTGCAAGCATACCATAACTATCGTCAGAATACTCATCACTATCGAGGGATCACAGACGCACTTACCAGTTCCCTTGTTTCATCTCGACCCTTCTTGAATCGAGTACGGATCCTTTGCTTTCAATAGTACGGGCACAAACTACCTTCGACATGTATCCGTACTTTCCTCAAGAATTTCCTCGACTCCACCAAGTCCCTTTTACTACCACTATTGCTCCCAGCACTAATCTCATCCTAGGATTGCCCTAGGGTAGTCACCGACCCACCCTATCCTCAGCTACTGAAGGACTTCCCATCAATGTCAACTAACTACCTCATGAATATAGCCACATGCAACAGAGATCAGATAATCCATCAAGTAAAAGACTCGTCTCTAGAACGGTTGGACTCATACAAGAGCTGCACAATAGGGTCAATTCCATCACTCAAATATTATATAGCATGTGCCACATGTGACTTAGCATATTTACTTGGTAGTTAGCTCACACTGCTAAGAGCCCCACAAAGCAAAAAGCAAGCAACATTTGGATAATGGTAAACTAACCACATAATGCAATCATAATGTTCTATCCCCTACTCAGGAATCTATACTAGCATGCAATTCATAAACCTCATACACATATAATAGGCACATAAGGCATCCTTCCTAGATCCTTAGTCCTAATCTAGCATGCAGTTCTCATAAAGTTGATACATATATCATAACATAAACTTGTATGGGTAATTTGGGAGTACTTACTTGAGCTCGGTTGATTGCATGCACCACACCCTTTTCTCTTTTTCTAAATTCTTTCCGCTTTAATGAAATTCTTTTCTTTTTCTCAAAGTCCTTTTTATAAAAATGATTTTCTTTTGAAAATTCTCATACCAAATCCTCAGTTTGAGTTCAGACACACCCGGGAGTGTGCCTGAATCCCTCAAACTAAGGCTCTGATACCAACTTGAAACATCCTAAAAATACGGTCCAAAATTTCATTTTTATTAAATACTAACACCACAGTTATCAACCCATTTCGACAAAACATAAGTTATAATATCTCAACATTGTTATCAGAGTTTCAAAACATCATAGTACACATCCCAGGCTAAAACATCTTGGTGTGTGCAATTTGGTCATCTCGAGCTGTTCTCTTTGCAACTGGAAGTACCTGAAACCAAAATTGAAAACCGTAAGCACGAATCTGAGTGATTCTCCTCAAACTACCACATACCATACACATAATCACATACTGCAAACATTGGGCCTAGCCCGCTAAATCGGGCCCCACCGGGTATCGGATGAATCTGACATTAGACCCCGCCTGGCATCGAGCCCCGCTTAGTATACAAATTTGTCTCTCTTTGGGCCCGCCTATCTCTGGGCCTCACACGCTATACATAAATAATCATATAAACATACTAATACATAAGGAAACATACTCTAATGTACACCAGATCTAAGGCCTCGCCTAACTTGGGTCTCGCCCCTGGTCTACTACTGGTAAGTTATGGAACCTCGTCCACACTCCTACTAATATTGAGATATGGGTCCCCGCCCACACTCACTTCTCTCCTATCATGGGCCTCGCCCCTACTCTGCTAATATTGAGATATGGAACCCCATCCATACTCAGCAAGTGATGAGATACGGGACCTCAACCACACTCACCTCCCCACCAGGCACATACAAGTATCACAAAGACAACAAGTATAATCTAACATGCACATATAAATCTTCCTCGGGCTTGCCCCGACATCGGACCCCAGTCCGTAGCATACTACCATATAAACATACTTCGGGCTTGCCCCGACATTGGACCTTGGTCCGGAACCTATCGTACCAACACATGCAAGAATCACAAAGACCTCTAGCATACTAACATTCCCCGGGCTTCGCCCAACATCGGATCGTGATCCGGAACATATAACATACAATGCATAGGGATAAACCCTGGGTCTTCCTACTATACACAAACATAATGGGCTGGCATTGTGGCCTTAGACCCATGCACACACTAAGGAGACTTACCTTGCAATGTTGAAGTCCTGCTGATACTTCGTTGGCTGCTAACTGGCAATTCCCCGAACTGCTGCTCCCTCGGCTCCCGTGCTACCATTACCTAAAATAACAATTAGCCCAAAACAACAATTCTCCTTAGGGTAAAATGACCATTTTACCCCCAGTCCAACTTAGTCCATATCTAAGGCCCAAAACCATAATATAAAAGCCCCACCACTAGGTAGGCTTCCCAAGCCCACTAGTGGACCATTAATGACCCAATTTGCTAAATTGGGCTCAATCCTTCTAAATGGCCCACTAAGTCCTAAAGACCTAAAGTCCATTTCTTGTCCCAACACGAGGCCCAAAACACACCAAGCCCATAACTGATGAGTACGTTGGCCGTACTCCACTATACGTTAAGCGTACTGGCTGAATGGGTTTTACGTTGCACGTACCCTGCATGTACATCTAGCGTACTCCTCTGTTAAGCCACTTTTCCCATTAAGTGCTTAATACTCTACTCCTGAAGCTACAATTACATATCCAAGTCCTCTTCAATGTATTAATTCATAAAGTTGATTACTTGGTGGCTTGCAACCCACCAAATGAGCCCAAACTTGAAATGTGACAACAAACTTCCATGGAAATGTTTGGATCTCATGCATGGTCACAAATGGACCTTCATGATTGATACTTTACTGCTTATGGGACTCATATGACACTAAGGGTGGCAACCCTAGACCTAGAAAATGCGTTGAGTCATAAAGGTCCAAAAACTCCATTAACATAGATCTAAGCATACCTGAGGAAAGTTTCAGGCTTTTTACCTCAAGGTGATCTGAAATGGAACCACAACCTTGGATCCACTTCTTTTCCTTTGATCCCTCACCTTGCTATGCTCTTCACTTGCTTGGAAAATGGCTTCACAACTCAAAAAATGCTCTCTAATGGCCTCCAAAGCTCCAAGGACACTCAAAGGAGGTTTAGGGTTTTGTGGTGGCTGTCTAAAGATGAGAGGGAGGCTGATATCTAGGGAATAATGTTCTTTATATAGTTCTTAGCCCCCAAAATTAGGGTTTAGGATCTCTGAGCGTATGCTGGGCGTACTCCTCCCATATTCGCGTTCACATTCTCCCCTACGCTGGGCGTACCCCCAGCTTGCGTTGGGCGTAATTTCGCGCCAACCACCTTGCATGCATGGTCCTTTCTTTCCATGTTTCTCCATTAAGGACCAATAATGCCAATACCTTGAAAATTCCATAACTCCTTGACTTTGACAAGGTGCAAGGTGTTCATGGAATTGCATCATTTTCACATTTTTCCTAAAGTAACTAAGATTGGGAATTGATAAAAACATTTAGTTAGGTTATAATAATCATTATACTTATTAATGAGGAATTAATTCAATATCCTACCCGTTCGGATAACGACCCTCTACTAGTCAAGAGTGTTGTGGGTATGAGTGGATACCCAATGTCGGTCATTTTATAGGCTGCTTCCTTAAACACTCTTTATAGACCAACTTTGTGAATGAGGCCTACTAAAGGTAAGACTAACTCATCTTATACATATATATATATATATATATATATATATATATATATATATATATAAGTATTAAGCTTTTAATGTTATAATATTATAAAGGGTTGTATTTTAAACTTTTAAAACAATAGGGTTTTAAAATTTAATATTTCAACATTAAAACTTTTTAATCAAATTTTAAATTCTAAAACTAAAGGGCTAGTATTGAAACTTTTCATAACTTAGAGATCAAATTTCAAAAATTAAAGTTTTCATATAATTTTATCCTTATCAAAATTTAACCTAATCCAATTTAGTAAGATAAATACAAATCAAATTTTACAAATAATTAATTTATCACATAATCTTGTAATTATCTTAAAATTTGACCATTATCTTTTAATTAGACGAGGATAATCATTACCATATCACAAAAATCGATTTTAATCAGTTAAAACAACTTATGGTAATTATCCTTATCTAATTTAGGCTTAAAATCCGAAAATTTTGCAGTCAGACGAGTCAACTCGTCGAGTTCATCTGGCAAAGTCTAGATTTCGTCTGCTTTCAACTTTGAACAATTAACCATGGCACCAAATATAACAAAAAAAAACACCCTAAGCTTTGATACCGCTGATGGGTTTTAAGCACTACGACATTCCTATGGTGTGCATGCAACCCTAATGCTTTGGATCTAGGTTTTTCAAGTTATACATGCAACTCTAATTTATCCATAACATGAACCCTATCTAGTATACAATTTTCGAGATTTATAACATAAAACAAAGTTAGATGAATACCTTTTCCTTATAGCTTGTAGATCTTGACCTTCAAGAGCTAAGTGCCTCAATTGTTGCACCTCTAGTGAGTAACAAACACCAAATAACAACTGGAAGAATATGAGAGAGGTTGGGAGGCTCTAAAAATGGGCTAGGGTTCTTTGCTTGGAAGCATTTACCGATTTAGGGATCCAAGGGGTTCCTTATATAGCTGAGCTACTAGGGTTTCAGGTAAAACCCTAATCTGATTGCTTAAGCCTTAAGCAGTCCAGTAGATCCTTCCAGAAGGCCCCCTTGGACAAAGTCTACGTGGGCTACACATAGAATTTTGTCAATCCCTTCCTAGGGATCCATAAGCCCAACTTACAACTATAATATAATTGCAATATCAGTCCCCGTAATTTATTTAGTCTCTTTTGATAAACAAATTAGTTTCTGATCAATACTAATTAAATAATATGATTTTTCAATTAATATATTATTCTTATAATATATTAATAAATCACAATTTACCTCTTTCTCCATAATTCATCTAATCAAATTGCTATGGTGAAGAAAACCCAAAAGGACCATGCTACTATCGGGTCAAGTACATACCAATTATAGTTATGAGCTTAGACACCTAATCCAACAGGTCTGCACCATGGCCTTTAGCATAAAGCTATTTTGTCCGAGTCTATTGACCTTAAGCATGAAGCTGGTGTAACACTTGTGTCCAGATTGGATAAACTTAATTGTACCAAGGACCTAAGATGGAGCTTTGAAGGAAACTTTGTGCCACGACGTGGCCAAGAAAGGTCACGACCTTTCGATGGTTAAATGAGTCGTGTGATATTTTGGACCAGCAAGATGTGGCCAAGGAAAGCCACAATGTGACAGATGATCAGGCCCAAGACCATGACTCTTTTAGGGTTCCCTTTGTATTTAAGCCCCTCTAACTCGGTTCTAGGGTTCATTTTTCGACCTCTATCCCCTTCAACCTCAGAAAAACGCTAATCCTTTCCCTCTTGGTGGTTTTGGCTCATTTTGGGTGGTTTTGGTTCTTTTGAAAGGAAGTGAGGAAGAATTGGTGCAAGTATCAAACAAGCAACACCGTATCACCTTGGTTATCATTTTCCGAACCATTTGTAAGGATCCAAGTCTCTATCTTTTGAGTTGTTCTCTTAGATCTAGGTTTTTTTGGTCCCTTTTTGGTGCATAGGGTTGATTTGAGTGAATGGATGAAACAAATTTGGCAACTTTGTTGCTCTCTAGTTTCCCTTGAGCATCATATCTTATGGATTTGAAGTTTGGTGGTGATTAGTGAATCTTGCATAAATTTAGGTCATTTTCTTGTCATTTGACCTGAGATGAGTTAAGGACATGCTTGGTCCATGGATGTCCATCAAGTAATCATTTGAATGGACCTTTGGCCCCCCTTTAGCTTTTGGAAGAGTTGGGGTTAAGGACTTTTTCGGATTAAGGGCTTAATGGTTAAGACATTATGGATTTGGCTTTATTTGGACCTAGGATTTGAGATCTTGATCTCTTTGGGTGTCTTAATGGATAAAGTTGGAAAATTTATTCATTTAGACCGTAGTTTGGACCAGATATGAGCTTTGGACCTCTTCGAATCGAGGAAGGCAACTAAATCCATTAAGCTGCTGGAAACCCAGTACCCACGGCATGGTGACCAGGAATTTCCCGTAAGTTGGCTGCGTGAAGGCCACGATGTGGCGGTCAACTAAAGTCAACTCTGGACATTGACTTTGACTGTTGACTTTTGGCATGGGTTGACTTTTTGGTCCATCTCTATTTTTAGACGTTAGAATTAGGGTTTGCATTATGTGGATTGACAGGAGGTGTTAAGTACCCGTCATTTGATAGCAGAGCAATTAGTTGTGGTCGACATGATTTTTGAGTTGAGTGTTGGTCGGCTTTGTGATTCAGGTACTTGCGGGTCGAAGGCACAAATGCCAATCCATTGGATTATGTTTTAGAATGCAAGTTGTTTTTGTGACTCTTGCATGTGTTGTATGTGTGTGTGTATAACCGGGGGGGGGGGGGGTCCTGATGACAGGCGGGGCACATCGCATAATACTGACAGATCTTTTTCGGGTGGGACCGATGCACGACAGGGCCCATTGTATTTATGGTATGTGCTTATAGTCTTTGTGACTCGTGTTGTATGTTTTGTATGCTTGTGTGCCTGTTTGTTATATGTATGTGGGGTGAAATAGAGCCGGTACAACCTTGAGCTAACATATATGGTATGTGGTACTTTGGGGAAACTCACTAAGATTTGTGCTTACGGTTTATGTTTATGGTTTCAGGTACTTCTGGTTAGAAAGGGAAGGGCCCGATGTGACTGCACACCATCCCCTAGAGTTTTCTGCGTTGGCAATTAATGATATTACTCTGATGTTTAAATAATATTATTACTTTGATCGGTTTTGGAGCAACTCGTTTGTATGATTTATTGTTTTGAAAATGAAAATTTTATTATGAATTTTTGGGACATTACAGTTGGTCCACCATCAAATCCCACATAATATATTAACACATATAGCAAGAAAAATTCCAACATTACAGACAACTATCTAGTCTAATTTATTAAGTGTGTGCTATAGGCAACTATATCCTAACATACAATGGATACATACTGGAGTATAAAATATAGTGAGATGAGCTTACATGGTTAACGTGTCAGATTAATCACAACACTCTACTGATGATTCCACTAATAGGTAACTCGCTCAACCAAAATCAGCCAGTAATGTTATGACTAATTAGTTTCTAGGGAAGTCTGGTAATGTAAGCTAGACCTATCACTAATCCCAATGAATACCGAAAGCTCTATCAAATAAGGATAAGTCAGGCAGAAAGGACCATTTTGGTGTATAGCTTGTCTAAAATCAAATAACAAAGCCAACATGACTATTCTAGTCAATTCTTCGGTAAGTAGATCAATCAGTATTATAGCTTGGAATTACTGTTAGTTCTTATTGATAATGTTATAATAACAACTTATGACTATAAATCTAAGGTACACTGAAAGCATTATGAGTGTATCTTAACTTTCAGATATTTTTCCTGACCAAAGCCCATGAATCACACTCGGAGGGCTCCTACTGGATGGCTACTACTTAGTTGAATACCTTAGGTGTCGCAGGGCTTCGCCGGAACACATAAATGTAAGGAAAATGGGCTAAACATGCGGAGAACTTAGAGATAAAAGGTTGTAGGGGTGTGGGGATGAAAGGTTTTATGGAAAAGAATATTTATAGGAAAGATAAGTCAAAAGCGCGTCGTGCCTAGAGTGGGGCACGCCACGCCCTAGGGTGGTGCTGACTCCTATGGGCTTCTGCCACGTGTCGTGATATCGGTGGTCCACATCGGTGCTTTTAGAACCTTTCCACGTGTCATGTTCCTATGGTGCCAGGTGTGAAAATATCATGGAGCCACATCACTATGTCTTGGGAGAAAGGGGTTGCCCCGACAATCCTCTATGGCGCTCTCCAGTGGCACAACATCATCGCACATGATTTTCCAAATTTTCAAAATGGCGTAACTTCTTCATACGTTCTTCGTTTTCAACATTCTTTATATCCCCACAAATCTATAAAAGAGATCTAGAACTTTCATTTAGATCCTAACAACTAATTCTCATTATATAAAAAAAAATTATAGTTTTGATAGGCCTATATAAGGACTCTGTTCTCGATGTTCTCTATATCGACGGACTCCTATAGACGAGATCTTCAACTCTTATTTAAATTATATTTTCTAATAACCTATTGTTCCAAAATTCGATTTATGTGAGCACACTGTTCTACTGAAGTTTCTAAAAATTATAACTTCCTCCCATGAAGTCAAATTTTGGGTGTTCTAAATATGTACGATCTTGGTTTAACGACTACTACAAATTTAGTTTAGATCACTTAGGATAAAAATTAATTTATCCAAAATTTAATTTCTTCGACATGCAGAGTCGTGTTGGTTTTATCGCGAAACTTCGGATAAGCATAACTTTTTCTTAGTAAGTCGGAATTAAGCGGTCTATATATCTACAAAAATCATATAGATGTTCCATAAATTATTATGACGGTTATTATGATCGAAAGTAATATATTTCTCTTTCGTATTTTATAAATTTACAATCTATGGCTATAGTAAAAAAGTGGCGTTACAACTCTCCCCCACTCACAAGGATTTCGTTCCCGGAATCTAACTAAATAACTTTGGATAGTTGCTATTCATCTCTTCCTCTTGTTCCCAAGTGCATTACGATCCTTTCCCGTGTTGCAACTAAATCTTCACTAAACTGACCACCTTGTTGTGTAAGGTCTTTATCTTCTTATCCAAGATTGCCACTAGTTTTTCTACATAGTTCAGAATGTAACATCCCAAAAACCAAGGTAGAATTTTTAATTTTTTAAACCAATCCAAAACCATAACTGCTTACAAAACATAGTTTCCAAAAGTCACAAACATGAATCAAAGTATTGCAGAATCATAATCTCATAAAAATCCAGGATGATGTGCAAGATCAAGCCTTCGCCTTGCCCCTGTCCTCTGAAGTACCTGAAACCTTAAATTTAAACTGTAAGCCAAAGCTTAGTGATCTCCCATCAAGTACCACACACAACCAAATAGATAACAACAAGCATATATGAGACTTCAACCTAAACGGACTTCCTCGTAGGGCCTACAACCTATTTGGACCGTTCTCCGGGCCATCGGCCTGATTGGGCCACCTCGTAGGGCCTATAACCTGTCTAGACTGCACCGGGTATCTTGGCCTTCAGCACAAATCATGATTGCCTCAACCCAACAAACATATATAATAACAATCAATAACCAACAACTACACACAATCATAAAGATATACCATTATATCATATTACCATCATAACATTATCCTATATACCAGGATACATAATCTAGTGGGCCGAAATTGGTGCCTTCGACCCACTAGTACAGTGAAGAAAACTCATCTCATAGTCTGAAAAATAGCTGAATAGATCACTGCTCCAAATGTTGTCTGTACCGGTCATTTATACAATAAACAAGGACCTAATATCAAACTACTATTCAAGTGACCCAGAATGACCCTAAGTGAAACTTGGTCAAATCCCTGGTCAAGGGTCAAAGTCCAAAAATCAAAAGTTAACAGATTCTGAGTACGTCTTGCGTACTTAATCACTACGCAAGGCGTAGATATGCCTTCCCAGAAAACGAGACTCTCCACCAGTACGCGATGCCTACTCCTAAGGTACGCCCTGTGTACTTACGTCCATATCACATTCTTCTTTAAGTGCTTATTCATTAATACCCTATGTCCAGAACTCATATCAAGTCTCAAATATCATTCTAAGTCATAAAGTTTCCAACTTTATGACTTTTCATGCCAAGAAGGAGTCCAAAAACTAAAACCCTAATTTATTACACAAACCTAAATTTCATAACTCTAGCATGGAGGGAAGAAAGGGACCAAGATCACATTTTTATGGCTCCTAACACCCAAAAAAATCTGAAAGGATAACTCCTTTGGTCTAGAGTAAGACATACTTATATATATCAAGATTATAGGACCAAAATGCTCCAAAATTTAAGAAATAACAAGATATAGAGAAACATTCGTCAAGTTCACAACTTTATACCTTCTCGAGGTTGCTTGAGAAGTGAAAATCCTAGATCTACAATGCTTGAAGCATTCTCAATACACTCCGAAGATCTTCTTCCTTCAAGGATGGAAAAAAAATACACAAATGGCTCAAAAACTCACAAATGAAAACTAGGGTTTGCAAGGGGTCATTTCAGGAGGATGGAGGCTAAAGGTGGAAGGGATTATGAGAGTTGAGGTTGCTTAAATAGGGCTCGGACCCTCAATATTAGGGTTTTCTCATCGGACTAATATGATCTACATACCCAACGAGTACGCCCTATATACTGACATGCACAGACGTTCCTTTTTAATGAATTACACCATGTGTATGCACCAAGTACGCATGACGTAAGGACCAATTTTGTAGCAACTTTATTCTTTGAGTCTAAAAGGAAAATACCTGATGTCTGGGTGTTATATTTCTCCTCCACTTGAATTAGACTTCGTCCTCGAAGTCCAACGCTGTGAATAACTCTGGGTAGTGCTCCCGTATCTCTGCCTCGGGTTCCTAAGTGCATTCGGAACTCTTCCGATGTTGCCATTACACTTTGAACAATGATACCACCTTGTTGCATAAGGCCTTCGTCTTCCTACATAAAATTACTAATGGTATCTCGACATAGTTCAGGCGCTCATCAATCTGTATATCATCCAAAGGAATCACTGCTGAATCATCCGTTATACACTTCCATAGCCGAGAAACCTAGAAGGTGTTGTGAATCGGATTGAGCTCCTTAGGAAGATCCAGTCGATATGCCATTTTCCTATCCTGTCAACTACTCGAAATGGACCCATAAATTGGGGCCCCAACTTGCCCATATTACTGAAGCATATTACACCCTTCTAGGATGATACCTTCAGTAAAACTATATCACCAACCTAGAACTCCAGCTCGGATCGACGTCTGTCAGCATAACTCATATGCCGACTCTGAGCTATCAGCAACCTTTGTCTGATATGCTGGATAAGATCAGTCGTCTAAAGAACTACCTCATTCTTTCCTATGAACATGCGACCGACCTCCCCCTAACAGACTAGTGTATGACACTTCCTACCCTAAAGAAGCTCAAAAGGTGGTGCAACAATACTAGAGTGATATTATTTATTGTATGAAAACTCGGCCAGGGGAAAGTATGAGTCCCAACTCCCACTATGATCTACAACACATGCTATCAACATATCCTTGAGCGTCTGGATGGTCCGCTCGCTCTGGCCATTAGTCTGTGGATGATAAGCGATTCTAAAGTGCAATCTTGTACCCAGTTCTTTATGGAACCTTTGCCAAAAACGCAAAGTAAACCGGACATCCCGATCCGTTACAATGGAGACGAGAACACCATGTCGGGTGACGATCTCGCGCACATATACATTGGCTAATTTCTCGGCATAGGAACTCTCCTGAATGGCCAAGAAGTGGGCACTCATGGTAAAACAAGTCCAAAATGACCCAAATCGCATCAAACCCCTAGCCGCCCGGGGTAACTCGCTGCATGAGTACTTCCCCCAAACCGGTGATATCAGCATCACAAGAAACAACAATATCCTCCATGCCCTCTAGGAGAGTCAACATCGTGGCCTAACATAATTTTTGTTTCAGAGTCTCGAATGCAGGATGCTGCTCAAGCCCCAATGTAAATCCACGTCCTTCCTCGTCAAACGAGTGAGAGGTACAACAACCTTGGAGAAATCCTAAATAAACCTCCGATAATACCCTGCTAAACCCATAAAAATCCTGATCTCCAAAGTAGACTTCGTGACCTCCCACTGCGTAACTGCCTCAATCTTGTCCAGGTCGAACAGAATCCCATTTTGGTTAATGAGGTGTCCCAGGAACTGGACCTCCGTAACTAGAACTCACATTTCGAGAACTTGGCATAAAGCCTCTCCCTCATCAAAACTCCCAGTAGCTCTCGAAGGTGCTCCTCATGCTACTCCCTGGTCTTGGAATAGACCGGGATACCATCGATAATAAAAATGACCGAATGATCGAGCACCAACCTGCATACTCGATTCATCAAATCCATAAATTTTTTTGGTGCATTTGAGAGCCCAAATGGCATCACCATGAACTCGTAATGACCATAACGATTTCAGAACATTATCTTCTCCACACCCTCCTCCCTGACTCTCATATGATGACACCCTAACCTTAAATCTATCTTAGAGAACCAAGATGCACCCTACAGCTGATCGAAGAGGTCAACAATCCGTGGAAATAGGTAACGATTCTTCATGATCAATTTTTTCAACTCCTGGTAATCAATGTACATTCGGCATAAACCATTCTTCTTCTTCTTTACAAACAAAATCGGTGCTCCCTAAGGCAAACTACTTGGTCTGATAAACTGCTTGCCCAAAATCTCCTAAAGCTAAGAGGACAACTCATACATCTATGGCGGTGCTAATCGATGCGACACCTTAGCAATCGACACTGCATCGGGGATCAAATCGATCCTGAACTCCACTTGCCTCATGGGAGGCACGTCAGTTATTTCCTCCGAAAATACATCTGGAAACTCTTTGACTACATGCACATCTGAAACCAAAAACCCCTTCTCCACCCGAGTTTCAACCAGATACGTGAGATAACCTAGACACCAATGCTATAAATACTATTGAGCTCTAGAAGCAGAACAAAAGGCTGATCCAACACTAGTACCCTCGACATAAATAGTCTGTTAACCTCCACTTAAGGTTCGAACCACCACCAACTATCCCTCATAGTCTATCAAGTTTTCTGAACCAATCCATCCCTACTATGACATATACATCCCCCATAGGGATATGAATCAAATCGATCGGGTAAGACACCCCAAATATCTCCAAGATACAATCCTAAAAAACACTCTATGTAGAAACCCCGTGCTCGTTGGCGATGGAAACTCGCAATGATCACTCCATCTCTCCAAGAGACCTATCTAAACTCATATTGAAGGACTGGGACACAAAGGACCGACTCACACCTGAGTAAAAAATCACAAGATCGGGCAAGGAGTTCACTCAGAAAGTACCAGTAATGACGTCAGGCGCTGCCCTGGCCTCCTATTCCGTGAGATGAAAGGAACGACCACTGGCCTTTAGGGCCTCAACTCTACCCTATCGACCATATCTAATCCTCAAAGTTGTTGGGGATGGTTCCCGCATTGGCCTGGCATCAAGAAAAGGACACTCGGCCTTCATGTGGCCCACCTGATCACAATGGTAACAAATCGTGGTGCTCGGTACTAGGGCCTGCTGCTAACAATCCCTTGCAAAATACCACTCCTTGCTACATTTTGGCACCCAGTAGCTCATTGAAATGCACCCTCATATGCCTTTCCACGCTTACCACAAGTGCGACCCTTCTTTCCTCCTGATCATGAAGCAGCGGGCTTGAACCGCTTTGCTACAGGTTGTGGCTACACTGGAGCATGATTTTCCTCTCTTGTTTGGATCTCCATATCAATCTACCGTCTGTAAGTGTCATCCTGAAGCTCGAAGAGGGTACTATAATTCTAGGTAGACACAAATTGTCAAATCTCAGTCTGGAGTAAGCTCAAGTATCGCGACATATGGGCCTGCACCGAAGCAGAATACTCAGGACAAAAAAGAGATCTCATAGTAAACATCTTGGTGATCTCAATCACCGAATTGATCGTCTTCCTCAACGCCAGATACTCTAGAGCCAACCCTCCCTCTCTCTACCAGGGGAACACACTCTGTGTGAAACATCTCCAGGAACTACCCCCAAGTAATAGCAACCCTATACTCCAGATCATAAGAAACCATCACTATGTTCCACCAATCTTGCACGCCCATATGAAGAAGGTTCAGGGTGCACCTGACCTTCCAATTCTCTGGATAGGAACAAGTGAAGAAGCAACCCTCCACATCAGAAATCCATTGTATAGCCACGACCGGGTCCTTGATCCCATTGAGCTCTAAAGGATTCGTGTTGTTGAAGTCCCGGTACTGGAATGACCCTCTCCCCTGAACTCCCCCAAGAACAACAATGACAGTAGCAATCTCAGACACATCGGCATACCACACATTAAACAAATCAATCATCTCATTCTTAATAGAACTAAATACCTCCAGGATAGCACTCCTAACATCTGCAACCACCTCAGTGGAGATCAACTCTCAAATCTCATCATCAGTCAATCCTGGCCTTTCTGGGCTGCCAACTCCTGATTTAGAACCTCTCGTGTACACCATACTAAAAATGAACCAAACATGCATAAAAATGTCACAATTCATACTATTACAATCATTACCGAGAGACCAGAGCCTCGGGGTTCTTGACTTCCTTGCTACGCATACAAGTCCTATTTTTCTAGTAGTACAAGCCCATACTACCTTCCACACCTATCTGTATACATATCAAGGGGTCGTCACGGATAATTCAATTGCAAGACCCAAAATTCTCTCAATAGTGGGTAAATCTTCTGATGTTCGCCTGCTATAAACTGCACTCACTCATGGAATTCCACCAACCAAGCAGTCACTCGTGCTTGCTAATCATAAATAATGATGGGTTCCATAGACAACTGAATACTTGATTCTACCCTAACCCACAACCAAACAAGGAACATGAAATAAAGCTTAACCAAACATTCTCAGGCTATAAAATCTTAGTTATGTACCACTATGGTGAATGAACTAAGCAACTACCATATTGATGTCAGCTCCATGTAGTATACAAGAAAGATACTAGGCTATTAGGCATCACAATTAAGGCAATTCTATCAAGAAATTACTGAAGATCCCTAGCCTACAACTAGCATGCAATTCTATCATAGTCATCATAAGCAAATAACAACGTGGGTATTTGGGGTATACTTTTTGCTCCAGCTAATCGTACACATCACATCCTTCCTTGGTTACTTTTAAATGTAACATCCAGATTCCCAGGTATATTATTTTACTCAATTATTTGTGGAGTTTGTGGAAGAACTCGGCGAGTTGGAGCTTAGACTCGCCGAGTAGGGTCGCGGATTTTCATCCACGTCACGTCCGGACTCGGCGAGCCCATTCGTGGACTCGGCGAGTCCATGCTGTTTAATGAAACCCTAATCCCCCGGGGGTTGGGGCCTATTTAAGGGCACTTATAGCCTCCCATTGCGGCTACCAGTCCCTTGAGAGAACCCTAAGTGAGCCAAATCGTTTGAGAGGAAGGAGAAGTCACATTTGATCCTTGTATCATTGGTTTAGCAAGAAGAAGGTGACCAAGAGCAAGAGGAGGTGCGATTCTAGCAGTTCCAGAGTTCAGAGATTTCATTTTTGAGGTAATAGTTCTAACCTTCTTCAGTTTTGGTGTTGATCCTTAGAGATAGGGTTTTCTAACCCCCTTTTTAGGGTGGTTATGTGGAGCAATTGGTCCCTCCTCGAGTTTGTGCCTTGGATCTGGACTCAAAGAGGTCCAGATACCTTAACCCTTGGAGCTTTATGAGTCATTTTGGGGTTACTGGACTAAGGTTGTCATTTTTGAGGCTAAATCACCATTTGATGTCTTGTTGTCGGTATATAAGCATCAAGATTCGGACTTTACGTGACATTCATGTTTGGGAAGGCCAGATCTAAGGCTTAGGGGCATAGATCTGACCTCAGGAGGACATTAGAGTTTGTGCATGGCATGAACTCGCCGAGTTGTTCTTGAGACTCGGCGAGTAGAGTTAGGGTTTCACGTAAATCACTCAGTGAGTGGACTTGCCGAGTTGGGGGATAACTCAGTGAGTCAGAAAGGGATTAGAGGACTGGAGTCCAAGGCGGTACTCGCCGAGTTGTTCTTGGGACTCGGCGAGTTGAGTCGGGGTGGCCCCGCGATTCATGCCTGGTGTGCAAGTGAAAATGGAGTTATGTTTTGTAATTCGATGATGAATGAGATTTTAAGAAAAGTGTTTTTAAGAATTAAACGATTATTTTTAAATGAAAAATTGTTTTGAAATTTACGATGTTACATTAAAAAACTTGAATT
Source organism: Lactuca serriola (assembly GCF_051521515.1). Taxonomy (NCBI): domain Eukaryota; kingdom Viridiplantae; phylum Streptophyta; class Magnoliopsida; order Asterales; family Asteraceae; genus Lactuca; species Lactuca serriola. The sequence continues at coordinate 338,822,345 of NC_136412.1, forward strand.
TTTTTTTTATAAATCCTTAGTTTGAGTCTGGATTCGCACAAATGCTCATCCAATTCTCTCAAACCGGGGCTCTAATACCAACTTTTAACATCCCAAAAATCAAGGTAAAATTTTTCATTTTTGAAACCAATCCAAAACCATAAGTGTTTACAAAACATAATTTCCAAAAGTCATAAACCTGAATCAAATTGTCCCAAAATCATAATCTCATAAAAATCAGGATGATGTGCACGATCAAGCCTTCGCCTTGCCCTTGTCCTCAGAAGTACCTTAACCCATAAATTTAAAATATAAGCCAAAGCTTAGTGTGTTCCCCCATAGTACCACACATAACCAAATAGATAACATCATGCATATATGGGCCTTGAGATTGGCTGGACCACTTCGCAGGGCCTACAACCTATCTGGATTATTCTCTGGGCCTTCGGCCTGACTGGACCACCTTGTAGGGCCTACATCCTATGCATACCGTCCCGGGTATCTTAACCTTCAGGACAACGCATGATCGCCTCAACCCAACAAACCATAACATGGCGACATATACAATAACAATCAATAACCCACAAGTACAAGTAATCATACAGATCTACCAGTCTAATACATAACCGATAAACATAGGTAATCATATAAATCTACCAATCGATCATATAACCAGCATAACATCATCCAATATACCCGGATACATAATCCAGTGGACTGACATTGGTGCGCTCGAACCAAAAGTAAAGTGAGGAAAACTCACCTCATAGTATGAAAAATAGTTGAACATATCACTTACCCAAGTGTTCTATCTACCAGTCACATATACATTAGATGGGGACCTAATCTCAAAATACTATTCAAATTACCCAAAATGCCCCTAACTCAATCTTGGTCAAATCCCTGGTCAAAGGTCAAAGTAGAAAAATCAAAAGTGAACACAAACTGAGTACGCCTGTGTACTCAGTCACTACACATGGCGTGGATATGTCTTCCTAGAAAACGGGACTCTCCACTAGTACGCATTGCATACTTACGTCCATATCACAGTCTTCTTTAAGTTCTTATTCCATTAAGACCTACGTCCAGAACTTAGATCAAGTCCCAAATATCATTCTAAGTCATAAAGTTTCCAACTTTATGACTTTTCATGGGTAGAAGGATCCCAAAACCAAAACCCTAACTTGTTACACAAATCCAAATTTCACAACTCTAGCATGGACGGAAGAAAGGGACCAAGATCACATTTTTATGGCTCCTAACACTCAAAAACATCTGAAAGGACAACTCCTTTGTTGCAGAGTAAGCCATACTCATATATATTAATATTATGGGACTAAAATGCTCCGAAAATTATGAACTAACAAGATCTAGATAAACATTCATCAAGTTGATAGCTTTATATATTCGGGAGGTTGCTTGAGAGGTGAAAATCTCATATCTACAATGCTTAGAGCTTTCCAAATGCACTCCAAAGATCTTTTTCCTTCCATGATGGATGTAATATACACAAATGGATAAAAAACTCACAAATGAACTCTAGGATTTGCAAGGGGTCCTTTTAGAAGGATGAAAGCTAAAGGTGGAAGGGATTATGAGAGTTAAGGTTGCTTAAATGGGGCTCATACCCTCAATATTAGGGTTTTCTCATCAGCCTAATATGCCCTACATACCTTATGAGAATGCCCTACGTACTTATATGCACCCTTGCTCATTTTATTGAATTACACCATGCGTATGCCCTAAGTACACATAGCGTAAGGACCAATATTGCAACAAATTTATACTTTTAGTGTAAAAGGAAAATACCATATGTCTAGGTATTGAAATTCTACCCCACTTGAATCAGAATTTATCCTTGAAGTACGATGCTACGTATAACTATGACTTGTGCTCCTGCATATCTACATTGGGTTCCCAAGTTCATTTGGAACCCTTCCAATGCTGCCACTGAAGTTTAACCAATAATACCACCTTGTTGCGCAAGGCCTTCGACTTCCTATCGAAATTTGCCACTGGTCTCTACATAGTTTAGACGCTCATCAATGTGTATATCGTCCAAAGGAACCACTGCTGGGCCATCATCTCTACACTTATGTATTTGAGAAACAAGGAAAGTGATGTGAATCTGACTGAGCTCCTTAGGCAGATCCAGTCGATAGACCACCATTACTACCCTGGCAACTACTCCAAATGGCCTGATAAATCGGGGCCCCAACTTGCACCTATTCTTGAAGCCGATTATACCCTTCGAGGGTGATAATTTAGTAAAACTATATCACCGACCTGGAAGTCGAACTTGGATTGACGACTGTCAGCGTAACACTTCTGCTGACTCTGAGCTGTCTGCAACCTCTGCCTACTCTGACAGATAAGCTGAGTTTTCTGAAGGATGTCGGTCTTTACTATGACCCTATGACCCCCTAACATGCTGGTGTATGACAATTCGTCCTGTAAGAGTCTCAATTCCCACCAAAATCTATAACACAACCTCTCAACATATCCTCGAGTGTCTAGATGGCCTGCTCGCTCTAGCCATCAGTTTGCGGATGATAAGCAATGCTAAAGTGCAAACTCGTACCTAGTTCCTTGTGGAACCGCTACAGAAAAATGCGAAGTAAACCAAATATCCCTGTCCGATACAATGAAGACTGGAATAACATGTCAAGCGACTATCTCGCACACACACACACACACACACACACATATATATATATATATATATATATATGCCTGTTCACAAATTGATTTATCATATATGATTATGGTGGTTGGTGACAAAGGAGACCATGGTGGCAGAGGTGGTGGTAGTAGAGGTGACAGAGATGGTAATGGTGGGGTCAGTTGGTGGCAGAGGTAGTGATGGTAGTAGTTTAGGTGATAGGGAACGTGCATAATAATTTATAAATATAACTTTTCTGCCACGTCGGTATGCTGGAGTGCTAGAGCAGGAGTTGAGAAGTATGTAGCTTAGGTTGAATCTCAAGATCTCTGTTTTTTTCAAAATCTCAAAGGAACTTACTTATATAGAATCATATATTCAACACCACATTCATTTGAAATACTCATTACAAGTCATGTTTTCTAATTTATGTATACTTAATACTTCAAACTCAAGAATTTTTACGTTATGGTTAGTAATTCAATTATATATATATATATATATATATATATATATATATATATATATATATATATAATATGGAAGGAGTTACGAATAGTAAATTTCTTGTGCTTTAGACATTGGCCACACTATTTTGAGGGGTTAGTAGTGAAGGGTCTAATTAGTGGTTTGGTCTAGGCTTTCTATGTAATAGGTTCTTTTGAGTCATTTGATAGCTTTTGGTAGATTGTGTGTAGTTTACGGCCCGACAATGAGTTTACGGCCGTAAGCATGCTTACGGCCGTAAACCCAAGGCTGGCCCAGGTCCAGTATAAATAGAGGTGTGCTAGGTGTTTTGTCAGTTGTTGATGCCTCAGAGTTCACGGCTGCTGTAACCACAAGTTGTAGCAGACGTTATTCCTAATAGAAAAGCGTGTGCAAGATTGATCATTCTCAATTCTACTTATTCTTTATTGCTAATTGATTTTGTTTGCTATTTGATCACTGGTAAGATCCGTTTCAGGACCTTACAATTGGTATCAGAGCAAAACCAACGTCAAAAGCATTGTACAATCGATTTTTGACTGTTTTCTTATTTTTTGCGACTGAAGTTGGTGTTTTCTACGAAAGGGTTTCAAGCTTCATTCAAAACTACATTTTTCTCAAGTTTATGGGAGATTATGGCCATAGCTTATGGCCGTAAACTTAGATTATGGTCGCAAACTCCCATCAGTTCCTGAACCGTGAACTTGGTTCTTGGGCCGTGAAAAAGGATTTTTCATCAACCGAAAACTTAGATTCTTGGACCGTGAACTTAGATTGGAAACAACTTACGACCGTAAACTCTGACCGTGAACAGAGTTTACGGCCGCAAACTCCTCTCTGACCGTGAACATAGTTTTCGGTCGCAAACCTACTTTGATTGTGAACTTGTGTTTGACCAGAAACTTAATTTATTCTTATATAATTTAATTTCTATTTAATATTAATTTAATATTAATGGATTCTCAAAGTCAAACACACCACCATGAGCTGGACTCTGTAATGGGTACAACCACTCGAATTCCTAGACTGCTGTCCGCTGAAGGTTTCCCTGAATGGAAGTACAGGGTTGAAAAGTACATCAAGATGAAGGACTTCAAAATCTGGAGAAGCATCATAAAAGATCCTGTCAGAATAACCACCACTGTTGCAAGGCAAGTGGTTGACAAGAAGATTGAGAATTACACAGATGAAGACTTAGAGAAGGTTGAAGAACAAGAAAGGGCTTTAGCCACTCTGACCATGGCTATATCTCCGGACATTGCTCAAGGTTTTAGGGAGTACACCTCTGCTAAGGCTTTGTGGGAAGCCCTAATCGAGGTTTATGAAGGGAATGAAGATATGAAGGAGAGTCTCCAAGATATGCTACGACAACGGTTCAACATGTTCAACTACGTTCCTGGAGAAACTCTTGAAGCACAGCTGCAGCGATTCACATCTCTTACCACTGAAATGACTGTAGCCGGGATCTCTTACACCAAGTCTGAGATAAACAAGAAGCTATTGAATGCTCTCCCAAAGGCTTGGGACATGAATGACAAGCAGCGAGAGATAAACCATGTGAATTCATACTCAGCTGCAAACCTTGGGATCTCTTCTAACAATGCTCTTTCATCTCTCACTTTTTCTTCTGCAGGTCAACCCTTTGCTGGTCAGCAAGCTCAGGTTCAGTCCTTTTCCACTCCATCAGCCTCTTCTCTTCTTGCTGCATCAGCCATGCCTCTCTCTCAGAACCAATCGTTCGTGGCTGCTCAAGCTGCTTCTTCCTCCAATGTGACTTCCTCTTCAAAAGGAAAGGAGGGTGATGGAAATCTCGCTCTTGCTACAGGGCTTGTCAACTACTACAATGCACTTGTAGCTGGAGATCTTCCACCCCAATTATCATTTGCCGATCTCGATCAAATTCACCCTGAAGATGTAGAAGAGATGGATATCACATGGCAAATTGCCATGGTAGTTTTCAGGGCGAAACAGTTTGCCAAGAAGACCGGAAAGAACAACTGGGGGATGATTGGTGACAAGAAGGTTGGGTTCAGCAAGGGAAAGCTACGGTGTTTCAATTGCCACGAGCCAGGGCATTTTGCTCGTCAGTGTCCACAACCAGATAGAAGATTGAATAATGATCGGACAATGGTTACAGTTGGAAACAATTGAAACAGTGCTCAAGTCAATAGCGAGAAGGCAATGGCTGCGCAATCATTTGACTGCGAGGATCAGATGCAGGCCCTAAACATATCTGGACCTGAAAATGCCCATTTTGCACAGGTTGGTGATGATGCTCCAGAAGAGATTGTTGCTACTGAAGATCAAATGATGAAGCTGCAGTTCGCGTTGATGGTATCTTCTTCTCCTGAACCAAATAAAAACGAGGTAAGTCCACCCTCATGCTCCCAAGCTTGTATTGATTATGTTAAAATTCTGCATGAAGAAATTGAGACACTAGGTAGAGAAGTAGAGAACCTTAAAATTCTTCGTGAACATAATGAGTGACTCAAAAGGGAAGTAGAGGAGCTTAGGTATGAAGGTTACTATCTCAGAAAAGGACAAAAACCTCTTAAGGCCCAATTATAATCTAAAATAAAGGACTTTAGGAGACTTCAGGAAGACTATAGTAATAAATGCGAAAAATATGACTATATAAAGAAACAGAACGCTGAACTAGTGGTTGAAATTGAATCATTAAAGGGCAAATTTGAAGCTGCTGATTTTGATTTTAGAAAATATGATGTATCGATTGAGGTAGTTGCCAATATGATAGACCACTACATGCAATTTAAACGAAATCAGTCAAAGGGTCTAGGATATAATCAAGTGCCTCCTCCTTTCAATCATTCATATCAGCTTCAACACTTGTCCAAAGAAGAGATTGCCAATGAACCATTCATGGTTTATGGCAAGACATCTGGTTTTGTTTTGGGAGGATTTATTAATGTTGAAAGTACTAACATTTCTACTTCTCCTGCAGATCAATCCTTGAATCAGTCAAAGCTCGAAGATGAAGGATCAGTTTCTGAAATAAAACTGAGTCTGAACCTGAAGTTTTAGTTTTAAATAAAGACAATAATTTTTTTGATGTTGAAAGTGACAATGTTTTTTTGTGATGTTTCTACATCTTCTCATCTGTTTTGAATGGTTTTAACGTGTCTGATACTGTTTTGAATAATGTGGTTGGAAATTCTAATGTTTCTGATGATAATATTGAAAAACCACCAGTTTCATAAGCTTCTCCATCTAATGTACCCTCACTTGTCTCACAACCTAATTCTTGTTCTTGTTCATGTGACAGAAGCAAGGGTGTTAGTATGGAAAACAAATCTGATCATTGTAGCACAAGTTATAACAATAACAAACATATTTGTTTCAATTGTGGTATTGGTGGTCATATAGCTAGAAATTGTCCAAATCGTATGTTTGTACATTTTGAGTCACCAAGAGAAGAGAACGAATTCAGAGGAAGGTCTTTAACTAGAAAGTCCTCTAGAAATTGTTCTCGGAAGGATGATTGGAAGGATGATCGGAGTAGAAAACGGGTTGTTTTTCAAAAGCATAAAAAAGTCTTTCATAACAAAGTCTCAAGCAGTTTGCCAAAACCGAGCATGGCCAAGCCAAGGTCGGTTTCGTCAAGAAGCAGCAGTGGGTCTTCAACCAAATGAGGTAGAAAAACCAAGTGCTTCAAGCAAACTAATAAACATCCGATTTCAAAACCACCTGGGACTGTTAGAAAACCTAATTATCAATGGTTGCCCAAATTAGCTTCCAATCCATCATCAGTGTCCTCTGAAAAGTCATTAAATGATATTAGATCTGAAAAGGCATCGAGACAACCCAGGAAAATAATGACCTCGGTTCCCAAATCTAAATAAACCCGCACATTTTGCAGGGACAGTTACGGGGGAATGTCATTAGACCTTGGTTCATCGACAACGGCTACTCCCGACATATGACATGAGATATCGCCCAACTGCACAACATTCAATCTTTTAATGGGGGATATATCTCCCTTGCGGGTGGAGATGGTGGAAAAATCACTCAAAGAGGAACTGTAACAAATGGGGTGTTGAGTTTCAAGAATGTCGACTTTGCTCCCGAATTGAAGCATAGTTTGTTGAGTGTGTCTCAGATATGCGAAAAAGGCTATTATAAACATTTCACTGAAAAGGAATCTATGATTCTCAAGCCAGACTTTTTCATCCCAGAAGAGTGGATTCTTGTGAAATCTAAAAGGGACGGGAATGCTTACATCATAGATATGAATAGCAATCTTCCAGAACAAGTTACGTGCCTCTTTTCAAATATCTCCGAACAAAATGCAATGTTATGGCACCGAAGACTCGGTCATGCTAACGCCAAGAACTTGAATCGTCTTGCAAAGAATGAGATGGTCCGTGGTTTGCCTGTCAAGGACTTTATCATGTTTGAGAAGTGTGTGTCATGTGCCCAAGGTAAGCCTCATTGAAAACCACACCTGCCAAAACAGGTCAACTCAATTAGTCAGGTGCTTCAATTGCTACATATGGATCTGTTTGGACCAGTAAATGTTCTCAGCATCAGCAGAAACTCATATTGTTTGGTTGTGATTGATGATTTCTCTCGTTTTACGTGAGTTTTCTTTCTATCCAACAAAGCTGGAGTTGCTGACCTAATTAAGAAATTCATTGTGTTGACTGAGAACCAAACTAACAACCGGGTGAAGGCGCTTCGTACCGACAATGGAACAGAGTTTAAGAATTCTGTACTCGATCATTTTTGTGCATAAAAGGGTATTATGCGTCAATACAGCTCTGCTCACACACCCCAAAAAAATGGTGTTGCTGAGAGGAGAAACATAACCTTAAAAGACGCGGCAAGGACGATGTTGTGTGACTCCAAACTACCATTTTTCTTTTGGGCCTAGGTATGAGATTATGTGTGACTCCAAACACTGCTTGCTACGTTCAGAATCGTGTGTTGATCATAAAAGCTCAAATGAAGACTCCGTATGAGATTCTATATGGTCACAAGCCTTTAGTTAGTCATTTCCATGTATTTGGCTGCCCTTGCACCCTTCTTCACTTAGAGTCCAACCCGAAGTTTAATGCCAAAGCCGATGATTGTTACTTCGTAGGGTATGCTGCTCACACCGCTTATAGGGTCTACAATAGGAAGACAAAGCAGGTTGTAGAATCTTATGACGTGTGTTGGTTGGAAGAAAATGAGACGGATGCTCGAGCAGGTCTGGATTGGTTGTTTGACTACACATCTCTGTTCAAATCCATAAATGTGTTTTCAGGTAGCTCATCTGGATCTGTCTCTGGTTAGAAGAATGTTCCTGAAGACGAAGACGAAGAAGTTATCTATAGACCTCCAACGGTATCCTCTCCTCAACCTGAAGGGGAGTCCTCTGCTTCGCCTGAGGGGGAGACCTCCGCTTTGCCTGAGGGGAAGTCCTCTGCTTCGCCTGCGGGGGAGTCATCTGTACATCCTAATAGTCCGAAATCTCCAGTCCAGAATGATACTCCTGATGCTGAAACTACACCACTCACTCCTATAGAAAGAGAGTTCATATGTAAAGATACTTCCGCTGCTACTTCAACTTTTGATGGAGCTACTCTTTCCTGAAGACTTTTCACATGAGTTTGTGGCAGAGTCGCCTGGCGCGGCTCAATCAGCAAATGAGGAAGGTGTCAATATTCACAGTCTTCCTGTCTCGCTTAATGATATCAGCCAGGAAATACCCTCAAGGATTCAACGATATCATCCGATCAACAACATCATTGTTCAGCTGGGCGACGACGTTAAAACCAGAAGTCAGAGTGGAGATGTCAATACCTGTCTCTACTCTTGCTTTATCTCTCAAATAGAGCCAAAGAATGTTGAAATGACTCTGAATGAGCCCAGCTGGGTAGATGCAATGCATGAAGAATTACATCAATTTGAAAAACTCGGGGTTTAGAAGTTGGTTGAGTTGCCAAAGGGAAAAAAGTCTCTTGACACACGATGGGTCTATCGAAACAAGTAGGATGATTTAGGGGTTATAGTGCGAAATAAAGCTAGATTGGTGGTTCGCGGGTTTCGACAAGTCGAGGGTCTTGATTACACTGAAGTTTATGCTCAAGTAGCTCGCTTGGAGGCTATTCGTATCTTCCTAGCATATGCCTCTTACATGAACTTCACCGTTTACCAAATGGATGTCAAGACTGCCTTCTTGTATGGCAAGGTGAAGGAAGAAATCTACGTTGATCAACCCCCTGGGTTTGTTGACTCAAAGTTTCCTAATCATGTCTACAAGTTGGACAAAGAATTGTATGGGTTACATCAAGATCTTCGAGCGTGGTATGCGACTCTAACAAGGCATTTGCTCGAGCATGGATACTCTCGTGGCACTATCGATCAAACTTTGTTTATCAAGCATGTCGGTAATGATCAGATTCTAGTTCAAATCTTTGTTGACAAAATTATCTTTGGGTCAACCAGTCCCCAGCTTTGCAAGGAATTCGAAGGTGTAATGAAAAAGAGGTTCGAAATGAGTTCATTGGGGGAGATGACCATGTTTTTGGGGCTTCAGGTCAAACAAAATTCAACCGGGATCCTGTTACATCAAGCCAAGTATGTGGAGGATATTCTTGAGAAGTTCGGGTTTCACGACGCTAAATCTGCATCAACACCAATGGATGAAAGACATCTTCTGACTCCAGATCCTGATGGCGAATCTGTAGATCAGATACACTACAGATCGATGATCGGATCGTTGATGTATCTTACTGCAAGCCAACCTGACATCATGTTTGAAGTTTGTCAATGCGCACGTTATCAGGCTAATCCTAAACTTTCACATCTTATTGCTGTCAAAAGAATTTTTCGATATATCAAAGGTAGCCCAAAATTGGGTCTTTGGTATTCGAAGAATTTTGAATTTGATTTATATGCTTTTGCTGATAGTAATTATAGAGGCTGTGAGCTTGACAGGAAATCTACTTCAGGAGGGTGTCAATATCTTGGTGACAGACTAGTGTCGTGGCAGTGCAAGAAGCAACACACTTTCTCAACCTCAACAGTGGAGGCAGAATACGTTGTTGCATCTACCTGTTGTTCTCAAGTTATGTGGATCCAACATCAGCTATTGGACTACAGTTTGAATTACTTAGAAACCCCCATTTACTGTGATAATGAGGCCGCAATTCAAATTGCCAAAAATCTAGTCCAACATTCTAAAACCAAGCACATCGATATAAAAATTCATTTCATCAGAGGCTGTTATGAACGTTCACTAATCCGGATGGAACAGGTTCCCACTGCTAATAATGTGGTGGATTTGTTCACTAAGCCTTATAACAAAGCTCGTTTCGATGTGCTTGTGGGATTTCTGAAAATGATTCGTTTTGAGGATTAAGTTTTTTCTGTTTTTTTTTCTTAATTCTTTTTATTTTTTTTTAGATTTGTTTTTGTTTCTGTAGGTAGGTTAATTTAAATTTTCGCATTTTATTATCTTTTACTTTTATTCTCACCCATGAACAAATTTAGGGGGAGAAATAATCACAAAATCCAAAAACAATAAAAATTTCAAAAATCCAAAAACAATAAAAAATCCAGAAAATTAAAAATATTGCTGATAGTCTTGTTTGCAGGTGTTGTGACGGGAAATGAAATTAGCAAGTGATAACGGGCAATCTGAATCTGCGTAACGTACCTAAGTTGAATTGTCTACGCTCTGTGCTCGATGCGCTGGTAGGAAAGAAAGATTTTAAACGGATTTGACTAGGAAGAGTTAAAACTTAAGTAATTCAAGGACTTGACAAACATTGACCTAGTTAGATCCGTTTAGCCTGACAATACGACGCTCGGATAGGTTGATCAGGGAGTTATACACGGGAATCTACTGGTCACACTAAAGAACCCGTATCTAGAACTGTGGATTCACTTTTCCTCGATGTGCGGATTCTGTCCTTAATTCCGGTTTGATGGGGTGACTAGGGAATTCCGAAAAACTAGGTCTGTAGAAGGTTATTTTCTTTCTTTCTGTCTGTCAGTCATATGTTGCCTCCTCTACGTGATCGAGAGATCCGACCTGGACTGTAACATATGCAATTCTATCTCTCTGCATTTTCACTCTATGCAATTCTTTCTATCTGTTAGCCATATACAGTCTCCTTTGCGTGACTATAAATCCGACCTGGTACACAGTATATGCACCATTCTGTTCTCAATCCCTCTAAAAACTTCAGTTAGTCATATGTTTCATCCTTTGCGTGATTGGAAGAGATCCGACCTGGATGTACAACATATGCATTCTAAATCTATATTCTCTCTTAATAATTGTCTGCTCACCCGGTGTAAGGAGTATTTTGGAAGTCCTTGATGGCTGGAGCATATCAGGAAGCGGGAAACACGTTCTAGTACATTTAAAATTGAACACATACAGATTGTCTGTAGATCTCGCTACTCAATTTAGGTGGACAACAATATCCCTGGTTGTCGTCAGCTAAACGGTCCCTAAGAAATTACTTAAGAATAAGGGCTAAAAATGTCATGTTATTGGTAAATTGTCCAAAATTATGTCACAAATGTTTCGTGTTTAAGTGGAGCACAATACTGGCGATCGATCAGACGAAGATGTGAAAATAAGGGTACCGACAAGTGGAATAAGGCTGTCCAACAACTTTGATCCCAGCGTCACAAATTTATTCTCAGTAATTAAATTTTTTGTTGTATATTTTATTTGGTGTTATTTTTATTTGTTTTTATTTTTTATTTTTATTTTTATTTTTATTTTTAAATTTATTTTTATTTTTATTTAATTAACTGTTAAAATCTAATAATTATCTTTAATTTTTAAATTTTGCAAAATTTATTTTATTTTATTTTATTTTATTTTGTTTTATTTTTAATTTTAGTTTTAATATTAATCCTCAAAACAATTTGTTTTTAAATTTTTTGAAAAATATTGGACTGTATTGGACTTTGCCTTATACTGTGTGGACATCAGGTAAAGGGAATCAAGGGAATCCTTCTCATTTTTCTAATTCCGGCCGCAAACCCTCCCACCCTCTTTCTCTCCTTGAAAAAAAAATTCTCGATTTTTGCGAAATTACTCCGATAGCTTTGAAGGTATCACGTTTCCGACCATATATATGCATTTCTTTCAGTGATTAACTGTGTTTTGAGCCTGAAATCGATGAAAAACGATGTTTCGGAGTTTACGGACCAAGCTTACGGTCGTAAGGAGTTTATGGCCGTAAACTCAGTTTGCGGCCACAGGTTTGCGGTCACGAGTTTACGACCGTAAACTCCCCGTTGACTGTAAACCACCCGTTGATCGTAAACTCCCCATTGACCAGAAATTTATTTAAAAATAAAAAATTAAAATTCACTCTTAGGCTCAACAGTAAATTATTTAAAATATCATTTGCTCAAATCTCTCTTGTCTTACTTGATGTGTTTTAGTGCAGATAAAATGGCAGCTCTAAAATTTACAGATATGCACAACCTGGCTATGGTTCTCGCTGATCCTATGTTGGCCCATGGGGACTTCAGGTCGATGATTCACGGATTACGAGAATGCTGTCAGGCCTCTGCCATCACTATGCACACGGTTGTCTGCCAGAAGATCATTCGGGAATTCTGGCAGTCTGCCAAAATGACAAGGGACGATGATGGAGCTGTCACTGTGAATGCGATTGTTCAGGGATGCAAGATTGTCATCGATGTGACCTTTGTGAGAGAGACCCTACTGATAAACGACCTTCCGACCTTTCCCACGGAGATTGGTATTGGTGATGCTCAAAGAATATTAAGGAAGATCGGGTACGAGGGTGATTCTCCACCAACAATGAAGAAACTTCTGCCGCCCTATTCCAGATTTCTAGCCCACGTGTTCATGAGGTGCATCTCCAGAAGAAGGTCTAGTGCTGATGAGATATCCCTGAGAAACACTGGCACTATTGTTTCTCTCGCTGCGGGGATCGGCTTCAACTTTTCTAGGTTTATCCTGGATGAGTTTGTGGTCAACATTAATGCTACTACTCGGGATACTTTCCTAATGTACCCTCGGTTCGTTCAGCTCTTCATCAATAAGCAATTTTACAACTTGGTGAAGGATGGAGATACTCTCGATATGAAATCTTTGGGCCCTCACACCATTGGGCTCATTAAACAAAACCTCACGGGAAAGGTGGTCTTTGAAGGGTTCTATCCGTTGGTCAAGTTCGGATGATTTGCTGAACCGAACGAAGCAACCTAGTCTCATGGACCTTCGGATAAGATTTCATCGGAGCACACTTCATCGGAAAAGGTGATCTCAGAAGGAGATGTGATCACTGTGTCGGATCAAGAAGGAGAAGAGACTGCTGCTCCTGCTGTGTCAGTTGTAGAGGAGCATGACCTACAAAATGTCCAAGTTGAAGGAGATTATAATGAAGGGTCTTCTAAGAACACTGCTGAGCCTAATCAATTTGAAGACCTTGATCTCATAGGTTTCGACAGAGATGAGATTCCAACGAATTTTGGAACTAATGATATTTTTTGTCAAACGTCAACCTCAACTCGCTGCTAGATAATCCCAGTGATGTTGCTCACACGACAATGGAGAGTAGGGAATTGGAAGACGCTCCCGAGTCAACTCCCATTACTATAGAACAAGTGGTTGTCTCTACAATTCCAATGGTGACAGTGTCAGGGATTCCTCCCCTTGACGTTGCTTTACCTACATCTGAGCCACTTCAGGGTGATTTCTCAACCGACCAGACTTTGCAACCTCCGTCCAAAAGAAGACGACGAGATTCTAGGTTCGACCAGACTTTACTACCACTCCTTCTATTGTAACCATAGAACCGTTACGTGAAGGCTCTAGCACATTCCTTGAAGCCGGTGGTTCCTCTATTCCACCAGGATTCTCTCCTCCAAGAACTGATCTTGATGCAACCTCTGTGCGCTTGGCCCAACATCTTGCTCAAGAACAAGCTGTTGCACTCTCTTCTAAGGGAAAAGGGATTGCCTTTAGTGAAGGACATTCAAGAGAAGATGACTTCGTGATAGATGTGCTTCAGAAAAGGGTGAATGTGCTTGATCAGAAAAAATATTGAGCTAAGCATTCATGTTGAAGATCTCTTAAGTGAGAATACGAATTTGAAGATTCGGGTTTCTGATCTCCAAGAAGATAAAGCAATTAAGTCCAAGCAAATCGCTAAGCTCCAAGATCATTTCAATCTTTTGACCTCCAGCTACTTTAATCTCAAGAAGAAGCTTGAAGAAGATTTTGGTGATAAGTATAAGACATCCGCTGATGAGCATAGAATCGATCTTCACTCCCAAGCTCATCCCATTGCCGTGCCAACTGCTCAGACTTCTCGAGTGGTGAATCGTTTTGAAAAAGAGGCTACTCATGCTCCACATATTTCAGAGATTATTTGAGATAAACAAGAGAAAGTGTAGTGACAAAGAACATGGTTTGGCATGCGGAATTAAAGCTTGCACAATTGAACATGGTGATTTGGGTGTTTAAGAGATATATTGAATGTATATGGTGTTACAAAAAAGGACATAGATCTACATCTACATAATTAACACACACTTACACACTCACTTCTACATCTCTCAAGCACACCTCTACAAGTGGTATGAACCCACTTTATATAGAGGTGTTTACATGTCTCTCTCTCACTCTCTAACAAATGGGTCTAAAGGCTAAAGCACCACATGCAAGTGGGTTTTACAAAAGTCAAACATTTACAAAGTCATGAATGAAAAACTTTGCACCCCAACATTCTCCCCCTCAAAGTTAGGAATGAATGACCCACTTCAAATCTTCCAAAATCAAGCACTACGCGGTTCGAGCCTCAAAGGTGACACATGTCGAAACAAACTTCAATCTTCAATTCTTCCATGATTCTTCAATTTGGGCTCTAGGATGTGAGACCATACAATCCGAGCAGCAACAAATGATCAAGAGTATTCCAAACTCCAAATAATCACCCAAAAGTTGCGCATAAAAACACACCCCAAAAATCTTCAATAATTCCAAACCCATTTCGAATACATCACTTCCGAACTTCCAATTGCATCATCTCGTAATCTTCAAAACTTCAAGATCACTTTGGTCTTCAAATCCGCGTAATATGAAAAATTCAAGTTCGAATTTCCATATAAAACTTCTCCCCCTTTTTATAATCGAAATTTGATTATAAAAATCCAAGGAAAAAGAACGTGCTCTATTCGGAATTTTTCATGTTAAAACTCCCCCTTAACATGTGGCATAAACATTGTGCTTCAATCCGAGAAATCCAAAAAATAAAGAATTTTTATCTTCGTTCACGGATCGCCTTTGACAAATTTTCTCAAAAATGGGTAGAAATTGTCAATTTCAAAATTCTGCAGTGACCCGTTGCGCCCAAAACAGCAAAATATGCAAAACTCTCCCCCTTTTCCAAAGCTGGGTAGAAAGCGTCAATTTGCACAAACTGCAGGGACTAGATTTGAAAATATTCCAATTTATCAAAAATTTTACCCCAAATGCGAAACTGGGTAAAATTTGCCATTTTGCGAAGACTGCAGGGATGTGAAATGAAAATCCTACACTATTGTCTTTTTATTAACCCATTTTGTGAAGTTGGACCACTTATATTATTTCTTGAAAAGAGCAGGGACCAAATGTGAAACTCTTAGCTTTCTTCCCCAATTCGCATTCTACTGTAAAAGACGTCGCATGCTTCGCATATTCATTCTTACACCCTTCACATCTTTCACCTAATTAATCAAATGAACCAAATGCGAATCATGAGATGTCTTCGCATTTTGACTCCAAATGCGAATTAAACACTAAATGCAAACTGCAGTCACACAAATGCGAACCCATCAAGATCAAATACGAATCCAATAAAGATCCAGATGCGAACTTTGATTTTATATGCGATTCCAAGTGAGCTCTGTAACCAAATGCGAACTCAAAATTGAGACCATCAACCACAAAATTTTTCTCATCAAATGCGAAATCATTTTGGAAACGCAGATGCGAACTCATGTTTTGATTCATCCATATGCGAACCAAAAAAAAATTCAGTACCGGTCGAACACAAGCATAGATGTGAACCAAAATTTCCATTCCTGTAGATGCGAATGAACTCAATGCAAAATCAAAAATCGACATCACTTTTTATTTGCGAAATTTATACCACCGATACCAAAAATAATTCTATTAACGAAATCCAAGTCATCGATTATTGAATCCAAACTCTTTTTGCATACAGAAACTATCGAACTATCGACCTCCAATCTGAAACATTCTTGACTTCGCATCCATCGATTCTAATAACCAAGGCTTCGTTAGATCAAGATCCAGTTCATCAACATTACTTATTTCGATTCTTCATTCGGATTTCAATTGCTTCCAAAATCATTTCGTCATCAAGAAACAAACTAGAACCAATTTCATTTTCCAGTTCCAAAATTGACGGTCGACAAACACCAAAATCTGTTTTCTCAAATTGATTTACAGATCAAAAACTGAATACGAAACAATTTTCATCTGTTCTTCAAACATTCTTCAATTGTTCTTGAGCAAGTTCATCCAAATCAAAAACCAGTAAACATCAAGCCATCGGCATTCACATATTCACAGTTTGAGTTTTCAAAATCAAAGAACATAATCATGAAATTGTAGATTCTAAGGTCTAATTTCAGATCAAAAGACATTCCATTATCTGTTCTTAACCTTCATTAAGTGTTCTTGATCAACAATTTCATCAAAATCAAGATCCAAATATCGATTTCTACTCTATGACCTGAAGCAAATCGATTTCATAATATATAAATCATTTGAAATCGAATCTCACAAACAACATTCATCGATCGAGTATTAAGAATCAAGGAGATGAAAGCGGAACTCAAGAATGAATGATTAAAGAACAAACGATGAAGAACAAGTCCAATGGTACAACCAAATAAAGCTTCTGTACAAGTTGACTTGACGAACAACACATAGATCGATTGAATTATATGAATCAATGGGCTCCATACTCATGAACAGTAACAGATTCGTGATTTGGGCTCAAACATAGATCATGAATAGTAAGTTGCATTTTGATTGGGCTTTTCACGAATTGATGAATGATTAACTGATTTTGAAATTGATTTTGGGCTTAAATAACATCGTGAACAATAACAAATTGAGAATTTTTGGAATTATGATCTAAAAAAAATTAATCGGATCATCTAAAGGATTTGAAACAAATTCGATCCAATGAATCGAAACGATCAAAAATAAAAAAATGTTACGCACGATTTCATAGAGATTAAGAGAGATCATAGAGAGAGACTCACCAAAATTGATCAAATTGTGACAAAAGTTGCCAAACCGAGAATCGTTCTTCAAAAGTCACGTTGATCGTGAAAACCAAGCTCTGATACCAATTGTAGTGACAAAGAACATGGTTTGGCATGCGGAATTAAAGCTTGCACAATTAAACATGGTGATTTGGGTGTTTAAGAGATATATTGAATGTATATGGTGTTACAAAAAAGGACATAGATCTACATCTACATAATTAACACACACTTGCACACTCACTTCTACATCTCTCAAGCACACCTCTACAAGTGGTATGAACCCACCTTATATAGAGGTGTTTACATGTCTCTCTCTCACTCTCTAACAAATGGGTCTAAAGGCTAAAGCACCACATGCAAGTGGGTTTTACAAAAGTCAAACATTTCCAAAGTCATGAATGAATAACTTTGCACCCCCAACAGAAAGCTGCCAAGAAGGGACAAATCTTGTTCAAGAGGAGTTCCGATAAGAATGCACCAGGAAATCAATCCACAATCACTATTAAGGATCTCGAAGCCGTAAGGTTTAGAGACACGTACGGTGATCAGTTAGGTATCATATCTTGGGGTTTTCATGATCCCCTGAAAATGTGGATTGTTCATAGAAAGAGCGGCAATGCGGAGCTCTACAAGGATTGTCATGCTTTTAACTCTTGGACTAGGGTGGATATTTCAGAGCTATCTCAATCTCCGTTCTCAAACCCGACGGATAATCAGCAAGCAACTAACTTCAAGCACTTTTTGGAAGATCAAGTAAAGAAGGGTTTTCCGGTTATGAAGACTTCTGAATCTGTGATAATGGATCATCTTGACGTCATTGATCCCAAAACTGGTCACCAACTCCAAGTGGTGATGTGGCCTGCTACAAATCAGGTCAAACAAATTCCCGTGCTTCAAGATTACTCGGATGGATCTCCAAGTTCTATGCTTTAATGGGTGTTTGATTAAACCACAACATCTGTTGTCATCAAATTAAAGGAGGGGTGCATTCGTTTGTATGACAGAAGGGATTTGTTCCAGTTTAGAAAATGGGACATTCATCATTTGAGCCATTTTCAGATTCAGGTTGTTGAGGAGATATTTGAGTCTACCACGAAAGAATACACCACTATGGTTGCTGAGATCATAAATAAGCAGATCTGGAATGGAGCTATGGGGTTGGACGATGTGATGATCATGGACAAAGATTGACTTCAAGTTAGCACCAAACCAAGGGGGAGATTGAAGGGTCTAATTAGTGGTTTGGTCTAGGCTTTCTATGTAATAGGTTCTTTTGAGTCAATTGATAGCTTATGGTAGATTGTGTGTAGTTTACGGCCCAACCATGAGTTTACGGCCGTAAGCCTGTTTACGTTCGTAAACCCTAGGCCGGCTCAGGTCCAGTATAAATAGAGTTGTGCTAGGTCTTTTGTCAGTTGTTGATGCCTCAGAGTTCACGGCTGTTGTAACCACAAGTTGTACTAGATGTTATTCCTAATAGAAAAGTGTGTGCAAGCTTGTTCATTCTCAATTCTACTTAGTCTTTATTGTTAATTGATTGTGTTTGCTATTTGATCACTGGTAAGATCCGTTTCAGGACCTTACAAGTAGGTTTAGCATCATGATTTGAAGCTCTCCATAATCAGTCCTTCAACCTCCCTTCACTTGTAAACCAGTAACAAAATAGATTGGTGTCGATGAGGCTTATTGTTTCATCAAATAAAGTTCATCGATTCTATAGAAAATCATTCTTATCCTTCATTAGCGACTGCATTTATCTATTTTCCACCAATAACCTCTATCTTCCACTCCAATCCATCTTCTACACCTCGCCTGCTTCCTACCGCCACCATAGTTCTCGATTTCACGTATCGTTTAGATTTAAGATGGAATAATAATGGGTCTATGATTTTGCTTCAAGTCCTCTGAGTTATATCAGATTCATATGCTATTTGATTTTGATTCTTTTATGCTCTTCGATTTAAGAGTCCAAAAGTTCTATTTGCATTTCCATGGTGAAGATTCAAGTCAATAGGTACCAAAAGAGACGCATCTAAGACCACATGATTTTATCCTCTTTTGATATAGATTTCCCACCTTTTTTTCTTCTCGATCCCTGGCAAGAATGGCAATTGAAGGTGAACTTTTTTCTCTTTGTATATGTTTATTTAGGGCTTTCGTGTTTTCCCAAACCCTTTTACAATTTAATTGCATTTCTTTTATGTTAATGATATATGCTTATTTAGTCATAAAAATCATGAATTATCATAATACTTTATATTAATTTTATCTCAAGTAATGGACAAAAGATGCTTAATTATGTTAAAATTTTAAAGACATGCTCGGGCGAAAAAGGAAGTGGAACTAGCAATTGGAAGATTGGAGATTGGATTTTTAAGAAAGAAGGCTTAAATGAAGAGGAGCTCGACGAGTTGGCAGGAAAGTTCCCGATACAAGGATGCCTTGCCATACATGCGTATTAAGTAAAAAAACTCAACGAGTTTATCTTAAAAACACGACGAGTTGGAGCAAAATTTGGGAATCTATATATAGACCATTTAATCCTGAAACCCTAACGAATGTTGGAGGCTAGAAAGGTTCAGAGAAGTTTTAGTTTTTGATTATTAACTGGGAGCTTAAGTTTGAAGAGATCACAGGCATTAAAGTATCACTTTTCTCTTAATCTTTGTTTTTAATCATGTTGATAACATTAGATTTCAAGTTTATGATTGTTATTGTGTAACATCCAAAAAATTCATAAAAATTTTAAAATTTTCAAAAATTCCAAAACCAACCATTGTTTACAAATTGTTTTGAAAATAGTTTAACATTAGAGAAATCCCAGAAATCATAACATAAAATATGAGGAGGTGCACAATCAAGGCTTCGCCTTCCCACGATCATCCGATGTACCTGAAACAAAATCCAGAACTATAAACCCAAAGCTTAGTAAGTCTTCGTCAAAATACTACCACATAAACATAAACAATAACAACAAGCATATTGTGCCTTCAGCCTGACTGGACCACCTTGCAGGGCCTTCAACCTATCTGGGCTGCTCTTAAGCCTTCGGCATGACTGGACCACCACACAGGTCCTGCAACCTATCCGAACTGCTCGTCGGGCCTTTGGCCTGGCTAGACCGCCTCGCAGGACTTCAGTCTATCCGGACCCCCTTGGGTCTGTTGGCCTACAGCACAACCTCATCCCGACCACACACACACATACATACATGTCGATATATATAGCAATTAAACTCATAACCAGTCTACAGACAAACATGAAGATCTTACAGATCACTAAGCATGGCATCATCCAATCTATCAGGATACAGATTTAACATGTCATAGCAACATGGCAACATTCCACTAGGATAAACACCCAACAAGGGCCGACATTGGTGCCTTCGACCCATAAGTATAGTGAGGAAAAACTCACCTCATTCTGACATATCAAACGAATCCTCCGGCCGCTGGCTCACGAAAACCTCAAACTATCAAAATAATTAAACCTTCAACTAATAATTAGATTATCACTTCAAATCTCTTAACTCATAATTGTCCATTAACTCTTACTTAACTAGGCCAAATCCCAAGTCCATCCTTGATCCAAAAGGTCCAAAATATACAAGGCCCAAAATTGGCCCAGTTTTCCAAATTGGGCCTAACTCCCTAATAGACCTCATCCTAAGGCCCAATTTCCTTAACTAGCCCATAATACTGCTACTCAGAAATTCCATTAAGGGCCTAAGCCCAAACTAGCCCAAAGGTAGCCTAAATCCGAATCCCAACTCGCAAAAACCCATTAAATGGCGTACGTTGGGCGTACCCCGAAGCTACGCGAGGAGTACGCGAGCCTAGCGTTGACTGGAAAACGGGGATGTTGACTGCGTATGCGGGGCATACTACTCTCTACGCGGGGAATGCCCTCATTGTAATAAAAAATCCAATAAGTGCTTAATAGCTTAAGCACTTAAGCCCAAAGTCCAGATCCATTGACCAAATGTGTCTTAGAACCATAAAGTCTCAAACTTTAAGACTTTGGACGTCCAAAAAGTCCTTAATACATGGTCTTGATCCAATAAGAACTTCCTACAAATTGCATGGAACATTTGTAGCCATTAGGACTTCATTTTTATCACTGAGAACCCTTCCTAGGGTCTGAAAGGATAGCTCAAAACGTCCAAAACTAATCATGCATTATAATGGTACTTTATGGGACAAAAGATTGCAAATAAGCCACCAAGGATAGATCTAGAAGGGATAGACACAAAGGTAGCAACTTTATACCTTCTGGAGCTCCCAAAATAGATGATGAACCAAGATCTACAAGCCAATATTCCCCCCTTGACTCCTTAATGCACAAGCTTCTCTTTTAAGGCACACAAAACACACTTATGAGCACAAAATGCTCACTATGACGCTAGGGTTATCTCAAGATGGCTAAGGGAGGTTTGGAGGCTGAAAGAATGAGCCACAATGTCCCATAATGATGCTTAAACACCCCACAAACCCTAAAAATTAGGGTCTTCTTCGGACATACGTTCGCCCGACGTACATGAGTGTACACCAAGCGTACTAGGGTGTGCCCTAATACGCGTGGCGTTCCCAAATGTACGCCCACCGTACTACTCAACTTCCAAAAATTACCAATTTACCCCTAGGGCTAGCTCCAAACTAATATCAGGGGCCAAAATTGACTTATTAAAATACCAAGGAAGGATTAGAAAATTAATTGAAATCCCGAATGTTACAACACTCCCCCACTTGAACTAGACTTTGTCCTTGAAGTCCGCTGTAGCAAACATATATGAATAATGGTCCTGCATCTCGGCCTCCGGCTCCCAAGGCCACTATGATCCCTTCCAATGCTGCAACTGTACCTTCACCATATCTCCTTGTTACATTGAACCTTTATATTCCTTTCCAAGACAGCCATCGGCTTCTCCACATAATTCAGGCGTTCGTTGACCTGAATGACATCCAATGATACTACCACATCCTTTTCTAATATGCACTTTCACAAGTCTGAAACGTGGAAAGTGATATGAATCTGACGGAGCTCCTTCAGAAGGTCTAGTCTATACGCCACCTTGCCAACCCTGGCAATAATCCAAAACGGTCTAATATACTGGGGACCCAACTTTCCCCTCTTTCTGAAACGGATCACACCCTTCCAATGTGAGACCTTCAACAACACCATATCGCTGACCTGAAACTCCAACTCGGATCGGTGCTGGTTGGCATAACTTTTCTGCCGACTCTAAGCAGTCTGCAATCGCTGCCTTATCTGATGAATCTTCTCAGTAGTCTGTAGAACCACCTCGGTCTGTCCCATGACTCGGTGGCCGACCTCACCCCAACATACCTGGGTACGACATCTCCGCCCACTCAACAGCTCGAAGGGTCGAGCACCAATGCTGGAAAGAAAGTTGTTGTTGTAGGAGAACTCTGCGAGGGGTAGGTAGGATTCCCAGCTCCCACCAAAATCAATGACGTAGGCCCTCAATGTAACACCTGTCCCATGTATTATTTGATTTTTCCAAGTTTTAGGAATTCGATTATGCGACTCGACGAGTTGTATCACCGACTCGTCGAGTATAGGACTTTTCAAGGACGCAGTATCTACACCCTACTCGACAAGTTGGAAGGCTAACTCGACGAGTAGGTGCTATAAGGGAAAAACCCTAATTTTAGGGTCTTCACCCTATATAATCTCCTTAAGAGCCATGAGGTTGACCTTCCATCAGCCACCAAACCCTAAGCACGTCTGTGCTAAACCATAATCCCCATTATCTTTCATTTTTTGAGCTAGAGTGACTTTTGAAGCTTAAGAAGAAGGAGATAGTGAGAATAAGGAGAAGATCCAGCAAAACAAGCCCTCACTCTTGAGCTTAACCATCTTGTGGACTGTTGTAAGTCTTCAAGATTCGATTTTCATCTTAGCATATGGCTAGATCTTGAGTTTACTCTTCATTTCCTATCCTTCTTGTTTATTGCATGCATGAGATTCATAAAGTTTGCAACTTTATGGATCTCTAGGGAAAAATGATCCCAAGGTGGGCTAGATCTAGCCTTTAGTCAAGAAAGGACGCCATGCAAGGGTTTTTAGGGTATATTTCCCTCTTTTTTTGCCATATTGACCTAAGGATATGCATTAGACATGCATGTCCATAAAGCCTCCATCTTTGGAACATTTTGAGGACTAGAAGCTCTTTTGGAAAGGAGGGCTTCCATATTCTTAGAATTTTCGACCTTATGGCAAAGCTTTGGAGATTTCCAACCTTTGATAAGGGCCTATTAGCATTTTGAATGGTTGTAGAGGGTAAAGTTGGAAACTTTATCCTTCTAGACACCTTAGGGCTTCAGATCCAAACCCTGGAGTCCCTGCATTCGGTGTATCATCATAACAAGAAAATAGGAAGGAGGACTCGGCGAGTTGCCCTTGCAACTCGACCAGTTGGATTGGGATTTCCCCGCCTTCTAGATATCAAGTGAACTCGTCGGATTGGGAGTTCCCCGCCCTTCTCGGTGGACATTTTGGAAGAATTATTAGAGTTGAAAACTTTGACCTTATACCAACAGAAAAAGAAGATCTCGTAAAGGTGTTGAAGAAAAGAAAGAATGCCATCGCGTGGAAAATCACTGACGTAGAAGGAATTAGTCCTTCTTATTGCCCTCACAAGATCTACCTTGAAGAAGGCATGAAGCTGGTAGTGCAACATCAAAGGCGTTGAACCCGAACATGCAAGAGGTGGTCAAGACGGAGGTTATCAAGCTCTTAGATGCTGGGATCATATATTCGATTTCCGATAGTCCATGGGTTAGTCCAGTTCAAGTAATACCAAAGAAAGGAGGGATGACAGTCGTGACGAACGAGAAGAACGATCTCATAATTACATGAATGGTAACCAGTTGGCAGGTGTGCATCGATTATCGAAAGCTAAACGATGCCACTTGTAAAGACCACTTCCCTCTTCCTTTTATTGATCAAATGCTTGAGCGATTATCTGGCCATTGCTATTATTGTTTCTTAAATGGATTTTCAGGTTATTTCCAAATTCCTATTGACCCAAATGATTGAAAGAAGACGACTTTCACTTGTCCAAGTGGAACATTCGCATATCAACGCATGCCTTTTGAGTTATGAAATGAACCGACAAGCTTTCAACGATGCGTGACGGCGATATTCCATGACACGGTGGTAAATTTTATGGAAGTATTTATGTATGGATTTTCTGTTTTTGGCTGTTCTTTTAATGATTGTCTTACTAACCTTGATTTGATGCTTGCTAGGTGTGAAAAGACCAATTTAGTCTTGAATTGGGAAAAATGTCATTTCATGGTGAAAGAAGGCATTGTTTTAGGCGATAAACTATCCAAATCGGGGATTGAGATGGATCGGGCAAAAACTGACACCATTGTTAAATTACCCCCACCAACCAATGTGAAGGGCGTTAGGAGTTTTTTAGGTTATAAGGGTTTTTACTGCCTTTTTATAAAAGATTTTTCTAAAATAACCAGACCTTTAACTCAACTACTTTTAAAAGATGCACCTTTTAATTTTTTGAAAGAATGTTTAGCTGCTTTTGATATTTTGAAAGAAAAATTAACTAATGCCCCGATCATTATCGCCTCGAATTGGAACTTCCCTTTTGAAATAATGCATGATGTGAGTGATTTTTCCTTAGGAGTTGTACTTGGTCAAAGGGTTGACAAGCACTTTCAACCCATTTACTATGCGAGCAAGACCTTAAATCCGACCCAAGAGAATTATACCACAACTGAAAAGGAATTATTGGTCGTGGTCTATGCGTCTGACAAATTTCGTCCTTACCTTATTTTGTCTAAAACTACTATTTTTACTGACCATTCGGCCATCAAGTATTTGTTTGCCCAGCAGGATGTGAAGCCCAGATTGATTTGATGAGTGCTTTTACTTCAAGAATTTGACATCGAGATCAAGGACAAGAAAGGAAAATCTAGAGAGGGACGAGATGAACAACAAGGGTATTGGGGATAGCTTTCCTGAAGAGTACTTGATGGTGATAATGGGGGAAGAACCATGGTATGCTCACATTGCAAACTTCCTGGTAGTAAATTTTCTTCCAAAAGGGCTCACTCACCAGCAGAAAAAGAAGTTTTTTTTTTTTTTTTTTTTTTTTTTCAGAAATCAAATATTATTTATGGAATGAGCCCTGTATTTTTAGGAGTTGTGCAGATGGAATCATTAGAAGATGTGTATTTGGAAGGGAGATTCGTGACATTATAGAGCATTGCCACAGTAGGCCAGCGGGAGGATATCATGGGGTACAATACACAGCTAAAAAGGTGTTTGATGTGGGGTTTTATTGGCCCACAATCTTCAAGGATGTTGTGAACTATGTGAGAGAGTGTGATGCTTGCCAGAGTTCGGGCAATATTTCTGCAAGGAATGAGATGCCATAAAGGAACATTCAAGTATGTCAAGTGTTTGATGTGTGGGGTTTGGATTTCATGGGACCATTCCCTTCATCTAAAGGTCATAAATACATACTTGTAGCAGTGGACTATGTGTCAAAGTGGGAAGAAGCGCAAGCCTTACCAACAAATGATGCAAGGGTAGTTGTGAAGTTTCTAAAAAGATTATTTTCTTGGTTTGGAGTACAAAAGGCATTGATAAGTGATAGCGGAACCCACTTTGCTAATGAACAACTAGCAAAGGTGTTACAAAGATATGGTGTACGCCATAGCTTGTCAAGACCATACCATCCACAAACAAATGGGCAAACCGAGATCACAAATAGGACACTCAAGAGAATCCTGGAAAGATCGGTGGGTAGCAATAGGAAAAATTGGGCAGATAAATTAGATGATGTGTTTTGGGCATTCTAGACTGCATTCAAGACACCCATTGGACCCACACCCTATAGGTTAGTCTATGGTAAAAAATGTCATCTACCGGTCGAGCTTGAGCATAAAGCTTATTGGGCTTTGAAAACATACAATTTTGAGCCAATTGAGTTGTGTGTTAATAGAATTTTGCAAATGAATGCCTTAGAGGAATTGATAACTCGTTGATCTATAAGGCTAAGAAAAAAAGGTGGCGTGGTGCAAGGTTGAAAGGTAATAAGGAATTTGAAGCTAACCAGAAAGTTATATTGTACAATTCAAGACTAAAGCTCTTTCCGGTAAAATTGGGCACTCATTGGTCTAGGCCTTTTACGATTAAGCATGGCTGTCCATACAGGGTGATTGAGTTATGGAACAAGGATGGGTCAAGTTTCAAGGTCAATGGGCATAGGTTTAAGCGATATGAAGAAGGAATGCCAAGTGAAGAAAGAAATGAAAAGGGATTGGATTTGGAGAAAACCGCTACAACGTAGAGCGGGAGGGAGTCCAACTAAAGACTCCTCAAAAAGAAGTGCTTGCGGGAGGCAACCTGTTGTTTGAGTTTGCTTTCTTTTGCCATTTTTTTCCTTTTAGTTTTAGTGATTTATTTCCCTTATTTTTGTGTGTTTTATTAGGATTTTCACTCTAATTCTTCTGATTTGCTTAAAATGTTGCTTGATGACAAGCAAAGTTTGAGTGTGGGGTATGGGGAAATTTATTTAAAGATAACTAAATTTTTTTCAAACAAAGCCTAAAACTCACCGAGTGCACTTGAAAAATCACGATATTTTGTCAGAACCCGTCTGTACTCGACGAGTTTGGGGTCCCCAACTCGACAAGTAGACTTTATTTACCGAAAATAAAAAATGATTTTTAAACATGGTCAATTAGGGTTTTGACCCTAAAAGGGAACAGTATCATCAGTTTCACCCACCATGCCTCCACTCGACGAGCAGTATCCTCTCAAGCATATCTTTCAACTTTTCATGATCTTACTCCAATACTCTCAAACAGGTTAGATTTTTCATGCATAAATCTGTTTAAGTTTCGATTTTTAGATGTTTGATGGTTTCATTTTGTGAAAAGCCCCCATTTTAAACTTTGGTATGAACATTAGGGTTTTAATTTTGACCAAAATAGGATGTTTTAACTAGTTTTCTTGTGAATTAATACGTGTTTTACAACCCTAGATGTAGCACCTGGTTCCTGGTACGTAAAATGTATCTAAGTATTTTACGTTTTTAGCCTTGGACTCGGCGAGTTGTAGGCCCGACTCGTCGAGTAGAGACGAGTTTGGGGGCACGTTTAAGTTGGCGACTCGGCGAGTCCACATTATGGACTCGGCGAGTCCCCGCTGTCTGGTGAAACCATAAATTCCAAGGGCTTGCACCCTATTTAAACCAACCTTATGCGCCCCAACCTCGCCCCCTTCACCCTCAGAGCTCCTAACATCGTTCTAACCCTTATTTCTTATGAGATTGTGTGACATCCCCAAAATCTCGGCCAGAAAAGACCGATTTTCATTTATGCTTTTAAAATAATTTCAGAGTAAATCCTTTTGATTTGAAAGAGTTGCGGAATTTGTTCCCAAAAACAAAACATGATAAAACAATGTTTACCAAAGTATTTCATAAAAGAAATGTATTTTCATTATAATCAAAACTCGGGGTGTCATGTTCCGATAAAGACCAATAAGCAAAACGAATACATTACAAGTCATTCAACAAATATAAACATATACAGACTTGTAAACAAAACAACTGATGGTTCATCCATCTCATGCCCTTGCGCCACTTCCTGTAATACAAATAAAACTGAGTGGGTCAGGCTTGGGAGCCTGGTGAGCATATAGGGTTTTCAACCCACAATAAATAATCATATTTAATTTTCACCAACCAACAATAACCCAATTACCCATTCCCGTTATTCTCACTTTATGTCCCTAAAATAACTAACACAAGGGACCTAGTCTAAGAATATTTCATCGGGGCGACAACACATGCTTCGGGGGTACCTTAGCAATATAAGTCAAATAAGGCAACCATGAGGGGGATGGAGTACAGCGAATGAACACCCGAGTTCATTAACACCTACAGGTGGCGAACCTGCTAATGTTTCCACAAAACTGTCTAGAATAGCCAGTGGTCGTCATCTAAACTCCGCTAGATGACTAAATCAAACAACAACGAGGCCTCTCATCTGTTTATTACACACCAACTATCTACCCATGTTCTACCCAACATATTAGTAGATAAAATATACATTTTTATACATAGTTTTGAAAACCTGTATAACATGCTTTAATCAACACATAATCCACATAACAGATGACGCACACATACATAGCACATATCTCATAGAGAATAAATCATATCAATGAGATAGAAGAGAGTGAATATACATTCACACATATGACAACAAAATATATACACATAGAACGTATTTTATATAAAATACTTTATAATAATGTATTGGAAGAAGGTAACTACACACTCACACCTATAAACGACAATATATTTAATACACTCGAACCAAACTTGTATTATTATTGTGTTTATGAAAGGTAGTATACACTCACTTGATCAGAAGATGATCGGACAACACTACGACTTGCAGAAGTAGTAATCCTCAGCAGATCTGAAAGATCTTCACAAAAATCGAACTTCTCGCGGGCAGAGCTTCGGCTCGGGAACCGCACTTCTCGGGATCTTCGGGATCTCGGGACTTGCCTCGGGGCTTGAGAATAATACCGGGGCTTCAGGATGTTTCTGGCACGCAAAACGATGCAAAACGGGAGAGAGAAGAGAGGAAATTGGCAAAAGACTCGGCTGCCTTCAGAATCCTTTTATAGAGGCTGAGCCTCGCACGCACGCGGGGCGTACTGCAGTACGCAGCGCGTACTACTTCCGAAATCGACACTGCATGCGTCATCCGAAATGTCGACACTCTTCGGAGTACGCGGGGCGTACGTCGGATCAGACCGGTGACTCGCCTTCGGATAATGCTTCCGAATTTCCATTTAAATTTAAATACAAAATAATTAATAAACTTCGGAAATTCATATCTTCTTCATACGAACTCCGTTTTCGACGTTCTTTATATCCACGCGAAGGTGAGACTACGCTCTACAACTTTCGTTTAGACTCCGTCGGCTAATTTCGACTTTATTTTTATTATTTATTTTTAATAGGCCGCGACAGAAAAACTTCGTTATAAATTCATAACTTCTTCGTTTGACGTCCGTTCTCGCCTAACTTTTTATCGCTTCGATACCAACAACGAGACCTTCAATCCTCGTTTAGATTACGTCGGCTAAAAACCGCTCGATCTCAAATCGAGTATATCAGGTTGCACACCGCTAAGCCGAAACTTCGATAAATCATAACTTTCTCATACGAAGTCAGATTTGGGTGTTCTATATATATTCGGAAACCTCGTTTCAACTACTACAACATTATTATTCAAAGATATTAAGTTTATTTTACACTTAAATTTTGACGCTTATTTTTATTCTTAATTCATCAAACCACATAATTAAGCAATTAAGCACAAAACACACAATACTTAAATAATAAAATCTTTATTATTTCAAAACAGGTTACAAAGGTTAACCTAGACTATTACATTGCTAAAAATGGCAAGCCCGGAAACACAGGCGTTACAGATTGAAGTGTTTTGGTGTGTTTCTTGAAGATTTTGAGAAGAAAGAAGAGTATATCAAGAAGAGAAGAAGGAGGCCAAGCATTCTTGTGTTATCTCAGTGATTTTCTTGAGGTATAACTTGGTTTCCCTTTGTTTTCATGCTTATAGTCCCTTATAGCTCCATGAAAAGTGTTTTGAATTCCATTCAGTTCTTCGGGTAATTCGAGCTTGTAAGCTTGGTTCCCAATCCTCTGAAGAACTTTAAACGGTCCAATAAACCTTGGACTGAACTTTCCCCTTTTACCAAATCGTATAAGTCCCTTCCACGGCGAGACTTTAAGCAAAACCGAATCTCCAATTTCAAAAGTCATCGGTCTTCGCTTCTTGTCAGCATAGCTCTTTTGACGATCTTGAGCTGCTAACATTCTTTCCCTAATTATTTTCAACTTAAACATAACTTGGTACCCATTTCCTCTTGTAGACTTTTCCAAAACCTTGAGGTGAAACGGCTATCACGATCCGATACAATCGTTAACGGAACACCGTGAAGCCTCAAATTTTCCCTCACGTAAGAATTCGCAAGCTTTTCCATAGACCATTTCTCCTTGGCTGCTATGAAATGCGCACTCTTAGTGAATCGATCAACGACCACCCAAATCATGTCGTGACCATTCTTTGTTCTGGGCAGTTTAGTGACAAAGTCCATAGCAATGTCTTCCCACTTACCCATAGGCACAGGCAATGGTTCTAAACTCCCGTAAGGTTTCTGATGTTGTGTCTTGACTCTCGCACAAGTCACACACTCCGCCACATACTTTGCAACATCAAGCTTCATCGTCGGCCACCAGTAGTAGGGTTTCAGGTCCCTATACATTTTAGTGCTACCAGGATGAATTGAGTACATCGTTTTGTGAGCTTCTTCCATCAGAAGATCCCTAATTCCTCCTGACTTAGGTACCCAAATGCGATCTTGGAATACCTTCAGTCCATGACCGTTTGTACCAAATACCAACGTTTTACCCTAACGTTCCTCCTTTCGGTCATTTTTCTCAGTAGCTTCCTCTTGAGCTTTCTTTATACTTTCCACAACGGTCGAGACAACTTCAATTCTCAACGCTCTTGGCCTTCTCCTTTCAAGATTGACTTTCCGACTGAGAGCATCAGCAACAACATTAGCTTTACCGGGGTGGTAAAGTATCTCGCAGTCGTAGTCTTTGAGTAATTCTAGCCAGCGTCGTTGCCTCATATTCAATTCCTTCTGATTAAAGAGATATTGGAGACTCTTATGATCAGTAAAAAGTTTGCACTTCGTGCCATAGAGGTAATACCTCCATAATTTCAGAGCGAAAACTACCGCTGCCAACTCCAGATCATGAGTCGGGTAATTCTTTTCATGCTCCTTCAGCTGTCGAGACGCATATGCTATCACCTTTTCTCTTTGGGTCAAAACACAACCCAATCCAACCCCAGACGCATCGCTATAAACAGCAAAGTCTTCAACTCCATCGGGTAGAGAAAGTATCGGTGCCTCGCATAGCTTCTTCTTTAACTTCTCGAATGCTTCTTTATGCTTATCACTCCAAGCATAAGTAGCTCCTTTGTGGGTCAAAGCTGTCAATGGAGTAGCGATCGAGGAAAAACCTTGGATAAACCTTCGGTAATATCCGGCTAATCCTAAAAAGCTTCGAATCTCCATGGGACTTTTCGGTTGTTCCCACTTCGTCACAGCTTCGATCTTCGCTGGATCAACCATTATCTCCTCTTGGTTGACCACGTGACCCAATAATTGGACTTCACGAATCCAAAAATCACACTTAGAGAACTTTGCATACAGCTTCTCCTTCTTTAAAACTTCTAACACTTCTCACAAGTGTCTGCCATGCTCCTCCTGGCTTTTCGAGTAAATCAGAATGTCGTCTATGAACACTATCACGGATTTATCAAGGAACGGATTACAAACCCTATTCATCAAATGCATGAATGCTGCTGGAGCATTGGTTAGTCCAAATGACATAACCAAGAACTCGTAGTGTCCATATCTAGTCCTGAATGCAGTCTTCTCGATATCTTGCTCTCTTACCTTTAGCTGATGATATCCTGACCTTAGATCGATCTTCGAGAAATAGCTCGAACCTTGCAATTGATCAAATAGGTCATCAATCCTCGACAACGGATATCTATTCTTTATTGTTGCCTTGTTCAGCTCTCTGTAATCGATGCACATTCTCATACTTTCATCTTTCTTCTTCACAAATAACACCGTAGCTCCCCAGGGCGATGAACTAGGTCTAATGAAACCTTTGTCCAATAACTCCTGAAGTTGCATCATCAGCTCCTTCATCTCCGTCGGTGCTAATCGATAAGGTGCTTTTGCTATTGGCGTGGTTCCTGGTAACAAGTCTATTCTGAACTCTACTTGTCTATCAGGTGGTAATCCAGGAAGATCTTCGGGAAATACTTCCGGATAATCACACACCACTGGAATACTCTGCATCACCTTCTTTTCCTTCTTAGCATCGATCACGAATGCTAAATATGATGTACATCCCTTGGTCAAACACTTTCTGGCTTTCATTAGAGAAATGATTCCAGAATTTACTCTGTGTTTGTCCCCATACACCATAAACGAATCTTTCCCAGGCGGGTTTACTTTAACTATCTTCTTCCTGCACAAAATCTCAGCATCGTTGGCGCTAAGCCAATCCATTCCCAACACGATGTCGAAACCATTTAGCTCGATAGGCAATAATTCCTCATGAAACTTATTCCCATTAAGGTCGATTAAAATGTTTTTCATACGATGGCTAAATAGTACAAACTTGCCACTAGCTACTTCGACTAATAAAGCATCATCTAGTCTATCAACAGGCAAAGCTAGCTTTCTACCAAACTCATGCGAAATAAAGGAGTAGTTGGCTCCAGAATCAAACAAAATTTGAGTAGGTAATTCATTTACGAGAAAGGTACCTGAAGCGACATTAGCTTCATCTTTCGCAGCCTCGAGTGTCATCTGGAAGGCTCTCGCCTTCGGCTTTGGTGGAATGTTGGGCCTAGCTGCCTCCTTCTTCTTCGGACAGTCCTTCAAAATATGCCCCTCTTCATTACAACCAAAACACATCCTTTTGTTTTTCGGACATTCATTGGCAAAATGTCCAACGTTTCCACACTTGTAACAGGTTACATCATCGCTACATTTCCCAAAGTGCTTTTTCTTACACTTATCACACCACTTCGCTTCGCCTCCTTTTCCTCCAAACTTTTTCGAATCAGATTTCGAAAATTTTCCTTTCTTACCGGAACCAGACGTTCCCTCAAACTATCTTTTCTCACCAACATCAACCTTGTCGGTGGTTCTCCCCTTGATCATGTTCTCAACAGACTTGGCAGCCCAGATAGCTACCTCTAGAGTAAATGTCTGACGTACTGGCACCTCGTACTCCCATGGGAGTCCCTTCACATACCGGTCCACCTTTGTCAACTCATCTGGAACGATGCGCAAAGAAAACTCCATCTTATCGGTGAAGCTATTGGTGTAGTCATCAACTGACATGCTGCCTTTCGTCAATGTCAGGAACTTGTTCTCCAACTCCAAAAAATTTTGAGCCGAGCAGTACTTGCGCTTGAACTGCACCAAGAACTCTGCCCATGACAATTGCAGTGGCTCATTAGGGCTCAATGTGTTCCCTAGAGTGTTCCACCAACGAACGGCTCCACCTCGGAATTGTCGCACGGCATAGATAGTCTGCAACTTGCCTCTGCAGCCACATGTCATAAAGGCTAACTCTATTTCGGAAATCCAATCCATAACCCCAATCGGATCCTCCTTTCCATTGAAGGTCGATGGTTTGCAAGTCAAAAAGTCCTTGTACTTGCATCCCATTCCATCATTCCTTCCATCTTGGTTATCTTGCCTAACTATCAGTGGGTTGGCTTGACCAATAGACCCACTGAAGTTTCCCCCTTCCGAGTGCCCTTCATTTAATTCAGGCTCCTCCACACTAATTGACAGTTCTTCACGATTCTGTTGAAGCAACCGTCTAGTTTCATCCATCTGACGATCCAACATCGTCTGAATCATCATTTGCACACCACCCATGGTTATTGGCTCGGGTGCTGCTGCTACGACAGGTACTTGCTCAATCCCTGGTGGTTGATTCCTGTTTTCGTCAGCATTTCCAACTCCACTTCTTGTTCTCACCATTTTGATCTACACACCGAATAAGGTGAAATTAGATCCCCAATCATGATAGATATTCAAATCATCCTTATCACTCCGGAACGTTTACATGCTAGTTCTAATATCGTAGACGTACGCTTAGAATCCTATACACATAAGGTTTCTAGATCCGGTCGGCAACAGACCATAGATCCGAACAAATAACATCATATATGGCAACATATAACATTTAGCACATAAAAGCATTTTAGGCAACTTTCCTAAAAGAAACCAGTGCTCGTGTCTAAAACATAACAGACACACATCTCAAAACTTCACTTAGCATTCTAAGTTTAAGTCTAGAAATCCTACAAATTCCTAGTTCGCTTAAACTAATGCTCTGATACCAACTGTGACATCCCCAAAATCTCGGCCAGAAAAGACCGATTTTCATTTATGCTTTTAAAATAATTTCAGAGTAAATCCTTTTATTTGAAAGAGTTGCGGAATTTGTTCCCAAAAATAAAACATGATAAAACAATGTTTACCAAAGTATTTCATAAAAGAAATGTATTTTCATTATAATCAAAACTCGGGGTGTCATGTTCCGATACAGACCAATAAGCATAAACGAATATATTACAAGTCATTCAACAAATATAAACATATACAGACTTGTAAACAAAACAACTGATGGTTCATCCATCTCATGCCGTTGCGCCACTTCCTGTAATACAAATAAAACTGAGTGGGTCAGGCTTGGGAGCCTGGTGAGCATATAGGGTTTTCAACCCACAATAAATAATCATATTTAATTTTCACCAACCAACAATAACCCAATTACCCAATCCCGTTATTCTCACTTTATGTCCCTAAAACAACTAACACAAGGGTCCTAGTCTAAGAATATTTCATCGGGGCGACAACACATGCTTCAGGGGTACCTTAGCAATATAAGTCAAATAAGGCAACCATGAGGGGGATGGAGTACAGCGAATGAACACCCGAGTTCATTAACACCTACAGGTGGCGAACCTGCTAATGTTTCCACAAAACTGTCTAGAATAGCCAGTGGTCGTCATCTAAACTCCGCTAGATGACTAAATCAAACAACAACGAGGCCTCTCATCTGTTTATTACACACCAACTATCTACCCATGTTCTACCCAACATATTAGTAGATAAAATATACATTTTTATACATAGTTTTGAAAACCTATATAACATGCTTTAATCAACACATAATCCACATAACAGATGAGGCACACATACATAGCACATATCTCATAGAGAATAAATCATATCAATGAGATAGAAGAGAGTGAATATACATTCACACATATAACAACAAAATATATACACATAGCATGTATTTTATATAAAATACTTTATAATAATGTATTGGAAGAAGGTAACTACACACTCACACCTATAAACGACAATATATTTAATACACTCGAACCAAACTTGTATTATTATCGTGTTTATGAAAGGTAGTATACACTCACTTGATCAGAAGATGATCAGACAGCACTACGACTTGCAGAAGTAGTAATCCTCAGCATACCTGAAAGATCTTCACAAAAATCGAACTTCTCGTGGGCAGAGTTTCGGCTCGGGA
Organism: Lactuca serriola; assembly: GCF_051521515.1. NCBI lineage: Eukaryota > Viridiplantae > Streptophyta > Magnoliopsida > Asterales > Asteraceae > Lactuca > Lactuca serriola. The sequence goes on from NC_136412.1 coordinate 338,858,032, forward strand.
ACCGCACTTCTCGAGATCTTCGGGATCTCAGGACTTGCCTCGAGGCTTGAGAATAATACTGGGGCTTCGGGATGTTTCTAGCACGCAAAACGATGCAAAACGAGAGAGAGAAGAGAGGAAATTGGCAAAAGACTCGGCTGCCTTCAGAATCCTTTTATAGAGGCTGAGCCTCGCACGTACGCGGGGCGTACTGCAGTACGCAGCGCATACTGCTTCCGAAATCGTCACTGCATGCGTCATCCGAAATGTCGACACTCTTCGGAGTACGCGGGGCGTACGTCGGATCAGACCGGTGACTCGCCTTCGGATAATGCTTCCGAATTTCCATTTAAATTTAAATACAAAATAATTAATAAACTTCGGAAATTCATATCTTCTTCATACGAACTCCGTTTTCGACATTCTTTATATCCACGCGAAGGTAAGACTACGCTCTACAACTTTCGTTTAGACTCCGTCGGCTAATTTCGAATTTATTTTTATTATTTATTTTTAATAGGCCGCGACAGAAAAACTTCGTTATAAATTCATAACTTCTTCGTTTGACGTCCGTTCTCGCCTAACTTTTTATCGCTTCGATACCAACAACGAGACCTTCAATCCTCATTTATATTACTTCGGCGAAAAACCGCTCGATCTCAAATCGAGTATTTCGAGCTGCACACCGCTAAGCCGAAACTTCGATAAATCATAACTTTCTCATACGAAGTCAGATTTGGGCGTTCTATATATATTCGGAAACCTCGTTTCAACTACTACAACATTATTCAAAGATATTAAGTTTATTTTACACTTAAATTTTGACGCTTATTTTTATTCTTAATTCATCAAACCACATAATTAAGCAATAAAGCACAAAACACACAATACTAAAATAATAAAATCTTTATTATTTCAAAACGGGTTACAGAGGTTAACCTAGACTATTACATTGCTAAAAATGGCAAGCCCGGAAATACAGGCGTTACAGATTGAAGTGCTTTGGTGTGTTTCTTGAAGATTTTGAGAAGAAAGAAGAGTATATCAAGAAGAGAAGAAGGAGGCCAAGCATTCTTGTGTTATCTCAGTGATTTTCTTGAGGTATAACTTGGTTTCCCTTTGTTTTCATGCTTATAGTCCCTTATAGCTCCATGAAAGTCCTTCTTGAGCCTTTCCCCAAGATTAATTGTGTATTAGGGTTTGTAATAAGTTGTTTGGCCTCTAGATCTACGCATGATTGAGCTCCAGGAGCTTGGATCTACTGCCTTTATGGAGCCATATTGCATGAAAGCCCTAGATCTACCCTTTTAGTGCATTTTGAGCCCTAAAACCTTCTTTGGTGATTATTTACACGTAAAGTTGGAAATTTTACGTGTTATTCATGCCCTAGAAACCCAGATCTATGAATGGCATGAGCTGGATTCAATCAAAATCGAGTATATAGTATTTGCATGTGACAGACTCGGCGAGTCGTTCATCGGAATCGGCGAGTCGAGTCGCGAGTCCCCGAGTTTTCCCTATTTTTACGTTTGCGGGGTGGAGTAGTGAGTCATGGGGTGTGACTCAGTGGGTCGGAAACTAGACTCACTCATGAAGGAACTCGGCGAGTCGATGCCCTGATTCGGCGAGTTCAAGGCAATCTTCTTGCCTCAAGAACAAACTCGACGAGTTGCTCATACAGCTCGGCGAGTCTCAGCATAGGGTGTTCTTCGGATGACGTTGAACTCGACGAGTTGTTCATACAACTCGGCGAATAGGATGAAGGACTATTGGTTTAGAAGGAAAACTCGTCGAGTCAATGCCTAACTCGACGAGTAGAGACGAGTTATGGTCAGAAAAAGGGATAGGGACTCGGCGAGTTGGCAAGCCAACTCGGCGAGTCGGGTCAACTGGCAGTTGACTTTGACTTTGACTTTGACTCTTGGTTTGGTTAGGGGTAAATGGTCATTTTACCCTGAGGACGGTTAACAGTATTTGACTAAGTGTTTTGTGGGAATTATTAGCCGGAGGATTTCCGGAGCAGTAGCAGCAGAAGACAGTCAGTTCCCACACTGATCAGCAGCTACTTTGAGGTGAGTTACCCTTCATTAGCGGTGGGTCTACGGCCACAATGTCGGCCCACCAGTAGGATTTGTATGTTAGATGATTGTTTTTTTGATATCATATAGGTTTGCTACTACCTGATATGTTTGTATGCTGGTATGATATGTATATGTGATAATTGTAGAGTTCGGTTGTTAGGGCCGAAGGGTAGGTCAGACACCCTAGATATGTATGACAGTATGCGATGTTATGTTTATATGCTGGCATGATGTGTTATATGTGATAGTGGTAGTAAGAGGGGAATAGTCCCCAAGTTCGGTCGTTAGGACCGATGGGTAGTCAGTACCCCAGAATGGCTTGACATGGGTAGTCAGCACCCCATAACGGCTTGACACGGGTAGGTCGACACCCCAGAATGGCCGTACCGGGTAGGTCGGGCACCCCAGAATTGCCCGACAGTATGTATGATGTGTGATTGTTTGGTATGTGGTATGATGGGGGAACTCACTAAGCTTCGTGCTTACAGTTTCAGTTTTGGTTTCAGGTACCTCTTCTTCGAAGGGGAAGGAGCTGGCGCGGTAGCGGTACATCACACACATGCTTGTATTCCGCATCATAAGATCTTCCTGGGGATTTGTACTCTGACACTTTTATGTTTTATAAAAATGTTTTCCAGACATGCAATATCTTTTGTGAAATGATATGATCGTTGAACGTTTTATTCCTAATGTTTTGCTAAGTACATGTTTTAAAAATGAAATTTTTGGCTCGTATTTTTCGGACGTTACAAGTTGGTATCAGAGCCCTGGTTTGAGGGATTCGGACACACCTTCGGGGGTGTCTGAACTGAAATCGAGGGATTAAAAGATTTTAAAAAAGAAAATATTTTCTAAAAAGATAAGTAAAGAGTTTTAAAAAGGAGCGAAGTGTGTGATGTGCGCGACCGGTCAAGCTTAAGTAAGTATTCCCCAAAGTACCCATACAAGTTTATGTTATGTTTATTAGTTTCAGTAGAACAACATGCTAGACTAGGACTAAGGATCTAGGAGTGATGCCTTATGTGTCTGCTTTATGTGCTTCAGTGTATGAAAACTGCATGCTAAAATTGAGTAGACAACAGTAGGATAGCCTGTTTAGGTTATACATGATAGTATGAGTTTAGCATTGCATGCTAGTCGGTTTCTCTTTATGAGGACTGATTTGCTTGAGATTGTTTCCTGTGGTCTGAATGCTGCTTGCTTTATGCTTCGTGGGACTCTGAGTGATGGGAGTTAGACATTAGGCGAATATGTCACGTCACATGTGATCAGGGTTGGATAATCTTAGAGTGCTGGATTTGGCTCTATTGCGCAGCTCTTGTCTGAGTCTAACCGTTGTAGATCCGAGTCTGTTACTCGAATGATTATCTGAGCCTCACCACATGTGATGGTATTCAGGTAATGGCTAACTGGAATTACAAGGAGGCCTTCAGCAGCTGAGGACCGGGTAGAGTGGAGTTATAGATTTCTTAGGGCAAGCCTAGGATGAGTATAGCAGTGATCACCGGTAGTGAAAGGGACCTGGTGGAGTCAAGGCAGTCCTTGGAGAAGGTACGGATAGATGTGGAAGGTAGTATAGGCCCGTACTACTGAAAGCATAGGATCCGTACCCGAACCGAGGAGGGCCAAGATAAGACCAAGTAACTTGTAGTAGGTGTGATACCTCCAGAGGTGTCAGTATCGCTAACGGTTATTATTTATGTATTTCAGAATGGTGGTACTACGTTCGAGGCTAGCAGTTGGCAGTCCAGGAGAAGGATCGGGTTCGGGATCAGGTTCCGAGCCAGTAAATGAGGGGTTACGCGAGTTCATCGCGTCATAGATGACCAGAGGCATCCTTGAGTCGACCCCCATTATCTTCGGGTCGATCAAGGAAGCGATATTGGAGTTGATGGAGGATCGCCTCCGGGCATTCAGGAGCGACATGGCATCTGGCCAGTTAGGATCTCGCACACTGTCCTTCAAGGACTTCAGGGGCAGTGGTGCGTCGGATTTTCACGGGGCAAAGGAACCCATAGCTGCCAGGGGATGGATTGCAGACGTTGAGTCTGCACAGATGATTAGCTTCTGCCCTGAGGGGTCGAAGGTGAGGTTTGTAGCAGGGTGTTTACGAGATCGAGCTAGGGATTGGTGGGAGTGCGTGGGTGACTCGTTGGGAGCCTCGGCTGTCGAGGCTATGACCTGGTCGGACTTCGCGACCAGATTCTGGGCAGAGTTTGCACCGGCTGTCGAGCTTCAGCAGCTGGCCAGGGAGTTCTTAGATATGAGGCAGACGACGGAGACTGTGGTGGAGATCACCGCCAAGTTCCGGGAGAGGGCATTGTTGGTGCCCCAGTATGCTGGTGATGAGGACATGAGGAGGACCCGCTACCATGACATGCTCCGAGCTGATATTCGAGAGCATGTCAGTTTTTCAGCTTACCCTACCTTGGACTCTATGATTGCCAGGGCGAGGGAGAGGGAGATAGATCTGGAGCACATCCGGAAGAGGAAGAAAGAGGAGGGACAGGCAAGAGGGGCTTCGGGGAAGAAGCCCAAGGGATCAGATGGGAGGCCGAAAGGCCAGTCAGGACCGAGCCACTGCAAGAAATGCGGCAGGCCTCATGAGGGGGCATGTAGGTTGGGATCGTCGGGCTGCTATAAGTGCGACAAGACGGGGCATTTCAGCAGGGATTGTACCGCCCCTACACCTGTGATTCAGACATCAGAGTTGCTGTGTTTTCACTACAACCAGAGGGGCCACAAGAAGGCCAGTTGCCCCCAGTTGACAGGATCAGCGCCAGTTAAGGCGCCGACTCCAGCTACCCTGCGGATCACAGATGGCCGGCAGGGCAAGGCAGAGGCTCCAGTGGTGAGGAGCCGGGCGTTTCAGCTGACGACAGAGGAGGCACGCGCCGCACCCGATGTGGTGACGGGTATGATTCTTTCCCTCAACTTTATTTTTATGATGTTATGATATTGATATGTGCTCTGTTTATATGCATTAGGATCGTTCCATGTGAACGATATTCCTGTTCAGGTGTTGTTTGACTCGGGTGCCACCCGATCATTTGTTTCCCTTGTGCTTAGCAAGAGGTTTGCTGAGACTTCGGGCATGTTGGATTGCCCTTTAGAGGTAGAGATTGCCGATGATCGATCGGTGCGATCATCAGCAGTATTCAGGGATTGTGTGCTAAGGTTATTTGAGGAGCGCTATTTGGTGGATTTGGTTCCCATCCTGTTGCGGGGGAACAAGGTGATTATAGGCATGGATTGGTTGAGCCCTAATGGGGTGGTGATAGATTGCGGGCAGCAGCTAGTGCGGATCAGGACCCCGAGTGGGGGAGAGTTGGTGATCCACGGCGAGAGGCCACAGCGTGGACCTGCAGTATGTTCAGCAGCGAGAGCTAGGCGCTACCTTCAGCAGGTATGCACGGGATATGTCGCGTATGTTATGGATAGCTGGGAGACGGGTAAGGCTACGGTGAGCGGGGTTCCAGTGGTGCGAGACTACGCTGATGTGTTCCCGGAGGAGCTTCCTGGAATACCTCCAAAACGTCAAGTAGAGTTCAGGATCGACCTAGTTCCTGGTGCGGCTCTGATAGCCAAGGCACCCTATCGGTTGGCTCCTCCCGAGATGCAGGAGTTGTCTACGCAGCTGTAGGAGCTGCTAGACAAGGGATTTATTCGACCGAGCAGTTCACCCTGGGGAGCCCCGATCCTGTTTTGAAGAAGAAGGACGGGTCGCATTGGATGTGCATAGATTACCGGGTGCTGAATAAGGTAACGGTGAAGAACCGTTACCCACTCCCGAGGATTGATGACCTCTTTGATCAGTTACAGGGAGCATATTGCTTCTCCAATATCGATTTGCATTCAGGTTATCATCAGATGAGGGTCAGAGAGGAGGATGTACAGAAGACCGCGTTCCGGACGCGTTATGACCATTATGAGTTCGTGGTGATGCCGTTTGGGCTCACCAATGCTCCTGCCGTGTTCATGGACCTCATGAACCGCGTGTGTAGACCGATGCTGGATCAATCGGTGATAGTTTTCATTGATGACATCTCGGTTTATTCCAAGACGCAGGAGGAGCACGAGGAGCATCTGAGAGAGGTTTTGGAGACCTTGAGGAGGGAGAGCTTGTACGCCAAGTTCTCTAAATGTGAGTTTTGGTTGCACGAGGTGCAGTATATTGGGCACCTCGTCAACAAGAACGGGATTTCAGTAGACCTGGCCAAGGTGGAGGCCGTGCTGAGATGGGAGGTTCTTAACTCTCCATCCGATATTCGGAGTTTCCTAGGATTAGCAGGTTACTATCGGAGATTCATTCAGGATTTCTCCAATATAGTTGTACCCCTGACACGGTTGAGTAGGAAAGCCGTGGTCTTTCGATGGGGGCCTGAGCAGCAGGCAGCGTTCGAGATTCTGAGGCAGATATTGTGCGAGGCGCCAATCTTAGCCCTACCCGAGGGCGTCGAGGATTTTGTGGTGTACTGTGATGCGTTGATCTCAGGCTTAGGCGCAGTATTGATGCAGAGGGGGCATGTCATTGCTTATGCCTCGAGGCAGCTCAAGCCTCACGAGGCGAACTACCCGACGCATGATTTAGAGTTGGGGGCGGTGGTTTTCGCCCTCAAGATTTGGCGGCATTACCTCTACGGGGTTCGATGTACCATTTTCACGGACCACAAGAGTTTGAGGTACCTCATGGATCAGCCGAATCTGAACATGAGGCAGCGTCGGTGGTTGGACGTGGTGAAGGATTATGATTGTGATATCCTTTATCACCCGGGGAAGGCCAATGTGGTGGCCGATGCGCTTAGCGGCAAGGCGGCGCCGGTCAGGGATATTTGCATGAGGATGACTATGGTGACTCCCCTGTTAGAGCAGATTCGGGAAGCTCAGCAGGAGGCTATGAAGGAGGAACATCGGAAGAGTGAGCGAATAGTGGGTCAAGTCCCCTCCTTCGATTATGATAGCCGAGGGTTATTGACACTACACTGCGGGGTGTGGGTGCCGTATCACGGAGGTGTGCGTCATATCTTGATGGAGGAGGCGCACACATCCCAATTCTCTATTCACCCAGGGGCGACGAAGATGTATCCGGATCTTCGCCTAGACTACTGGTGGCCCTGCATGAAGCGGGATGTAGCGTGGTACGTCGAGCGGTGTTTGACCTGCAGGAAGGTCAAGGCCGAGCATCAGAGACCGCACGGCAAGTTGCAGCCGTTAGATATTCCGTTGTGGAAATGGGAGGATATTACGATGGATTTTATCACAAAGCTTCCCTGGACGGCACGAGGAGTATATTCGATTTGGGTCATCGTGGATCGGTTGACCAAGAGTGCCCATTTTATTCCGATTCAGGAGAGTATCTCGGTCGAAAAGTTGGCCGATATCTATATCAGCGAGATAGTGGCGCGGCACGGGGTGCCAGTGTCAGTGATATCCGATCGAGATGTGCGGTTCACTTCTAGGTTTTGGAAGAAGTTTCATGATGAGTTGGGCACTCGTCTGCATTTTAGCACCGACTTTCACCCGCAGACGGATGGTCAGAGTGAGCGGACCATCCAGAATTTGGAGGATATGTTGCGGGCATGCGTGCTAGACTTCGGTGGTAGCTGGGATACCTATCTTCCCTTGGCTGAGTTCTCGTACAACAACAACTACCACGCGAGTATTGATCGTCCTCCATTCGAGATGTTGTACGGTCGGAGGTTCAGGACCTTGATATGTTGGGGTGAAGTTGGCCAGAGGGTCATGGGGAGCATCGATGTGGTGCTCAAGACGACCGAGAGGATCCAGCAGGTTTGAAGCAGGCTTCAGATTGCGCAGAGTCGGCAGAAAAGTTACGCCGACAAGCGTCGTTCAGACCTGGAGTTCCAGGTCGGGGATATGGTTCTCCTGAAGGTGTCGCCATGGAAAGGCGTCATTCGATTCAGGAAGCAGGGCAAGTTGGCCCGAGATACATTGGTCTGTTTAGGGTTGTAGCCCGGGTGGGAAAGGTAGCATATAGGCTGGATCTGCCAGTCGAGCTCAGTCAGATCCATAGCACTTTCCATGTCTCCCAGCTGCGGAAGTGCCTAGTGGATGATTCAGTGGTGGTGCCGCTAGAGGATATACAGGTTGATGACAGCCTGAATTACATTGAGCGCCCTGTTGCAATCCTCGACCGGAAGTCGAAGGATCTGAGGAACAAGAGGGTGGAATTAGTAAAGGTGCAATGGTAGCACCGAAAGGGTTCGTAATGGACTTGAGAGCCGGTGGAAGAAATGATGGAGTATTACCCCGAGCTGTTTCAAGATCGAGCAGCAGACTTTGAGGACGAAGTCTAAAATAAGTGGGGGAGATTTGTAGCACCTGGTTCCTGGTACATAAAATTTATCTAAGTATTTTACGTTTTTAGCCATGGACTCGGCGAGTTGTAGGGCCGACTCGCCGAGTAGAGACGGGTTTGGGGGCACGTTTAAGTTGGCGACTCGGCGAGTCCCCGCTGTCTGGTGAAACCCTAAATTCCAAGGGTTTGCACCCTATTTAAACCAACCTTATGCGCCCCCACCTCGCCCCCTTCACCCTCAGAGCTCCCAACATCGTTCTAACCCTTATTTCTTGTGAGATTGAAGTGCTTTGGTGTGTTTCTTGAAGATTTTGAGAAGAAAGAAGAGTATATCAAGAAGAGAAGAAGGAGGCCAAGCATCCTTGTGTTATCCCAGTGATTTTCTTGAGGTATAACTTGGTTTCCCTTTGTTTTCATGCTTATAGTCCCTTATAGCTCCATGAAAGTCTTTCTTGAGCCTTTCCCCAAGCTTAATTGTGTATTGGGGTTTGTAATAAGTTGTTTAGCCTCTAGATCTAGGCATGATTGAGCTCCAGGAGCTTGGATCTACTGCCTTTATGGAGCCATATTGCATGAAAGCCCTAGATCTACCCTTTTAGTGCATTTTGAGCCCTAAAACCTTCTTTGGTGATTATTTACACGTAAAGTTGGAAACTTTACGTGTTATTCATGCCCTAGAAACCCAGATCTATGAATGGCATGAGCTGGATTCAAGCAAAATCGAGTATATAGTATTTGCATGTGACAGACTCGACGATTCGTTCATCGGACTCGGCAAGTCGAGTCGCGAGTCCCCGAGTTTTCCCTATTTTCACGTTTGCGGGGTGGAGTAGTGAGTCATGGGGTGTGACTCAGTGGGTCGGAAGCCAGACTCACTCATGAAGGAACTCGGCGAGTCGATGCCCTGACTCGGCGAGTTCAAGGCAATCTTCTTGCCTCAAGAACAAACTCGGCGAGTTTCTCATATAGCTCGGTGAGTCTCAGCATAGAGTGTTCTTCGGATGACGATGAATTCGGTGAGTTGTTCATACAACCTGGCGAGTAGGATGAAGGACTATTGGTCTTTGGTTTAGAAGGAAAACGTGTCGAGTCAATGCCTAACTAGACGAGTAGAGACGGGTTATGGTCAGACAAAGGGATAGGGACTTGGCGAGTTGGCAAGCCAACTCGGAGAGTCGGGTCAACTGGCAGTTGACTTTGACTTTGACTCTTGGTTTGGTTAGGGGTAAATGGTCATTTTAACCTGAGGACACTTAGCAGTATTTGACTAAGTGTTTTGAGGGAATTATTAGCCAGAGGATTTCCGGAGCAGCAGCAGCAGAAGACAGTCAGTTCCCACACCGATCAGCAGCTACTTTGAGGTGAGTTACCTTCTAGTAGCGGTGGGTCTACGACCATAATGTCGGCACACCAGTAGGAGTTGTATGTTATATGATTGTCTTTGTGATATCATCTAGGTTTGCTACTACCTGATATGTTTGTATGCTGGTATGATATGTATATGTGATAATAGTAGAGTTTGGTTGTTAGGACCGAAGGGTAGGTCAAACACCCCAGATATGTATGACAGTATGTGATGTTATGTTTATATGTTGGCATGATATGTTATATGTGATAGTGGTAGTAAGAGGGGAATAGTCCCCAAGTTTGATCGTTAGCACGGATGGGTAGTCAGCACCCCAGAATGGCTTGACATGGGTAGTCAGCACCCCAGAACAGCTTGACACGAGTAGGTCGGCACCCCAGAATGGCCGTACCGGGTAGGTCGTGCACCCCAGAATTGCCCGGCAGTATGTATGATGTGTGATTGTTTGGTATGTGGTAGGATGGGGGAACTCACTAAGCTTTGTGCTTACAGTTTCAGTTTTGGTTTCAGGTACCTCTTCTTTGAAGGGGAATGAGCTGGCGCGGTAGCGGTACATCACACACATGCTTGTATTCCGCATCATGAGATCTTCCTGGGGATTTGTACTCTAACACTTTTATGTTTTATAAAAATGTTTTCCAGACATGCAATATCTTTTGTGAAATGATATGATCGTTGAACGTTTTATTCCTAATGTTTTGCTAAGTACATGTTTTAAAAATAAAATTTTTGGCTCGTATTTTTGGGACGTTACACTAGACAAACCCCTGGTATGATTTTGAGTTTAAGTGGTCGAATCTGATGAAATCAGAAAAAAAAATTCGCAACCTTCATAGAACTCGTCAACTCGACGAGTTGCTTTAGCAGAGTACCCAATTTCGATTGAAAACTTATTTTTGACATATTTTATGGTTTGTTTGTTTTTCTTGCTGTTTGTTTTTGCAGAAAAATGAGCAGACACAGGAGTCAACAAGTTCCAAGGAACCAAGGGGACTTCCCTTGGTTAATTTTCCACAAATTGGGTCTCAAAGAATATTGGTTGTGTAGAAGAAGAAGCTGGTAACACTAAAAAGAAGGAGTTTTATTTACCAAATGAATTGAATTTTTCATGGTTAGAGCAAGTGGGTTTGTTGGAAGCCATGAACTCGTATTTGACGAAGGTGTTTTTAAATAATGGGTTTAGGATAACGTGTAATGCATGGAGAAGGTTATTCTAGTTGCAAGAACCAGTATACCAGGAGTTGTGCTTGGAATTTTATGCTACGGTTACATTCCGAGGTGGAGATGACTACTATAACACAAATGCATTGACCTTTTCTCATGGGGTAAATATATGGAGTGCACCATAGCAGGATTGGCATGGATAATGGAGTTATATAATCAAGCAGAAGTGATGACTGAAGCTTTTGGTATGTTTTTGGATAGTTGCCATAAAGAATTTCCGAATAGGGAGGCCGAACCTAATTGGTGGTCAACAATAGCGAATGGAGTTTATATACCATCGGCCGCACAAGAGGCAAGTATTAGGTCACCGGTCCACTGACTCGTCCACCGATTCATTTGAAGCTCCATCAACATGCAAAAAGATGATGACAAAGTGCCTAGCCATGATGTCTTTTTCCTATGGTGTATAAATTATGCCAAACACTTACTGTAACATTCCCTATTTCCTGGCAAGGTAGCTAGCGGAGTGTGGGGTGAAAGATCGGAAAACTTCACGAATTTTTGGTGGGATGTTTGTGTCATGGTTGGCAAGATCTTATGGTGTTTTCTAGAGAGGGGTCAGGAATTACTTATCTTTGGTGCAATCACCTTCATTTAGTCCTCTTCTTTATAACAGGGCTAGAATTGTTAAAGATTATGGAGGGGGAAACTTTGCTATTCTGGATGAAGATGAATTTGTGGTGCCGGAGCAGCCAGGAAGGAGGGTGAGGCCTAGACAAGCGCACATACACGAAGACCCGCCATTATTCCCGTGGACGAAGAGCCACCTATGGACCCATACAATGTGGAGTTAAGGGCGTACCTAGACGACATAGGTCGTAGCTTGAATCACAACCACATGGTTCTTGAACATATGATGAGCCACCTACACATTCCCCGTAATGATTCTTTCCCGAACTACCCTCACATTCAAAGTTGGGAGGATCGATGAGCGCTAGGCAAAGTGGAGCCGATGGTAGTGGTAGCAGATATGGAGGACGAAATGACGAGGACGAGGAGTGACTATCCTTTTCTTTTATTTGTGTTTGATATGTTAAGAGAATTTTATTTTGTTTGTGTGTTCTCTTATTTTGGTTTGTTTCGTTTAAAACTTCTAGTTAACTAGGAGTAATTTAGGATTTTAAGTTGATGTTTGTTTTCCTTTTTTATTTGGTTTTTGTTTTTGATCTTTACAAAAAATAGGGTGAGTTTTGAATGATTACTTAAAGCATGAGGAAACAAAGTGAGGGGTCGAGTCTAGACGAGAAGATTAGAAGATTTGAGTCGTATTACGAGTCCGACTCTTAAAATGGCTGAATAGAAGTCTAATTACTGAAGAAAAATGAGGGGGTGTGTTGCCTTAATACCCTCCTTTACCTCAAAAATAGACCTGAAGCAGAAGAAATAAATTGGCCATACAGAGAAAAAAAAACTCGTCGAGTGCATACTCACAACTCGACGAGTCTAAGAGAAAATTCGCGATTTCTGCCATATCACGATTCAATTCGGCGAGTCTCCACCTAAACTCGACGAGTTGCTCATTATTTTATCTTTGATTCGACGATTTGATTCAATTAAAGGCGGCAATTGGCTATATTTTTCAAGACCAATTCTAGGCTATTCCAATATGTTTTTTCCTACATATTTAGAGTTGTTAACCACACGAGACGTTTGACACCCAAGGCGTGGATGAACTATTCCCATGCCAAAGTCAACTAAATATGGAGCTTAAAATGAAGAATATAAACCTCACAACTTCTATCCCAGGGGAGATTGTTCCAATTCTCCTTTTACTTTTATATTCTTTATCATTCATAACATGCAATGGGGACATTACATAAATTAAGTGTGGGGTAGGGGGTTGGTTACATTAGTTAAATTAAAATCCTGGGTTTTTTTTTTTGTTTTCCATATAACCCTTCCCTATATATATATATATATATATATATATATATATATATATATATATATATATATATATATATATATATACTATTTTTATTCGATTTTTGTCTTTTTAATACAAATTTTATAAGAACTATTTGTGTGTGTGTGTGTGTGTATATATATATATATATATATATATATATATATATATATATATATATATATATATATATAGAGAGAGAGAGAGAGAGAGAGAGTGGTTCAAATGAGAACTATAAAAGATTAAGAACCCTAAGAACCCCTTATCATAAGTAACATGTATTGTGAATACTTATTAAATATGTTAAAAATCATTATATTTGTCATTTTGGTATGTGAAAAGGGAAATTCGTAATTCTTATAGTATAATATTTTCATTTATACATACATTCTTATTTTAACACACAATTTATTAAAATAAAATTTAATATAGTCCATTTACAGTTTAATATACAAAATTCACAACTTAATACAATCTATATTACACTAATTGACATATTCAGATAAGTTAAACTAAAACTCTATCACCACCAACATATGTTGTCATCAACCATCTTGTGCCACCGTCGCAACCATCATTCATTGAAAATCATATCTATATACAAAGTCATGTATTTACAGCTTAAATATTATATTCATAGTTTAATAAACATATTAATTCCCTCAATTTGAATTTAATGCAAAATAATTATCTAAAAACTAATACATAAATACAACAAAAAAATACATTCACAGTAAAGTTAATAGAAAAATTCATTCACAAATCATTATTATTTTAACACACATTTACATAAAAAATTCACAACTTAATACAGTTAATTCACAACTTAATACAGTAAATTACAGTTTAATATATAAAATTCACTATTTAATATAACAAATTCATAATTTAATACACTTCAGATAAACATTCACAATTTAATATAGTCAATTCACAGTTTAATACACAAAATTCACAACTTGATATAACAAATTCATAATTTAATACATATGAAAGTTATATATTATTAACTTAAAACTAATATTTATAACTTCAGATAAAATATTCACAGTTTAATAAAGCGTATTCACAGTTAAGTACAATACATTCACAATTAAATACACAAAATTATATATTTAGATCCATATTCTCAACTTAAAACTTATATTTAGACATTTTTATTTAGAGGCATTTATATGTATTAAAATATGAATTTATAATACTAAAGTATGAATAAAATTCACAGCTTAATATACAAAATTCATACTTTAATACACTACATTCACAACTCATTTACGTGTATAAAATTCAAATCTAGATAACAAAAGTTTCATAATTCACAGTTTAATAAAATATTTCAGATATTAATTCAAAATTTAATTCAATTTTTCAAACACTAAAATTCACAACTTAATGCATCCAAAAATCAGAATTCATAGTATAATACACACTTCAAACAACAATTCATAGCTTAATACAAAATTTTGAACACTTGTTCATAAATTAAAAACTTACAGATCTCGTTGAAGCATTTCATCAAACACCTTGTGTGCATATTGTTTTCGATCTGATGTGATTTATAAATCTGAGATTGTCATGTTTCTTAGAGTCTTCGGTTATTATAGATCTGAACAGATCCAACCTGATATGAGAAATCCTTGTGTCTTTGACTTCAGATCTAACAAGATCTACGCTTGAAATTACACCAAACACATCAGATCTGACCAGATCTAACCAAATCCGAGAAAGCGGTGTGTTTTTGCTTCAGATCTAAAGGATCAATGGCAGTTGATGACTTTTCTGACGTCTTTGGCTTCAGATCTGAAAGGTTGAGAGAGGCGACACAATGTTTTCTGGTGATTTGGAGAGGTCAGGGGTCGAAAGGTGGTTGGAAATGAAGCATAGCTCACAGATCTGATGGTACAAGGCTGACGTTGATGGTTATGAAGACGGTTAACCAAAGCAACAATAATGCAGGTCGTCGGAGGTTAGATGCTCGTCACAAACACTGAAGGATTTTGTACGACTGTAATGGCAGTAACTGACATCGATCTTATAGATCTGATGGTGGTTTGACGTTATCAGCAACAACAGTCACCGAATCGTCGACAGTCGTGATCGTCGGAGGTCGCATTGTCGTCCGGGTGGTTATGGCGGCGGTTGAGGAGTAACCGGTGGTGAAAATCAAAAGGAGACATTAGTTGAGTTATTGAAGCTTGAAGAGAGAGAGAGAGAGAGAGAGAGAGAGAGAGAGAGAGAGATCAAATCCAAGTCTAGATCTAATTTTGAATATAACGAGTATTATATAAAAAGTGGGTTAAATTTAATTAGTTGGTTCTTAGGTTCTTAATTTTTTTGGTTCTCATTTGAACCTTTACCTCTCTCCCTCTCTCTCTCTCTCTCTCTCTATATATATATATATATATATATATATATATATATATATATATATATATATATATATATATATATTCTTTTTATTCGATTTGTGTCTTTTTAATACAAATTTTATAATAAATATTTTTGTGTTTATATATTATTAAAAGTTTTTTTTTTATATTTTTTGTTAATCATTATATTTAGATCGTTTTGATATATAATAAAACTATTTTATTAACAGTAAAATTATTTTACTACCGACAATTTGATAGTAAAAATTTTAAATAATAATTTATAAAAAATATTATTTTAATTAAATAACTCTTATTCAACGTACGATATTTATATAAGATATGTATGTAAACATACAAAGAAACCAAATGACATATATGCCCTTAATGTAATATTTCCCCTGCAACTGAACAGTAAATACGTGTGTATGACCATAAACATATGATACGAACAATATCTGAGAGTCAATAATATCGAAAACATTAATAACTCATTCAAATAAATGGAGCATGGATTGGTAAGCATTGATGAAATTGACATCATGGTCAATAAATTCCTTTTCAGGCTTTGTTTTAAAGATACCGACTGTCAATATGAAGGCATTTAGTAGCACTGCAATGCTACTAAATTCTCACTTTTAAAAAAAAAAAAGAAAAAAAAAAACTTCTGGTGTAAAACTAATGTCACAATTTATTCAAATGTTATCGGTTATAATATTCAAATATTTCCATACATAGATGAAGAAAATATCAAGTCAAATGGAAGTTAACATCAGTTAGGGTAAAATTAATTAAGTTTTTTGGGTCGAAAGAATCAAACTTTTAAAAACCGGTCAAAATGGTTAATTTGATTTATAAACACTTTTTTGTTTAATTTATTAATAATAATTACTATTTTATATATGATTATAAAAAAGGGTTATTGGTTGGTGGTAATATTCACTCACTTTGAAAGGTAAAATTGCGGGATTTCGGAACTAGGGTATGTACATAAGAGATAATTTTCAAAATTTGGATTTTCTCCGTTTTTAGCATTAATTTTGAACCTAAATATTATTAAAATGTAAAAACAATTATGTGTTTGTATATCCTCTATGTTTTGATATATCACATTTCAAAACGGATCAAAACCGAATGAAAAATTGCATGTGGAAACGAGGTAGTTAGAAGAAACTAACAAAATGTTAATGGCTTTTTTTAATGCTAGTTAGTGTATGTTTAGGATTGAAACCAACCCGTTCTTGTTACAATCACCTTGTTAGACACCTTATTAGTCAAGTGTGCTAGTCATATCTTGTTAAGTGAGTTTTATTTCATCCCACATGGGTGAAAGTATAAAAAGAAAATGACTTTATAACTATAAATGCATCTTAGCCTTTTAAGTCTTATGGTAGAAATGCTCTTTTTTGCGCATGTACGAGGGGTGCAAATATGAACCAGATTGGCTTGGGTCCACTAAGCACTTGTCCCACGAGTACGAATACACCACTAGTCGACATTGAGGCACACCTAATGAAACAAACTTCTTCCCCTTTATACCCATTCTGCTTATGCTTCTTCCTCATGTTGCCAAGAGCATATGGGTATGTTTATGTTTTGTTTCATGGTTGTTAAGCCAAATGCTAATGATTTGAATAACTCTTCGACTTACTTGCTTGAGTCTTCAACTATTTTGGCATGCCAGATTAGGACGTGTTAATTTTGATACTCTTCGATGTTTAATTAAACTCTTGCGGGTACCAATGCACCACATGTCGACAATGAGACACTCCTAATGAAAGAAACTTCTCATTCTCACTACCGATTTTACTTCTGCTTCTTCTTCTTGTTGCAAAGAGCATAGGGGTATGTTAATTTTGATACTCTTCGATGTTCAACTAAATTTGATCACATACACACTTTTGATGGGTTTTCAAGGTTATAGACAAGAATAATTACATAGTGGAAACATAATCAAAGTATGAGTACATGCAACCTAGAACACTATGGCTCTTTCATAATTTATAGCAACATACTTATTAAACAAACTTCTAACCTAAGCCAACAGGAATAGATGGTCTCTGAATAATATTAACAAACTTGAAAGTATTGTGATTCATAGTGGCTAGACTAACAACAGTTTGAGACACTTTCTGATGAGATTTCTCAAGGAATCTAGAGCATTGTATAGACCTAGTTCTTTCTCTACAGTTTTCCTAACTTTTGTCTTCGGATGAACAATGTCCTTCTTATTCAATCAAAGCTTCTTCTTAGAGTCAGATGTTGACTTAGACAACCGCCCGATAGATGGATTGTTGCAACAAGGCTTAACTGGAACTAATGTTTACTTAGAAACAACTTTCGAGTTAAAAACATAGGATTTGAACAAAGTGTCATCATTACACTTAAAATTCCTCATCTACATCACTATCAAGAGAAGCCCAAAATGAATTAGTGGAATCATTAAGCTTGTTCGAGTCATTTCTACGTCTCTCGGTAATAATTTCCTCAATCACACAATTGTTTAGAGGACTAGAGTTCGAAAGATAAACTCTAGTGCCTCCTGTTCCATGTGGAATTTCCAAAAACTAATTCTGGTCCAAGGATATCAGCGGCAAAAATTGCGTAGAATCAGGACATGTAATAGTGATTGGTTTAAATCCAGGAATTAATGATTTATATAATTCTGACGTAATATTAAGGGACGAAAATGGCGAGACAGGGGTATCCAAATAAGTGTAATTTTGAACGTCTCCCATTGATGATATCAGGTCCATTAGCATGGCCTAAACAGCTCTGGCGTGCCAGCCTTGCCTGACGTTCCCTTGTCAGCCTCGTCTGGCACTCTCTTGCCAGCCTTGCGTGACGCTCCCTTGCCAGCCTTGCCCGGGACTCTCCTGCCGGCCCGACATAGCACTCCCTTGATTGGCGCTCCCTTGTCAGCTTTTCTTGCTGCGTGCCCGCCAGCCTTGCTCGGTGCCCTCGGGCGGCCTTGCCTAGCTCCTTGCTAATTGGGTCCAGATTGGGCTGGCCCAAGGCCTGACCTAATTGTCCCTTATAAAGTGAACAATATCTCCTCAATGGAGAGGATCCTTCCCCTTGGATCAACCGCCACCCTAGACTCCTACCGGGTTGCTTAGCCACCACCCTCCGCCTTCAGCCACCATACACCACCCCCAGCACCAAGATGGCTCTCTCCAGCTAAGTAGAATCACCTCACTTCTACCATCCGATCTAACTTGATTTTCGTAGCCTTCTCCCGGGGCACAGTCCTTGGGGCGACTCTAACGGTCGTGTTTGTTGTGACCTCGCAGATTCCCTCCAGTCTAGGAGCACATCCTTAGAGTAGGTGGTCGGATCCAAGGTCGCATCATTTGGTGCCCCCAGACTCGAACGACCAGCCACCATTTCTGTAACACCTGATTCCTAGTACGTAGTTAATTCAAGCATTTCTTGTGTTTTTCTCTGGGACTCGACGAGTTGGAGGCCCAACTCGTCGAGTAGAGTCGAGATCCGCGAACAGTTTAAGTGACCTACTCGACGAGTAAGAAGACTGACCCAACGAGTAGGTGTTGTTTGGGTAAAACCCTAAACTGAGGGTTTGCACCCTATTTAAACACTTTATCTCAGCCTCCATCGTCCCTATTACTCCCAGAAAGCATTATCTCGAAACCCTAGCCTTGTGTGAGGGTCCTAAGGCCATTTTGGTGCATTTTGGTGGTTTGTGAAGCTTGAAATGAGGAAGGAAGCTTGGGAGTTCGAGTTAGAGCTTGGATATCTAAAGATTTTGTTCCATTTCTAGCTCATTCAAGGTAAAATTCCCCTGTCTTGGTCTTCCATGTGTTTATTTATCCTTAGGGCTTGGATTTTGAGTATCTTTAGGGCTTTCTAACCCATTTTTGGAATTGTGAAGGGTTATTTGGGGTTTTGACTTCAGATCTGGGTAATTGGAGGGGTCTCAAGGCAGAAAGATGCCAACTCTATGGCCATGAGAGCCCCATGCACTTTGTAGAACATCTTTTATGGCCTTTTGAGCCAAAGACCCCTTGCATGTGCACCAAGTTCGGGACTTTACGTGTAAAATAGGCATTAGGAGGCCATATCGATGGTTTTGGTGTGTTAAGACCCATTTAAATCGACTGTATAGTGTTAGTCAAGGATGAGACTCGACGAGTTGTTCTTGGGACTCGGTGAGTCGCGGTGGATTGACCACCAAATCCTTTCTGTGGACGGACTAGCTGTTATGGAGGAAAGTCCCGTAGATGTTTAGACATGAAAAGGGACATGGGAATCATGGGAGTCGACGAGTGATGAACAGACTCGACGAGTCCAAGGCATTATCCTAATCTTTGAAGATGAACTCGACGAGTTGTTCATACAACTCGGCGAGTCATAGACTGGACGCATTCATTTGCTGAAGATAAACTCGACGAGTTCAAGGAAGAACTCGCCGAGTTGGATGAAGATGGTCCTGATGGTTTGAATGAAGGAGAACCCACCGAGTTCTTGCTAGACTCGACGAGTGAAGTCGAGTTTGGATCGGGTTAGTGGAGTATGGACTCGACGAGTTGGTAGACCAACTCGGCGATTCAGGTCAACTGGATGTTGACTTTGACCAATGTTGACTTTTCCTGGTTTGGTATGTGTTAGGTCCAGAAGGTGTTGCATCTTGGGCTCGCTATTTAGTCCATTTAGTCTCCGGTATGGGCCTGTCCATCCGTGAGTTATTTAATAGGGTTTTGTATTTATAGGTGCTTGCATGCATCCTAGAACGTAAGAGTTTAGAAATTATTCTGTCAAGTATTTTGATCTTTATCTTTTGTATCCCTAATATCCTCTACATCGGAAGTTCTTTATCGAGCTCTACTGAGGATTGAATCAATCGAATCATTCAACATATTCAGATTCATTCTTGTGTTTTATATTGCTGTTTTTGCTTTTGTGGTTTACCTGTTATAAGATCTAAACGATCAAAGAGTTTCTTAAACTCATCAATTGGTATCAGAGCAGGAGGCTGTGTAATTCATACACATCTCTTCTGTGAAAGAAGTGATTAGGGTTAATTCCGCATTTACTGATATTTGTTGAGCCGTCACTCCATAATTGACGAATCTCAGTAATTATTCATCTTGCCCTAATATTTAGTATTACAAGTTTGATCTTACAATAGGTTAAACGATCAAGCATGGACGATTCTCAATCCAATCCTATGAACATCTCAAACAGTATAGGATCTACAACCAAGATTCCAATTCTCTACACTCAAGATTACGAAGTTTGGGCGCATCATTTCGAAGACTACGTCATTGGATCTGAAGATAATGGATATCTGATATGGGAGGCCATTATGTCTGGACCATTTTCTCATTTAGGAACATCCAGAATTATTAAAACTCAAAAGGAGTATAATGATTTGTTAAAAGATGTGAAAGATGTTGCTCAGGACGAAAAGGAGAAGTTTCAGTGTAACATCAAAGCATTGAGACTGATTCAATTCGCTCTTCAATCTGACACATTTAGATTGGTTAGTTCCTGCAGTACTGCTAAAGAAATTTGGGATCGGCTGCGAGAGTTGTATTCTACAGATGAAGATCTGGAGCACTCAATTCAGACCTTTCTCCTGTCTCAATTTGGAGAGTTCAAGCAAAGCCCTGATGAATCTGTTACACAGACGTTTGATCGCTTCAATCATCTTCTTAGCAAGATGATCAAACATGATATTGAAAGGAAGCTTATTGAACAGAAGGTCACTTTTCTGAATGGTCTAAGATCTGAATGGAGAGCTGTTGTGTCAACAGTCAAAGCACAGGAGCAGTTCAAATCCTACTCCCTGGCGAAACTGGTGGGAATTCTGAAATCCCAAGAAAAGATAGTGCTGCAAGAGAAGAGCGTGGTTTCTAATCTGGGGTCTCTGGCGCTCTTATCCAAGGGTAAAAGTGTAGAAGAAGATGAAGAGGATCTTAACCTAGGAGATCACGATCTGACAGCCAAAGACTATGCTTTAATGGTGTCAAATCCCAGAAGGTTTATCAAGAAGAAGTTTCCTACCAATAAGAATCGTAATTGGCAGGGAAGCTATAGTTCCGAAAGAGTAAAAGATGAACCGAAAGTTGAGGAGTCGAAAAAGGAAGCTAAGGGTGAAGCTGACTCTGGTGTCAGTTGCTTCTACTGTGGGGGAAGAATCACTACACAAAGGATTGTGTGCTAAAGAAGATGGCTGAGAAAGATGAGGAGAAAGATGAAGAGGCAATTCTTATGAAAAAGCTGGAGGAGATTAAAAGGAAGAAAGCTGCCACTAATCCATCTATGAATGCTCTTATTGTGCAGGGTTCGGCAGAGGATGACGAGTTCGGTGGCGTACAGGTATGGTCGACCGATTCAGAAGACGATGAGGTGAGAAAGCCTTCGCATGGAAATGCTTATGTTGCAAAAGACGATGAAACCATCGGAAGATGTCTGATGGTGACTGACGTATATCAGATGAGGGGATATAATACTGATGGTGGAAATGACGAGGCCAAGGAGCGAGAGGACTTATGCTTTATAGCAAAACCTCTCAGTGTGCAGATCAGTGAACTTGATGAACTGATCAAGAAGGTAAAATCTATTTTTGTTTCGTTTAAAATTCCACAAAAATCATATGAAAAGGAATTAAATAACTTGAATTCAAGACTTTCAAATCTGAATTCAAGACTTTCAAATCTAGATAGTTGTTTAACTCAAACTTGAGTCACAAATTCTAATCTGACTGACCAAATAAGCAGGGTGTCATCCAAGAGTGAGGAGCGAAGGATGTGGATTGAGCAGAAGGAGTCGGAGCTAATTAAGTCTAGGGATGAAAACATTTATTTACAAAGACACAATTTGAAATTGTTAAAACAAAGGAATGTTTTTTGTTTGATCGCTAAAAGACTTTATGCTAACATTACTCAACTGCATCTAAATTGTGAAATAGGGCAGAAGATACATCGCATGATTCTACCCTTCCTTGAGTTTAAGGAGGATGAAATCGATGCTGAAGCATACAACTGTGAAAGTGTTGTATCTTCTAATGATGTAAATCCCACTTATATGTATGGTCTGGACAAAATTGAATCTTTTATAAAGTCCAAAGACCATAAGGACATGCTTAAAAATCTTTTGGATGAAAACGATAAGCTGAAACTCAGGACCGAAACCATACAAAAATTCGACTCATTGAGTGCCAATTTAAGTTCAGAAAACAAAATTGATGTTGAAAACGCATCTGAACTTGATGAGGACGATGATATGAGTGAAATTTCTGTAGAGGTTGAAGTCGACTGTTCTGAGTTTGTCAAGAGCGAGTCCGAAAACCACAAAAATCTGATTTCTGAAAATTCTGTGGAATTCGCTTGTTTGTCCAAAACTAAGTCCCCAGCCCTTAAAGAAAAGGCCGTTGTGTTTCAGAAGGTTAGAACTACTCCCAATCAGGTGTATAAGGTCACAGGAGTAACCGAACATCAAACAGCCGAAGTCACTGCCATAGTGAACGAAGACAATGCAGATGGCTGTGATGAGTTTTTCTGGTCAGCTCCAATAGACAATGCAGACGAAACGGTTGGTCTGTCGGAGCGAACATCCTGGAAGACCAAAGGAAGATATGTGCCAGAACAACTGAATAAGCCTACCAACTTTGACGTACCTGGTACAAGTGGCACAAAAGAAATTCCTGTAGAAGAAGTCACCTCCACAAGCGAATCCTCATCTATGAAAAGTGAACCAGCTCTCAAGAAGCTGAAACAAAAAGCCAATATCCACAGACAACCGAAACAGGTGAAAAATCAAAAGCAACAAATAAATCTTAGATACAAGAAAAATCTCTCAGAGCGAAAGCAGTTTTGGCGCTCTCAAAATCCTCATTACTCTTACCATGATAAAGATTCTAAGTCAGAGAGAAAGACTTTCGGGCCACTTGAAGCACAGAACCGAAAGTATAGGTTCGGTCCCGAAAGCAGCAACAACCGAAAAGCGAGTTTCGGTCAGCCAAGTAATAACAAGCAAAGACCTGATTTCATTCCTTCAAGCTTTTATAATAAAAGACCAAGTTTCAGACCACCAGGCAACAACAACCAAAAATCCAACTTCGACACATCATCGAGCAGCTACCGAAGGTCCAGGTTCGGTCCCTCTAATGACCATAAATAAAAGGATCATTTCGAACCTCAAGTCAGGAAAAACTTTCATTCTAAATTCTCTTTCTCTAATTCTTCTCATTCTAAACCCTCTTCTAAACCCAATTCTGTCTCCACACAAAATTCAAGATCATCAACGAACTTGAACGGAAAAACGAAGATTTCCTCAGTCAAGGAGGACCGAAAGTAGTCTAGTGCTCAAACACCAGAATCTGAATCCAAAACACATGTAACTAGTTATAACAAAATCAAAGTGTTTACTGTTAAAAGAAAAGATGAAACAACCTTAATAAAACGAACATATCTTGTTGATGTTTCTCTTACTATTCTTGTTCCTGTGAAAGGCTCACGTGGACCCAAGAAAATTTGGGTTCCTAAATCTGCTTAATTTTTGCAGGTTATAAGTGACGAGTAGTTTGACGAAGAATGGTACATTGACAGTGGCTGCTCACGTCACATGACAGGAAGGAAGGAAGAGTTAAGGGAGTTTCGATCGCTTCAAAATGGTGGCAATGTTTAGTTTGGTAACAACTCCTATGGAACGATAAAGGGTTATGGGATGATAACCAATGGAGAATTCACGATAAGAAAGGTGGAATACGTAGAAGGATTGCAGCATAATCTCATCAGTGTATCTCAATTGGTGGGTGGTACTGGTCTCAAAGTATCATTCGACGACGAAGGTTCAGAGATTATAGAGAAGAAATCCAACAAGGTTATTCTCAAATCAGATCGAAAAGGCGAAATGTTTCCTATGAATCTCAGACCAATCAAAGGAAATCCAGCCATATGTCTTTTGTCCAAAGCTCATTCTGACGAAAGCTGGTTATGGCACCGAAGGCTCTCTCATCTCAACTTCAAAGACATCAACAAGCTTGTCACCGGAGGTCATGTTCGGGGTCTTCCATTGCTCAAGTTTGATCGAGAACACTTGTGTGCGGCATGCGAAATGGGGAAACAAAGTCGTCAAAGTCACCCATCAATTATAAACACAAAAGTTGTTGAACCACTTGAGTTGCTTCACATCGACTTGTGTGGTCCATCATCAATCGAGAGCATTGGCAGTAGCAAGTACATTCTTGTTGTCATTGATGATTTCTCACGTTTTACATGGGTATTCTTTCTGAAGCACAAATCTGAGGCCACTTCCAAGCTAAAGATGTTTATCAAGCAGGTTGAAGTGCAACTGAGAAAAGTCGTTCGAAACATTAGGAGCGACAATGGACTGGAATTTAAGAACAAAGAATTCGAAAACTTTTTGGCAGAAAAAGGAACCAGTCATAACTTCTCAGCCCCTTACACGCCTCAACAGAATGGTATTGTCAAAAGGCGAAACCGATCCTTCTGTGAGGCGGCCCGAACTATGCTAAGTTTTGCTTCTCTTCCCTTATATTTCTGGGATGATGCTATTGCTGCAGCATGTTTTATGAAGAATAGGTCTTATCTCAACAAGCGTTTCTCTCTCACTCCCTATGAGATCATTAATAACAGGAAGCCGAATGTAAAATTCTTCCATGTATTCGGTTCAAGGTGCTTCATCTTCAACTCCAAAGAACATCGTAACAAGTTCGATGTTAAAGCTGACGAAGGAATCTTTCTGGGATATTCTCTTACTTCAAAAGCATACCAGGTTTTAAATAAGCGTTCTAGAAAAATTAAAGAAACCTATTATGTGACTTTCGATGACAGCTACATCAAGAAGCTAAAGACTACTGAAGAAGCAATTGGAGAAATTTTTTCTCAAACAGGTCAAGTCACAGCCACGATTGCTAATCTATTTGATCAGTTCGTTGATCTGTTCGATGAACCTGAGAAAGCCACTCTCTCAGAAGCCAAGGCGGCAGACAACAAAATCGATCATCTGAAGCAGATTGTCGAAGACACAGCCAAACAAATGGGAGAAGGAGAACAAGTTCCAAACGAACCTTCTCAGCATGGCACTTCAGTTGAGGGGGAGAATCTATTTTCTTCAAATCAAACGAACTCACACTTTCAGGGGGAGAATTCCATTCCAGCTACACCCGAAAGCCCAGTAGCACTCGAAAGTCCTGTAGCACCCGAAAGCCCTGCTACACCCGAAAGTCCAGTAGCACCTGATAGTCCGGCTACTTCTGAGAGTTCTGTTGCTCCCGAAGGTCCAAACCAACCTGAAAATCCAAATGATTCATCATCAGTCGAGGGGGAGAATTCTGAAATGTTCTATGATGATGATAGTCAATCTGAATTGGAAGAAATGGTCAACGCCGAATTGGATCCATCCTATGATCCAAACTATCCTCCCCTTATTAAATGGACCAGAGATCATCCTGTATCTCAGATAGTGGGTAATGTATATGAAAAGGTCCTGAACCGATCTCAAGTGAAGGCAAAGCAAACTTCCCTATTCTCCAAAGTAGAGTTCTGCATGTATAATTCCTTCGTATCCAAAGTTGAGCCAAAGACCGTCAATTCTGCTCTTGACCATTCTGATTGGGTTCAGGCTATGCAAGATGAACTCAATGAATTTGAAAGAAACAAGGTATGGCGTCTCATTCCAACACCTAAAGATGCCTCAGTCGTTGGTCTCAAATGGGTATTCAGAAATAAAATGGACAAGGAGGGTAATGTAATTCGCAATAAAGCTCGCCTTGTGGTGAAAGGATACTCTCAGGAAGAAGGAATTGATTACGAAGAAACATTTGCTCCGGTAGCAAGGCTGGAATTTGTTCGAATATTTCTTGCCAACGCTGCACACAAGAACTTCGAGGTCTATCAAATGGATGTGAAATGCGCCTTTCTGAACGGAGAACTTGAAGAAACGGTTTACGTGGAGCAACCTCTAGGTTTTGTGAATGAAAAGCATCCAAATCACTGTTACATTCTAGACAAGGCAGTTTATGGTCTGAAACAAGAGCCTAGGGCATGGTATGAAACACTAACTAAGTTCTTAAAGATGTCTAAATTCAAACAAGGTTCGGTTGACCCAACCTTCTTTCGAAAGAAGGAAGGTAACCACCTTATGATAGTTCAAATATATGTCGATGATATCATCTTTGGCTCAACGAATCCTAGCTTAACAGCTGAATTCAGAAAGCTGATGGAGACGAAATTTGAAATGAGCTCAATGAGTCCGATTAACTTTTTCCTTGGTTTAAACATTAGACAGGGACCCGAAGGCATCTTTATCAACCAGTAAGCATATACCAAGACTCTCCTTGCTAAATTCGGCATGATGGGAGATTCAAAGGTCAAAGTTCCAATGGCATTCGGCACCAAACTCACACCTTCCTTGGAAAAACCGGCAGTTGATATCACGCTATATCGACAAATGATTGGATCCCTGATGTACATCATAGCTAGCAGGCCCGATATAATGTTTTCTGTGTGTTATTGTGCTAGGTTTCAGGCGAATCCCCGTGAACCACACATGCTAGCAGTGAAAAACATACTCCGATATCTGAAGCGAACCACCTCTCTCGGTCTCTGGTATCCCTCAAACTCAGGGTTCTTTGTTCAAGCCTACTCAGATGCAGACCTTGGAGGATGTGGTTTAGACAGGAAAAGCACTACAGGAGGATGTGAATTCCTCGATGGAAAGTTGGTGAGCTGGCAATCTAAGAAACAAACATGTGTTTCACTGTCTACAGCCGAAGCAGAATATATTGCAGCAGCTTCTTGCACATCTCAAGTGATTTGGATCCAAAGTCAACTCAGGGATTACGGACTCAACATGAAAAAGATCCCACTATATTATGACTCAGAAAGTGCAATTAGGATCTGTCATAACCCGGTGCAACATTCCAAAACCAAACATATTGAATTGAGGTATCACTTCATTAAAGATCACTTAGAAGACGGAAACGTAGAGATTCATTTTGTACGCACTACTGATCAACTGGCTGACATCTTCACCAAAGCTCTTCCTGAAGCAAGTTTCAATAAAATTCTACAAGGGCTAGGTATGATGGAATCGGAGTCAGTACCAAAAACTACTTCTCAAAACTAAAAGTTGGAAGCGAAATGAACCGAACGTTCGGGTTCGGTTCCTGTGAGTGCCGAAATAAACCGAGCGCTCGGGTTCGGTCCTATTCTCTTATCTTTGCTTCTCACTTAAAGGTAGTTACTTTGGTGGTAAACTTTTGGTTGTAATTTTTTTTTGTACTCTTTTGTCTCATTTCTTTCTTACTTTTTCAAAGTTTTTTTTTTTAAAAACCAAAATGAACCGAGCGTTCGGTCTATTTTGGGTTCAGTTCCAAATTTTTTTTTTTCTTTCTTTAAATCAAAAACTCCAAAAACATTTTTTTGTTTGCTTGTGTTCGTTAATTTTGTGTGGATAATTGTGGAGCAACTCTTGTTCTCACATTTTTAATAGTTAAGTGTCCCTAGAAGCATGCTGCTGTATGTGTCCAAAGCCTCATCCGATTCTGAATAATAGCCTTACTGACTTGGTATATACAAACCTTGTCTTCCCAATTAGGCTTTTATATTTATTCTAATCATGAGCTACCTTACTTTCTTCTCACATGAGATAAGAGTTTTCTGCTTGGTCCTTATTTTACGGCAGAGGTATTTTGGTTTCTTTACACCATCTCCAATACTTTTCTCCATCCAATTCGCCTCATACAAGTAACCCTTGAGACTCTCAGTAATTACCACTGAGGTTTATGGTTACACAATTTCTGTGTTTATGATCTTAGCTTCGTGCCACTACGTGCTAAGTGAAACCTACAATTCAATACCTACTATGCATTGATGGTGAATAATTAAATTTGCTCTAGTTTTCACTAATGAATTAACGAAGTCACCCATGGGGCTGTACCTTGAAATCTCTAAAAAAAATTTGTGTGATTCTTATGAAATTGTTAAATCCCATAACATTTCTTCCCTTAGAATCCAGTTTTAATTTTTTTTTTTTTGAGATTTCACCTAAAAGTATTTTATACATGCCACTTAAATTCTCTTCACACCTACTTGTTCAACAGACTACATTGGTCTCACAAGTACTTCAGTTGATTTCGGTCTTATGTCAAGATCAGGAATTCTGAACTGAAGCGAAAGCCACCCACATTAGCCTTATTAAAAGATTCCTTTCAACACTTCTTAATAAGTGTTTGATCGTATTTCAAACGGGAAACCACACAAGCACTTTAAAGTCTCTCTTGACTTTGAAGGAAGAGATTCGTGCCCGGGATCTATTGTTTCGTGTCTTTATTGACATCACAATTTTCCCACATGTGTATTGCTTTATTTCTTTTCTTTTACACTCTATGCACGAAAATCCTTTTTGATTTTCCATACTTCTGGTTTCATTACTAACAAGCAATTTTTGGCTATGGGATTTAACGTTATAACAGAGATGTGGCTCACAATGTTGCACATGGATATTTTGCTTTATGACGACAGCTCACTCTAAAGGGATAAGTTGCTGACTCAGCCGAAAGTCGAATCGGTTTGATATTTCAAACGGTGCTTGATGGGAAGGCGTGTGAAGTGGAACCGTTTTTGACACTTCAAACGGCGCCTGATGGGAAGGCGTGTGAAACGGGATAGTTTTTCTCTCTCCTGCGTAATCATCGGGGCTCTACACTGTCACGCGTCAATCACCTAAGGAAACTCTTTGCATTTCCCTTGAAGATTTGGGAACAGATTTTTCTCTCTCTTCTCACCACGGTATAAAAGGTAATTTCTACCATAATTTACCTCTTTACTGCACCAAACCTTCAGAGAGCAAGAAAAGCTTTGATTTTTCTACTGTTCATCATCCCTCCCAAATTCTTTCCTTCAATGGCGGACTCATCATCAGTTCATGCTACTTCTGACATTCTGCCAATCCGTCCTCAACAAAGCTTGATTATCGACCTTACTCCTCAAGTTTACGATGCATTCATGTTTCCAATCATGGAATGTCTCAAGTATTTGCCGCTGGTTCCAGCTCTCACCAAGGTCGAAACAGTTCCAATGGAGTGTCTCTCGCAAATATTCTCCACTGCCCACTATGACAAGTCTATCGATCGAATCTTCTTTGACATTCTTGATCACAAGGCCTCCATCTCCAAACAGCGATTCTGTTCGCTTTTAAGGTTTGCACCCGATGAATCTAGGGTTAACCCTGAATCCATCCCGGTGGGACAGTTGTTTTCCATGTTTTATAACATGGGATACACTGAAATCTGACGACGGTGACCAAATTCAAGAAATCTTGCCTACCTCCTCAGTGGAACGGCTTCTTCACCGTCTTGTTCAAGGGGCTATCAGAACGAAGTGCAGGTTCAGACGGGGCGAGTCGTCTGTTTATGACCATTCTTTATGGCCTGTACCACAACATCAACCTTGACTATGGGTCGGTTTTATGGCAACAGCTGATTCAGAGTCTAGCATCTACCTCTCGCCATTCAGAGATCTCCTATGCCTGATTCTGGACAATGGTCGCAAAGTGGGTGATGGACAAGTATCATGTTCCAATCGTCGCTGATTCTCCACTTTCTTCGATAGGTACTTTCCACACGACGAAGATTATCATCTCTGATTCCACGAAATTTCAGTTTATTGGCTCAATCCCTGAGTCAATGTATGGGGATGTTCCAAGCGACAGCCGGATCATCAGAACTTACAAGGAGTTTCGTCACTCTGGTCCTAGAGAGCTCACTCCTGACATGATTCAATCAATTCATGATGTTGATCGGCCTACTCCCAGGGGAAAGAAGAATGACAAAGGAAAAGACAAGAATGTTGTCAAGGGAGCGAAAGGTCCTTCTCCTAAGAAACGCAAACCCTCCAAAGCAGCTCAATCTCCTCCACCAAAGAAGAGGAAGACTCAACTTAGGCGAAAGCTTATTCTTGCCTCCTCCTCCAATGAATCCGAGGAAGAGGGTTCAGACTCCGAAGGGTCCCTACGTGGTAACACTCCCCTACGTTCGCCTACCCCTGAGGTACATGTTTCCACTAGACCTGTCTCTCCTCCTCCAATCTCCATCTCCATTTCCATTCCCCTCCCCCATAACCTCCACTACTCAAAAACCACCTACTTCTATCCCTGTACCACCTCCCATTTTCACTGAAGCTACGACAACAAACACCACTGGAGTTAGAACCAACGTATCTAATACGGGGGCTCGTACTTCAGCACCCGAACCCACTCCCACTACCGAACATACATCCGTAACCGAACCTACTTCCACAACCGAGCCTCCACCCTCACCATCACCCTCATCTCCTGCTCATTCAGCAGATAATGAAGACCCTTTTCTTGAAGGAGATGACATGACATTTGACTCGGTCTATTACAGTCCGTATCAAATGCAAAGCGATGATGATGATGATGTTCCAGTCACCAAGAAGCATCTCAAGGAGCTTCATGAGAAAATCGATTCTCTCATTGCTTCCTCCTCTTCTTCCTCACACTCTACTATCTCAGAGGCTGCTATTCAGGGGATTGTTGATAAGTTTACTAAGGCTCATGAAACCTCTATCAACTCTGCCACTACCGCTATTGACGCCTCCACCAAGGCGTGTGCTGCTGCGACCGAAAAAGTCGAAAAACTATTTGTTGACACTTCTTCTCTTTTGCAGTCTTTACAGGAGACTGCTGATTCCAATAAAACGAAGCTTGACCCTATTGTCAACAAGCTGGCTACCTCAGTTGCCTCAGAACTGCAGTCCTTTGCCAGTCTTCGTCAAACTCTCAATGATGACAACACATTGTTTAAGGCGACTATTGAGGAGCGCCTGACTAAGCTGCATGAAGACCTAGCTGCCGAGAACTCAGTAATGGATGCTCTCGCACGCAAGACCACTGCTCTCAAGATCAAGAGTCTTCAGCTTTTCCATTCTCAAAAGGAAGTTGAATCTCTTCGATCTGAGCGAGAAGTTATTTCTTCGTGTGTTTCGGATGTCCACGCCGCCCTTTCCAACATCATTGAAGCCCATGATCCGATTCTGAACTACTCGGTGAGGCCACTCTTGCAGAAAAGCTTTCTCCTGCCCTTGCTCTCTTAAGCAAACTTGAAGGGCTCCTGGAGTTTGTGTCCAATCCGAAACAAGGGGGAGAAGATGTGTCTCAGTCCCAACCACCTCCCACTTCTACAACAACTAAAACAACCAAACCTCCTCCAGCAGGTCAAGCCTCAGGTTCGGGTGTCAAAGACAAAGGAAAGAAAATTGTTGAAGACAGTGATGATGATGATAAAGAGACGATTGCAGATCTCTTAAAGAAACAAGGCCGTGATAAAGATGCTGACATGAGCACTTGTGTTGCCAGAGAGGCTGAGGTGAACGAAAGAAAAATGAAGGAGGCTCATGACCTTCTTGAGAGTAGGAAAACTCTTTTTCCTCCATGGACTCTTGAGAAACTTCTGAAAGAGGCTATTGAAACACCCAGCATTCTGTGGCTTGAACCAGTGATTTCATTGGATCGTATCAACTCTGTCGATTCTCAGTTCGACATGCCACTGACCCAAAAAGCCTTCATCTTTCATGCCTTTGATAACGTTGCTGATGTCCCTCATCCTCATCCAAAGATTGATAGGGAACTCGTCGAATTCTATGTGAAGTATGCTCAACCACAGTATCAAACTTGGAGCGTTCAGAAGATCGTCAACGTTCGAGTCCTCAAGCCGTTTCGTGAAGGGAACTTCACGAACGTTCGGTTCGAAGTGCTGAGAGGTTCCGCCAAAACCGAACACGCAATATCACTTGCTGATCTTCCCAACCTGAATCCACATGACTGGATTATTTTGCACAACATCCTCCTCACCAACGAAGTTGCGTATGGTCCAATTATTGATCACTTCAAAAGGATGCTCGTATGCTACATTATGGAGGTTGCCAAGATGGATCAGGAGATCGCTAGCATCTTCAGGAAAAAGCCTACTATTTCTCCTGTAGGCTCTGCCAGTGATTTGAACATGATGCAGATGGGAAGAATTGACCCAAAGCGGAATTCTGTCATGTTTACAAGGAACGAAGGCCAGAAATGCCTATTTGCCTTAGTGACAAACACCTTTACGCCACTTCATGCTTGGAACATGTTCTAAGTATCATTCATCGATGCAAGCAGAATTCAGCAGACGACAAGAAGTACTTCGATGATATGATCCAGTGGTACATTCACTTCAGACAGACCATCCTTGCTCTCATCCCACGTCTGTTTGATACCACTAAGAAAGTTCCTACAGCTGGACCCAGCAAGCCGAAGATATAGTCTCGCTCCAATTGACGCAAAGGGGGAGATTGTTAGGTCCAGAAGGTGTTGCGTCTTGGGCTCGCTATTTAGTCCATTTAGTCTCCAGTATGGGCCTGTCCATCCGTGAGTTATTTAATAGGGTTTTGTATTTATAGGTGCTTGCATGCATCCTAGAACGTAAGAGTTTAGAAATTATTCTGTCAAGTATTTCGATCTTTATCTTTTGTAACCCTAATATCCTCTACAGCGGAAGTTCTTTATTGAGCTCTGCTGAGGATTGAATCAATCGAATCATTCGACATATTCAGATTCATTCTTGTGTTTTATATTGCTGTTTTCGCTTTCGTCGTTTACCTGTTATAAGATCTAAACGATCAAAGAGTTTCTTAAACTCATCAGTATGACCCCGGTTAGGGTTGCATACTCAAATGAATAACTTTGAAGTATTGTCGTGTAGGGATCGAGGAGTCGAGGGTAGTCGACTTGTACGCCAAAGATATTTCAGACACTGCACGACATCGAGGTGAGTTACCTTCCAGTAAGGGTAGGTCTAAGGCCATAATGCCGACCCACCATCAGGGGTATTTGGTGGATAATTGTCTCTGTGATAATCATCTTGTTGTGTTTATGTGATATGGTTATGAGATATGCTTGTATGATATGCAATGTGTATGTTAGTGGTAGTAGTAGAGAATAGTTTTTCCCTGACATCGGTCGTTAGGATCGAAGGGTAGGTCGGTATCCAGATATGCTTGACTGTATGATTATATCTTGATATTTTATGATAGCAGTAGGGGTGAAATAGTCCCCGGTTACCGGTTGAAAGATACCGATGACAGGTACCGGTTGAATGATACCGATGACGATTACTGGTTGAAAGATAATGATGGCAGATACCGGTTGAAAGATACCGATGGCAGTTACCGCTTGAAAGATACCGATGATATGAAATTGTATGTGCTATAATGGAGGAACTCAGTAAGCTTTGTTCTTACAGTTTTGGTTTTGGTTTCAGGTACCTCTTCGTCGAAGGGGAAGGAGCCGGTGGTATAGCATCGCATCACACACATACACACATGGTTTCCACATTGCGTTTCTGGGATTGTACTCTGATTTTCATTACTTTTGATGTCATGGGTTGGGACACAACATTATGATTTTGTAATGTGTTGTTTTATTGACAATGTTTTGGTAAAATGTTTTATAAAATATTACTTCGAAAATGAAATTTCCTCTCTCGAAATTTGGGATGTTACAAGTTGGTATCAGAGCCCTTGTTTGAGGGATCCGGACACACCCTCGGGGGGGGGGGGGGTTGGGTCTGGACTCAAACCGAGGGACTAAAAGATTATTCACAAAGGGAACGACTTTCAGAAATTTAAAATCAAGGAAATTTGACAAAGAACAAGGTGTGTGATGTGTGCGACCGACCGGGCTCAAGTAAGTTATCCCCAAGATACCCATACTTGTTATGTTGCGTTACATGATTTATGATTCTGAGAACTGCATGCTAGATTAGGGCTAAGGATCTAGGAGGATACCTTTTATGCCTGATATAGGATTCTGAGAATTGCATGCTAGATTAGGGCTAAGAATCTAGGAGGATGCCTTGAATGCCTGTTGTATGAGCTGCGTGCTAGGACTTTCTAGTCAACAGTAGGATAGCCTAATTAGGTTATGCTTGATGTGGTTAGTCAATGCCCGAATGCTTCTTGCTTTGTGCTATAGGGGTCCTGGCTAACTTAAACTAACTAGTAAGCAGATATGTAACAGTATTCGCAAGCTAGTTAGGGAAAGGAAGTAGGGACTCCTAGTGTAGCTGATGGCGGAGAGTAGGTCAGAGGGTGCCCTAAGAAAGCCTAGGATGAGATTAGTGGAAAAGGGTATCGACAAAGGGACTTGGTGAAGTTAAAGCAATCCTTGAGGAAAGTACGGATAGATGTGGAAGGTAGTATGGGCCTGTACTACTGGAAGCAGAGGATCCGTACTCGAGTCAAGGAGGACCAAGATGGAACCAGGAAACTTGGAGGGTGTATGAGACCTCTCGGGAGTATGTATGATCCTGACATTTACATGTTTATTTTCAGTATGGTGGTCACACGACATGGAGCAGGAGGTTCAGGATCTGGATCAGGATCAGGATCAGGCTCGGGTGTAGGGTTCGAGCAGGTCGATGACGGACTACGCAAGTTCATCGCGTCTGAGATCACGAGAGGTATCCTTGAGGCGACCGCAGTTATTTTTGGGTCGATCAAGGAAGGGATTGTTGAGCTGATGGAGGTTCGCCTCCGAGCATTCAGGAGTGACTTGGCGTCCAGCCAGTCAGGTACGCGCACACTGTCCTTCAAGGACTTTAGGTGGAGTGGTGCGCCGGACTTCCATGGGGTGAAGAACCCCATTTCTGCTAGGAGATGGATTACAGACATCGAGTCTGCGCAGTTGATGAGCTTCTTCTTAGAAGGGTCGAAGGTCCGTTTTGCTGCAAGTTGTTTGAGGGATTGAGCCAGAGATTGGTGGGAGTTAGTTGGTGATTCGTTGGGAGCCCAAGCCATCAAGGCTATGACTTGGTCAGATTTCGTGACCCGATTCAGGGCTGAGTTTGCACCAGCTGCGGAGCTTTAGCAGTTGGCCAGAGAGTTCTAGGATATGAGACATTCTACAGAGACTATGGAGGAGATCACCGCCAAGTTCCGGGAGAGGGCGTTGTTGGTACCCCAGTATGCGAGGGATGAGGAGATGCGGAAGACCCGCTATCATGATACGTTGAGAGCCAACATTCGGGAGCATGTCAGCTATTCGGCCTACCCGACCCTGGAGTCCATGATTGCCAGGGCGCGGGAGAGGGAGATTGATTTGGAGCATCTTAGGAAGAGGAAGTCAGAGACATCGCAGGTTGCGGGGGTTTCGGGGAAGAAACCCAAGGGATTCGATGCGAGGTCGAAGGGCCAGCAGGGGCGGGACCGCTGTGGGAAGTGTGGCTGGTCACATGAGGGAGGTTTCCGCACTGGTTCGGGTTCCGACTGCTATATGTGCTGCAAGATTGGGCATTTTGGCAGGGATTGTACTGCCCCTGCTCCCACGGTTCAGATATCAGACCTGCTTTTCTTTCATTGCTATCAGAGGGGCCATAAAAGGCCAATTGCCCTAGATTGACAGCAGCGAAAGCAGCAACGCCAGTGGTGGGGCCGACTCCGACGACAGCACGAGTTGCGAATGGCCGGAAGGTCAAGGAAGAGGCTCCGGTGGTGCGGAGCCAAGCATTTCAGTTGACAGCCAAGGAGGCACGCGTTGCACCCGATGTGGTGATAGGATCGTTCCATGTGAACGGTATCCCAGTTCAGGTGTTGTGCTTAGCATGAAGTTTCCTGAGTTTCCGGGCATGTTCGATTGCCCTCTAGAGGTCGAGATTGCGGACGACCGGTCAGTGCGAGCATCAGAGGTCTACTGAGATTCTGTTTTGAGGTTGTTCGAGGAGCGCTACCTAGTAGATCTGGTTCCCATAACTTTGCGGGGGAACAAGGTTATTATTGGTATGGATTGGCTAAGCCCCAATGAGGCAGTGATCGACTGCGCACAGCAGTTGGTGTGGATTAGGACCCCAAGTGGGGGAGAGCTGGTGATTCAGGGTGAGAGGCCACAACAAGGGCCAGCTTTATGTTCAGTAGCGAGAGCTAGGAGCTACCTTCAGCAGGGTTGCACAAGATTTGTCGCCTATGTTATGGATACTCGGTAGGCGGGTAAGGCGACGGTGGGCGATGTGCCCATGATACGAGAGTTTGCGGATGTATTCCCTGAGGAGTTGCCTGGGATACCTCCGTAGAGGCAGGTAGAGTTCAGGATCGACCTAGTCCCTGGTGCGGCTCCGATAGCCAAGGCACCGTATCGGTTGGCTCCTCCTGAGATGCAGGAGTTGTCTACACAGCTGTAGGAGCTGTTAGACAAGGGATTCATTAGACTGAGTAGTTCACCCTGGGGAGCCCCGATTCTATTTGTGAAGAAGAAGGACGGGTCGCATCGGATGTGTATATACTATTGGGTGCTGAATAAGGTAACCGTGAAGAATCGTTACCCACTCCCAAGGATTGGTGACCTCTTGACCAACTATAGGGAGCGTATTGGTTCTCCAAGATTGATCTGTGTTCAGGATATCATCAGATGAGGGTCAGAGAGAAGGATGTGCAGAAGACTTCGTTTCGGATGCGTTATGGCCACTATGAGTTCGTGGTGATGCCTTTCGGGCTCACCAATGCTCCTACCGCGTTCATGGACCTCATTAACCGCATGTGTAGACCGATGTTGGATCGGTCTGTGATAGTTTTCATCGATGACATATTGGTTTATTCCAAGACACGAGAGCAGCATGAGGAGAACTTACGAGAGGTGTTGGATACTTTGAGGAGGGATAGCTTGTATGCTAAGTTCTCCAAGTGTGACTTCTGGTTACACGAGGTGCATTTTCTTGGGCACCTTGTCAACGAGGATGAGATTTCGGTTGATCCGGCCAAAGTGGAGGCCGTGATGAGATGGGAGGTTTCGAGGTCTTCATCCAAGATTTGGATCTTTCTGGGACTGGCATGCTACTATCGGAGATTCATTCAGGACTTCTCCAAGATAGTCGTGCCCCTGACGCGGTTGACAAGGAAAGTCGTGGTCTTTCGCTGGGGACCTTAGTAACAAGCCGCATTTCAGATGTTGAGGTAGAGATTGTACGAGGCGCCAATCTTAGCCCTGCTAGAGGGCATGGAGGACTTTGTTGTATATTGTGATGCGTCCATCTCAGGATTAGGCGCGGTATTGATGCAAAGGGGGCATGTTATTGCTTACGCTTCGAGGCAGCTGAAGCCTCACGAGGCGAATTATCCGACACATGATTTTAAGCTGGGGGATGTTGTTTTCGCCCTCAATATTTGGCGTCATTACCTCTATGGGGTTCATTGTACCATTTACACGGACCACAAGAGCCTGAGGTATCTCATGGACCATCCAAATCTGAATATGAGGCAGCGTCGGTGGTTTGATGTGGTAAAGAATTACGATTGTGAGATCCTCTACCATCCGGGGAAGGCCAATGTTGTGGCCGACGCACTTAGCCGCAAGGCAGCGCCGATCAGGGATATCTGTATGAGGATGACAGTTGTGACTCTATTGTTGGAGCATATCCGGGAGGCTCAGCAGGAGGCCATGAAGGAGGAATACCGGAAGAGCGAGCGAATTGTGGGTCATGTTTCCTCCTTCGACTATGATAGCCAAGGATTGTTGACTCTTCACGGTAGGATGTGGGTCCCTTATCATAGGGGTGTGTGCTAGGTATTGATGGCATAGGCGCGCAAATGCAGGTTCTCTATCCATCCTGGGGAGATGAAGATCTACAAGGATCTTCGTCTCGATTATTGGTGGAGATGTATGAAGAGGGACATAGCTTGGTTCGTGGAAAGGTGCCTGACCTGTAGAAAGGTCAAGGCTGAGCACCAGAGACCACACGGCAAGGTCCAACCGTTGGATCTCCCGCTATAGAAGTGCGAGGATATTACTATGGACTTCATTACAAAGCTTCCCAGGACCGCGCTAGAAGTGGATTCGATATGGGTCATCGTTGATCGATTAACCAAGAGCGCCCATTTTATTCCGATTCAGGAGAGTATTTTGGCCGAAAAGTTGGCTGACATCTATATCCGGGAGGTAGTGGCACGCCAAGGGGTTCCAGTTTCAATGATTTCATATAGGGATGTGTGGTTCACTTCCAGGTTTTGGAACAGGTTTCATGATGAGCTAGGTACTCGACTGCATTTTAGCACCGCCTTTCACCCGCAGACGGATGGTCAGAGCGAGCGGACCATCCAGACACTAGAGGATATGCTTCGAGTGTGTGTTTTAGACTTTGGAGGTAGTTGGGATACTTACCTTCCATTGGCGGAGTTCTTTTATAACCATAACTATCATGCGAGTATCGACCGTCCTCCTTTCGAGATGTTGTATGGGAGGAAGTGTAGGACCCCGATATGATAGGGAGAGGTTGGGCATAGAGTCATGGGGAGTACAGAAGTGGTACTCAAGACTATGGAGAGGATCCAACAGGTTTGAAGCAGGCTTCAGACTGCTTAGAGTCGGCATAAATGTAACGCCTGTGTTTCCGGGCTTGCCATTTTTAGCAATGTAATAGTCTAGGTTAACCTTTGTAACCCGTTTTGAAATAATAAGATTATATTATTTGAGTATTATGTGTTTTGTGCTTAATTGCTTAATTATGTGGTTTGATTAATTAAGAATAAAAATAAGCGTCAAAATTTAAGTGTAAAATAAACTTAATATCTTTGATTAATGTTGTAGTAATTGAAACGAGGTTTCCGAATATATATAGAACGCCCAAATCTGACTTCGTATGAGGAAGTTATGATTTATCGAAGTTCCGGCTTAGCGGTATACAGCCTGAAATACTCGATTTGAGATCGAGCGGTTGTTAGTCGAAGTAATCTAAATGAGAATCGAAGATCTCATTGTTGGTATCGAAGCGATAAAAAGTTAGGCGAGAACGGACGTCAAACGAAGAAGTTATGAATTTATAACGAAAGTTTCTGTCCCGGCCTATTAAAAATAATTAATAAAAATAAAGTCAAAATTAGCCGACGGAGTCTAAACGAAAGTCTTAGAGCGTGGTCTCACCTTTCCGTGGATATAAAGAACGTCGAAAACGGAGTTCGTATGAAGAAGTTATGAATTTCCGAAGTTTATTAATCATTTAGTAATTAATTTTAACTAAAAAATCGGAAGCCTTATCCGAAGACGAGTCACCGGTGTGATCCGGAGTACGCCCCGCGTACGAGGTTACGCTACCGCATACTCAGCATAGTGTCGACACTTCGGATGACGCATGCAGTGACGATTTCGGAAGCAGTACGCGCTGCGTACTGCAGTACGCCCCGCATACTCCGAGGCTCCAGCCTCTATAAAAGGGGATCCGAAGGCAGCCAAAATTCTTGTGCATTTCTTCTCTTCTCTCTAGTCTTTTGTATCATTTTGCGTGCCGATTCCACCCCGAAACCCCGGTATCATACTCTAGCCCCGAGGCAAGTCCCGAGATCCCGAAGATCCCGAGAAGTGCGGTTCCCGAGTCGAAGCTCTACCCGCAAGAAGTTCGATTTTTGTGAAGATCTTCCAGATCTGCTGTGGATTACTACTTCTATAAGCCGTAGTGCTGTCCGACCATCTTCTGATCAAGTGAGTGTGTAGTTATTTCTTCCAAATACAATAATACGAAGTATTATATATAAAATACGTGCTATGTGTATATATTTGGTTGTGTTATGTGTGAATGAGTATTCACTCTCTTCTATCTTATAGATCTGCTTATTTCTTTATGAGATATGTGTTATGTGTGTGTGTGCCTCATCCGTTATGTGATATATGTGTTGATTAAAGCATGCTATACAGGTTTTCTTTAAACTATGTATACAAATGTATATTTTTATCTACTAATATGTTGGGTAGAACATGGGTAGACAGTTGGTGTGTAATAAACAGATGAGAGGCCTCGTTGTTGTTTGATTGAGTCATCTAGCGGAGTTTAGATGACGACCACTGGCTATTCTAGACAGTCTTGTGGAAACATTAGCAGGTTCGCCACCTGTAGGTGTTAATGAACTTGGGTGTTCATTCGCTGTACTCCATCCCCCTCATGGTTGCCTTATTTGACTTATATTGCTGAGGTACCCCCGAAGCATGTGTTGTCGCCCCGATGAAATATTCTTAGACTAGGTCCCTTGTGTTAGTTGTTTTAGGGACATAAAGTGAGAATAACGGGAATGGGTAATTGGGTTATTGTTGGTTGGTGAAAATTAAATATGATATTTATTGTGGGTTGAAAACCCTATATGCTCACCAGGCTCCCAAGCCTGACCCACTCAGTTTTAAATTGTATTACAGGAAGTGGCGGAAGGGCATGAGATGGATGAACCATCAAGTTGTTTTGTTTACAAGTCTGCATATGTTTATATTTGTTATATGACTTGTAATGTATTCGTTTATGCTTATTGGTCTGTATCGGAACATGACACCCCGAGTTTTGATTATAATGAAAATACATTTCTTTTATGAACTGCTTCGGTAAACATTGTTTTATCATGTTTTGTTTTTGGGAACAAATTCCGCAACTCTTTCAAATCAAAAGGATTTACTCTGAAAATATTTAAAAGCATAAATGAAAATCGGTCTTTTCTGGCCGGGATTTTGGGGATGTCACAGTTGGTATCAGAGCATTAGTTTAAGCGAACTAGGAATTTGTAGGATTTCTAGACTTAAACTTAGAATGCTAAGTGATGTTTTGAGATGTGTGTCTGTTGTGATTTAGACACGAGCACTAGTTTATTTTAGGAAAGTTGCCTAAAATGCTTTTATGTGCTAAATGTTATATATTGCCATATATATGATATTATTTGTTCAGATCTATGGTCTGTTGCCGACCGGATCTAGAAACCTTATGTGTGTAGGATTCTAAGCGTACGTCTACGATATTAGAACTAGCATGTAAACATTTCGGAGTGATAAGGATGATTTGAATATCTATCATGATTGAGGATCTAATATCACCTTATTCAGTGTGTAGATCAAAATGGTGAGAACAAGAAGTGGAGTTGGAAATGCTGACGAAAACAGGAATCAACCACCAGTGATTGAGCCAATACCTGTCGTAGCAGCAGCACCTGAGCCAATAACCATGGCTGGTGTGCAATTGATGATTCAGACGATGTTGGATCGTCAGATGGATGAAACTAGACGATTGCTTCAACAAAATCGTGAAGAACTGTCGATTCATGTGGAAGAGCCTGAATTAAATGAAGGGCACTCAGAAGGTGGAAACTTCAGTGGGTCTGTTGGTCCAGCTAACCCACCGATAGTTAGGCAAGATAACCATGAAGGAATGAATGATGGAATGGGATGCAAGTACAAGGACTTTTTGACTTGAAAACCATCGACCTTCAATGGAAAGGAGGATCTGATTGGGGTTATGGATTGGATCTCCGAAATGGAGCTAGCCTTCATGACGTGTGGCTGTAGAGGTAAGTTGCAAACTATCTATGCCGTGCGTCAATTCCGAGGTGGAGCTGTTCGTTGGTGGAACACTCTAGGGAAGAATTTGAGCCCTAACGAGCCACTGCAATTGTCATGGGCAGAGTTCTTGGTGCAGTTCAAGCGCAAGTTCTGCTCTGCTCAAAATCTGTTGGAGTTGGAGAATAAGTTTTTGACATTGACGAAAGGTAGCATGTCAGTTGATGAATACACCAATAACTTCACCGATAAGATGGAGTTTGCCTTGCGTATCGTTCCAGACGAGCTGACAAAGGTGGATCGGTATGCAAAGGGACTTCCATGGGAGTACGAGGTGCCAGTACGTCAGGCACTTACTCTAGAGGCAGCTATCTGGGCTGCCAAGTCTGTGGAGAACATGATCAAGGGGAGAACCACTGACAAGGTTGATGTTGGTGAGAAAAGAAAGTTTGAGGGAACATCTGGTTCCGGTAAGAAAGGAAAATTTTCGAAATCTGATTCGAAAAAGTTTGGAGGAAAAGGAGGCGAAGCAAAGTGGTGTGATAAGTGTAAGAAAAAGCACTTTGGGAAATGTAGCGAGGATGTGACCTGCTACAAGTGTGGAAAGGTTGGACATTTTGCCAATGAATGTCCGAACAACAAAAGGATGTGTTTTGGTTGTAATGAAGAGGGGCACATTTTGAAAGATTGTCCGAAGAAGAAGGAGGCAGCAAAGCCCAAAATTCCACCAAAGCCGAAGGCGAGAGCCTTCCAGATGACACTTGAGGCTGCGAAAGATGAAGCTGATGTCGCTTCAGGTACCTTTCTCGTAAATGAATTACCTGCTCAAATTTTGTTTGATTCTGGAGCCAACTACTCCTTTATTTCGCATGATTTTGGTAGAAAGCTAGCTTTGCCTATTGATAGACTAGATAATGCTTTATTAGTCGAAGTAGCTAGTGGCAAGTTTGTACCTGTTAGCCATCGTATGAAAAACGTCTTGATCGACCTTAATGGGAATAAGTTTCACGAGGCGTTATTGCCTATCGAACTTAATGGTTTCGACATCGTCTTGGGAATGGATTGGCTTAGCGCCAATGATGCCGAAATTTTATGCAAGAAAAAGATAGTTAAAGTAAACCCGCCTGGAAAAGATTCGTTTATGGTGTATGGGGACAAACGACGAGTGAATTCTGGGATCATTTCTCTAATGAAAGCCAGAAAGTGTTTGACCAAGGGATGTACATCATATTTAGCATTTGTGATTGATGCTAAGAAAGAAAAGAATGTGGTGCAGAGCATTCCAGTGGTGTGTGATTATCCGGAAGTATTTCCCGAAGATCTTCCTGGATTACCACCTGATAGACAAGTGGAGTTCAGAATAGACTTGTTACCAGGAACCACGCCAATAGCAAAAGCACCTTATCGATTAGCACCGACGGAGATGAAGGAGTTAATGATGCAACTTCAGGAGTTGTTGGACAAAGGTTTCATTAGACCTAGTTCATCGCCCTGGGGAGCTCCGGTGTTATTTGTGAAGAAGAAAGATGGAAGGATGAGAATGTGCATCGATTACAGAGAGCTGAACAAGGCAACAATAAAGAATAGATATCCGTTGCCGAGGATTGATGACCTGTTTGATCAATTGCAAGGTTCGAGCTATTTCTCGAAGATCGACCTAAGGTCAGGATATCATCAGCTGAAAGTAAGAGAGCAAGATATCGAGAAGACTGCATTCAGAACTAGATATGGACACTATGAGTTCTTGGTTATGTCGTTTGGACTAACCAATGCTCCAGCAGCGTTCATGGATTTGATGAATAGGGTTTGTAATCCTTTCCTTGATAAATCCGTGATAGTGTTCATAGACGACATTCTGATCTACTCGAAAAGCCAGGAGGAGCATGGCAGACACTTGCGAGAAGTGTTAGAAGTTTTGAAGGAGGAGAAGCTTTATGCAAAGTTCTCCAAATGTGATTTTTGGATTCGTGAGGTCCAATTCTTGGGTCACGTGGTCAACCAAGAAGGGATAATGGTTGATCCAGCGAAGATCGAAGCTGTGACGAAGTGGGAACAACCGAAAAGTCCCACGGAGATTCAAAGCTTTTTGGGATTAGCCGGATATTACCGCAGGTTTATCCAAGGCTTTTCTTCGATTGCTACTCCATTGACAGCTTTGACCCACAAAGGAGCTACTTATGCTTGGAGTGAGAAGCATAAAGAAGCATTCGAGAAGTTAAAGAAGAAGCTATGCGAGGCACCGATACTTTCTCTACCCGATGGAGTTGAAGACTTTGCTGTTTATAGCGATGCGCCTGGTGTTGGATTGGGTTGTGTTTTGACCCAAAGAGAAAAGGTGATAGCATATGCGTCTCGACAGCTGAAAGAGCATGAAAAGAATTACCCGACTCATGATTTGGAGTTGGCAGCGGTAGTTTTCGCTCTGAATATATGGAGGCATTACCTCTATGGCACGAAGTGCAAACTTTTCACTGATCATAAGAGTCTCCAATACCTCTTTAATCAGAAAGAATTGAATATGAGGCAACGACGCTGGCTAGAATTACTTAAAGACTATGACTGCGAGATACTTTACCACCCCGGTAAAGCTAATGTTGTTGCTGATGCTCTCAGTCGGAAAGTCAATCTTGAAAGGAAGAGGCCAAGAGCGTTGAGAATTGAAGTTGTCTCGACTATTGTGGAAAGTATAAAGAAAGCTCAAGAGGAAGCTTCTGAGAAAAATGACCGAAAGGAGGAACGTTTGGGTAAAACGTTGGTGTTTGGTACTAACGGTCATGGACTGAAGGTATTCCATGATCGTATTTGGGTACCTAAGTCAGGAGGAATTAGGGATCTTCTGATGGAAGAAGCTCACAAAACCATGTACTCAATTCATCCGGGTAGCACTAAAATGTATAGGGACCTGAAACCCTACTACTGGTGGCCGATGATGAAGCTTGATGTTGCAAAGTATGTGGCCGAGTGTGTGACTTGTGCGAGAGTCAAGACACAACATCAGAAACCTTACGGGAGTTTAGAACCATTGCCTGTGCCTATGGGTAAGTGGGAAGACATTGCTATGGATTTTGTCACTAAACTGCCCAGAACAAAGAATGGTCACGACATGATTTGGGTGGTCGTTGATCGATTCACTAAGAGTGCACATTTCATAGCGGCCAGGGAGAAATGGTCTATGGAGAAGCTTGCGAATTCTTACGTGAAGGAAATTGTGAGGCTTCACGGTGTTCCGTTAACGATTGTATCGGATCGTG
The DNA here is from genome assembly GCF_051521515.1 of Lactuca serriola. Lineage (NCBI taxonomy): Eukaryota > Viridiplantae > Streptophyta > Magnoliopsida > Asterales > Asteraceae > Lactuca > Lactuca serriola. Next base: position 338,902,861 of record NC_136412.1, read on the forward strand.
ATAGCCGTTTCACCTCAAGGTTTTGGAAAAGTCTACAAGAGGAAATGGGTACCAAGTTATGTTTAAGCACAGCTTACCATCCGCAGACTGATGGTCAGAGTGAAAGAACAATACAAACACTTGAAGATATGCTGAGAGCATGTACCTTGGAATTCCTAGGTAATTGGGATGAACACTTACCTTTGGTAGAATTTTCCTATAATAATAGTTTTCACTCGAGCATTAAGATGACACCTTTTCAAGCTTTGTATGGACAGAAGTGTTGTACGCCGTCTTGTTGGCTTGAGGCTGGGGAAAAGCAGTTTATGGGACCGGAGATGGTTCATCAAACTGCTGAAAAGTTGAAAATAATTAGGGAAAGAATGTTAGCAACTCAAGATCGTCAAAAGAGCTATGCTGACAAGAAGCGAAGACCGATGACTTTTGAGGTTGGAGATTCGGTTTTGCTTAAAGTCTCGCCGTGGAAGGGACTTATAAGATTTGGTAAAAGGGGAAAGTTGAGTCCAAGGTTTATTGGACCGTTTAAATTCCTTCAGAGGATTGGGAACCAAGCTTACAAGCTCGAATTACCCGAAGAACTGAATGGAATTCACAACACTTTTCATGTGTGTTATTTGAGGAAGTTCACGGGAGAAGTTCCCGATATAATTCCAATTTCTGAATTGAGAATTGATGAAAACAAGAGGTTAATTGAAGAACCAGAGGCAATTGTTGACCGAAAGACTAAGAAGTTGCGACGCAAAATGGTTGGGTTAGTGCTTGTCCGATGGAAACACACGAATGGGCCGAATCTCACCTGGGAGACGGAGAGTGGCATGTTGAGTCGCTATCCGCATTTGTTTGTTGATGTGTGATTCCGGGGACGGAATCATTCTAAGGTGGAGAGAATTGTAACGCCTGTGTTTCCGGGCTTGCCATTTTTAGCAATGTAATAGTCTAGGTTAACCTTTGTAACCTGTTTTAAAATAATTAGATTGTATTATTTGAGTATTATGTGTTTTGTGCTTAATTGCTTAATTATGTGGTTTGATTAATTAAGAATAAAAATAAGCGTCAAAATTTAAGTGTAAAATAAACTTAATATCTTTGATTAATGTTGTAGTAATTGAAACGAGGTTTCCGAATATATATTGAAACGAGCAGTTGTTAGCCGAAGCAATCTAAATGAGAATCGAAGATCTCATTGTTGGTATCGAAGCGATAAAAAGTTAGGCGAGAACGGACGTCAAACGAAGAAGTTATGAATTTATAACGAAAGTTTCTGTCCCGGCCTATTAAAAATAATTAATAAAAATAAATTCAAAATTAGCCGACGGAGTCTAAACGAAAGTCGTAGAGCGTGGTCTCACCTTTCCGTGGATATAAAGAATGTCGAAAACGGAGTTCGTATGAAGAAGTTATGAATTTCCGAAGTTTATTAATCATTTAGTAATTAATTTTAAATCAAAAATCGGAAGCCTTATCCGAAGACGAGTCACCGGTGTGATCCGGAGTACGCCCCGCGTACGAGGTTACGCTACCGCGTACTCAACATAGTGTCGACACTTCGGATGACGCATGCAGTGACGATTTCGGAAGCAGTACGCACTGCGTACTGCAGTACGTCCCGCGTACTCCGAGGCTCCAGCCTCTATAAAAGGGGATCCGAAGGCAGCCAAAATTCTTGTTCATTTCTTCTCTTCTCTCTAGTCTTTTGCATCATTTTGCGTGCCGAATCCACCCCGAAGCCCCGGTATCATATTCTAGCCCCGAGGCAAGTCCCGAGATCCCAAAGATCCCGAGAAGTGCGGTTCCCGAGTCGAAGCTCTGCCTGCAAGAAGTTCGATTTTTGTGAAGATCTTCCAGATCTGCTGTGGATTACTACTTCTATAAGCCGTAGTGCTGTCCGACCATCTTCTGATCAAGTGAGTGTGTAGTTATTTCTTCCAAATACAATAATACGAAGTATTATATATAAAATACGTGCTATGTGTATATATTTGGTTGTGTTATGTGTGAATGAGTATTCACTCTCTTCTATCTTATAGATCTGCTTATTTCTTTATGAGATATGTGTTATGTGTGTGTGTGTGCCTCATCTGTTATGTGATATATGTGTTGATTAAAGCATGCTATACAAGTTTTCTTTAAACTATGTATACAAATGTATATTTTTATCTACTAATATGTTGGGTAGAACATGGGTAGACAGTTGGTGTGTAATAAACAGATGAGAGGCCTCGTTGTTGTTTGATTGAGTCATCTAGCGGAGTTTAGATGACGACCACTGGCTATTCTAGACAGTCTTGTGGAAACATTAGCAGGTTCGCCACCTGTAGGTGTTAATGAACTTGGGTGTTCATTCGCTGTACTCCATCCCCCTCATGGTTGCCTTATTTGACTTATATTGCTGAGGTACCCCCGAAGCATGTGTTGTCGCCCCGATGAAATATTCTTAGACTAGGTCCCTTGTGTTAGTTGTTTTAGGGACATAAAGTGAGAATAACGGGAATGGGTAATTGGGTTATTGTTGGTTGGTGAAAATTAAATATGATATTTATTGTGGGTTGAAAACCCTATATGCTCACCAGGCTCCCAAGCCTGACCCACTCAGTTTTAAATTGTATTACAGGAAGTGGCGGAAGGGCATGAGATGGATGAACCATCAAGTTGTTTTGTTTACAAGTCTGCATATGTTTATATTTGTTATATGACTTGTAATGTATTCGTTTATGCTTATTGGTCTGTATCGGAACATGACACCCCGAGTTTTGATTATAATGAAAATACATTTCTTTTATGAAATGCTTCGGTAAACATTGTTTTATCATGTTTTGTTTTTGGGAACAAATTCCGCAACTCTTTCAAATCAAAAGGATTTACTCTGAAAATATTTAAAAGCATAAATGAAAATCGGTCTTTTCTGGCCGAGATTTTGGGAATGTCACAATAAAAGTTATGCCGACAAGCGTCAGTCAGACCTGGAGCTTCAGCTCGGGGATATGGTGCTCCTGAAGGTGTCACCATGGAAGGGCATCATTCGATTCAGGAAGCGGGGCAAGATGGGCCCCAAAGATTTGGACCCTTTAGGGTTATGGCCCGGGTGGGTAAGGTGGCATATAGGCTGGATCTGCCATCCGAACTCAGTCAGATTCATAGCACTTTTCATGTCTCCCAGTTGCGGAAATGCATGGTAGACGATTTGGCGGTGGTGCCTTTGGAGGATATTGAAGTTGATAACAGCCTGAACTACATCGATCGGCCAGTGGAAATCCTTGACGGGAAGTTAAAGGATCGGAGGAACAAGAGAGTGGAGTTGGTAAAGGTGTAGTGGCTGCACCGAACGGGCTCGGAATAGACCTGGGAGCTGGAAGACGAGATGAGGGAGCATTACCCCGAGCTTTTTCAGGATCAAGCAGCAGACTTCGAGGACAAAGTCTAAGATAAGTGGGGGATATTTGTAACACCCGATTCATGGTACTCAGTTAATTCAAGCATTTCTTGTGTTTTTCTCTGGTACTCGACGAGTTGGAGGCCTAAATTTTCGAGTAGAGTCGAGATCCGCGGACAGTTTAAATGACCTACTCGACGAGTTGGAAGACTGACTCAGCGAGTAGCTGCTGTTTGGGTAAAACCCTATATTGAGGGTTTTCACCCAATTTAAACACTTTATCTCAGCCTCCATCGTCCCTATTACTCCCAGAAAGCATTATCTCGAAACCCTAGCCTTGTGTGAGTGTCCTATTGCCATTTTGGTGCATTTTGGTGGTTTGTGAAGCTTGAAAGGAGGAAGGAAGCTTGGGAGTTTGAGTTGGGGCTTGGAGATCCAGAGATTTTGTTCCATTTCCAGCTCATTCAAGGTAAAATGCACCTATCTTGGTATTCCATGTGTTTATTTGTCCTTAGGGCTTGGATTTTGAGTATCTTTAGGACTTTCTAAGCCATTTTCAGAATTGTGAAGGGTTATTTGGGGTTTTGACTTCAGATTTGGGTCATTGGAGCGGTCTCATGGCATAAAGGTGCCAACTCTATGGCCATGAGAGCCCCATGCACTTTGTAGAACATCTTTTATTGCCTTTTGAGCCAAAGACCCCTTGCATGTGCACCAAGTTCAGGACTTTACATGTAAAATGGGCATTAGGAGGCCAGATCTATGGTTTTGGTGTGTTAAGACCCATTTAAGTCGACTATATAGTATTGTATAAGGATGGACTCGACAGTTGTTCTTGGGACTCGACGAGTCGTAGTGGATTGACCACCAAATCCTTTCTGTGGACGGACCAACTGTTATGGAGGAAAGTCTCGTAGATGTTTAGACACGAAAAGGGACCTGGGAATCATGGGAGTCGACGAGTGATGAACAGACTCGACGAGTCCAAGGCATTATCCTAATCTTTGAAGATGAACTCGACGAGTTGTTCATACAACTCGGCGAGTCATAGACTGGACGCATTCATTCGCTGAAGATAAACTCGACGAGTTCAAGGAAGAACTCGCCGAGTTAGATGAAGATGGTCCCGATGGTTTGAATGAATGAGAACCCGCCAAGTTCTTGCTAGACTCAACGAGTGAAGTCAGGGTTGGATCGGGTTAGTGGAGTATGGACTCGACGAGTTGGTAAACCAACTCGGCGAGTCAGGTCAACTGGGTGTTGACTTTGACCAATGTTGACTTTGCCTGGTTTGGTATGACCCCGGTTAGGTTGCATACTCAAATGAATAACTTTAAGGTATTTTTGTGTAGGGATCGAGGAGTTGAGGGTCGTTGACTTGTACGCCGAAGATAGTTTAGACACTACACGACATCGATGTGAGTTACCTTCCAGTAAGGGTGGGTCTAAGGCCACAATGCCAACCCACCATCAGGGGTATTTGGTGGATAATTGTCTCTGTGATAATCATCTTGGTGTGTTTATGTGATATGGTCATGAGATATGCTTGTATGATATGCAATGTGTATGTTAATGGTAGTAGTAGGGAATAGTTTTTCCCTGACATCGGTCGTTAGGATCGAAGGGTAGGTCAGTACCCATATATGCTTGACTGTATGATTATATCTTGATATTGTGTGATACAAGTAGGGGTGAAATAGTCCCCGGTTACCAGTTGAAAGATATCGATGAGAGGTACCGCTTGAAAGATACCGATGGCAATTATCGACTGAAATATACCGATGGCAGATACCGGTTGAAAGATACCGATGGAAGTTACCGGTTGAAAGATACCGATGAGATGACATTGTATATGGTATGATGGGGGAACTCAGTAAGCTTTGTGCTTACAGTTCTGGTTTTGGTTTCAGGTACCTCTTCGTTGAAAGGGAAGGAGCCAGCAGTATAGCAGCGCATCACACACATACACACACACGGTTTCCGCATTGGGTTTCTGGGATTGTACTCTGATTTTCATTACTTTTGATGTTATGGGTTGGGACACAACATTATAATTTTGTAATGTGTTGTTTTATTGACAATGTTTTGGTAAAATGTTCTATAAAATATTACTTCAAAAATGAAATTTTTGGTCTCGAAATTTGGGATGTTACAATTTCGCTTGGTTTTAAGCTAATTCTTTCCTACATCTGCTCAGATCTATCGTTTGAGCTCAGCTTTTCCTTAGCTCTGTTCATTTCTACCATCATTTGCTCAGATTTGTTTGGCTCTCGCCAAGATTTTCCCCACTTTGCTCCACCATCGCTCAGATTTGTCGATCTGATCTGTTTTATATTTAGATCTCTCGATCTACTTCATTATTTCGTTTAGATCTTTAGGTCGACTTTTGTTTTTTCTTAGATATCTAAATATGTTTTGTTTTAGTTCATCTGAGCATCTCACGAGTTTACAAAGACATTTTAGATTAGTTTCGTCATTCTTCTTGTTGACTTATTTTGCAAGTTGTGGAGGAAAAGAAGTTTTTTTATGAGTTTTTCTCCATCTTTGTTCATATTTTGGAGTTTTAGCCAAGCAACTTGAGAGTTGAAGGACTTTTCGTAATTATTTACCTTATTTTCAGTTTATGTTATCAAGAAATCACCTTCAGTTTACGATTTTTATGTACAACTTCTTTGAAGTTGTCATTTTTGTGTTTTCTTTAAAAGCTCAGAGAAGGAAACAAAAATTATTTCAGATCCATTTTTGTGCACATTTGGGTGGATTTTTCAACTACTTGAAGGAGCAGAAAAGATTTTTTTACAAGTTTTTACCCCTTTTACTAACTCATTAACACAAGAAAAATTGCTTTTAGTTGATGATTTTTCGTATACAATTTCATTTAAGTTGTTTGTGAATTATGATTTGGTTTTTTCTTTGAAAACATTGAGAATATATACATAAAAAAAAAAGAGAAGAACAGAGAAAAGGTTTTTTGTTGGTTTTTATCGCACTTTCAGTTCATATATTCCCAGAAAATCCCATTAACTTTATAGGGAAAAGTTCAATAGACAACCATTATTAATCAAGGAACCAAGGAACCAATCCAAAGCATCGAAATTTAAATCGATCAACGGCAAAAGGAAGGGTTGTAAACTTTTATAATGGACGCACATGTACCAGATTATAACAAAACTCACTTCCTTTTGTTCATTTAAAAATTTTTTTAGGCCAAGTTTTTTATCGAAAAAAAAAACCGAATATACTGTTGTTCACTATTTTTCGTCCTCTTTCCATAGAGATCCATGATGATATATTAAAAAACGAACTTTTTTTTCCGAAAAAAACTCACTTAATTTTCTTAGTTTTTTCAATATTTAAGTTTATTTTTATAAAAAAACTAATTATACCAAATCTCGTTTTATTATGCACACTGTGAACGTGAGGGGTTCACAATGTGAATCTGAACATGTTTACAATATGAATCTGAAAATGTTCACATTGTGAATCTGAACTGAAATATCGTTTTTTTGTTTTGTTTTTTTTAACATGAATATGAATGTATGTTTAAAAAGTAGAAAAAATATGAATTTTTATATATTTATTAATTTTTTTAATGTAATAAAATAGACCTTAACTTTTTTTCATCAAAGAAAATGAAGTGGGTTTTTTTCGAAAAAAAAAAGTTCGTTTTTTATATATCATCATGGATCTCTATGGAAAGCAAACAAAAAATCGTGAACAACGGTATATTCGTTTTTTTTTTCGATAAAAAACATGGCCTAAAAAAAATTTTAAACGAAAAAAAGTGGTGGATTTTTTGGTATAATCTGGTGTGTGCGTCCAATGTAAAAATGTACATATATTTCCTTGGGCGTTGATCGTTATGATTTTCGACGCTCACAATTGTTTCCTTGGTTCCTTGGTTTTCTATATACAACTTTATTCAAATTGTTTGTGTTTATTTAAAATAAGTTTAAGGAAGAAAGAAATTTTAATGAGATTTATTTTTTACCTGCATAAATTTTCAGAAAACCCTCTTCTGCATTGGTATTTTCTTGTATATGTTTGCAAATAATTTACCAGATCTGTTTTTTGTTCGTATTTTGGTGGTTTTGTCCAACTTTGAGAAGAAAATAAGTTTCTAGGGATTTTATCTTACTTCTATTCAATTTGATGATTTATTCAGCAAGACGAAAGTGAAATATGTTTCTATTAGTTTTTATCTCATTTTCAGTTCATATTACCAAGAAAATCCATTTTTAGCTAAAGATTTTCTATACACCACCCCATTATTTAAAACTGTTGTTTGTACATCCATCTTTATTGCTTGTACAGTTAACAAATTCCTTAGAAACCATATATCCATTTTTACCATAATCTATCTAAATAACTTGATTTACAACCTCAAAATTTACCACAAGCACTTACAGTTTATTGTTTAAAAAAAAGAGTAAAAGTACAAAGATAGTGTACTCTTGTCTTATGTCAACAGGCCAAAAAAAAGGTGGGGGGGGGGGGGGGGGGGAGGGTGCAGTGCACCATAAAGAAAAGAAAAGGACAAAAAGCTCTAAGAAAAATCAAAAGCAAAGTCGGGCCCCACTTGGTTCTCATTTCCAATGAACCACCAGTGACGAGCCAGCCAAACACCACCGGAAAGGAGAAATCATGCCATGTCTCACCTATCCGAAGGCAACAACCTTCAACATCATCTTTCATTACTAGCTCTGACGCAGCCTCACCGGTCACCTTCAACGAGTGATGCAAGACAACAACCTCGAACCCCAATGCCAACAACTACAATCACCGGTGACGAAGCAGAGCAGCAACGTTGTCATCGTCGTTCACTGGCAGCGCCAGTGAAACAACCCTATCTACTGTCACCATCGTCCCCACCGGACGACCTTAAATTGAAAACTATAGATCCACCATAACCATAGCGCCGATCATCAAATGCCAAATAACAAAGCCAAAGCAGCCACGACCCCTGATCGCTACCTGCTAAGGGTTGTTTCCCCACCGCCGCCACCTACAACCACATCATATCTAGCCACCAGTTACTCCCAGTTCATCGAAAAGACTATCTGGGGACATCCAACTCCAATGAAGAAGCTCATACTATAGTCGTCGTCCCAAAATAATAACAACATTAACGCCATTTCCACCGTCAGATCATACCTGTCGACGACCTCCTTCAAGAGCAACCTAGCAAAGTAACGATGCTAGCGGAATCAAAGATCCGATTCTCATCCTCCAACTACAGACTCCAACAAGGAACAAAAAAAGGAAAAACAATCACAACCGAGGGTTTCGACCACCAGTCGCCTCCTAATGCTCCTCCGTCGGACCGTCTGTTGAACACATACGATAGCAGCTCTAACTACTTTGCCATCTCCCTCGCCGACAGCAACCTCTTGATCGAACCCGCTGGTAGCCTTAACTGTGTTTCACCGATCAACCTCCAACCACCGTTGAGCCGGTGTATCAGCACCACCAGCAACCCAACAGTTCGTATGATGCCAACATCCTTCACCGAGGTCGTTGTTTTTCTTTCTTTGACGTCGGATAGGCCGAACGAAGGGGGGGGGGGTACGGACGAACATCCGATTATCTTCATCCAACTGAGAAAATGTGATGGGACCCAAGTGGTACCCTAAATGGATTACAGGCCATACTCACATAGTCAAAAAAGAAAATGGAACTAGGGCCCTTGATTATTTTCAATTGGGTTACCATTTCTCAGATTAGGCTCCTCCTATCACGAGAATGGGCTGCAGCAACTATGAGAGTTTCTTTCGAACTTGTCATTCCATTGGTCGAATTCAATAATTAAAGTGGATCGCTTTTACAAGATAATTTTTTTCTAGCAAACGCTAAGAATACGAATGCTGCGATTCCACTAAAAGAAAAATACGTTTTTAGAACACACCCCTCGCCGTTTAAAAGAAAAAAGTGAAAAAAAAGAAAAGAAATGTGGGATAATAATCAACAAATGGGCTGATTAATTCGTAAATGGGCTCCATAAATTCCATTTTGGGCTTCTCCCAAATCGATCTTTTCATAATTATGGACTACTTCAACAACAATTGAGCCATTCTTGCAAGTCTACTTTAGTTAGTCAACTGTTCAACGTTTATGCGCTGCAGTTCCTTCCAACAAAATTCGATTTTAGAAGATGGATTGCGATCTGATATACTCATGATTTCAAAAAAAGGAGGGAGAAGAGTAGTATACTACTACTACTCTACGAAGCTTTTCAGAATATGATCGTGATAGAAAATCTCAACTTGAATTCCGACATCAAACACACTTTCCGACTATGGATGTAAGACAAATGAGGCTCGAACGTGAAAACACATGCCAATATCATATATCCATTCGTTCTCACTCCTCACATTTTCTAAAAAGGGTGGAGTAGAAGGGTTGGTACAACACTATGTAGAAGTGATTTTTATTCCAAAGGGCCAGAGTTAAAGTAAATGAAGAGCCGATACTATGCATGATATTTCATTCTCGAGGCTACATTAATATTTCGAATCCAAAGAGCAACCTCGTGGCTCAAACCTCGATAGTCTCATTGCACAAATTTCAGTGGTCGTGCTGCTCATCTATCATTAGCAGCTCGCTGCCCAGTTCTCAGCAGGCTTTGTTGTCCATCTCTCAAAAGTAATCCAACTACACACCTCTAGACAGCATCTCCACTATCCAACTCTAAGTAGCATCACCGCATAGCTCTCAGCAAACGGACAAGACACTGAGGCACCAATTATCACTACGACTAGTGATGCAGCGAAGCATCAGGTACCATTACGCTGCAGCCTGAACTGATAACCCGGACCAAACACATAGATTGTAGGCAACTACGCCCAAACCTACGAGGTTCAGCTCCTTTGCCTTGAGTCGCTTACCTTCTCAGCCCGAATCCATTCTAGTGGCAAGCTCCGCCTGCAAGTTTCAGTACCTATGGCTCGAGTCACCTGGTTCTCAGCCCGACTCCATTCTAGCGGCTAGCTCCGCCTGTAATGTTTAGTACCATTGCCTCGAGTCGTGTGGCTTCTCATCCCGACTTCGTTCTAGCGACAAGATGTACCTGCAAGGTTCGGTACCTTTGCCTCGAGTTGCCTGGCTTCTCATCCCGACACCATTATAGTGGAAAACTCCACCTGCAAGGTTCAACACCCTTGCCTCCATTTGCCTAGCTTCTCATACCGAATCTAGCGGCATGCTCTGCCAACAAGGCTCAAAGGCTCGCAACCTTTGCCTATATGATTCAACATGATGCTCTCTCGTGTGATGTATTTTCGATTTTTGGTTGCTAATCCCGATCTATTCTACACAATGCTCTCCAGCGTGATGTATCTACGATCGTTAGCTACTAAGCCCAATCTTTTCCACATGATGTTCACTCGCGTGGCATCTCCATGAGTGTTGGATGCTAAGCCCAAGCTATTCTTCTAAGTTGCGCATTGTAAGACATGCATCATAAGCTTATGCCATGCCTAGCACCATGCTCTTGGTGTTTCTCCTCCTACAGTCATCATGGTTTTTTTGCGCTCGGACGATAAATAAAGCATTTTATACACTACATCCTACTATAGTGAGGGCACCTCTCAACAAGAATCTTATCATAACAGCATCCATAGTACCTACAACCTTTCAGCATCTCCGTTTCCTGGCCCTCGACAACGACCTTGCTGCCTATTCCCCACCCGTAGCATCATTGTTTATCCCTCAACATCTCTGTTTCCTAGCCCTCGACAATGGCCTTGTTGTGTATTCCTTACCTATAGTCTCACTGCTTACCCCTCAGCGTCTCTATTGTTAGATTAGTGTCTAAGGCTGTAACTATATTTGGTAAGTACTTGACCCGATTGTGCATGGTCCTTTTGGGTTGCCTTCACCATAGCAACTTAACAGGGTGATTTATATAGAGAGAAGAGATATTATTATTAATGTATTATAAGAATAATATGTTAAAGGAATAATAATATTATTTGATTAATATAAGTCATAAATTAATTAGGAATTAATTTGGTGACTTAAAGAGATTAATTGATGAAAGGGGTATAAACTGTCAAATGTGTGATAGTTGTATTTTGAGCTAAGAATCCTTATGGATGTGGGGTGGACGATTTTAGGGATGTGGATCACCTAGAAATCGTCCAAGGCCTTATCTAGAAGGGATATTGGATTGCTTTGAGGCTAAGTTATCCAATTAGGGTTTTGGGTGAAACCCTAGGAGCTCACAGTATAAATAGACCCTTGGGGTTGTGGAAATCGACACCCTTGTTATTGAAGTAACCCTAGAGCCGATTTCCTCTTCCTTATCTCTTTCAAATCATCTTCTTTCTAGTTGGTGTTTGTAAGCCATTAGAGGAGTGACAATTGTGACTCTAAGCTGCAAGAAGAAGAAGATTTCAAGCAAGTAACTCAAGGTATTATTCTAGATCTGTTTTGATTGTTAATTTACACTAGATCTAGCCATGAAAGTCTTGGATATATTGCATGTTCAATTAGTGAAACCTAGATCCAAACTATAGGGTTGTATGTGCACATAAGAAAGATCTTATGTCTAAAACCATCAGTGGTATCAAAGCCATGATTGGTTTCAATTGAATGTGATGCTTAATTGTTTTGCTTGCTGAAAATCATTTTTCTTCACCTCTGTCCGACCCAACTCGGCGAGTCAGTGCCTGGACTCGGCGAGTTGGCCCTACTCGGCGAGTCCAAAGCTTGACTCGACGAGTCCCAGCGTCAGACAGAGCACAATTCGGGATTTTATTGCTGTTTTGTCTTGGATTGATACCTAAATCGTTTTATTAAGTATAAATCTGAATTTTAACCTAATTTAATGATTATCCTTGACATAAGAATAGATAATTTCAAATCTTGTGAATATTAATTATTTATATGATAAATATCGACTATTTATGATTATTTGGTAATTATCTAATGACTAAAATTGGATTAGGTCAAATATAGATAATTACGAAATTAATTGTTTAATTTGAATTATTTGTTATTTGATCCCTATTGTTTTGAAAAGTTCAATATTTATCCCGAAGTTTTGAAATTTGAATTTGGTGATTAATAGTTTAATTTAGAAGAATTTAAATTTCAACCCCTAGAATTTTACAAGTTTAAAATTCAAACCTATACTATTATATTATTAAAAGCTTAACAAATATATAAGTAAAATTAAAATGCTAGTCTTACCATTAGTAGGCCTCATTCACGAAGCCGGTCTATAAGGTGGGTATAAGGTTGCTGCCTATAAAATGGCACTTAATTGATGTATAATCACACTCACCGCTTGCTTGACTGGTGGAGGGTCGTTAGCCGAACGGGTAGGATAGGGCAACTCTCTCTCCACATTAATAAGTATAATGAATCTATAAAGTAACTAAACTATTTTATAAAATTCTCAATCTTAGCTACTTTAGGAAAAGTGAATTGATGCAATCCCATGAAATTGCACTTTGCACCCTTGCTAAGAAGTTAGTGGAGCGTGTGTGGTTTACCGGCACATCGAATGGGTGATTGTAACAATGAAGACACCGTGTAGATTTTCATGGTTATTCACACCCGCTTTGTGAGCCTCGGTATCCCAGTCACAAACTAGAGGGGCATATCGAGATTTAAACATGCCATTGAAAGGTTCAATGAATCTCAAAGAAAATCTAGGAATTCTCAATAAAAACTTAAGGTTATGTTTTCAAGGTGAAGAATTAGTGAATCGTCATTCACTTACCTCCAAATTATTTGCATGTTGGATTACGACATCCCTTTTCTAATATGTAAATAATATTGTTGGGTCCTAGCGCTAATTTTTAATTTTGGGTGTTTAATTAGGGATCCAATTCTAATAAAAAATTGTCCTTTCTAATTGTAGATGTCGAACGCAAACAACGCTGCTGCTAACTCATTCACGTTAATGAGTCTTTGCCAAAAGGTGACTTTTGATGGTACGAACTTCAGCGAATGGATAAGATACATTCGCACCATTGCACGCTACGAGGACAAAGAGTATGTCCTCGACGAAAAGCTCGAGAAGGTCAACCCGGAAATCGCTACTCCCGAAGAGATGGCTGTCTTTGAGACACACGAACGTGATGCAACGAAAGTCCATTGCATCATGATAGCCACTATGAACCAGGAATTCCAAAAGTCCTATGAGGACATGTATCCCTATGAAATGCATCAAGACTTGATGGAGAGGTACCACCAAAGAGCAAGGCAAGAGCGCTACGAGATCATCACCAACATGATCACCGCCAAGATGCGAAGTGGAGAATCGTTAACCGTGAACTTGCAAAAGATGCAAAGATATGTTGATCGTCTTCGCAAGTTAAATGTTAACTTTGGGGAGGATTTGGCTATCGACATTGTTCTTCACTCCTTGCCTTCATGCTACAACCAATTTAGGAAGACCTGCCACATGAAAAAGGAAGAGGTCACCATAAGCAAACTCCAAGGACTACTGAGAGCAACCTAAAGGACAAGTCTGTTGCACCAACTCTCGCACCAACCGCTGCTCCTGTTTTAGCTATAGGGCAGGGAAGGGGCAAGAAGAGGAAGGCTCCGTCAAAGAGCCGCCACAAGGGAAAGTCCCAAGATGGTTCCTCTTCTAGTGGGACCAAGGTTGATCCTGTTAAGCCCAACCCTAACCCGAAGGAGGCAGAGTGCCATCATTGCCACAAAATAGGGCATTGGAAGAGAAGCTGCTCGGAATATCTGCAAGCTATCAAGGATGGAAAGATCAAGCCATCTTTTGCAGGTATATACACAATTAAATCTAATGATTCATCTCATACTATTTCTTGGGTTCTTGATACAGGATGTGGTTACCACATTTGTTCTGATTTGTAGGGACTAAGAAGAGATAGAGATGTGGAGCAAGGAAGAATAAATCTAATCATGGGAAACAAAAGATCGTCGCCTGTGACCAAGATTGGAGTGTATTCTTTAGTGCTTAGTGATGGATTAGGTTTAGATTTAAATAATTGTTGCTACTCGCCAGATATGGCAAGAAACATCATTTCATTTAATGGTTTGTTTAGACAAGGATTTAGATATTCGTTTAATAATATGAATGGTTCTATTTATGCATATCTAAATGGTGTTTTATACTTTGAAGCAATGCCTTGTAATGGAATTTATGAGACTGTTATGGTTGTAGATAACCTAGGAAATGATGTGTTGTGTATGGATTCTTCCAATAGTGTGGATAAAGCATCTTTGTGGCATTGTCGTCTTGGATATGTCAACAAGAAATGCATAGCCCAACTCCAAAAGGATGGAGTGTTGGAGTCATTCAACCTTAGGGAAGATGACACATGCAAATCTTGTTTACTTGGCACTTGTGAGAGGGGTGAGGGTTTATTGGAGTCATTCAAGAAATGCATAGCCCAACTCCAAAAGGATGGAGTGTTGGAGTCATTCAACCTTAGGGAAGATGACACGTGCGAATCTTGTTTACTTGGCACTTGTGAGAGGGGTGAGGGTTTATTGGATCTCATACATACCGATGTATGTGATCCACCACAAAGGATGGAAACCGCTTCTACGTGACTTTCACTGATGATTATAGTAGATATGGGTATATTTACTTAATCAAGCACAAGTCTGAAACGTTTGAAAAGTTCAAAGAGTTCAAGAGTGAAGTGGAGAATCAATTGGGCAGGAAGATCAAGATGCTTCGATCCGATCGAGGAGGAGAGTACCTAAGTCTTGAACTCCACGACTATCTCAAGGAATGCGGAATAGTTTCACAATTGACGCCACCAAGGACACTGTAGTTAAATGGTGTGGCAGAAAGGCGCAATCGAACCTTGTTAGACATGGTTCGTTCTATGATGAGTCGTTCTTCACTACCTATCTCATTTTGGGGGTGTGCCTTAGAGACTGCCGCCCATATCCTTAACCGAGTCCCTACAAAGAAGGTTGCCAAAACACCTCATGAGATGTGGACAGGGAAAGCTCCCTCGTTGGCACGTATCAAGGTTTGGGGTTGTGAAGTTTTCGTAAGACGAGAAACTCATGACAAGCTCGAACCTCATAGTGAGCGATGTATTTTCATCGGCTACCCGCATAAATCCTTTGGATATCTCTTCTATAGACAGAGTGACAATGTTGTCTTCGTTGCAAGGAGAAGGGTTTTCCGAGAACGATAACTCATAAACCAAGGACACAGTGGGAGGCAGATCGATCTTGAAGAGATTCAAGAGTCGAGTGATGAAGGAACTTCTACCGCTGGCGCTCAACCCGAGGAGGAAACTCTGGTTGAACCAATTGACGAGTCCCTACCTCTTAGACGTTCCGAAAGAGTTAGAGTTCAACCCTAGTTGTATGGTTTTCATATTACTACCGAACGAGACACGTATATTAGTGATAGTACACTAATAAATCTAGATGAACCTAATTGCTATAAGGAAGCCATGGCAGGCCCGGAGTCTGTAAAATGGAAAGAGACGATGGACAGCGAGATTCAATCCATGTATGACAACCAAGTTTGGAATTTGGTTGACAATGTGCCCGGACGTAAGACAGTTGGTTGCAAATGGATCTTCAAGAAGAAGACCGACGTGGATGGGAATGTGCATACGTATAAGGCACGACTGGTGGCAAAGGGCTTTACTCAAACTCCCGTAGTTGACTATGATGAGACCTTCTCACCAGTTGTGAAAATTAAGTCTATTAGGGTGATGCTAGCCAATGCCGCATTTCATGATTATGAGATATGGCAAATGGATGTTAAGACCGCTTTCCTGAATGGGAAGTTGGCTGAGGATGTTTACATGGCTCAGCTAGAGCGTTTTGTCGACCCGAAGCATCCAAATAGAGTGTGCAAGCTTGATAAGTCCATTTATGGACTTAAGCAAGCATCTCGCAGATGAAATCTTTGCTTTGATGAGAAAGTCAAAGAGTTTGGATTTGTACAAAGCGAAGATGAATCATGTGTATATGTCAAAGCCAGTGGGATCATAGTTAGCTTTCTTGTTTTGTATGTCGATGACATACTGCTCATAGGAAACGACATCCCGACTCTGCAGGAGGTAAAGTCCTGGCTCGGGAAGTGCTTCGCTATGAAGGACCTCGGAGAGGCTTCCTATATTTTGGGAATAAGGATAGTGAGAGAAAGAAGTAAGAGACTAATAGGACTTAGTCAGAATACTTACTTAGATAAGGTACTAAAACGCTAGAAGAAGGGAGAACTACCGATACAAAGTAATACAAAGTTGAGTAAGACTCAAAGTTTGAGTACCGAAGCTGAGATAGCTCAGATGAGCCGAGTACCTTACGCTTCCGCAGTTGGCTCAATCATGTATGCTATGACTTGTACTCGTCCTGATGTGGCCTTTGCTTTGAGCATGGTCAGTAGATATCAAGGGAATCTTGGAAGAGCGCATTGGATTGCGGTCAAGAACATCCTTAAGTACCTTCAGAGGACCAAGGAATGGTTTCTAGCCCTCGGAGGGAGTGACGAATTAAAGGTGTGTGGGTATAGTGACGCCAGTTTCCAGACCGACAGGGACAACTACCGTTCGTAGTCAGGATGGGTATTTACCCTTAACGAAGGAGCGGTAACTTGGAAAAGTTCCAAACAGGAAACTATAGCTGATTCAACGTGCAAATCAGAGTACATTGCAGCGAGCGAAGCGTCAAAGGAGGCAATATGGTTGAAGAACTTCATAGGCGATCTTGGAGTTGTGCCTGCTATAAAGGAGCCCATGGAAATTTTCTGGGATAATGAAGGAGCGGTTGCATTGACCAAGGAACCGAGGGATCATGGTAGATCTCGGCATATCGACAGAAAATATCACTTTATTAGACATCGAGTAGAAGAAGGACACCTCTTGGTTAAGAAGATATCATCAGAAGATAACCCAACAGATCCGCTTACGAAGGAACCAAGCAGGGCTAAGCACTTGCAGTATGCTAGGAGTATTGGGCTGAAGGATGATATTAGTTTAGATTAGATAGTTTTAGAAACATGTAATAGGTAAATGTAATTGACATTTGATGATTAAATAAAAGAGTATTGCTTATAATTAAAGTTACTATCTAATGTTAATTGTTTGGCTATTGTTTGACTTTGCATGTTTTGACTTCCAGAATAATTGAGTTTATTAAAAATAATCCAATTATTCAAACTGTCCACAATCGTTCATATGTTGGAAGTAGGTATGAATGAAGATTGTCATGAATTGGTGTGTAGATTGTCTAAATGGTATTAGACATAGCAAAGGTTTGCTGCAACGTTCATGAATGCTTATGAGCAAGTTTTGAGCATTGGAATAAACCCGCGCTTGCTGGAATTACTTTGGGGTGATCGCAAGACGATAATATCATATGGTCTTAAAACCTAGATATATGGTTTATTATTTACTAATTGGTTGTACATTGATAATACCAAAACCGCATCAGTAAATTGATGTCATAAAACGCATTGTTGTGTATAGTTGATTAGTCAATAAGTAAGTGCATATAAGTCGAAGTTTATCTGTTACTTTTATCCTAAGAGGGCAAAAGCGATATCACGGCCGCTCGATGATTTGATTTGACTTATGTGTCGGGCCCGGTCAGGACTGAATTGATGTGTTCAATTAAGTTCTATGTCAAATAAATCTGAGATCGAGAAAAGAGTTGCTGGACAATAAGTATGACAATGTTTCATGAAATCGTCTGCACGATATCAAAACAGAGGACTGTATGATCCCTTATCTAAAGGACAGGTTACTGATAAGATCAGAGTTGACAACGTCTTTGAGAGCTACGATTGCTGATCGGATTGTGTTTGCGTTTATAGTTACTAGACTTATCCAAGTGGGAGATTGTTGGATTAGTGTCTAAGGCTGTAACTATATTTGGTAAGTACTTGACCTGATTGTGCATGGTCCTTTTGGGTTGCCTTCACCATAGCAACTTGAAAGGGTGATTTATATAGAGAGAAGAGATATTATTATTAATGTATTATAAGAATAATATGTTAAAGGAATAATAATATTATTTGATTAATATAAGTCATAAATTAATTAGGAATTAATTTGGTGAC
Source organism: Lactuca serriola (assembly GCF_051521515.1). Lineage (NCBI taxonomy): Eukaryota > Viridiplantae > Streptophyta > Magnoliopsida > Asterales > Asteraceae > Lactuca > Lactuca serriola. The sequence goes on from NC_136412.1 coordinate 338,921,262, forward strand.
TTAAAGAGGTTAATTGATGAAAGGGGTATAAACTGTCAAATGTGTGATAGTTGTATTTTGAGCTAAGAATCCTTATGGATGTGGGGTGGACGATTTTAGGGATGTGGATCACCTAGAAATCGTCCAAGGCCTTATCTAGAAGGGATATTGGATTGCTTTGATGCTAAGTTATCCAATTAGGGTTTTGGGTGAAACCCTAGGAGCTCACTGTATAAATAGACCCTTGGGGTTGTGGAAATCGACACCCTTGTTATTGGAGTAACCCTAGAGCCGATTTCCTCTTCCTTATCTCTCTCAAATCATCTTCTTGCTAGTTGGTGTTTGTAAGCCATTAGAGGAGTGACAATTGTGACTCTAAGCTCCAAGAAGAAGAAGGTTTCAAGCAAGTAAATCGAGGTATTATTCTAGATCTGTTTTTCATATGTTTTGATTGTTAATTTACACTAGATCTAGCCATGAAAGTCTTGGATATATTGCATGTTCAATTAGTTAAACCTAGATCCATGCTATAGGGTTGTATGTGCACATAGGAAAGATCTTATGTCTAAAACCCATCATCTATTGTCTGGGTCTCGGCAATAGTCTCGATGTTCATTCCCTACTTATAGCCTCGCCGCTTATCCCTCAGCATCTTTGTTGCTTGGCTCTCGACAACAGTCAAGTTGTGTATTCCCTACCTATAGCCTCGTCGCTTATCCCTCAACATTTCTTTTGTCTGGCTATCGGAAATAGTCTAGCTAGGTGACCCCCACTAGCAGCCTAACCACCCAGCTCCCAGACCTCTGCCACTTATATTATGGTCAACAACCATATGACTTATCTGTTTGACAACATCCATCTCAGACAAGAGTCTTGCTAACTTTAATTATGCCAACAACTTCATTGTGTATTATCATAGCAACCTTGCCTTATTCACCATAATATGATACAACTACCTATGCTACCCACATCAGACTGTGGCGAATCCAAATAGGTATATCCCAAGCAAGAAACACCCATAGGATGGTTATTAATGCTCATGCAAAAGATTCTATGTAGATAGTTATCGATGACATTCCATCTGCGTGTGGTTACAGCAACAAGTGCGCTAGATAATAATCTCAGGGACTAAATGGAGAGCTTACACTTCTTAGTTACATTTTCCCAATGCCTTATCGACATCGTTGTCACATAGCAGCCTGACTATGCATAACATCATCAACAACCTTGCTCTGCATAATTGCAACAACAGTTGCACTACATCACATCGACCTAACCATACCCCTGACAAGAAAAGGTCATTAAGCTAGTTCTTTCTTCATAAAATGATGCTTGCCTCATCATGATACACCACGACTCCTGTGGGCAAGGTTCAATCATTCTTTTTATTCTTTGATGCATTGGTTTATATGACTGAGTCCATCCTAATGTCATTGTCTGTGTAATAATAACATCAGACTGGGGGAATTGATGATATCATGTCCATTAGCATGGCCTAAATGATGGGTTTTGAGCATAACAACAATCGTATGGTGCACATGCAAACCCTAAAACTTTGGATCTAGTTTTTCTAATTGTACATGCAATAATCATCCAAAGCTCATAAACTCTAATCTAGCATGCTTATTTCAAAATTCACATAATAAACAATTTAGAATGATACCTTTCTTTGTAGCTTGAAGAAAGAGCAATTTGGAAGAATATAAGAGAGAGGGAAGGGATACTACTTTCGGATCTAAGATTCTTAGGGTTCAAGTGGCCCAGGTTGTGATTCCCAAGGGGTCTATTTATAGCTGAGATATTAGGGTTTCAGTCAAACACCTAATCTAGTTGCTTAGGCTCTAAGCAACCCATAAGATCCTTCTAGAATCCGTATCATGGACGAAATCCTTATGGGCTATCCATAAGATTTCATTTACCCCTATCCATAGGGATCCTTAGCCCATTTTGCAATTATCACATAATTACAATATCAGTCCCCTTAATTTAATTAATCTCTTTTGACCAAAAATTAATTCTAAATTAATTCTTTGACCAATATCAATTAAATAATATGATTTCTCTTTTAATATATATTATTCACATAATATATTAATAAATCACAATTAACTTCTTTCTCCATAATTCATCCAGTCAAGTTGCTTTGGTGAAGGCAACCCGAAAGGACCATGCTACTATCGGGTCAAGTACATACCAATTATAGTTATGGGCTTAAACACCTAATTCAACAGTCTCCCACTTAGATAAGTCTAATAACTATAAATGCAAGTACGACTTCAAAATCCGATTAGAAATCGTAGCTCTCAAAAGCCTCTATCGAACTCTGACATGTCATTTAGATAAGGGATCGTATAATCCTCCGTTCTCAAGATATTGTGTGGAAAAAATACTTGGAACATAGTTATACTTATTCTCCAACAGTTTCTTTCCCGATTTCCGATTTGTCTGACATAGAACTTTGTTGAACACATCAACTTAGTCCTGACTGGGCCCGACACATAAGTCAAACCAAATCATCGAGGGGCCCAAGATATCACATTTAACCTCGTAGGATAAAAGGAACAAATAAACTTCGACTTATATGCTTGTACTATTTACTCATCAAATCGTACACAACAATGTGTTGTATAATATTAAGTTACTAATGCATTTACGCATTATCAATGCACAACCGACTCGTAACAACAACTCATATATCTAGGTTTAAAGACTATACGTTATTATCGTCTCACAATCACTCATGATTAAATTTCATGAAGTGATTCATGTGAACGTGGGTTTAATCCAATACTCCAATCTTATTTCAGAAGCACTCATGAACGCTGTAGCATACTTTTGCTATGTCTAAACGCTTTAGACAGTCTACAAGCCAATTCATCACAGTCTTCTTTCATACTTACTTTCAACGTATGATCGACTGTGGATAGTTTAAATAATCTTATTGTTTAGGAAATCAAAACATTCAAAGTGAAACAATAGTAAATAATTAACACAAGACAGTATGCTACAAGTGCTTAACCCTACTCAGTCCCTTTGTAAGGGGATCTGCAGGGTTAATTTTAATTTATCTATTACATGTTTCTAAAAGCTATCTAATCACTAAAACTAATATCGTCCTTCAGCCCAATACTCCTAGCATGCTGCAAGTGCTTAACCCTACTCAGTCCCTTTTTAAGGGGATCTGCTGGGTTATCCTCTGAAGTTACCTCTTTACTACGAGGAGTCCCTCTTCTACCCGATGTCTAATAAAGTCATATTTTCTGTCGATATGCATGGATCTGCCATGATCCCTCGGTTCCTTGGTTAAGGCGACCACACCTTTATTATCATAGAAAATCTACATAGGCTCCTTTATGGCAGGTACAACTCCAAGGTCTCCGATGAAGTTCTTTAGCCATATCGTCTCCTTCGACACGTTGCTCGTTGCTATGTACTCTGATTCGCACGTTGAATGAGCTACGGTCTCCTTCTTGGATCTTTTCCAAGTCATTGCTCCTCCATTCAGGGTAAAGAACCAGTTCGACAAAGAGCGGAAATTGTCTCAGTCGGTCTGAAAATTGGCGTCACTATACCCTCGCAATCTCAAGTCATCACTCCCACCGAGGATAATAACACAATCCTTATTCCTCCGTCGATACTTAAGAATGTTCTTTACCGCAGTCCAGTGAGCTCTACCAGGATTCCCTTGATATCTGTTGACCATGTTCAAAGCGAAGGCCACATCAGGGTGAGTACATTTCATGGCATACATGATTGAGCCAACTGTGGAAGCATAAGGTACTTTGCTCATCTCTGCTATCTCGGCATCAGTACTCAGGCTTTGAGTCTTACTCAACTTGGTATTGCTTTGGATTGGTAAATCCCCTTTCTTGGAATTCTCCATGCTAAAACGTTTCAATACTTTATCCAAGTAAGTAGTTTGACTAAGTCCTAATAGTCTCTTACTCCTATTTCTCAATATCCTTATCCCTAGAATAAAACAGCTTCTCCGAGGTCCTTCATAGTGTAGCTCTTCCCAAGCCAGGACTTAACCTCCTGCAAGGTTGGGAGGTCATTTACTAGGAGCAATATGTCATCCACATACAATACGATAAAGCTGACTATACTCTCATTGGCTTTGACATATACACAGGACTCATCCTCGCTTCTCGGAAAACCAAACTCTTTGATTTTTTCATCGAAACAAAGATTCCATCTACGAGATGTTTGTTTCAATCCATAAATGGATTTCTCAAGCTTACACACTCTATTAGGGTGCTTCGCATCAACAAAACCCTCTGGCTGACTCATGTAAACATCCTCAACCGACTTCCCATTTAGGAAAGCGGTTTTGACTTCCATATGCCATATTTCAAAATCATGAAACGCAACTATGGCTATCATAACCCTTATAGATTTAATCTTCGCTACTGGTGAGAAGGTCTCATCATAGTCAATAACGGGAGTTTGACTAAAGCCCTTCGAAACCAATCATGCCTTATACATGTGTACTTTCCCATCCATGTCGGTCTTCTTCTTGAAGATCCATTTGTACCCGACTGTCTGACGACCTGGTACGTTGTCAACCAAGTTCCAAACTTGATTGTCATACATGGGCTGAATCTCGCTGTCTATAGCCTCTTTCCATTTCGCAGACACTAGGCCTTCCATGGCTTCGTTGTAGTTGTTAGGTTCATCTATATTTATTAGTGTACTATCACTAATAAACGTATCACCCTCATCAGTTATATGGAAACCATATAATACGTGTGGAACACTAACTCTACTGGAACATCTAAGAGGTAGGGACTCATCAATCGGTTCAAGAGGAGTTTCCTCCTCGGGTTGAGCGCCAGTTTTAGAGGTTCCTTCATCTCCTGATTCTTGAAGCTCTTCACGATCAATTTTCCCCCCATGAAATCGATAAGTTTTTAAACTATTTGTTATTATTTAGTATCATAGAATATCCTTATAGTATTTTAAATTCTAGATTTGGCTCTAATGCTCCTTTGTATGTAAGGTCGGTAAGTTTTAGGGTCATTGCAACGCTACTCTCACTCCCAAACACATTTTGGTCGTATCTCAAATAAATATAGATGATCAGGCTATATTTATCCCATATTTGATTACATAACTGCCCATGTTTGATTGTAGTGTTTAACATCTAAATACTATTGTTTCATTCTTATTATGATACGGTTCTATCAAGTATGTATACTTTTAGAAGATACTTATATTCTTAAGGTATACTTTTAGTCAGAGTATTTTTAGTCCTATTGTATTTATAGTTGTATATCTTGTATGGTTAGATATACTAGTTCATTATAAACAATGCTCAGATACAAATTTTTCACACCCCTGAACCAGAACGACGAAAGCGTCTTGGGGCAGATGACTTCATGTACAGTATCATAACAATTGAATATGAATGAAACATAGCAACCAAACATCATACATTGGAAATACACACTTACATAGTTTACATGTTGAATTTGTTCATCAATTACATAAAAGTAAGAAATGTAAAATTTCTTGAAGTCGCACCACTTGATCTGATAGCCGAGCTTATTACGTGTTACTAGATCCCTGAGAATACAAGTCGTTTTGAAAAGCATCAACTAAAAAGTTGGTGAGTTCATAAGCATTTTTGTATATAAATCGTTTTGTACTTGTTTAGAGTAGTTCTCATAGTGCTTTCAGAAATCCGATATTTTTATAATAATAATTTGTAAGTCCCATTCTAAAATAGTGAATATTACTTATTACTAGATCTCTGAGAATACAAGTCGTTCTGAAAAGCGTCAACTAAAAAGTTGGTGAGTTCATAAGCATTTTTGTATAAAAATAGTTTTGTAATTGCTTAGAGTAGTTCTCATAGTGCTTTCAGAAATCCGATATTTTTATAAAAATAATTTGTAAGTGCCGTTCTAAAACAGTGAATATATGCGTCCATGTCCTTTGTTATCTTTTGTTTGTAAAAGTAAAGCGAACGTTCCCAGAAAATCTGATATTTTCTAAAAAGAAATTGTTTGAAATGTTTGTGTCCGATCTTATATTAATACATATGTGTTAATGTTTGTGAGTATAGCAATAGAATGATCCTAGACAACCCGATGTTGTCTGCGTAAGAGAATGCTGGAATCTCAACCCCCGAGGTTGAGTACTAGCGCGTATTAGTTACCGTTTTATCCAAAAAGAAAAGAGAATGGTTTCCCGTAGATTGGCCTAGTCTAAGTGAGCCGTTATAACCATACTAGATAAAGAAATTTTTGCCTGTCATGGCGTTTTTTGGAAGCCAACGGAATAAGGTAAGGTTTTTGTCACCCTAGACTGACCTAGTCTAAATGTAGTGAACAACTTAGGTGTGGGGTGTCACCCCCTGTATAGATCTATACACAAACTCCTGCTCTCCCTCCAGGAGACTCTGGTTATAATTACAGGTTACAATCGTACACTCATTTGGCGTCAACCAACACGCGGAAAAAGAAGAAAACATATAAGGTATATTCTAGGCCCAATAAACATGTAAGTGGACAACTAAGGCTCACTAAGCATGCATATCATTTCCAGGCTCAAAAGGAATATGAATGTATATCCCGGGCCCAATATACATGTAAAAGGACAACTAAGGCTCATTAAACATGTAAAAGGACACTAAGGCCCACTAAACATGTAAAAGGACACTAATGCCCACTAAACATGCAAAAAGACACTAAGGCCTACTAAACATGTAAAAGAACACTAAGGCCCACTAAACATGTATATTAATTTTCCAAACCCAATAACGGAAAGAATATATACAAGTTAACATGTCTAGGTGTTTTAAAAATATATATGAGTTATACAAACTTGTATCTAACACAGGTATAAAAGCTTTTAGCATGGTAAAAACAATTTCTTGTTTTTGACATTTATGTCCCTGTTTTTAGAAAAATTATAGAATAATCGTCATAAGTTGAAATTCGGATCCTTAAACTCTGAGAGTTTTGAAAATGAGTCTACTATATTCATAATTTTATTATAATTTTTAAAATGCTCAAACCAGTGTGAAAATGTTCATCTTCACAGACTGGTCCGAAATTATTCTGGAAATGATAGGAAGTTTTGTAAAAATCTCCAAAAAGTGTAGAAAAATCATATGACCGTTTGCGAGTAGTCATTTTAAAGGTATAAAACTGAAATTTTTGAATGTAAAACAGTTTTGAAAAATATTACCCTCAAGGTGCTCAAAACAGTCTGAAATTAGACCATAACGTTTCTGTTAAAAGCTGATTTTTGAGTTTAGGTCATAGATGTTTGAGCACAACACTTGTTTTTGCTATTTAGGGTGTATAATCTATGATCTACAAGTTTACATGTAATATATAAGACAAAAAATACTTTTCTCATGGTTTTTATGAAGATCTAACTGATAAACTTCATTTTCATGTAAAGATCTAAAAGTTAAACACATAACGCAATAGTACATGCAAATATCCAACGGTTAAATGAGAGTTGACTTGTATCCTCCCCCAAAAACATGAAAAATATGAAAGATATGGGGGTATGAAGCTCACCTTGGGGTTTTTGAGATGTAGATGAAGAAGAAGATGAAACTTTGAACCTAGCTTGTGCCTTGAAGAGATCTCGAAATGGTGGTTAATCTAAGCTCCATATTCACGAAAATGGAGTTGTAAGAGGAAAGATCTTAGCATAGACTTGAAATAGACATCTAGAGATGAATATTGACTTACCAAGAAGTTTAAAACTCGGTCTTTGTTGATGATAAATCTCGAAAATGCTTGGAGGAACAATGGGGACTAGAGAGAGTAATGAGATAAGAGTAGAAGTTTGAAGTGAAAATGGAGAGGTAATGGTGGTGGTTTGGCTAGCTATAAGGAGAGAAGAGAGGGAAAGAGAGGTTTCGACTTCTTTAGATGTTGATGTGAAGTGCTTGCTTGTTTGATGGTCCGTGCCGAGATACATGGTAGTTAAAAATGAGGTGGCAAGCTCATGATCCACCCTTATATCATTGATATATATATATATATATATATATATATATATATATATATATATATATATATATATAATTCAATCTGGGCTAATTAGGAGAGGGTTCTTGGCCCACGTGGCGGCCCAAAATGTTCTAGGGAGGGTGTTGGACCAATTATTGGGAGTTTTCGGCCCATTGGGCGCTTATGAGGGTTTACGACCCAATGGTGATAAGGAAAAAGGGTTTACGGCCTAACCATGTTCAAGTGAGTTGTTCATGGCCCATAAAGGCCCATGAAAATGAAGTGGGACATTTTAGGCCCAATAAGGAAGTATTGGTCCAAATAATGGTTTTAGGTTGAGAATTCATGGGCTAAAACCCAAAACAATTGAGTTTGGCTTATTGGATCGAGCTTTGGGTTTGAATGATAATATATGAAGGTATGAACTTAAATGGCGATGTAGTTTGTATTTTACTAGCTGGTTCCTTATAAGTTTACATAGAGGAATCATCTCGTACACGGATTAAGATCTAACCCTAATTTGCTAGTTGTGACATCAACCCCCCGTTAGAGGGAAATTCTTCCCGAAATTCGTTCTAAAGCAACAGCTCAAGTACTAAGGAAAAGATGCGGGAATCTTGGTTTTGTCTAGTCTCTTCATTCCTAGGAGAATTGAAGTCCTTGCTTAGTGATCTAGTGGACCTTTGCTACTGACCCTTGACCTTGCTCCTTTGTTTAGTTGGGTGTTGGTCATCTCAGCCCAACACAGATGTATTATGCCTTTGCGTCCTATTTGGTGAAGTAACTGGATGGTCACGGTTAATGAGGATCACATATCTGACGCCCCAAAAATAGTGCCTCTAAACCTTGGGGGGAACACTATTGTCACTAAAGTTAAAGTTTCTTGTGGTATAGTTGGCCTCATACTTCTTAAGTTGGCATGGGAGTTTCTTACTACATGATCCTGAACTAGTGGGAGGTCGATCATTGCTTGTTCCGGAGGCTAGCTCGAGTAAATCTTTGATTCGGGGTAGGGGATATCGATCCTTGAGGATGGTTTCATTGGATTCTTAGTAGTCATTGGTCCTATGCACACTTATCCTTTCCTATTTATGAGTTGGATACGCGTTCTCTAAGGTTCAAGTCTTGGTTTGACAACTCTCATACTTATTGGGTCGTTCCATCGACCGGATACCTTCGGTGTTTATGTTGGTGCTAAGTGCTCTTGGTGTTCTAGCTATGAGAATGACTCCATGAGTTAAGTCAATCTCCGAAATCAACTTGGCATGTAGGTGATATTTCCGAAAGGAATTTGGAAACACCTTAGGGGGGTTATAAATCTGAAGGTTACCCTCGGTGTCCTTTGCTCCTTGTTTCTTATCCCTATTATGGGCTAGAAAAGAGTGTGGTATTACTTGCACGGGTACCTAAGGGTCTAGATGCTCGAGATAATTTAAGGATTGTCGTTATAAGTTCTAAGGGTTTCGTTAATCACCTGGTTAAGGCAAAAAGCCTCGTTGGCACATGAATTGCATATGGTGAGGATCAAGTCAGCCCATGTCAATTGACACCGTTGGGCTCCTTATTGTAATAGATGTTGGATTGATCTGAAAGGGATGGTTGTTCAAAATGTTAGTGTGTTCTATGTACACGTTTGCAATGTTACCAATTTTTTCCTTGGTATTCCTACCGTGGCTACCTCGTTCTGAATTTTTGGGTGACCTAGCCACGAGTGCCTTGATATAAACGATGTGATTTAGTAGTCTCATTTCTATTAGACCTCTCTATGACGGTTTAATGTAGCCTAGTCGTACATAATTTAAGATTGGAAAGATTGTAGACTGAGTGGTCATGTCCTAAATCCAAAGTTAGACAAGAAATAGGAATTAAGGTGGAACTACGCACTCTAAGCTTGTAGAATCTTAAATACACACGGCCTTTCGTTTATACTAAGTTATCATAACTTCTGCAAGGATTTTTTTTTGTTGTTTGGAAACGTACCAAAAATTTCGGTAGGGTTCCTCATTGTCCCTTTCATGTCCAGTTGTTAAACTCTTCCTGGTCCTCCGTCATTCTTCTCTGTTTGACAATTCCTCTTGAAGTGTCCCGTTTCACCGCATGCGTGGCTTACGAGAGTTACTTTTGGGTTGGGGCTTGGAGTGACGCATGGGGTTGGGGCCCTACAGTAGCGGGAGGTGTCCCCCTTCTTTTTGCACCTTTTGCAATGAAATTCCCGGCAGACTCCCTGATGATGGTAGTTGCACTTGCTGCAGAGCGGGAGGTTTCCATGGTATGGTCTTCTCGGTGTTGGGGTAGGGGGGCCAGTGGGGGTAGGGGCTGCTACAACTTGTTGCCTTTTGGTAGGCCCTTGATTCGATCATCTTCCTTTCTTGTTCCCCAGCTTTCGCTTCATGACCTTAGGTTTGGTGTTTGGGGTGTCTTGGTAAGTTGTCCCTCGTTGGATTCCTTGGTTGTTACTACAGTTGGAATTTCCGACACCATTTCCATTTCCATTTAGGTTGTTGGCGTTGAGTTGTTCCATGACGGTTGTCACGACAGTTGTTACATCGGCTTGGAAGGTTGTGGGGTCCATCTGCAGAATTGGTGTTTCGTTGGCTAGCTGGTTTCTTCCACCGGAAGACATGATTATGTTGCATAATGAGAAACTAGTTCATGAGTAACTATGGTTATCTCTAGTCGTATCTCATCTATGATTACAGATATGATCTTATGCATGTACGCATATAAATCACATGTTTTGTTGCATGATTCTCGTTGTCTCGACCTACAACCCTATGATGTATTAATGGTAGTATGTAGAAATAGGTATGGTATAAACGTTAAGTTATCCTAATAGATTATAGATATCAGATCCTTAAGTTGGCTTAGATTACATGAGTTCTTGTAGGGCGTACCTCTCTTGATTTACTACTACTAGTCATGACGAATTACATGGTTAACCTAGGACTTAGTGCGAATAGGTTAGTGACTCTCGTATGCCTAATTAGCATACAAGGTGTTGAAAGGTCTCATCTATGGGGTTTGGGCTAGTCATTCATATTGTATATGTGTCTTGGTAGGTTTCAGGGTGTTTGTAGCTCTTTTGTTTTAGTGTTTGCGGTTGTAAAGGTGTTGATGGCCATGAAACCCGTTTGCGGTTGGTCTTTTGCTATATATAGGAGTCTGTCAGTCTTATGCAGGAGGTTGGTTGTTAGATTGTTCACAGCCTAATGTGTGTGTATCCAAGGTGTACTAGATGTTTCGAGATATTAACGTGTGAATTCTTGGTTTGATTCTTCTTCTACTCCATTCTTACTTTGTTTGATTGCTATTTGTTTGATCACTGGTTTGGATACTCAGATTTAGGACCTAACAATTGGTATCAGAGCATATCCAATGTCAAACTCGTGTTTGGTGTTTACGGCTACAAGTTCCTCTTCATTATTGTGGTTATTTCGAGTATATTTGTTGGACACTTGCTTTTTGATCAACTTTCAAATCTGTTGGGATCGAAATCTGCTTGGAATAAGTTGTTCTAAGTGTTTAGGGTGCACTTTGTTGAAGCTTTTACGGTCGTGAACCATTCAAATTCTTTTTGACTGTGAACTGCATCTACGACCATGATCCCTTCACTGACCGTGTTCCCTTCATTGACCGTGAAAAATTCTTCATGAACCGTGTACGGCCGTGAACGTTGTGTACAGCCATGAAGTGTGTATGACCGTGAACCATTACGGCTGTAAACCCCCTTATTGATTATTTGAAGATTTTTTATTTTAATGTTTTTCTTTTTAGCTTGTTTGTTTAATCATTTAAAAAAGCAAAAACAAAAAATGGATTCACAAATCTCATCAGCTCATCAAGAATTGGACACCATCATGGGAACCACTACTCGAATTCCTCGCTTACTGTCCGCTGAAGGATTTCCAAAACAGAAGTATCGAATGGAAAAATACATTAAGATGAAAGACTTCAAAATCTGAAGAAGCATTTTAAAAGGACCGATCCAGATCACAACAACTCGAAAATGGAGATGTCGTCGACAAGGATATTGATAATTACACTGAGGCAGATTTTGAAAAGGTTGAACAGAATGAAAAGGCACTGGCTACACTCGTAATGGCCTTATCCCCAGAGATTGCACAAGGTTTTAGAGAATACACTTCAGCAAAGGCTCTGTGGGAAGATTTGATTGAAGTATATGAAGGAAATGGGGACATGAAACAAAGTCGCCAGGATATGTTGAGACAAAAGTTCAATATGTTCAACCACATTCTTGGAGAAACCCTAGAAGCTCAACTTCAACGATTCATCACATTGACCACTGAAATGAGTTCAGCTGGGATCTCAGTGCCAAGATCTGAAATTAACAAGAAAGTATTGAATTATTATCCAAAGGCTTAGGACATGAATGTTGTTGTCATCAAGAAAACTAAAGATCTTAACCGAATTAGTCTGGACGAAAACATGGCCATCATCAAAGTATGTGATCTTGATGATAAACAGAGAGAGATCAATCATGTGAACTCGTACTCAACTGCAAATCTTGGAATTTCTACAAACAATGCTTTATTATCCTTTACCACTTCTTAAAGTCAATCTTTCGCTATTCTAAACCCCCAAGGTCAAATGTTTGCTAACTCACAAGTTCAACCGTTTGTTGCTTCTCAATCATCATCATATACCATTCCATCCCTGAAAATGTTCAATCCTCAGCATCTTATCCACAGGTTGTTTTCTCTTCAAAAGCACCTGTTTCAGCTCCTGCTCCTGAGGAAAATGAAGAAAATTTGGCTCTTGCTACCGGTCTTGTCAACCGCTACAATGCCTTCGTGGCTGGGGAGCTTCCTCCTCAACTATCTTTCGTTGATTTGGATCAAATTCATCCCGAATATGTTGAGGAAATGGATATTACATGGCAAATTGATATGGCGGTATTCAGGGAAAAACAATTCTCCAAAAAGACAGGCAAAAGTAACTAGGGAATGAATGCTGAAAAGAAGGTGGGGTTCAACAAAGGCAAACTCCGATGCTTTAACTGCCATGAACCTGGTCATTTTGCCAGAGACTGCTTGAAGCCTGATATGAGGGAAAACAACGAAAGAACAATGGTGTCAGTGGGTAACAGCAAGGGAGCTACCACCAACAAACAGAATGATAATCTTGTTGTAGTAGCTCAGTCGTTTGATTGGGATCACCAAATTCAGGCCCTAAACATCTCGGGACCTGAGAATGCGCATCTTGCCCAAATCAACGACACTGCAGAAGAAGAAGCTGAGATTGAACCAAAGGCAAAGATGGTGGATTTGCAAATCGCGTTTATGGTATAGACTACCCCCGAGTCTGCAAAGCCAGAGGTCAGTGAAAATTCTTGATCTCAATCTTGTATTAAAACTGTTAAATTTTTGCGTGATCAAACCGAGTTACTAAAAAGAGAGAACGAGGACTTAAAATATGAAAGGTATGAACTAAAGACAGATCAAAGACCACTAAAAGAGAAATTAGAGGCCAAGACTAGCGATTTTAGGAAGTTGCAGGAACATTACAACAATAAATGTGAAAATTACAATTACATAAAGAAACAACTTGTTGTCACTGAGGAACTTAACACATTGAAAATACGTTATGAAAATGCTGATTTTAACTTTAAAAATTTCGATGTGTCAAGTGAGAAAGTGGCAACAATAATTGAAAAGCAAATGAAGTGGAAGGACAAAAAGCAAGTAGAAATAGGTTATAAGAGTGTCCCTCCCCCATTTAATTACAATTACACTACTCAACCTATGACTCTGGAGGAGATAGACCGAGAACCATTTATGGTCTTTGGTAAATCAGCTGCTGAACAGGCCACAAAACCTAGTGCTAGGGTTTTGGATACTAAGATTTCTACCTCTATTGCAGATGTGTCAGTAAGCCAACAAACGCAAGATGATGGGAAGATTGAGTCTAATAATAATTTGGTGTCAAAAGTTGGTGTTTCTAATTCAAATGTTGATGACTCTGTTCTTGATGTTAAGACTGATATTTTATCTTGTGATGATGTGATGTCGAACTCAAATGTTTATGATAGTTGTGATGTTGTTTTTGTAAAATCAACTGAATCTGATACTAACACATCCACACCTTCTACATCTGTCACACATTCTAACTTCTGCAATTGCACATGTGGGAAGGTTAGAAAGGTCCATAAGATCATGAAATCTGATAATGGCAGTACCAAGTCTAAAGATAATAAGCAATTTTTTTCAACTGTGATACTGCCGGCCACCTTGCTCAAAATTGTTCCAACCGAGCATTTGTGCATTTTTCAACACCGAGGAAAGAAAATGAGTCTCGAGGAAGGTCTCTAACGAGAAAGTCCTCGAGATCTCATCTTCATGATAATGATCGAAAAATTCATAATAATAAGAAAAGGCCGATATTAAACCAAACAAACAGGTTTTCTCTAAACCAACCACAGGTACTTTGCCGAAATTGACTGCGGTTGAACCAAGGTCAATTACGTCAAAGGGTGCGTCTGGATCTTCGACTAATTATATCCGAAAATATAAATGCTCAAAGAAAAAGAAAAATGTTTCTAAATCACCTGTGAATATTTTAAAGCCTAACTACCAATGGGTGCCCAAATCTACAATTGTCCGATCATCTTCATCCTCTTAAAGTGTTTCTGGTATTAATGTAATTTTAAAAAATCAAAAAGACAAATCTGTCAAAGTCCAGGGTAAACCCAGGGTTGTAATGACCTGGGTCCCCAAATCTAAATAATCCCGCTCTTTGTGCAGGAACAGCTGCGGAGGAATGTCGCCAAACCTTGGTATGTCGGCAGCGGTTGTTCCAGGCATATGACAGGAGACATCTCCCAGTTGCACAACATTCAAAACTTTAATGGGGGATACGTTTCCTTTGCAGGAGGTGAAGGCGGAAAGATCACTCAAATGGTAACACTTTCAAATAAAGTGCAAAGTTTCGAGAATATCAACTACGCACCCGATTTGAAGTATAGTTTGTTGAGGGTTTCTCAGATATGTGACAAGGGATACTCAACACATTTCACCGATAAAGAATGTCTAATTTTAAAGCCAGACATTGTTATCCCGGATGAATGGATTCTTGTAAAATCAAAACGGGATGGAAATGCATATATCATTGACATGAACAACAATCTTCCTGAACAAGTCATTTGCCTCTTCTGAAAGGTTTCTGAGTAAAATGCTATGTTGTGGCACCGAAGACTCGGACATGCTAACGCAAAGAATCTGAATCGACTTGCAAAGAATGACATGGTGTGTGGACTTCCTATCAAAGACATCATCACTTTTGAAAAATGTGTAGCTTGCACTCAAGGAAAACATCATAGAAAACCACATTTTCCAAAACAAGTTAATTGATAAGGACATATTTAGTTATAAAATTCATGCATTATCTTAATACTTTATGTTGATTTTATATCATTTAATGAACAAAAGGTGCTTAATTAGTTTATAATTTCATTTTTCAGCAAAAATTACTTGCTCAGAAGGAAAAGGAAGCGGAACTATCGATTAGAGGCTTGGATCTTGGATTTTGAAGAAAGAAGGATGTTGTTGGACAACTTGACCCCTCGTCAATTTTTTGTCCATATCTCATGAACCGTAACTCCGATTGACGAGATTCAAAATGTTATGAAAACTAGACACAATTTCGGACGACTTTCATGTTTTGAGAAAATGTTGATTCCAACGGACTCAACGAGTAGGCCATCAACTCGAAGAGTTGGTCAGAAGTTTCGCGATTCCTTATGTTGCCTTGCCGTACACGGAATTTTAAGTGATGGACTCGGCGAGTAGGTCGCTGGACTCGCCGAGTAGCCCCTGTTTTTAGAATATATATATATATATATATATATATATATATATATATATATATATATATATATATATATATATATATATATAAACGCTTCTCATTCGAACCCTAACTTATAGGGGAACCCTTGGGGGTTAATTTGCGATTGGAGGTGCAGCTAGAAGCCCTGGAACTCGTGGAACAACCCTAGCTTTCAATTTTGAGAAGATAAAAGGCAATTTAGGTCTACTCTTTACTTAATCTTTTGTTTGTACTATGTGTAAACTATTAGATTTCGTTTTTGATAAAATTTCTGCTGTAATCATGAGCTAAAACTCATATCTTCTGTTTAGGGTAGATGAATTTACGACTACGTGTTGATTTTTGATTAGGATTAATTTTAATTGGTGATTATGTTTTATTAAGCTTGTTAAAGAACCTTATGTGTTAACAATAACTATTCTTCTGTTAATAAATCAGTACTTAAGTTGTATGAACATCTCTTAGTTATTAATTTCATAAGATTTATTGTGACCACATAGTTGTATGTCTAGGAATAGCGAATCTGAAACTAGAATTAACTAGAAGATAGGTAAGTTAATGTGTGAGCTTGTTTGATGAACATCAGCAACAGGTTAATTGAAGTGCCAATTTAATAAACCATTACAAGTCTTATTTAACCCGAATCAATAACTAGGAAATCCGTTAATTTAGACAACTGGCTACTGCTTGAGTTAATTTGTTTACTAAGGATTAGTAATAGAGAACGTAAAACTAATCATCTTAGTCGGTAGCTAATGAAGAATTAATCTGATACATTGAAATCATCCACAGGAACAAGTGAGTCGAACCTAGACAGAAGTCCTCTTTATTATTGAATTTAGTTGATTTTTATTTGCTTAGCTCTTAGTTTCTTAGTTTAAGTTTTAGTTAATTGTTTAAGTTTCTAGTCTTGCAAAACTAGAGAAACCCCCTTTCTATTACTTGTTTTATTTAGATAATATTAGCATTTCTTTTAATTGTTTATGTTTCCCTGTGTTCGATACCCTACTTACCTGAACTAAACTGCTAATCGATAGGTACACTGCCTTTCGTGTGTTCGTCTTTGTGTTTAAGTTAGTAGGATTAAAACTAGTTGGTTTTACACACATCATGTTTTTGGCGCCGTTGCCGGGGAACGGTTCTAAATAGTTAATTTTATTTGCTAATTGTTATCATATATTTTTATTTTTTTATATAGTTTAATTTTTATTTATTATGTATTTTCCAAATCTCGATGCTTTTGATGCTTTTCTTGAGGAAGTAGTACATGAAATTGAGCAAGAAGATGAGGAGTGTTGATCGGATGAAGATTTGAAGAAATTTGATAGATGGTTAGATAACATCTTGTCTAACCATCAAGAACAATTTGAGTCACAAGAGCTAAAATTACAAGATGTAGAATTTAATCCAGAAAGAGATTTGGAGGAGATGGAAAGGTTGCTAGCAGAGAGGTCAGACGAAAAACAAGAACAAGCTGAATTGTAGGAACCAAGGCATGGTTTGACCATTACCACGACGTGCCCCCCTGTTCTTCCGGTTTGTGTTTCGAAGCGTGGGGTGATGAATCCAACTTTGGAGAAAGTTCTGAGGCACAATCCATTTTTGATTAGTATCCAACTAGTTCCAACCCTTGTCAAGATTCTTGGGTTTTATGAATTCAAGCTCGTTTGGCCAGTTTTTGAAGCAAAGAGCCAAATTTTACAAATTGGTCCACCAAAGAAGATATTCAATGCAACGGATGAATTGGCGTTGAGTTTATTGGAAGTTTACTAAGTTGAGAGTCCAGCTTAAGACTCGCACAAAAAGAAGCGCTTGCAGGAGTTAACCCGCCATTAGAGTTTGCTTTTCTTTTTCTTTTTAAACTTCTAGTATTTATGGATAATTTAGGATTTTTTTTTTGATGTTTGTTTTCCTTTTTATTAAGTGGTTTTGACATTTCTATTTGTAGATGCTAGGGCGAGATTAGAGCGATTTGTTAAAGCGTGAGGGAATTAAAGTGAGGGGTCGAGTCATAGACGAGAAGATTAGAAGATTTTAGTGATAATGGTTAGAAAGGAGTCTCATCATTGAAGAAAATAAGGAGGTGTATTATCTTGATACCTTCCTTAAAGAATTGAAGCGGAAAGAAGAATTTGCACGATCAAAGCCGGAAACTCGTCAAGTGCACAAATGAAGTCGACGAGTCCAATAGAAATTCGCGATTTCTGCCCATATCACGATTCAACTCGGCGAGTTAGCATATCTACTCGACGAGTCACTCTTTAATTATATTTTCAAGATTTGACCACATTTGATACGGGAATTGGTTCTTTTCTTTGGAGATCAATTTCCGAGCATTTCCAATAATTTTTCCCTTATAATTGGAGCTACACCACATGATATTTTGACACCTAAGACATGGATGAGCTGTTCCCATGTCTAAAGTCAATTGAAGATGGAGCTTAAAGACGAAATATCTACTTCGCACTACTATCCCAGGGGAGTTTGTTCCAATTCTCTCTTTATTTTATTGTTCTTTATCATGCATAATATGCAATGGGGACATTGCATAAACGAAGTGTGGGGTAGGGGGTTGGTTAAATTAGTTAAAAATTTAGTTAAATTTCGAAAATCTTGAAATTTTAGTTAATTTTGAAAATTTTGCATTAAAATTGCTAGGGCTAATTTAGAAATTTTTGGTAAAGCAATTAGGGATCGTGCTAGTATTATATTTGATGATTCTATGAAGACCCAAATGTTTAGTTGAGCCAATATACGTTATAGTGCATTTGTGGCCTCTTTTATTCTAGTGAAATCATGGGACAAAAACACAACCTCGCTTAGTTTGAGGGATGCATAAAATGAGCGTTGTTCAAAAGAAGTGGGTGAGTGTTTATGAGGATTATAAGTATTTAGAATTGAGGGGGGTCCTTAGGAAAAACTTTAGACACAAATGCATGCGTTGCGGTCTTGGCATAATGGATGGGTTAAATTGGGATTGTCTTATATGATATTAGTGTGCTAAAATTCAGTTTTGTTTGGGGGCAAGCAAAGGTCAAGTGTGGGGTATTTTGATAAGGACATATTTAGTTATAAAATTCATGCATTATCTTAATTAGTTTATAATTTCATTTTTCAGCAAAAATTACTTGCTCAGAAGGAAAAGGAAGCGGAACTATCGATTAGAGGCTTGGATCTTGGATTTTGAAGAAAGAAGGATGTTGTTGGACAACTTGACCCCTCGTCAATTTTTTGTCCATATCTCATGAACCGTAACTCCGATTGACGAGATTCAAAATGTTATGAAAACTAGACACAATTTCGGACGACTTTCGTGTTTTGAGAAAATGCTGATTCCAACGGACTCGACGAGTAGGCCATCAACTCGAAGAGTTGGTCAGAAGTTTCGCGATTCCTTTTGTTGCCTTGCCGTACAAGGGATTTTAAGTGATGGACTCGGCGAGTAGGTCGCTGGACTCGCCGAGTAGCCCCTGTTTTTAGAATATATATATATATATATATATATATATATATATATATATATATATATATATATATATATATATATATATATATATATAAACGCTTCTCATTCGAACCCTAACTTATAGGGGAACCCTTGGGGGTTAATTTGCGACTGGAGGTGCAGCTAGACGCCCTGGAACTCGTGGAACAACCCTAGCTTTCAATTTTGAGAAGATAAAAGGCAATTTAGGTGTAATCTTTACTTAATCTTTTGTTTGAACTATGTGTAAACTATTAGATTTCGTTTTTGATAAAATTTCTGCTGTAATCATGAGCTAAAACTCATATCTTCTGTTTAGGGTAGATGAATTTACGACTATGTGTTGATTTTTGATTAGGATTAATTTTAATTGGTGATTATGTTTTATTAAGCTTGTTAAAGAACCTTATGTGTTAACAATAACTATTCTTCTGTTAATAAATCAGTACTTAAGTTGTATGAACATCTCTTAGTTATTAATTTCATAAGATTTATTGTGACCACATAGTTGTATGTCTAGGAATAGCGAATCTGAAACTAGAATTAACTAGAAGATAGGTAAGTTAATATGTGAGCTTGTTTGATGAACATCAGCAACAGGTTAATTGGAGGGCCAATTTAATTAACCATTACAAGTCTTATTTAACCCGAATCAATAACTAGGAAATCCGTTAATTTAGACAACTGGCCACTGCTTGAGTTAATTTGTTTACTAAGGATTAGTAATAGAGAACGTAAAACTAATCATCTTAGTCGGTAGCTAATGAAGAATTAATCCGATACATTGAAATCATCCACAGGAACAAGTGAGTCGAACCTAGACAGAAGTCCTCTTTATTATTGAATTTAGTTGATTTTTATTTGCTTAGCTCTTAGTTTCTTAGTTTAAGTTTTAGTTAATTGTTTAAGTTTCTAGTCTTGCAAAACTAGAGAAACCCCCTTTCTATTACTTGTTTTATTTAGATAATATTAGCATTTCTTTTAATTGTTTATCGTTCCCTATGTTCGATACCCTACTTACCTGAACTAAACTGCTAATCGATAGGTACACTGCCTTTCGTGTGTTCGTCTTTGTGTTTAAGTTAGTAGGATTAAAACTAGTTGGTTTTACACACATCATGTTTTTGGCGCCGTTGCCGGGGAACGGTTCTAAATAGTTAATTTTATTTGCTAATTGTTATCATATATTTTTAATTTTTTATATAGTTTAATTTTTATTTATTATGTATTTTCCAAATCTCGATGCTTTTGATGTTTTTCTTGAAGAAGTAGTACAGGAAATTGAGGAAGAAGATGAGGAGTGTTGATCGGATGAAGATTTGAAGAAATTTGATAGATGGTTAGATAACATCTTGTCTAACCATCAAGAACAATTTGAGTCACAAGAGCTAAAATTACAAGATGTAGAATTTAATCCAGAAAGAGATTTGGAGGAGATGGAAAGGTTGCTAGCAGAGAGGTCAGACGAAAAACAAGAACAAGCTGAATTGTAGGAACCAAGGCATGGTTTGACCATTACCACGACGTGCCCCCCTGTTCTTCCGGTTTGTGTTTCGAAGCGTGGGGTGACGACTCCAACTTTGGAGAAAGTTCTGAGGCACGATCCATTTTTGATTAGTATCCAACTAGTTCCAACCCTTGTCAAGATTCTTGGGTTTTATGAATTCAAGCTCGTTTGGCCAGTTTTTGAAGCAAAGAGCCAAATTTTACAAATTGGTCCACCAAAGAAGATATTCAATGCAACGGATGAATTGGCGTTGAGTTTATTGGAAGTTTACTAAGTTGGGAGTCCAGCTTAAGACTCGCACAAAAAGAAGCGCTTGCAGGAGTTAACCCGCCATTAGAGTTTTCTTTTCTTTTTCTTTTTAAACTTCTAGTATTTATGGATAATTTAGGATTTTTTTTTGATGTTTGTTTTCCTTTTTATTACGTGGTTTTGACATTTATATTTGTAGATGCTAGGGCGAGATTAGAGCGATTTGTTAAAGCGTGAGGGAATTAAAGTGAGGGGTCGAGTCATAGACGAGAAGATTAGAAGATTTTAGTGATAATGGTTAGAAAGGAGTCTCATCATTGAAGAAAATAAGGAGGTGTATTATCTTGATACCTTCCTTAAAGAATTGAAGCAGAAAGAAGAATTTGCACGATCAAAGCCGGAAACTCGTCAAGTGCACAACTGAAGTCGACGAGTCCAATAGAAATTCGCGATTTCTGCCCATATCACGATTCAACTCGGCGAGTTAGCATATCTACTCGACGAGTCACTCTTTAATTATATTTTCAAGATTTGACCACATTTGATACGGGAATTGGTTCTTTTCTTTGGAGATCAATTTCCGAGCATTTCCAATAATTTTTCCCTTATAATTGGAGCTACACCACATGATATTTTGACACCTAAGACATGGATGAGCTGTTCCCATGTCTAAAGTCAATTGAAGATGGAGCTTAAAGACGAAATATCTACTTCGCACTACTATCCCAGGGGAGTTTGTTCCAATTCTCTCTTTATTTTATTGTTCTTTATCATGCATAATATGCAATGGGGACATTGCATAAACTAAGTGTGGGGTAGGGGGTTGGTTAAATTAGTTAAAAATTTAGTTAAATTTCGAAAATCTTGAAATTTTAGTTAATTTTGAAATTTTTGCATTAAAATTGCTAGGGCTAATTTAGAAATTTTTGGTAAAGCAATTAGGGATCGTGCTAGTATTATATTTGATGATTCTATGAAGACCCAAATGTTTAGTTGAGCCAATATACGTTATAGTGCATTTGTGGCCTCTTTTATTCTAGTGAAATCATGGGACAAAAACACAACCTCGCTTAGTTTGAGGGATGCATAAAATGAGCGTTGTTCAAAAGAAGTGGGTGAGTGTTTATGAGGATTATAAGTATTTAGAATTGAGGGGGGTCCTTAGGAAAAACTTTAGACACAAATGCATGCGTTGCGGTCTTGGCATAATGGATGGGTTAAATTGGGATTGTCTTATATGATATTAGTGTGCTAAAATTCAGTTTTGTTTGGGGGCAAGCAAAGGTCAAGTGTGGGGCATTTTGATAAGGACATATTTAGTTATAAAATTCATGCATTATCTTAATTAGTTTATAATTTCATTTTTCAGCAAAAATTACTTGCTCAGAAGGAAAAGGAAGCGGAACTATCGATTAGAGGCTTGGATCTTGGATTTTGAAGAAAGAAGGATGTTGTTGGACAACTTGACCCCTCGTCAATTTTTTGTCCATATCTCATGAACCGTAACTCCGATTGACGAGATTCAAAATGTTATGAAAACTAGACACAATTTCGGACGACTTTCGTGTTTTGAGAAAATGCTGATTCCAACGGACTCGACGAGTAGGCCATCAACTCGAAGAGTTGGTCAGAAGTTTCGCGATTCCTTTTGTTGCCTTGCCGTACAAGGGATTTTAAGTGATGGACTCGGCGAGTAGGTCGCTGGACTCGCCGAGTAGCCCCTGTTTTTAGAATATATATATATATATATATATATATATATATATATATATATATATATATATATATATATATAAACGCTTCTCATTTGAACCCTAACTTATAGGGGAACCCTTGGGGGTTAATTTGCGACTGGAGGTGCAGCTAGAAGCCCTGGAACTCGTGGAACAACCCTAGCTTTCAATTTTGAGAAGATAAAAGGCAATTTAGGTGTACTCTTTACTTAATCTTTTGTTTGAACTATGTGTAAACTATTAGATTTCGTTTTTGATAAAATTTTTGCTGTAATCATGAGCTAAAACTCATATCTTCTGTTTAGGGTAGATGAATTTACGACTATGTGTTGGTTTTTGATTAGGATTAATTTTAATTGGTGATTATGTTTTATTAAGCTTGTTAAAGAACCTTATGTGTTAACAATAACTATTCTTCTGTTAATAAATCAGTACTTAAGTTGTATGAACATCTCTTAGTTATTAATTTCATAAGATTTATTGTGACCACATAGTTGTATGTCTAGGAATAGCGAATCTGAAACTAGAATTAACTAGAAGATAGGTAAGTTAATGTGTGAGCTTGTTTGATGAACATCAGCAACAGGTTAATTGAAGGGCCAATTTAATTAACCATTACAAGTCTTATTTAACCCGAATCAATAACTAGGAAATCCGTTAATTTAGACAACTGGCCACTGCTTGAGTTAATTTGTTTACTAAGGATTAGTAATAGAGAACGTAAAACTAATCATCTTAGTCGGTAGCTAATGAAGAATTAATCCGATACATTGAAATCATCCACAGGAACAAGTGAGTCGAACCTAGACAGAAGTCCTCTTTATTATTGAATTTAGTTGATTTTTATTTGCTTAGCTCTTAGTTTCATAGTTTAAGTTTTAGTTAATTGTTTAAGTTTCTAGTCTTGCAAAACTAGAGAAACCCCCTTTCTATTACTTGTTTTATTTAGATAATATTAGCATTTCTTTTAATTGTTTATCGTTCCCTGTGTTCGATACCCTACTTACCTGAACTAAACTGCTAATCGATAGGTACACTGCCTTTCGTGTGTTCGTCTTTGTGTTTAAGTTAGTAGGATTAAAACTAGTTGGTTTTACACACATCATGTTTTTGGCGCCGTTGCCGGGGAACGGTTCTAAATAGTTAATTTTATTTGCTAATTGTTATCATATATTTTTAATTTTTTATATAGTTTAATTTTTATTTATTATGTATTTTCCAAATCTCGATGCTTTTGATGTTTTTCTTGAGGAAGTAGTACAGGAAATTGAGGAAGAAGATGAGGAGTGTTGATCGGATGAAGATTTGAAGAAATTTGATAGATGGTTAGATAACATCTTGTCTAACCATCAAGAACAATTTGAGTCACAAGAGCTAAAATTACAAGATGTAGAATTTAATCCAGAAAGAGATTTGGAGGAGATGGAAAGGTTGCTAGCAGAGAGGTCAGACGAAAAACAAGAACAAGCTGAATTGTAGGAACCAAGGCATGGTTTGACCATTACCACGACGTGCCCCCCTGTTCTTCCGGTTTGTGTTTCGAAGCGTGGGGTGACGACTCCAACTTTGGAGAAAGTTCTGAGGCACGATCCATTTTTGATTAGTATCCAACTAGTTCCAACCCTTGTCAAGATTCTTGGGTTTTATGAATTCAAGCTCGTTTGGCCAGTTTTTGAAGCAAAGAGCCAAATTTTACAAATTGGTCCACCAAAGAAGATATTCAATGCAACGGATGAATTGGCGTTGAGTTTATTGGAAGTTTACTAAGTTGGGAGTCCAGCTTAAGACTCGCACAAAAAGAAGCGCTTGCAGGAGTTAACCCGCCATTAGAGTTTGCTTTTCTTTTTCTTTTTAAACTTCTAGTATTTATGGATAATTTAGGATTTTTTTTTGATGTTTGTTTTCCTTTTTATTACGTGGTTTTGACATTTATATTTGTAGATGCTAGGGCGAGATTAGAGCGATTTGTTAAAGCGTGAGGGAATTAAAGTGAGGGGTCGAGTCATAGACGAGAAGATTAGAAGATTTTAGTGATAATGGTTAGAAAGGAGTCTCATCATTGAAGAAAATAAGGAGGTGTATTATCTTGATACCTTCCTTAAAGAATTGAAGCGGAAAGAAGAATTTGCACGATCAAAGCCGGAAACTCGTCAAGTGCACAACTGAAGTCG
This sequence comes from Lactuca serriola, assembly GCF_051521515.1. Classification (NCBI taxonomy): domain Eukaryota; kingdom Viridiplantae; phylum Streptophyta; class Magnoliopsida; order Asterales; family Asteraceae; genus Lactuca; species Lactuca serriola. The sequence continues at coordinate 338,946,206 of NC_136412.1, forward strand.
ACGAGTCCAATAGAAATTCGCGATTTCTGCCCATATCACGATTCAACTCGGCGAGTTAGCATATCTACTCGACGAGTCACTCTTTAATTATATTTTCAAGATTTGACCACATTTGATACGGGAATTGGTTCTTTTCTTTGGAGATCATTTTCCGAGCATTTCCAATAATTTTTCCCTTATAATTGGAGCTACACCACATGATATTTTGACACCTAAGACATGGATGAGCTGTTCCCATGTCTAAAGTCAATCGAAGATGGAGCTTAAAGATGAAATATCTACTTTGCACTACTATCCCAGGGGAGTTTGTTCCAATTCTCTCTTTATTTTATTGTTCTTTATCATGCATAATATGCAATGGGGACATTGCATAAACTAAGTGTGGGGTAGGGGGTTGGTTAAATTAGTTAAAAATTTAGTTAAATTTCGAAAATCTTGAAATTTTAGTTAATTTTGAAATTTTTGCATTAAAATTGCTAGGGCTAATTTAGAAATTTTTGGTAAAGCAATTAGGGATCGTGCTAGTATTATATTTGATGATTCTATGAAGACCCAAATGTTTAGTTGAGCCAATATACGTTATAGTGCATTTGTGGCCTCTTTTATTCTAGTGAAATCATGGGACAAAAACACAACCTCGCTTAGTTTGAGGGATGCATAAAATGAGCGTTGTTCAAAAGAAGTGGGTGAGTGTTTATGAGGATTATAAGTATTTAGAATTGAGGGGGGTCCTTAGGAAAAACTTTAGACACAAATGCATGCGTTGCGGTCTTGGCATAATGGATGGGTTAAATTGGGATTGTCTTATATGATATTAGTGTGCTAAAATTCAGTTTTGTTTGGGGGCAAGCAAAGGTCAAGTGTGGGGTATTTTGATAAGGACATATTTAGTTATAAAATTCATGCATTATCTTAATTAGTTTATAATTTCATTTTTCAGCAAAAATTACTTGCTCAGAAGGAAAAGGAAGCGGAACTATCGATTAGAGGCTTGGATCTTGGATTTTGAAGAAAGAAGGATGTTGTTGGACAACTTGACCCCTCGTCAATTTTTTGTCCATATCTCATGAACCGTAACTCCGATTGACGAGATTCAAAATGTTATGAAAACTAGACACAATTTCGGACGACTTTCGTGTTTTGAGAAAATGCTGATTCCAACGGACTCGACGAATAGGCCATCAACTCGAAGAGTTGGTCAGAAGTTTCGCGATTCCTTATGTTGCCTTGCCGTACACGGGATTTTAAGTGATGGACTCGGCGAGTAGGTCGCTGGACTCGCCTAGTAGCCCCTGTTTTTAGAATATATATATATATATATATATATATATATATATATATATATAACGCTTCTCATTCGAACCCTAACTTATAGGGGAACCCTTGGGGGTTAATTTGCGACTGGAGGTGCAGCTAGAAGCCCTGGAACTCGTGGAACAACACTAGCTTTCAATTTTGAGAAGATAAAAGGCAATTTAGGTGTACTCTTTACTTAATCTTTTGTTTGAACTATGTGTAAACTATTAGATTTCGTTTTTGATAAAATTTCTGCTGTAATCATGAGCTAAAACTCATATCTTCTGTTTAGGGTAGATGAATTTACGACTATGTGTTGATTTTTGATTAGGATTAATTTTAATTGGTGATTATGTTTTATTAAGCTTGTTAAAGAACCTTATGTGTTAACAATAACTATTCTTCTGTTAATAAATCAGTACTTAAGTTGTATGAACATCTCTTAGTTATTAATTTCATAAGATTTATTGTGACCACATAGTTGTATGTCTAGGAATAGCGAATCTGAAACTAGAATTAACTAGAAGATAGGTAAGTTAATGTGTGAGCTTGTTTTATGAACATCAGCAACAGGTTAATTGAAGGGCCAATTTAATTAACCATTACAAGTCTTATTTAACCCGAATCAATAACTAGGAAATCCGTTAATTTAGACAACTGGCCACTGCTTGAGTTAATTTGTTTACTAAGGATTAGTAATAGAGAACGTAAAACTAATCATCTTAGTCGGTAGCTAATGAAGAATTAATCCGATACATTGAAATCATCCACAGGAACAAGTGAGTCGAACCTAGACAGAAGTCCTCTTTATTATTGAATTTAGTTGATTTTTATTTGCTTAGCTCTTAGTTTCTTAGTTTAAGTTTTAGTTAATTGTTTAAGTTTCTAGTCTTGCAAAACTAGAGAAACCCCCTTTCTATTACTTGTTTTATTTAGATAATATTAGCATTTCTTTTAATTGTTTATCGTTCCCTGTGTTCGATACCCTACTTACCTGAACTAAACTGCTAATCGATAGGTACACTGCCTTTCGTGTGTTCGTCTTTGTGTTTAAGTTAGTAGGATTAAAACTAGTTGGTTTTACACACATCATGTTTTTGGCGCCGTTGCCGGGGAACGGTTCTAAATAGTTAATTTTATTTGCTAATTGTTATCATATATTTTTATTTTTTTATATAGTTTAATTTTTATTTATTATGTATTTTCCAAATCTCGATGCTTTTGATGCTTTTCTTGAGGAAGTAGTACAGGAAATTGAGCAAGAAGATGAGGAGTGTTGATCGGATGAAGATTTGAAGAAATTTGATAGATGGTTAGATAACATCTTGTCTAACCATCAAGAACAATTTGAGTCACAAGAGCTAAAATTACAAGATGTAGAATTTAATCCAGAAAGAGATTTGGAGGAGATGGAAAGGTTGCTAGCAGAGAGGTCAGACGAAAAACAAGAACAAGCTGAATTGTAGGAACCAAGGCATGGTTTGACCATTACCACGACGTGCCCCCCTGTTCTTCCGGTTTGTGTTTCGAAGCGTGGGGTGACGACTCCAACTTTGGAGAAAGTTCTGAGGCACGATCCATTTTTGATTAGTATCCAACTAGTTCCAACCCTTGTCAAGATTCTTGGGTTTTATGAATTCAAGCTCGTTTGGCCAGTTTTTGAAGCAAAGAGCCAAATTTTACAAATTGGTCCACCAAAGAAGATATTCAATGCAACGGATGAATTGGCGTTGAGTTTATTGGAAGTTTACTAAGTTGGGAGTCCAGCTTAAGACTCGCACAAAAAGAAGCGCTTGCAGGAGTTAACCCGCCATTAGAGTTTGCTTTTCTTTTTCTTTTTAAACTTCTAGTATTTATGGATAATTTAGGATTTTTTTTTGATGTTTGTTTTCCTTTTTATTACGTGGTTTTGACATTTATATTTGTAGATGCTAGGGCGAGATTAGAGCGATTTGTTAAAGCGTGAGGGAATTAAAGTGAGGGGTCGAGTCATAGACGAGAAGATTAGAAGATTTTAGTGATAATGGTTAGAAAGGAGTCTCATCATTGAAGAAAATAAGGAGGTGTATTATCTTGATACCTTCCTTAAAGAATTGAAGCGGAAAGAAGAATTTGCACGATCAAAGCCGGAAACTCGTCAAGTGCACAACTGAAGTCGACGAGTCCAATAGAAATTCGCGATTTCTGCCCATATCACGATTCAACTCGGCGAGTTAGCATATCTACTCGACGAGTCACTCTTTAATTATATTTTCAAGATTTGACCACATTTGATACGGGAATTGGTTCTTTTCTTTGGAGATCATTTTCCGAGCATTTCCAATAATTTTTCCCTTATAATTGGAGCTACACCACATGATATTTTGACACCTAAGACATGGATGAGCTGTTCCCATGTCTAAAGTCAATCGAAGATGGAGCTTAAAGATGAAATATCTACTTTGCACTACTATCCCAGGGGAGTTTGTTCCAATTCTCTCTTTATTTTATTGTTCTTTATCATGCATAATATGCAATGGGGACATTGCATAAACTAAGTGTGGGGTAGGGGGTTGGTTAAATTAGTTAAAAATTTAGTTAAATTTCGAAAATCTTGAAATTTTAGTTAATTTTGAAATTTTTGCATTAAAATTGCTAGGGCTAATTTAGAAATTTTTGGTAAAGCAATTAGGGATCGTGCTAGTATTATATTTGATGATTCTATGAAGACCCAAATGTTTAGTTGAGCCAATATACGTTATAGTGCATTTGTGGCCTCTTTTATTCTAGTGAAATCATGGGACAAAAACACAACCTCGCTTAGTTTGAGGGATGCATAAAATGAGCGTTGTTCAAAAGAAGTGGGTGAGTGTTTATGAGGATTATAAGTATTTAGAATTGAGGGGGGTCCTTAGGAAAAACTTTAGACACAAATGCATGCGTTGCGGTCTTGGCATAATGGATGGGTTAAATTGGGATTGTCTTATATGATATTAGTGTGCTAAAATTCAGTTTTGTTTGGGGGCAAGCAAAGGTCAAGTGTGGGGTATTTTGATAAGGACATATTTAGTTATAAAATTCATGCATTATCTTAATTAGTTTATAATTTCATTTTTCAGCAAAAATTACTTGCTCAGAAGGAAAAGGAAGCGGAACTATCGATTAGAGGCTTGGATCTTGGATTTTGAAGAAAGAAGGATGTTGTTGGACAACTTGACCCCTCGTCAATTTTTTGTCCATATCTCATGAACCGTAACTCCGATTGACGAGATTCAAAATGTTATGAAAACTAGACACAATTTCGGACGACTTTCGTGTTTTGAGAAAATGCTGATTCCAACGGACTCGACGAATAGGCCATCAACTCGAAGAGTTGGTCAGAAGTTTCGCGATTCCTTATGTTGCCTTGCCGTACACGGGATTTTAAGTGATGGACTCGGCGAGTAGGTCGCTGGACTCGCCTAGTAGCCCCTGTTTTTAGAATATATATATATATATATATATATATATATATATATATATATATATATATATATATATATATATATATATAACGCTTCTCATTCGAACCCTAACTTATAGGGGAACCCTTGGGGGTTAATTTGCGACTGGAGGTGCAGCTAGAAGCCCTGGAACTCGTGGAACAACACTAGCTTTCAATTTTGAGAAGATAAAAGGCAATTTAGGTGTACTCTTTACTTAATCTTTTGTTTGAACTATGTGTAAACTATTAGATTTCGTTTTTGATAAAATTTCTGCTGTAATCATGAGCTAAAACTCATATCTTCTGTTTAGGGTAGATGAATTTACGACTATGTGTTGATTTTTGATTAGGATTAATTTTAATTGGTGATTATGTTTTATTAAGCTTGTTAAAGAACCTTATGTGTTAACAATAACTATTCTTCTGTTAATAAATCAGTACTTAAGTTGTATGAACATCTCTTAGTTATTAATTTCATAAGATTTATTGTGACCACATAGTTGTATGTCTAGGAATAGCGAATCTGAAACTAGAATTAACTAGAAGATAGGTAAGTTAATGTGTGAGCTTGTTTTATGAACATCAGCAACAGGTTAATTGAAGGGCCAATTTAATTAACCATTACAAGTCTTATTTAACCCGAATCAATAACTAGG